>NC_085841.1:249162188-250362188 GCF_035594765.1 Anolis carolinensis
CGAGTAGCTGCATGCAAAGTGACAGAGATAACACACGTTGCTGGACCTGTTTCATGCCACTGGCTGCCAAATACACGTTTCAAAAGATATCAGTGTTGAAGGCTCTGATATGGTTACAACAATAAATGTCTATGTTTTGGGGAATTGGTCTGGGGCAAGCTGGATCAATAGCTGCAGTTAATTAAATCATTATGATCGTCTTTGCTGGCATGTTCCTTGTTTCAATTAGGAAAATGTTATGCCAGTGCTGGTTCCAAAAGAAAGTTACATTCAGGTCCTGAATTTGGCAGACGGAGATATTGAAGTGTCGATCCAAGATTACGAACAGTTTCGGCATCCAATCAAACCTTTTCAGGTGAGCTTCCTGGATATTTCCCTCCAGTTTTCGTTGTGGCCACAGATGTGACAGAATTATTCCTATTCAAATCAATATGTGGATCTCCAAAACAATCACAATACGTTGATGCAAAGCATGTTCCTTCATTCCCTACTTCCTGCTTTTCTCTATTTTCAGGCCTTATTGCTAAAGCATTTTCATTACAAAGGTACCCTGCATTCCCTCATATAATCGAAGGAACAAGACGATCTGACCTTCCTTCCACTTTGTCTGTTTTGCCATATGGAGTAGTGGGAAACACCTACAGGGCATTGTGCCTTTGACAGCAGCCCCCTCCCCAGTGTATTTCAACAGAAAAGGCACAGATGGTGGACTACATTTATTTATAATTGGGGGAAAAGATATTTCTTCTGGGATAAATACATGCCAAAAAGAGACTCTTTATGCAATCTATGGTTCCTGTTGCTCAGGCTCAAGTGGCATTTCAATTTGGTCCAGAAAGAAGCATGCTTCAGCAAACAAAATAAAAAGAGCCTCACAAAAAGAATCAAAGAATAATTATAAACCTTGTTTGGGAGAGAAAAGGTGAATCCCCCTTTGTTCCCACAATCATTGTATGGTTGCTGCTGATGTCCCTTTTATGTTAAAAAGATTTGTATTCAAGATGTTCATATGCAATGCAAACTGTGTGCTCAAAGAAAAGAAAAAAGATATCAATACAGAAAAAACAACAGAGTAAACACTAATAAAGAAATAAGAAAATAAAATGGGTATCAGCAACTTGGCATCCAACTTTCCCAATGACGAGTATATAAATGCATGTAATATATCTTTTTCAATCATAGTTTCCATTTATTTACTTATACTTGCTGAGTGAAATGTTGGTTGTTTGAATCTGGGGAGTGCGGAGAGCGCCCACTGTTAGCCCCAGCTTCTGCCAACCTAGCAGTTTGAAAACATGCAAATGTGAGTAGATAATAGGTACTGCTCCGACAGGAAGGTAACAGTGCTCCATGCAGTCATGCCAGCCACATGACCTTGGAGGTGTCTATGGACAACGCCAGCTCTTCGGCTCAGATATGGAGATGAGCACCAACCCCCAGAGTTGGACATGACAAGACTTAATGTCAGGGGGAAACATTTACCTTTATTGCTTCAACCAGTCTATTAATTTATTAGTTATCAGATGTGGAAGCCTGTTTTAAAAGGGTATGCAGTTTGACATCTCACATCTCCTGACCTGTGACCACTTGAATATGATTCCTTGGTTAGTTAGTTGGTTTGTTAGTTGGCGTATTGGTTTCTTTTCTTTCTGTAAAAGCCCAGACTCCCCTAAACAGGTCTGGTCTTACACTTTGTCTTGTCCTTTTATTTTACTTGTCTTGTCTCTTTTGAACCAGAGGTTTCCTGGCCAAAACCTGAGACCTAAGGTCAGATCCTGGTGATGCCATTAAATATTATAAATTAAGTACCAACCAGAGTTGCTCCCAGATTTCCATGCAAAACACAGAGAGAGAAAGATTGGGAGAGAAGAAGAAGAGGGAGAGATAACATATTTTCTGACTTGTAAATAAAGGCAGTTATCCTCGTGAAAGGGGCTGTTCCCAGATCAAGGTTTCTTCCTTTTCACTTACTTAGGGAGGTGGAATAAGGAACATTTCATCTAGTATATTTGCATCTAGCTAGAAGATAGATGCAGGGCAGAATGGAGGGTGAGTCCCGCCATCCCAAGAACTGTTAGGGGAGGAAGAAGCTCACTAAATACAGGCTGATCATTTTTTATCCCAAAATACAAAATAGTCCAGACTCCAAATTTTTTCACATGGATGGCTGAGATAGAAACAGCTTTGGATTGCTGTGAGTTTTCTAGGTTGTATGGCCATGTTGCAGAAGCATTCTCTCCTGACATTTCACCCACATCTACGGCAGGCATCCTCAGAGGTTGTGGGATCTGTTGAAACAGACTTCACAAACGTCAGGAGCAAATGCTTAAGGAACATGGCCATACAGCCCGGAAAACTCAAAGCAACCCAGTGATTCCAGCCATGAAAGCCTTTGACAACACAAGAAAGAGCTTTGCTTTCTAATGATTCCGAGTACACAGACTTTGTTTCATGAACACATGAAAGATATCTTCAAGATATCTCACTATGTATGTATATGCAGGTATTCCGAAATCCAAAATCCAAAACAATTCTGGTCTCAGGAATTGTGATAAGGAAAATCCACCTGTAACTACATAGATCCCCTGAATTTTTTTTGTAGCAGCAAATAAATTAGGTTTTGCAAAATTGTACCAAGCCACTGCTCTACTAGCTAAGTTGAATATTTGCACACATTCCTTTCCCTTTTCCAAGTGTCAAACCCATCAAAACTGGAGAATGTGTACCCTCATCTCCTCCTGGAGTTGACCCACAGAAACCGTGAAACTCAGAGCCAGGCTTTGGAATTTGACAACCCGAACATGAATATTTCATTCTGTTTCTCCAAATCCCACTTGCATATTTCCTTTTACCAGGTTGCAAGACAGTTTCATTCTTTCAACATGTAAATTCATATGCATTTTTCATGTGCTCTACACTTTTGTATGCATTTCCCTCACTGACTAAAGCTCGTTTGCATACATTTCACAACTGCACACATTTTTGCCCATTCTCATTTTAAAAATGCATGGTTTTTCTATGTATTTTTTTTTAAAATCTGGAATGCATTGTGAGCCCCAGCAACATTTCTAGGGCAAAGTCAGCTTTGTCTGAGAGGAAGAGTGAAATGGGTATTTCCATTGGGAGATCCAATCATGCAGAGATCCAGTCATGGTAACATGTTTATTTCTATGATCTGGGAGGAAGCCTGCCAATCTATACTGCTGTTTTGAAGCCATAACACAGGGTGCATCTACAATGTACAGTTGATTCAGCTTGACACCACTTTAATTGCTAGGGCTCAATGCTATGAAATCCTGGGATTTGTTGTTTGGTGAGGTGTAAGAACTCATTCGCAGGATTGAGTCATGGCAATGGTGTTGAACTGCATTAATTCAACAGTGCAGATACACTCTCAGATGAGCCCACTTTAGAGAGTTGAAGCGCTTTGACTAGATGTCTTTTCCATCTGCAAAAAAGTATGATATAAAATAAAAGAAGCTAGTCAAAAATTACGACAATCATAATTACTGTTGAAGGCTTTCATGACTGGAATCACCAGATTGTTGTGAGTTTTCCAGGCAGCATGGCCATGTTCCAGAAGCATTCTCTCCTGACATTTTGTCCACATCTATGACAGTCATCCTCAGGGGTTGTGAGGTCGGTTGGAAACTAGGCAAGTGGGGTTTGTATATCTGTGGAAGGTCCAGGGTGGGAGAAAGAACTCTTGTCTGTTTGAGGCAAGTGTGAATGTTGCAATTGATCACCTTGATTAGCATTTAGTGGCTTTGCAGATTCAAAGCCTGACTGAATCTTTTGTTGGGAGGTGTTAGCTGGCCCTGATTGTTTTCATGTTTGGAATTCCCCTGTTTTCTGAGTGTTGTTCTTTATTTACTGTCCTGATTTTATAGTTTTTTAATACTGGTAGTCAGATTTTGTTCGTTTTCATGGTTTCCTCTTTCTGTTAAAATTGTACAAATGTTTGTGGATTTCAATGGCTTCTCTGTGTAGTCTGACATGGTGGTTATTAAAGTGGTCCAGCATTTCTGTGTTCTCAAATAATATGCTGTGTCCAGGTTGCTTCATCAAATGCTCTGCTATGGCTGATTTCTCTGGCTGAAGTAGTCTGCAGTGCCTTTCATGTCCCTTGATTCGTGTTTGGGCAATACTGCATTTGGTGATCCCTATGTAGACTTGTCCATGGCTGCATAGTATATGGTAGACTCCTGCAGAGGTGAGAGGATCCCTCTTGTCTTTTGCTGTGCCCAAACGTGAAATATGAGCATAAGGAGAAGTTGAATGGGGAAGTCAAATGATGAAAATGTTAAGGCAGCATGCAAGATTTAGGATTACTTCCAGGAGGCAACCCAGAGAGATGGTTTTCCCTTGTACCCTTTTCCTATCTCTGACTGGTCCATGGGTTTACTTATTCTGGAGCTCGGCCAGGCTCTTTTTTTTAATGCGAAGAGCTCTGGATACAAGTCTTTGTTGATACCTGGAGCCCGTTGGTGCAAGTAAAGCTTCCATGTAAGTGGGAAATGATCTATGGTGCTGATCGCAGAAAATCTTGTTTGACTATAAAACAGTGGTGCCCAGATGTATTGGCCTTCAACTCACAGAAATCCTAACAGCTGGTAAACTGGCTGGGATTTCTGGGAGTTGTAGGCCAAAACATCTGGGGACCCACAGATTGAGAACCACTGCTATCAAACATGTGGGCAATATTTGCATATCCTTAGTGAGCAAAGAAAAGGCTATGCAAACATTACGGGAAACTATGCCTTTAATTAACATTTCCTTCCTTGAAGTTTCTGCTCTTTCATGGCTTTCTCTTAAATGTAGCTGGGAGATTGAATAGCTTATTTTGATTTCCACTGTCAGTCCCTGTTCCGATGGGCCTGGAACAGGAATTTAGTTATGGATTCTGGTCAGACTTTTTATTTGGATGTAACCTGCAATCTGGGGATTTAAAGTATTGATCTTTACTTTGAAAACTTGGGCACTGGATTACTGAGATAATACATACTAATTGCTTTGTGTGCCCCAGTGTTATATAAATGCCGTTGTAAGTTCTTTTAAATAATTAATGATTATTGGCCTTGGTCTCTTGTTTAAAATTCAGTGTTTTTGACTCTGTGTTTTTCATTGTAATGATTTTTATTGTTTCATACTGGCTTTCAGTTTTGCATTTGTTTGTGAGCCACCCAGATTATTTTCATTATTGTCTTTATAAAGACAATAATAAATAAAAAATGTAAGCCACTCTATTATTCCTTTGTTTTCCAGCAAACATCGTCAAATATGAAGCATGTGCCATGAATGCACAGATGACAGGAGAAAATTCAGAATTTGTTAAACAACAGTGGAAAAACTCAAATAAACAAAGTGTTTGATGTTTATTTTTTCATTACAGAATCAAGATGTTTTTCTTCTTATTTAAACCTATTTTTTCTTTCCGTTTGCTTAGGACCCTGATGAATACTCCAGATTAATTCTGAGCAGTAACCAACAAAATCTTCGTTTCCAAATCCAGTTCCAAGGATCATCTTTTACATTTAATCATATCATCCAGGAAAAGACCGTGAACAGTTTAATTGTCTACCAGACAGAAGGAAGCTTAGCAAGCCGTTTGGTAAGTGTGGAAATCAAAGTTAATTAAAGTTCAGTTAATTAAAGGGCAAAAATAATATAATTCAGAAAATCCAAGAGCAAACCCACTCCCCTTCCAAAAAAAGCCTGGTGCCTTACATATATTAGATTGCAACACAAGATCATTGGCCATGCTGGCTGGGATGGGAGTTGTAGTACATATAATACATGTAGGGATTCTCCACTGGAAAAGGCGGACCTATAATAGCCTGCAAGGAAACTATTTTTAATTAAGAATTTCCAAATACATTAAAACAGTGGTTCTCAACCTGGGGTCCCCAGATGTTTTGGCCTTTAACTCCCAGAAACAGCTGGTAAACTGGCTAGGATTTTTGCGAGATGTAGGCCAAAAACATCTGGGGACCCCAGGTTGAGAACCACTGCATTCCTAACAGCCTACTGGCTGTCAGGAATAGTTGAAGTTGAAGTCCAAAACACCTGGAGGACCTAAGTTTGTCCATGCCTGTTGTAGATAGATAGATCTGCAGACCTAAAGACTACTAAGAGTGTGTTGGAGGACCTTAATCCCATGCTATGACCAATGTTGGAGTAAGATTCCCCTGCCCATTTTGCCATTGTATGTATGTGCCATTTTGATCACCTGGGGGCCACTATTGTGTCTTTTGCCTTGGGCAGCTCTGCCTGTAAAATGAAAAGGAAGCTGAGAACACATTTTCCCCAGAAGGCTTTCTCATAAATCAAAGTTTGCAAATTGCTTGTAGCCCTGTGACAAGAGGAATTGCTTGAGTGAGACAATAGATGGATTGCTTTAGCGCAGGCTTGCCTCATGAGGTGTCCTCTAAGTGCTGTGGACTACAACCCCCGTCATCCATGGCCATCCACAGGTACACATGATGGGGCTTACACTCCAAAACACGTGCTGCATGCCAGTGTGGGGAAGGCTGCTTTAGTATGACACCGCAACAACTTGGAATAGAAGTTTCCAAAACTGCCATGCAGAAGGCTATTAAAACCATTAAATGTACATTTGGCCATCTGGGAATAGTAACTTACAGCAAAGCACTTTTCCAATTTTGTAATGAGTTGTCATTCTGACAACAACCAATATTTCTTTTATTAAAAGCTCTCCTCAAATTCAATTTAAACACAGCAAATGAAGTATCAGCCTTATTTCAGCTCAACTACTATCTTCTGCAAATGAATAGATGAGCCATTAAGCTGACAGAGCAGACAGATGATTGGGCAAATTCTTCCCTTGTTACATAGAGGCAGTGATGTCAACGCCAAAGTCTTAATGCTGGGGCAAATCTTCCATTTTGATTCTTTCTTTGTTCTCAGAAATGGAAGGTGCCAATAGACTTTTCATCCCTATTGGAAATATTGATCAAGAAATCTGGTCCAAATTTTAAAAAAATCTGGACTCTTGTATAAAGAGTCATCGATTAGCAGGGTCCAGATGCTTAGCAGATATCAACATATTACAATTACCACGTGTCAAGCCCACTGGCCATATTGACTGGGGCTAATGGGTGCTGAGATCCAATAATATGTTGAGAACTATAGGTTCCTCAATCTTGGCTATATGATGCTTGAAGACTTTAATATCTGATAATATATTATAGGTAAAGGTAAAGGTATCCCCTGACGTTAAGTCCAGTCCTGTCTGACTCTGGGGGTTGGTGCTCATCTCCATTTCTAAGCCGAAGAGCCGGCGTTGTCCGTAGACACCTCCAAGGTCATGTGGCCGGCATGACTGCATGGAGTGCCGATACCTTCCTGCCGGAGCTGTACCTATTGATCTACTCACATTTGCATGTTTTCGAACTGCTAGGTTGGCAGAAGCTGGGGCTAACAGCGGGTGCTCACTCCGCTCCCGGGATTTGAACCTGGGACCTTTCGGTCTGCAAGTTCAGCAGTTCAGTGCTTTAACACACTTCGCCATCAGGGTGAAGTATAAATATATTATACTTTACTTTTATTTGACTTTTGTGTGCTTTGTTTGCTAACATCACAAAAGTATTTATTTATTGTGTCAGAAGTGAATTGAGAATATAGTTATAATGTATAAAAAAACCACAAACAAATTTAAAAACTTGTATTATACTAAATTTCCTTTGACCAGAAACTGGCCACATCAAGAGCCTCTGGTGTTGCTGTAAGAAGGTCCTCCACTGTGCATGTGGCAGGGCTCAGGCTGCATTGTAGTAAGTGGTCAGTGGTTTGCTCTTCTCCACATTCGCATGTCGTGGACTCACAAAAGTCTTATGAATGTACAGTTATAGGCAAACTAATGTACTGTATATATGTTACTTGTGTATCAGCTGACCTCATTTACAAGTCAAGGACTGGTTTGGGGGACAAAACTATGGATTTTGATATGACCTATGGATAAGTCAAGGGTAAAACTTAGAGCAGTGGTTCTCAACCAGTCAGTGACAAGTGGCAGAGAAGCTGCTCTTGGTGTGGCAAGGCATGGAAACAGCAGGGGGAAAGTCCCACCTTTTAAACCCTATCATGCCCAAGCAGTAGGGGAAAAGTCCTTCTTCCCCCCCTTCATCTTTTTTAGCTAACCAGCATTCAGCAGTAATGTGGGGGAGTTGAAGAATGAGTTACAATAATCATTTTGGCCACTTGAGGTGGAACAGAGTGGTGGCAGGCATTTTTAATAGGGGATTACTCTACTAGCCTCTCTGCAGAAAGACTGCCATGCTTTGCAAGGCTTATATAGTATGGACCTATTAAAAATGGCCACACAGTGCTTCTACAGAAATACTATACAGTAGGCCTCTATTAAAAATGGCCACTCCACTTCATCTGAAGCACCCCAAATGGTCAAGTGCCACATTCTTCAGGCCCCCCCCACATTTCTGCTGAATTAAGCTGAGTCCAGAAATGGTGAGGAAGAAGGAAGGCTACTTTTTTTTCTCCTGTTTGGTCTAGGGAGGAGTAATAGGGAGGGAGTGCTGCTTCCACACCCCACAGTACAAAGAAGAGCTTCTCACCCCTGCCTCTTGTCATTGCCTTTATGCTGGTTTCCTAATCAAGACAAATTGCTTTCATAGAATCATAGAATAGTAGAGTTGGAAGAGACCTCATGGGCCATCCAGTCCAACCCCCTGCCAAGAAGCAGGAAATTGCATTCAAAGCACTTTTTTCAGACATATTCACATTTCATAGAGCTCATTGAGCCAGCATCACTGTCATATGTTTCCAACATTGACATTCATTAGTCAACCCATGTTTTTGGGGTGCTTTTTGTCAAATGTCTGAGAACCATATATAAAATTGTTCATTTCCTAGGAGCCCGCTTGTGCCAACAGGACTGCTGACTTGAAGGTTGGGTTGCTGACCTAAAGGTTGCCGGTTCGAATCTGGGGAGAGCATGGATGAGCTCCCTCTGTCACCTCCAGCTCCCCATGTGGGGACATGAGAGAAACCTCCCACAAGAATGGTAAAACATCAAAACATTTAGGAGTCCCCTGGGCAACGTCTTTGCAGACAGTCAATTCTCTCACACCAGAAGCGACTTGCAGTTTCTCAACTCGCTCCTGACACGAAAAGGAAGTTGTTTCCTCTGTCTGTGGCCCCTTCCACACAGCTGAATAAAATCAAACTTTATCTGCTTTGAACTCAAATATATGGCAGCATGGACTCAGATAACCCAATTCAAAGCAGATATTGTTGGATTTTCAGCCTTGATATTCTGGGTTATATGGCTTTGTGGAAGGGCCCTGTATATCCTGACTTCATTCAGCTGGCCGCCACTGCTGTGGATCCATTCCTCTGCCCCATACCTCTATACAGTAGACATTTTATTCAGGTTTTTGTGTGCTCTGAAGCCTTCATAACCCACCCCTAGATGCCAGGTTGTGTGGGATGATGTTACATTATTCACTTCTCTCACCTTTCCATCCCCTGCTCACTATTAGAACATCACAGCCTTGTTTTCTGTTTCAACATGACTGTTTTTTGCAGTACTTTTTTTTTCCTGTGGCATTCAGGAAGAGAACGGTTTCAAAAACATTTCCATATATTTGATGGCATCACAGCCACCAATGAAAAATTTATCACTGTCAGTCAGCAGCACTGATAGCCGGCTATATCCACTTGTGGGATGCTAATCAGTCTGAATTCGTTATCACAGGACTACTGCTGTCGACTCTTTGCAAACAATTTGTTCATTATTAATCATGTTTATCTACTACTTGTTTTATGAGGTTTTGCCTTTTTACCAATATATGGCCATCACAACTTCCAAAGCCCTTTTTATTGGTCTGTAATGAAAAGTGTGAAATGAGGGGATGGAAGTCTTTTCTTTCTCAAAAATGAACTATAATGTATAAAAAGTAGTATACTTACAGGAAGCAAATGTGTAAAGATCTGCACTATGATAGGGTGCCAGTATGGAGGTGGACAATGAAGACCAGATTTTCATTAGTTCTGTTTCTGTGTCTGTACTGTCCCCAAGCAGCAAACCCACCTTATTAATATGAAAAGTGTTTTTTTAATCGTGTCAGAAGCGACTTGAGTAATACTGCTTCTGGTGTGAGAGAATTGGCCATCTACAGAGATATTGCCCAGGGGACACCTGGATGTGTTACTGGGAGGCTTCTCTCATGTCCCCACAAGCTAGAGCTGACATACAGAAGCTCACCCCATCTCGCAGATTCGAACTGACAACCTTCAAGTTAGTATCAAGTCAGCAGTTCAGCCGCCACAAGGGTCCTATTGCAGTCCTATGGGAAGTGTTAAAGGGCCCATTGTCAATAACTAATACAGTAGAGTCTCGCTTATCCAACCTTCGCTTATCCAACATTCTGTATTATCCAAAACAGTCTGCCCTTTAGTAGTCAATATTTTTGTAGTCAATGTTTTGAATACATTGCAATGTTTTGGTGCTAAATTCGTAAATACAGTAATTACTACATAACGTTACCATGTATTGAACTGCTTTTTTTGTCGATTTGTTGTAAAACTTGATGTTTTAGTGCTTAATTTGTAAAATCATAACACAATGTGATTAATAGGCTTTTCCTGAATCCCTCCTTATTATCCAATATTTTCACTTATCCAACATTCTGTCGGCCCGTTTATGTTGGTTAATCGAGACTCTCCTGTACATAGAAATCTGCCCGCATAGTGTAGTAGTTTGAATGTTGGACTATGACTTCAAATCCCCACTCGGCCATGAAAACCCACTGGCTGACCTCTGGCAACTCACACTCTCCCAGCCTCAGAAGAAAGCAAGAGCAAACCCCAATCTGGACAACTATTGTCAAGAAAACCCCATGATAAGTTTGCCTTGGGGTCTCCTTAATTAGGAAATGTCACGAAGACACACAGCAATAACAAGAAATCTGCAACTTAAAAATGTTGGACTGCTATGAAACCCGGTTTTCCCCATACTTCACAACAAAGAAGTGACAGCACCTTCTGTTCCAAAGTCCTGTGTGAGGTTGCCTTTGAATTCCCTCCTACAATCTTTGTCCTTACCAACCTTCGTCACTGCTGCCTTTGCCAAACATCTCTCTTCTTTTTGACATCCCATTTCTGAAACAACACGAGCTGCTAGGCTGTGATGATAAAATGTCTATTGGAATTCAAGGTCACAAAAGGTCCAGCAAATGTGTATTTGTTGCTTGCAGCTGACATATGAAATGAAGATGTTTCATAATCCGCTAAGCTTAGAATGTACTGAAAGCAGGACTGGGATCTATTGGTAGTTTTTTAAGCAAGTTACAGTACAGTGGCATGCCTTTCATAATTTAACAGTAGCAAGCTCTGTTAGGATGACTGGGGGATTCTAGGGACTGTAGTCCAAAAAAAAGCTTTTACAAACTCTGTACAGGGCCTAATTCTACAAGCCAGTATTGGTTGTAATATAACCATATTAGCCTGCTCTCTCTATTCTCCCCCCCCCCCCCCATTTCTCTCCCCTTCTACTGTGTCTAAGTATAGTTGCCCAAGCACTAGAACTTCTTTCACAAAATAATACATCTGCATTAGAAAAGCACAATAAACCTCTTGACACCATGAGGCCCCATTGCAGCTGAGATAACAGGAGGCCTGGGAGATGAGAACCTTATTCCACCCACCACTTGCATCAATGACAGTCTGGTCAGACATGAATTGCTTAGGGACACCCCAAGCACAACTCAAGCTATACACCGGCAACTGACAAAAAAGCACCTTGCCAACACCTCCCTTTGTTCAATCACTTCACGTTCAGAATGCATGTTTTTATCTACAGACACTCTGCTTGTTAGAAAGCCTCATGTAAGCCGAAATTATGTATTGATTTTGTTTTCCTTTGGTTTTAGATTAAAGACATGGAACAAAAGCCGACGGAAGGAATGTCAGCTGTGAGGTGTGAACAGGCTTTGGGTGGCTCTTCTGTTTCTTTGTAGTTACAATTCCAAGATTTCACAAGAAACTATTAACCCGAACCTAGCCAGAGCTTGGGCTTCCTCTATGTCTTTTGAGTGCATTGTGTGGCAATGGTGTCTGCCTTGGCTACTCCCATTAGCAGCCAGTGAAGTAGAGAAAGATAGGAGAGGAATCATTGCGGAGGCGGGATCCAAAGACGTGGAGTAGCCACTCTGCATGAGAGTGATGAAGGGTTACTGAAATTCATCAGTATCTTCATAACTGGGATGAGAAAAATTTGGGGTAGAATGGGAATAATAATAATAATAATAATAATAATAATACACTTTATTTATATTCTGCCCTTCTCCCCTAGGGGATTCATTTACAGCAGACATAGGCAAACATTCAGTGTCTTTACAATCACACACAAACACAGACAAAGGCAAAGGCTTCTCCTTTCATTTCCGGCTTCTGGAGGTAGTGCTCATCTTTGGGTCTGGGGGAGGTGCTTTTCTCAATTTTCAAGCCGAAGAGCCTACGTTGTCACCTCCTGGTCGTGTGGCCTGCAAGACTGCTTGGAATGTCTTTTATCTTTTCCTGCCAAAATGGCACCTATTTATCTACTCACATTTGCATGTTTACAAACTGCTAGGTTGGCAGAAGCTAGGGCTCACAGCGAGATCTCATCCCGTCCCACGGATTCAAACTGCCAACCTTCAGGTCAGCAGTTCAGCAGCACAAGGGTTTAACCCATTGTGCCACTGCAGGAAAACTTTGAGATTTAAAGAATTCAGATGAGGAAACAAAACAGAGAGAGTTATTCATCTCTGCATATTGTGTGGTGTTGCTCTTCTAGGTATATCCTTGTAAATCTGTTAGACCATCCATGTTTCTTGTAGGAGATACTGATCTAAATCCATTAGCTAGTCTATTGAGCCATGACCCTCTGACTCAATGGCTCAATAATAACCAAATCCTGTTGTTTCTTTAGGTCTACTCTAGTCAGGGTTAGCATTTGTATTGCACAACAAGAGTGAAGAATAGTCTGGTTCAGTTTTAAATAAACAGTCATGTGTATTGTGAATGCACCATCCACACTTGTTTGTCTTTAGAAATATTGCTTCCAAGATCTTGAGGGAGAAATAATCCTTAGGGCTTCATCAAAATATCTAAGCATTTTCTGACAATTTTTTGTAAAACTTCCCTTTCCATTTGAGTTCCTGTAGTGCTGAAAAATATTTAGTTTAGTGTTGTCTCCCAAGTTCATCACCCCAAATTCCAAACATGCCACATTTTGCATGAAACTGTGAATTCAGATGTAATATTGTTTGATATTATCTGAATATTTTAGTAACAGTAGACAGGGTCTCTACAAATCCTTCTCAGCCAACAGTATAAGAGACTATTTGAATTCCATCCATCAGAAATTGAGTCAACATTTCATAGAAAGAAATGTGGGGAAATATTTATCCTTTCCCGTCAAAATATTTGGTTCAATATCCTATCCTCAATTTTACTATCCCCCATTAAAATGTGAGAAGTCCATTTTTTTACTCTTCTTTAAAAAAAAAAAAAAGACACCACCATCCCAAACCTCCTTACCTGTCAGTCTTATGGAAGGAGATACAAGCTTGACATCATGCTGATGAATAAACCTTATTATTCTTCTGTCTGTGCCATCTGTCTTGCTTTTAAATTGATTAACTGAAACAATGTAAGTGCAGGCAATCATTCTGAAGGCATTAATGAAGGAAACAGCACACACACACACGGTGCCTTTGTTTGAATAACAACTCAGATAATTTATCCGGAAAGCCGTCTTAAATACCTTGCCTGAATGGAGACAGGCAGACAATGTATTTATTACAAGCGTTAGTTCTACTGAAACTTCTTTGGTAGGGTGAGTCTTACTGAAATTACAGCTCATGTAAAAGCCTGTGATTAATGAGTGAATCAAATGTAATAATTAATCCATTATTTTTTTCTGCCCTAATTGTTGTTATGCGAAAATCTGCTACCTACCTTGAGAAGATCAGAGCTTCCACTGAGCTACAAAGTAAAACAGTGCTTGGTAGTCAGGTGTAAAGATACAGTTCTGGTACTTTGACCCTAATACAGTGGTCCTCAATCTGTGGGTCCCCAGATGTTTTGGCCTTCCAACTCCCAAAAATCCTAATAGCTGGTAAACTGGCTGGGATTTTTGGGAGTTGTAGACCAAAACACCTGGGGACCCACAGGTTGAGAAACATTGCCCTAATATTTCTGCAGTCAAAGAGAAAGCTCTCTTACGCAGGGCAAATGGAAACAGGACCTTGGATAGCTCCAAGTGAGCCCTGCTGGTTGAACTTTGCTCCTAAGGTAGCTATAGGAAAATTGTGTCTCCACGAGTTGACGCCAACTGTATTACAGTGTCACTATTGTAATGTTCTCTATGTAGAGTGGTCTTGGCACGTGGTTCAGAAGGTGTATCTGGTTCAGGATGCAACAGCTAAGTTTACCCACTCATAATGATAGAACGGTACAGGTGGTCCCTTAGCTATTTCAAAGTTTTGTTCTTAATATACAACACACTAAATAGCTTTGGACCAGGACAGCTAGCAAACTACTAGATAAAAGGACATGCATCTTAAAACACCTCCTGAAGCCTGTTACTATTTATTCTGGCATCCCACATCTTGTAGTTGTCACTGCTCCTTTTTATATTTGCTGGTTATTGCAATGATATATTATTATTAAGGTATTTGAAATTGTATTTTGTCTTTTTTATTTATTTATTTATTTACCATATTTATATCATGCTCTTTTCTACCTCAAGGGGGACCCAAGGCGGCTTACAAACGGCACTTATATAGTGCCTTGGGCATAAAACACAGACATGAAATAGAATTATAAAAATTAAAACAGGCATGAACATAATTAAAATACATTCCAATATGAGACACATCATCCAAAGGCAAAGTTTTTATGACATTACATTTGCATTTTTAAAATAGGAATGACATGGAGATGTTACCACATCAAGTGGAAAGCGCCTTAAATGTACATTTAAATGTATAATTATGTATATTTTTAATGTATATTCTTAATGTTATTGTAATTTTTAATCTCGATGGATTTTTAAATTTGATGAAAACTGTTTTTTGATGTTTATGTTTATATTGTAAGCCGCCCTGAATCCCCTGATGGGTGAGAAGGGCGGGGTAGAAGTGATGTAATAAATAATAAATAAAAAGTAGCAACATTAAAAGCCTTGGGTAACGTGACTTAGGCCCCATCTACACTGCCATATAATTCAGTTTCTGATCCCAGATTATTTTATTTAAACTGGATTATATGGCAGCGTAGATTTATATAATCCAGTTCAAAGCAGATAATCTGAGATCAGATGGCAGTGTAGATGGGACCTAAGTCATGCTACCCAAGGTTTTTATATGGCAGTATAGATCCAGCCTTAGTCTGCTATAAGGGTGTTCTCCCCTCAGTTGGAGCTGACTCAATTGTTAAAGAGCCCTTGCTTGAATTTTCAGACAGGAGGCTGTGCAGTGATGTGTTCTCCCACTATCATGATTACCCAAATATAGGTAAAGGCAAAGGTTTCCCCTTGACATTAAGTTTAGACGAGTCTGACTCTGGTGGCTGGTGTTCATCTCCATTTCTAAACCAAAGAGCCAGCGTTGTCTCTAGATGCCTCCTAAGCCATGTGGCCAGCATAACTCCATAGAGCGCCGTTACCTTCCTGCCGAAGCAGTACCTATTGTTCTACTCACATTTGCATGTTTTGGAACTGCATTAAGAAATAGTTGTGTGTAGAACAGAATCATGTAGAAGAGCTCCTCTTTTTTTCCCCAGTTCTCCTATTCCAATTCCATTTCTTAGATTTTATTATGCACAACAAAAAATTTCCTCCTAGAAAAGAAAGGGACATCATTGCATTTTCTTGAGGGGTCTAAATACATAAGGATACAGAAACCAGTGATTAATTGGTGACATTTTTGTCTAGTAAGCCTACCTTTACAATTAAGAGATAGATGGAGATGCCTTTAAATAGATGACATCCCTCCAGTAAAAGGACTGGTACTTTATTTTCCTTTATTCATTTTCTGTCATAATGAAATCAAGTTTCCTTACAGATTCATTAATACTTTGGAGTTGGATGCCAACATCACTCTTAGGAATGAGGAGTTTGTTAGCATTAACAAAAGTTATGGTGTTTCAAGGTACAGCATCCTGGCGAGGGGAAGGTAAGAGTCTATGAACATTTTCCTTTCTCTGAACTCACTTGCATTCCCTTTCTTGGGCTCTCTGTGGCAGCATCTCTTAGTCAGTTCCTAAGAAACTCAGGCCTCACGAGCTTCTACAGCATCACCATCCATCCCTCTCTTTAAAGCAGTGGCTCTCAGCCTTCTTAATGCTGCAACCCCTTCATACAGTGGTGATCCCAACCATAAAATTATTATCGTTGCTACTTCATAACTATAATTTTGCCACTGTTATGAACTGTAATGTAAATATCTGATATGCAGGATGTATTTTCATTCACTGGACCAAATTTGGCACAAATTCCCGATACGCCCAAATTTGAATACGGGTGGGGTTGGGGGGATTGATTTCGTCATTTGGGAGTTATAGTTGCTGAAATTTATAGTTAACCTAAAATCAAAGAGCATTCTGAACTCCACCAATGATGGAATTGAACCAAACTTGGCACACAGAACTCGATATGACCAACAGAAAATACTGGCAGTGTTTGGTGGGCACTGACCTTGAGTTTTGGAGTTGTAGTTCACCTACATCCACATCACTGTGGATTCCAAACAATGATGGATCTAGACCAAACTTGGCACGAATATTCAATATGCCCAAATTTGAACACTGGTGGAGTTTGGAGAAAATAGACCTTGACATTTTGGAATTGTAGTTGCTGGGATTTATAGTTCACCTACAATCAAACCCCACCAATGATAGAATTGGGCCAAACTTCCCACTCAAAACCCATGACCAACAGAAAATACTGGAGGGATTTCAGTTTCTAAAACCATTAGAAATATGTGTTTTCTGATGGTGTTTGGTGGCCCCTCTGAAACCCCCTCGTGTCCCCTCCAAAGATCCTGACCTCCAGGATGAGAAACACTGCTTTAGAGCCTTTCCAGGTTAAACCATCATATTGAAGTTTACTAGGAATAATTAAGGTAGGAAGCCTAGAAGATGTCAGAGTGTCACTGACTTGAACAAGAGAGTCCAGGTGGAATTTTCCAAAACAAAAATAAATTCAAGGAGCATCCATAGCTGACTATGCAGATGCATGCTGGAGCTAAGTGTAAAGAATCCAGACTCACCCACCCAGTTTTTCCCACATAATCCAGAACAGAAAATCATCTTTGTTGATTGTATTACTCTTCTCTTCTCTGCCAAGCTGAAGAACTAGCACTAGAGAAGTGGACAGGACTATGATTCAACTCCTAGCTTCTCCAGTTATAAGATCAGTTAGTAAACAATGTAAATGACCTGTGATCTTGGAAAGCCAGTGGCAGTGAACTAGATAAACAAATAGTATAATGAAGTATAAGACAGCTTCCTGTGATCATATCAGTAATCACAACAAGTATTCAATGATTTCCCACTCAGAGTCGTCATTTCCAACTTTGAGTCATCATTTCCATTGGAGCGATCATTTCCAACTTGAAATTAATGATTTTCATCTTGGAGTCATCATTTCCATTGGAGTGAGAGTTCTTACTGCTTTCCATTTTCTTTTGGTGAAGAAAAGATAGATAACTGTGTGAGACAACCTGAGCACTTCACCACTATTTGCTTCTTTTTGCCCCACCAAAAAATCAATGAGAGCGGATGCTACCCCTTTTAACACCTGCAGTTAAGGTCTCTGTGGGCACAGAAAGGTCAAAGAAATGGATGTGATTCCATATGGCTTCTCTCCCCTTTCTCCAGTTCTCTTTTTATTATTATTATATGAGCTAGGAGAATCATTATCCATGGTCCTCCTTGCTTGGCATTGTTTACTGCAGCTCCACTGTTCCCTCGTTCAAAGTAGTCTCTTTTTTGACTTTGCTCTCAGAGGTCTTACAACTAGAGGCACTCAAGACTGAACCTATGACCTTCTTCTTTCTCAAGAGGGGTATATGTACTCTCTTGCTACCTATTTATTCTTGCATATCGGAAACAAGTGGAGAATAAGGGGCACCTCCACAGGTCATCAGTCTATAAATCTTGTAAATCCCAGATGACATGCCAGTTCTCAGAAATGATAGAACTTGTCGCCCAACACAAAGTAGAAGCCTGCGGCTTCCCCACTCCTGGGTTAGTTCAAAGCGTTCCTTTCTAATCCAGTTTTTGTGAAATAACATCAGTAATAACCAAGCCACCCTTCATCTCATTCTGTATAGTGCTTTTGCATTTAGATAAAGCAAGCTATGCCACAGTCTTTTTCATAGACTTCTATGTACACAAGGGAGCAGGGACATCCTGAAAGCCCACTAATGTATCAAATAAATAACCTAAAAGATGTTTTAGATTCCCCATTAAACTCTGCAAGGGAGGCAGCCCAATACACATGATTTAATCTGAAAGAAATTCAGAGCTGCGAAATGAGAAGATATATGTCAGGGGGAGATAAACAAATAAAGCATTCAACCCTGCTGCCCATTTACTCAATAGTGCAAAGTAAATGATGATTACTTGTCCTATGATTGTCCCTCAAAGGACAGCACTGGAACTTAAAATGCTAACAACACACTGTCCTTTAAAGTCAGCTGGAAAGCATGAGTTACTCATGGCCCCTAAAGAAGAAGAAGAAGCCTGCAAACAGCTGTGCTTTGTGCATTTTAGCCCCTAAAAGGTAACCAGAAACCATTGTGTGTTGTCTACATGTCCAGATACAACAATGTGAAATGTCAAGTGGGAGCAGAAGAGTCCATCCTACACCTAGGCCTCCTTGATTTTGGAGCAGCGTATACAGTTGTTATAACAAATGTAAGTTGCTCTTTCATTTTTGTTTCAATAACACTTCTGATTTTGTGGTTATTAGACATGCACTAGGTCAGTGGTTCTCAACCAGTGGGTCCCCAGATGGTTTTTGCCTTCAACTCCCAGAAATCCTAATAGCTGGTAAACTGGCTGGGATTTCTGGGAGTTATAGGTCAAAATCATCTGGGAACCCCAGGTTGAGAACCGCTACGCTAGGTGCTTCTGTCCAAAAACCAGTTATTGAAGTGAAATACTGTTGTTTACTGAAAGTCAACAGGCCATGGTTATAAAACATTGCCTACAGGCTGAATAAAATATGCAAATTATATTCATTCTGCTTTCAAAATTATGTAAACACAGGCCATGACGGGCCAAAGTTAAGTCCTTTTCCATCCCAATGGGAAAGAGTTTTGCCAATACATTCTCATCAATTGGATGTTCACTGACCATCTAAGCACAAACAATTGTAAATAGGCCCCACTGAACTCCATGGGATGTATTTCTGATTAGACATGCATTGGTTGTAGGGCAAGTATTAGTACTTGGCTTGGGGGAGCAAATATATGGATAAACCATTGGTGACACCGACCTCACTTTCTTAAAACCTTTTTTAAAGTGTTCCAAAGTTCTCAAGACAACATCATTTATCATAATAATAATAACAATAATAATTATGAATTAAAAACACAAGTCTTTGACCCCATGTTTTCTCCTTCTCTTGTATGAATTCCAAGAGAAGCAACTACAGCTGATTTTTCCAGAATTTCTCTGGGTCCAATTTTTTTTTTTCATGTCAGGAGCAACTTGCACCAAGTCACTTCTGGTGTGAGAGAATTGGCTGTCTGCAAGGACGTTGCCCAGGGGACGCCCGGATGTTTTGATGTGTTTACCATCCTTGTGGGAGGCTTCTCTCATGTCCCCGCAGGGAGCTGGAGCTGATAGAGGGAGCTCATTCGCGCTCTCCCCGGGTTGGATTCGAACCTGGCAGCCTTCAGGTCAGCTACCCAACCTTCAAGTCACAAAGCTTTAACCCACTATGCCACCCGGGACTCCTTGGGTCCAATTGAAAATTGGGGAGGTCTCCTGTCCTTTCAATGGTGATGTACAAGAGGGAAGTTCAACAGGTGAGGCTTGTTTCCTGATTGTGTGACAAGCAACACCTGCTGAAATTCCCTCATCTACAACACCATGAAAGGTATGAGATCACTCTCCAGTTTTCAGTCTGGCAATTCTAGTGACAGCAGTTACTCCAGTCACTTTGGCTGCCATTTCTGCTTCCATTATTTGTCTACCCTCTGCTACATATCCCTGTTGTTGAACTAAGTGTTTCTCCCACCCACACTGCTCCTGTCAGTAGGTTTGCAGTAAGAGAGGCCCCTAGGTAAGAGCCAGCATCGTGTAGTGGTTTGAGTGATGGACTACAACCAAGGTCCGAAGCCCCATTCAACTATGGAAACTACTGGGTGAACTTAGGACCTCTTCACATGGGGCATTTTAGCCCCGTTTGGCCACTTTTATGCACAGCTTGGAAGGGGCCTGCCATGCGGCATCACATGATCCATGACAGGGCCTGCCCACATTTCTCCAAAATGGAGGGGAAGCACTGAAAGGAGCTTTGTAATGGGAACACCGAAACAAGGAAATACTACCCGGGATACCTTGTAGTAACCTTAGTAACCTCATAGAACTCTTCTCTGACACTACTTCAACGTCGTAAGTAACAAATGGTTCTCCAAGAAACTTTAAATTGACTTTTGGAATCATCAGATATATCCTATCAATATATGGGACTATTGTGATGTCTCCCATCTGAAATGTATGTGAAGACACATTTATTTATGATAGAGATAAGATTTGTACCTTTATGTTGTGTATATAAGTAAAAAATCTGTCGCATGATAAAGGTAAAGGTTTCCCCTAATGCTAAGTCCAGTTGTGTCCAACTCTGGGGGTTAGTGCTCATCTCCATTTCTAAGCCAAAGAGCTGGCGTTGTCCGTAGACACCTCCAAGGTCATGTCGTCGGCATGACTGCATGGAACACCATTACCTTCCCACTGGAGAGGTACCTATTGATCTACTCACATTTGCATATTTTTGAACTGCTAGGTTGGCAGAAGCTGGAGCTAACAGCAGGTGCTCACTCCACTCCCCGGATTTGAACCTGGGACCTTTCGGTCTGCAAGTTCAGCAGCTCAGCACTTTAACACACTGCATTAGATGTTTCAAATATAACAACAACATACTATATAGTGTACCTCAATTATATATATTTGTGCTCTAAGGAAGGGAAAGGGTGCCAACCCACCATGTCCCGTTCCCACCATGTGATGAGGGGAGGAGGGAGGATGCATGTGGCACCACGAGCCACCCCACACATCTTCCCTTTAACAGCGCAACAGCACACAGAGCAAAGATAAGAGATCCTTAGACAAGTCACCTAAGAGGAAGGCAATGTCAAGCCCCCTCTAAACAAATTCTGCACAAAAAAAACCAGTGATGGGTTTGCCTCAGGATCACCATCAGTCAGAAATGACTTGAAGACACACAACAACAAATGCCTGTGGATAGCATTGGCAGAGATGCCCCAAAGTCATGTTGCCTGGAGCTCCTCTCCAGCCTGGCACAGCCTTGAAAGATTGCTTGGCTTTGGTTGCATTGCACCCAGACTGTGTACTGCAGTTAACAAAAGTGGCAACACAATGTATTTTTATTTTCCCTCTGAACTCATTCAGTTGCTCGGGTTCCTTTGATGTAGCACTGAAATATTTAAGGTATAACATACACTGTGTATAAGCCTATGCATATCCAAGAGCAGCACCCCTACTGAACACAGCAGGATGTCTCTTTGAATAAATATGCATCAGGTTGAGTTGCAAAGCTATTAGTTTGGGTGGAATGTAAACAGACTGATGAACAGATGAATGGAGAGATTCATGGGCAGATAGATATGATGAGAGAGCCCTTTTATGGGGAAAGCTCAATTCTGACTTTAACAGATAATAGAGAAGAAAGAGAACAAAGGCCTCCTGGCAAAAATGAAATTTCCCCAAATAAATCCTAAGGGTCTGACAAAATTATGTTCCCTCTGTTTTTTATTCTTCTTCTCTTCTTCCTAAATATGTAACATTTTGCTATAGCTTTGCTATCCAAAAAACTTAATAAGTTATGCCCAGTGTCTCAGGACAGAATTTGAATTTGGCTAATCTGAACAGTTTCTGTCTGGCAAGAAAATCGGCCCTTCTTCTTTATTACACCTTATTCAGATATTAATTCATTATTGATTAAATCTATTATAGATGGTTGGCAAGTGCAGGAATCCAGAGCATTTTTGACAGATTACCACTCATCTTCTGTGTAAAAAACCTCCAACAAAGCTCCATTATCAAACAGCTCTTTCCATCAAGACTTTTTTTCCTAATTATTGGCCAGAATTTCCTTTGCTTTACTTTGAATCCATTCATATGGTACCTGCCCCTGGAGCAATACATTTTAAATTGAATTTTTAAGTTTTCTTGTTTTGTTTTGTCCTTTAAATGTTTGTTCAGTTTTATTATTGGCTCCCTTGAGTACCGTTTTGTGGAAGAGTGGCAGGATGAATCCAATAAATAAACAAATAATGCTACAGAGGCCATTGCCTTGCCAATCATAATTTTTTCTACTATGTACAAAAAAAACCAAATAATTTCTCACACATTACAGGCAATGTGTACACAAAACGTCTACACCATAGAGGCAATCTTCTAGCTGTCAAGATATAATTGGATTCTAGTAATCTAATAATTATTATCCCCACACAGCATAACAATAGCCAGGGATTAGGGACTCAGTGGTTCTCAACCTGGGGTCCCCAGATGTTTTTGGCCTTCAACTCCCAGAAATCCTAACAGCTGGCAAACCGAATTGGATTTCTGGGAGCTGTAGGCCAAAAACATCTGGGGACCCCAGGTTGAGAACCACTGTTCTAGATTGAATGGATTGAATGAAATAATGTAGCTGCATTAGCATGTGCATTAGACAATACTATTATTACAAATAAGAGATGAATTACTTTACTTTGGTATAAAAAATCAGGAATCTCTTTGTGTGTGGCAAGATGATAAAGAACTGCCACTCAATTTGGCTCCTTGGAAATTTCTGTTGACAGTATCTCTTCCTAGTATGTACATATTTGTCTTTCTATTGACCAAGTGATTGATCTTCTCCAATCTGGCTACTGTAAATAATTGCATGGTTTGTTCAGCTTCCGGATCTATTGTGCTTTGTGACATATGCATAATGAAACTAAGTGGTATGCATGACACCATGGAGGTATCAGTGAACTGCAGTTTGTAAATTACTAGAATCATTGTCTTCGATACCCCGTCTTTTGTCAGCTCCCAACTTCTTTTGAAGCGCTTTGTGACATTTTCCCATAGTCCAATGAGTAACGCAAACAATTACTGTTCGCCTTCTGAAAAAAGCTCCCTTGTTGCTTCTGTCCCTTATAGTGACGAAGTGCATCTAGCAACCTTCCTAGTAAAAGCAGACTTTGGTGGTATTTCTAATGTGACTATGGTTGTATAGTGTTTAATGGGAGTTTAATGGTTATATAGTGGACCCAAATGGAAATACTAGTCTAGGCTCCAAAATAAACCCTTAATCCCTTTCCACCCACCCACTTGCCCCCTAGGATATATGGCATTATCTGGGTCCTTCCTGAACTCACATTGTCTGGAAGGTAAACACTTGGAGGGGCATCATTTGCCCTGCCAGAAGCAGGAATAACTTTATGGAAAATGCAGCCAGTGATTTGTGTTGATGCACAAAGGGAAGGGGGGCATGGTTGGTTATAACCCCTGCTTTACCCCTCATCTACTGTTTTTCAATATTTCTTGGTCTGCCCACCCATCTTATAAGCTAGTACAAGCTTTAGCTGGTTGCCTTTTGGGGCCAGATAGGAATTTTGCTTCTTCTTTTGCCTTTACAGGGGGAATCTTCTATGATACTATATGGAAATTAGGTTTGATTAGTGCTTCAAAATGAGATTTTTGCTTTGACAATTAAAGTTGGCTATGTTAAATTAACATTTAATTGCAGTAATTAATATTTGTTCACTTTTGGCAGCTTAATGTGGGAAAGTACAATCTTGGTCAATAAGCGGTGAGCACTTACAGGCTCCTTTTTTATTAAAGGGAGTTCTCCTGCTTTCTTCATTGGGTCATGGGACTCAGGGATGGGAAAGAGAGCGACCTGTGAGGCTGGATTTGATTAGTTTTCTCCTTTAGGGCTCAGAGGTAGGGGAAGTTTCCAGAAACAAGCCAACCAGGGAACAACTAGATTATTTGGCTTGCTTTTGGAATGGGGGGGGGGGGCTTAATATGATGGAGAGGAGGAAAGATTACCAGACTATGCTGCAGATCAAAATTAAACAATTGATAAAGTGGTTTTTAGTTTATGCATAAATTTTGTGTGTGTTTCTTTATTCTGAGTGGACAGACATGAGTATAATAAACATCTTGTACTGCCTTACATGCCTTCTTTCTCTCCTAACTCAGACTTCTGTAAAGGGCTTCCAGACATCAAAGACAGAAGATATTGCTGCCAATAATGTCCATATTTCATGGCAGACTCCACAATACCTGTTAATATCAGCTGGTGAAGTGATGTTCTCCATCACAGGCCTTGCTTTCTCTTACTCCCAGGTAGGATTTATTCGTTTTATTGTTATTCCAACATTTTCCTGATATAGGGACTCAATGTGACTAACAGCAAACATAACACAGCACAAATTAAAAACAAGGCAAATGCATATAAATATGACTATAGTAAAAGGTAAAGGTTTCCCCTGACGTTAAGTCCAGTTGTGTCCGACTCTGGGGGTTGGTGCTCATCTCCATTTCTAAGCTGAAGAGCCGGCCTTGTCCGTAGGCACCTCCAAAGTCATGTGGCCGGCATGACTGCATGGAGCGCCACTACCTTCCCGCCGGAGCAGTACCTATTGATCTACTCACATTGGCATGTTTTCGAACTGCTAGGTTGGCAGAAGCTGGAGCTAACAGTGGCCGCTCATGCCGCTCCTGGGGTTTGAACCTGGAACCTTTCGGTCTGCAAGTTCAGCAGCTCAGTGCTTTAACACACTGAGCCACCAGAGGCTCCACAGTTTAAATATAGCTTAGTGGCTATTTTCCTAAGTTGTCTCTACTTCTTTCATGATACTTCTTGCGAAGTTTGACTGTACCAATTTTCTTAACGTAGGACTTGCTATGGGCCTCACTAGTCCAGGAACACCATCATCTCTCTTTTTAAAAAAATATAAAAATATTGGTGGCGGGTGGTATAGGGAGGCTTATTGAGGTCTGTTCCTTTTAAAACAGGTTAAGGTTTCTAGATCTGGCTCATAGGCTGCATATTACCTATCCAGCAGTAGGATGAACCTTCTGCAAGAGTATTGATTAAGACAAGAGGAGTACAAGCAAAAACACTGCTGTTTTTTTGTTACGGGAGAGAGAAAATCTTCCAAGTGCAATATTTCAAGGTTTTGGCTTAAGACCATCATCTTCTGACACATACATGGAAAGTGATTTAATCTGAAAGCGAACAGTACAGGGCAGTATATAGTGGGGGGGAAATCTTTACATGAACATTTATAGGCACTGCAATCTGTTACAGGGATGGAAGTTAAAGAATATTGGAAAAGAAATATTTTGAAGTCTGAACTAGTTCGAATAGATAAAAACCATGGTCTGCACAACTACAATGAGAGCAATTACTCTCTTGGACAATATGAAAGGTCCTAGGAGTAAATGGAACTATTAGCTTTGGCTACTACCTCCCTTACAATTTATTAGGCAATTATAAAAATAGGCCTGTTGTATACAAACTAATACCAAATAACCCCTTAAGACCTAGAAACATAGAAGCCATATATCGAGGTGGGAGAAACTGCAATTCCCAGCATTCTATTAGTTATGTTGACATGTGATGCTGGGAGTTGTAATTTAATATCTGAATGGCTCCACTTTATGGGTAAGTATGTGCTTCAAGTCACCTGTCGATTTGTGACGATCTCATGCATAGGCAAGGAATACACAGAGGTAATTTCACCAGTTCCTTCATCTGAAATACTGGCTTCAGCACACCATATTTAAAGGTAGTCTTCCATCCAAATACTCACCAATGCTAACGCTTCTCAGCATCCAAGATCACAGAATATTTAGTGCCTTTAGAGAATTTAGGCATGACTGCCCTTCACTTGTCCATATGTCCCAAACATATTTCCTTGTGGTCTACAGGATAAAATACTATTGCTTTAACATAAGATGTGGTCTGCCTTAGGCTCAATATTGTATTCTATAGACTGCAAGAAAATATTTTGGACATATGGACGGTTTAAATTCATATACACATTTAGGTCACATTTATATCCAATGCATTTACCTCCCCTTCCCATCTCTTCTTAACATTCCCCTTTTTATTTTCATTTATATTTTTTAAATCTACTAAAATATTGTTAAAGAACAATTAGATAAATATTTTAAAACCAATTTAATTACTGGGGTCAGCAATAAATTTAAAAAAATCCATAAACAGCATAATTCAGAGATTTAGGACCTCATCACACTTACCAGTTTAAGCATATAGGATGCTTTCCTGCCAGTTGAGGGATGGACAGGCATGCAGCCTATCACACAACATCCCTCAACTTCCGGCAAAGACCTCAACCCCAACTGGTGTGAAAGCATCATAGGACACTTTTTCGTCAACATGGGAAGGCTCATGTTTGGGTGACACTTCCCTGCATGATGGGAGAAGTATCATCACTCCAGAGTCATCCCGTGCATCTGATGACTCTGCATGGGTGTGTGTGTGATAAGGTCCTAAGTTGTAGGTTGGAAACATTGGTATCAAAATAGTCAAATTAATATCAGACCAATTCATAGGCCACAGGGAAATTCTCCTGTCTCCCATATGCCTTAGGCTTATTATTCTGAGTCTTCAAAGGTGACAAAGATATAAAAAGGAATGGAGGAACAATGCTGACTTGAAATGCTGCTGGGAAAGATGGGAGGCACACAATGGCCATGCTATGATTCCATTGTAAGGCCATATCTTCACCTATTGAAAACTTGGTATTTCTAGTTTGCCCAGATACACTAGAGGATCCCATAGGATAGTGGTTCTCAACCTTTGATCCTCCAGATGTTTTGGACTTCAACTACCAAAATCCCAGCAAGTTGTGCAACTCATAGGAATTGTTGGTCCTCCAACACACCTGAAGGACCAAAGGTTGAGAACCACTGTGGATGTTGCCATGGAAGTTAAAGTGGGATGCTAGTGTTGTAACTACATAATGTGTAGGGATTCTTAAAGTTTCTTTCCTTCTTGATGTCATTTTCTGCTATGCCTGAGATTACAGTCATTTGATGACTGAAGCATCAATTTTTGGTGTTCATATGAGCTTTTAGATAGCAATTTAGAACCTCCAAGTCTTGCTGCATTAACTCAGAATGATATGTTTTCCAACTGAGTTGCTTCTCCTATTTGGCTGTGCAAGTCATCAAGCACTGAGATGAACAACCAAGGGACAGGCATCCATGTGTGAACTAGCCCTTGGAGCTATGAAGATATTTTACATCCTTTCTTACAGAGCAAGGTAATGGTTGTGCTCAGTCCCAGTGTAGTATTCAGTGGGGATGGCAAGGTTCAAAATGTTTGGGAGTAGAGATATACTTATCAAGTGTTTTCTATTTAATTTCCTCCCCAGTCTCCTGCTAGCATGAAATCGGTGGTACAGGCAGGCTGGCTGTTGACTGTTGCCTTTGGAAATGCTATTGTGCTCATTGTTGCTCAAGCTGCACCTCTGGAACAGGTATGGGATACACTACATGACCAGCAGCCCTAATGCAATAGTTGCTTGTAGAAGAGTCTGCTCTTATTTCAGTACATTCTCTTCAAGAGACAGCCAGGGTAAGTGTCATTGTATGACTTAACCCTTCATGGGTTTGACCAAGCAATCCACATTTCCATGAAAAGTTATTCCTAGTTCTCATACTACATATAGCACCGCAATAGGATTTCTAGTTCTCAGAGTCTAACCAGTAACCTTATCACACTGTACTGTTATAGTACAATTTCCCTTTAATTGCTATGGTGATGTTATGTGGAATCTTAGGATTTTTAGTTTACATAAAGTCTTATTTTTTTATCGTGCCAGAAGTGACTTGAGAACATACTGCAAGTCGCTTCTGGTGTGAGAGAATTGGCCATCTACAGAGACATTGCAAGCTAGAGCTGACAGACAGGAGCTCATCCTGTCTCACAGGTTCGTACCACCAACCTTCAGGTCAGCAACCCAACCTTCAGGTCATCAGTTCAGCCGGCACAAGGGTTTAACCGATCTCACCACCATGGCTCCTTCTAATAAATTTCCACTGGATTCCATAGGATGTTGTCATGCCAGTTAATGTGGAATGGTAGTGCTATAATTGCAGAACCATCAAGGATTTGTATATTCTTGTTGGGGGTAAAGAGAGAGAGAACTGTGGATCAGTCTATTTTCTTCTTGTCTTAATGAGAATTTTAGTTTTTAACTTTACCCCATGGCTATCATCCCAGAGCTACCAGGTACAGCCAACTCTAACTGCTAACAAAAGGCATTGCAAAATGTCATTCATTTCATTCCTTGGTGAATTGGTCAAATTTATTTGTGTTATATTTACCTTCCCTTTCTCCCATGACTGGATCTCAAGGCAGTTAACAATATGGTTTAAAATCATTACAAATAAAAAAACCCAGAAAGATAAAACAAAAAATATAACTGAATCAAAACTCACCTAAAAGCACATTTACATAACAGTCATCTGTTTAAAGACTTTTCCACAGCAGTCAATTTCTACCATAAGTCTGCCTGAATCGAAAGGTCTTTTCACACATCTTGGATTACGGTAATAGAAAATTAACAGGGAAAAAAAAACAGAAATGAAGTTACACAAATTAGAAACAGGATCTTTTCAAATACATTGCAGCCAAATTGAAGTGAGCAGAGAAAGACTTGCACATCTAATAAGATAAAGTGGGAGTTGTAATCCAAAACAGGAGATGAAAAGGTCCCCCTCTGTGCCCTAAAGTATAATTAAGAAATTCAAGTACCAGTGGTTCTGGTGCATATTTCCTTTGACTAATGAATGCAAAAGTAACTTTGTAAGTAACTTGCACCAAGGGGGAGACATACGTCTCCAACGTAACAGATTAACCTCCATAATAGAGAAAGAGGCCACTGAGCAAATGAGCAATTAACTAATTAAGTGGAAGAGCTGATGCAACAAACAGGGCAGAATGCAATTAGTGCCCCTTCCAATTTAGTGCCCTCTCTCACAAATTAATAGGGGGGAAATAAAAATAAAAAATTACCCATTAACGCCAAGACATTTAGCTGAGCTCATGTGTTGGTATGCTGTGTAGCAGTAACAATACATGTGTATTTCTGGAAAATGTCTGTAGAAAGCAACCACTAGAAATTATAAAAGAGCAAATTAAACTAGATTCAAATGACTGTAAAGACCGGTTTGCGGATGTGGTATCGCTACAGAATTACTCCCACGTGGATAGTATCACATACCCTCCAACAGTCCTGATTTGACAGGAACAATCCTGGCCGTTCTGCTTTTTCAGATGCTTTTAAAACAAGCTTTTCCAGTTTACATCAATTGCTTCAACGTGAGATCAAAGTACCAAAGGAGTTTGCACTAAATTGACTCATTGGGAAAAGAGGAAGAGGTAGAATCTTGTCTTTCCCTATAGGCTCAGGTGAAAGCAAATTGTACGAGTATCTCCTAACTTTTGCCCATTCTTCTTGATTAATATTTTTCCATCTTGACCACACTTTAGTGTTGTTTTGCCAGAGATGTTCCAGCGTTCAGTTGTGTTGGAGGGCATGCTATCAAATTCATATGCACTCATTATCTAGCCTCTTTCTGATGAAATATAGGTCACTGCAAAGGGGCTTTAGACTGTAGGTATATGTTGTTGAGGGTTGTAGAAATAAATAAATAGAAGCTTTACTACAGGTTCTGAATCAAGATAAACACTGCAGTATAATAAAATGTCACTTAGGCTTGTGTAACAAGTAACAGTATCTTTACTCCAGTTCAAAAGTTCAAATAGAGCAATAAAATATATAGCAGCCTTTCTGGATTCACACAGAGAACATAGAGAATAAACAGTCCCTTTAAACAGTCTTTAAATATGCCTCGTTTGCCTTATAAATAGTCAGGCTTTGGAGAGTATGGTAGCCATTTCCTTCCTGACCAATTTCCAGTCAGCTCTCCTCCCTCTCCGAGATGAAAGTGGTAGTTAAAAACCGTTTGCCTCAGCACCAAGCTAGAGACAGCAGCCAATCGGAATCCTAGCTCCTGACTGGCTCAGCCAATCAGCTGTCGCCACATGCCCTTTCTAGTTAACTCACCACATCATGATGCCTCTTTTACAAACCCTCACATATGTTACTAGAAATAAAAAATAAATGGGTCCTAGAATAAATCAACTCTGAATTCTCTCTAGAAGTCATGATGACTAAACTGGCACTGTCATACTTTGGATGAATCATTAGAAGACTTGGGGACATGAGAGAAGCCTCCCAGCAGGATGGTAACACATCCGGGCATCCCCTGGGCAACGTGTCTGTAGACGGCCAATTCTCTCACACAAGAAGCAACTTGCAAGTTCTCAAGTCACTCCTGACAGAGTAAAAAAAATCAGAAGACATGACTTAATAGAAAATACGAAAATGCTTGGGAAGGCAATAGGAAAAGAGGAAGACCACATTCCAGATGATTAGACCCAATCGAAGAAGCCCTGAGTCTGCAAGACCTGAGCAGGACTGTTGATAATAGGGAGACTTGGAGTTCTTATCCATAGAATCACCAATAGATGGATTTAACAACAAATATATGGCTGCAGGAGTTTCTGTGATCTCCACTCTCCCTACATAGACACAGATGTAGATTTTACTATATTTATGAGAATTGCTGAAAGCATGTTGTAGTTGGCAGCATTTAGAAAAGTTACATTTTGAGGGCAAACATTCCCAGAATGAAGTATTAGCAAAGTGACTAAGGGCAGATTGTTCAATATTGATTTAGCTCTATGCTTTGTAAGTACACCAGGATCAAAGTGTCTTACGGTGTCAAAAGAATGTAGTGTAACATAATAATTCAAGATGATGCTCTCATACTTACACAATAGTAGTTCTTAAATAATGTTATACAAAGTAAGTTCTCCTATAACGAGATCATTGCATGCCTTAAAGGTCTGTGTTATAGGAAGTCATGCTCTACAAAGAAGCCGCAGTGGCACAATGGGTTAAACTCTGAACTGCTGACTTGAAGATTGAGTTGCTGACCTGAAGGTTGGCAGTTTGAATCTGCGAAATGGGATAAGTTCCTGTCTGTCAGCTCTAGCTTGCAGGGACATGAGAGAAGCCTCCCAGCAGGATGGTAACACATCCGGGTGTCCCCTAGGCAACGTCTCTGTAGACAGCCAATTCTCTCACACCAGAAGCAGTATGTTCTCAAGTCTCGTTTGACACAATAAAAATGCTCTAAATGTTAAAAAAATATCCAGATTTATGGAAAAATAGTTAATTTTTCATAAAATTTAATTATAAATGCAGTTGTTAGACCTTGCCATTGAAAAACATCATATGTATTTACAGCATGGATAGGCAAAGGGGTAGTGATTGCCAAGCCTTTGGACCCCCACCCCAAAATAGAGAGGACACAATATTTTAAAACCTGACAATGCTTGGCTTTTTGTACCAATCAAGTGTTGTGTAAATGCAACTTCTACCTCCTTCCCCCTCATTTACTTATGTCCCAACTTAAAATCTCATGCCTGTCTTGCAAATCCTCCCTCTTGCTTCATTCCAGTTTTGGCTTAAGATCTCATCCCTCCCAAATACTCCCACCCCTCTTTCCATGCAACAGACTCTCACCTGTCCCGTCATAAAATTTCATCCCTGACTTGCAAATCCAATGCTCAGGGCTGATAGCCTGAACCACTAAGATGTGATCTGACAGTGTTGCCACTTCACAGATGAGAAGCAGAGAGGCAATAATTTTGAATGCTCAAAATAGAATCCATTATAACCAATTCTGCTCTGCAAATGATTCCTTTATTATTGCCAACTTGTGTTGCAAGAACATGCTATAGCAGAATGTACTATATTTAATTATTCTTTTGAGAGTAACCTACATGCACACGTTGGGATATTGTGGTAAAGTGACTTCCAGTATCTGTGCCCCTGATGGCGCAGTGGGTTAAACCCTTGTGCCAGCAGGACTGATGACTTGAAGGTTGGGTTGATGACCTGAAGGTTGCCGGTTTGAATCCAACCTGGAGAGAGCGCGGATCAGCTCCAGTTCCATGCAGGGACATGAGAGAAGCCTCCCACAAGGATGGTAAAAACATCAAAACATCCAGGCGTCCCCTGGGCAACATCCTTGCAGTCAGCCAATTATCTCACACCAGAATCAACTTGCAGTTTCTCAGGTCACTCCTGACACACAAAAAAGTGTCTTATTCTGGAATTTGCTACCTTGTACGTTTCTAAAATATCCACCTAGAATATGGAGCACATTATGTAGAGGTTATATAATTTTGTAGTATGGGTTTGTACGCTATAAGAAAAAGCAAGGTATTTGCATTTTAAGTAAATGAACACAGTATTTCATATTTCTAAGAGACTTTTCTTTCCCCAGTGGGTCGAGTTTATCCTCTTTGCTGCTCTCCTCTTCATCGTGTTTGTCATTTTCTCCATCATGGGATATTTCTACATCAGTGTGGACCCGGAAGAACTCATCCCCAAAGAGGAGAAAGAAGAACTATCAAGCTGCAAAGATATGATAGACCTTGTTATCAAGAATACCGAAGTAGAAAATGGCTGTGGACACTGAATTGGGGGTTTCTGGACTTTTTGGTTTGAGAAGATGGCAAGAAAGTTGATTTGTTTTCAGGCTGATATTCTAAAAAAAAAAAAAAAAAAGCTCTCGTATTGTGGGTAAATTCCTTCCCTCGGAAAGTCAAATGAGTAAAATGACACAAATTCCTGGGAATGGCAGTGTTACCAATGTATGCAATGTCTTTGTAAAAGAATAAGTTTACATTACCCAGAAGGACACACCACTGAACTCAGTGAGACTTTAGTGGAGATGTGATCATATATTAAGGTTTCCTAAACAATGGCAGATTTATTTAGAAAACTTTGCAGAAAAGAAAAACATGATAAAGAACAAAGAGTAAATCTGTTGAAATGGGAGTTGCACTGTGACTAATCAGTCCTATTCATTTCATTGGGTTCACTATAAGTAGATAAGATTAACATTGGATTTAACTCAATATAAATAAAACTGCAAACTAAAACAAGTTTGAATCCATACCAAGTACTGCAAAAATGCTGGAGCCCAGGAGATATTTTTCAGTATATTTCTTGGTTCTTGTAAGACTTTTATAATTCTACTTTTTTTCTTGTATCTCCATTCTGTTAAAGACAGACAAAAGCTACAGGCAAGAATCCAGAGGGACAGATGGATACATGGCACACTTTCCTCACACATACTGTGTTTCCCCCAAAATAAGACAGTGTCTTATATTAATTTTGCTCCCAAAGGTACGCCAGGTCTTATTTTCAGGGGATGTCCTATTTTACCATGAAGAAGAATTCACATTTGTTGTTGAACAAAACAACCAGCATAACCAGACAAACTGTGAATCCTATCAAGAATTTCTTGTTACTGCCATTATTTCCATGTACTACAATCTATGGTATGTACATTAACCAACCCTGCATGCTCTGGTATTATGTTTGGCGGGCATGCTTCCAAATAAAAACTTTGCTACGTCTTACATTCGGGGAGGCCTTATATTTAGCAATTCAGCAAAACCTCTACTAGGTCTTATTTTAGGGATATCTTATTTTCAGGGAAACAGGGTAGTCCAGAAGTCTCTCTTTCTTGGAACTAAATCTGCCCCTGAAATGTCAAAAACTGATTTTAAAAAGTCCCCAAATATTCACATACAAAGCAGCATTTCTGTAGAGTTATTGACACCAGTAGGCTCTCATTTTCTTTTCTCCCATATTTCCTCTAAACAGTTCCTATACCAGTGGTTCTCAACCTGTGGGTCCCCAGATGTTTTGGCCTTCAACTCCCAGAAATCCTAGCAGCTGGTAAACTGGCTGGGATTTCTGGGGGTTGTAGGCCAAAACACCTGGGACCCACAGGTTGAGAACCACTATTCTATACCATGCTCAAGGGAAATGTTAATGAGCACATAAAGCTTTAGATTGTGGTTTGAGACAGGAGTTCAAAACATTCACTTTCCAGATGATTTTATACTACAACTCCTGTAATCCTGTCCTTAGCTCTGCTAGCTAAGAGTGATGGATGTTTGTAGCCAAAAATATTTCTGCAGCCAAAGTTACCCATCCTCGAACTTAGGACTTTCCAGCCAGTCTAGAACTGTGGCTTCAGAGAAACCGAATCCATGGTATTTGTATTATCTATATATATAAAAGAGTGATGGCATCACGGCAATTCACAAAACAACAAAAGTACAGGCCCCCCAACCTCAAAATTTGACAACACAACCCATCATCCACGCCTCAAGGTTGATACAACAAAAAGAAAAGAAAAATAAAGTCCTAATTAGAGGGAGAGCAATAATTTTTTTTTATCCAATTGCTGCCAGTTTAGAGGGCTAATCTCTGCCCACTTGGTTGCCTAGCAACCAAGGGACAGCCAGGTTTCAGTTAGGGGACAGGCAGATTTAGGCCTCACTTAGACTTCTTCCACAGATTATCAGATTTGCACTGGATTATATGGCAGTGTAGACTCAAGGCCCTTCCACACAGCTATATAACCCATTTATAATCTTATATTATCTGCTTTGCACTGGATTATCTTGAGTCCACACTACCATATAATCCACTTCAGTGTGCATTTTATACAGCTGTGAAGAAGGGGCCTCATATAATCCAGTTCTGAGCAAATAATATAAGATTAGAAATATACAGTAGAGTCTCACTTATCCAACGTAAACAGGCTGGCAGGATAAGTGAATATGTTGGATAATAAGAAGGGATTCAGGAAAAGCCAATTAAACATCAAATTAGGTAATCGTTATACAAATTAAGCACCAAAACATCATATTATACAACAAATTTGACAGAAAAAGTAGTTCCATGCGCAGTAATGCTATGTAGTATTTACAGTAGAGTCTCACTTATCCAACATTCTGGATTATCCAACGCATTTTTGTAGTCAATGCTTTCAATATATCGTGATATTTTGGTGCTAAATTCATAAATACAGTAATTACTACATAGCATTACTGTGTACTGAACTACTTTTTCTGACAAATTTGTTGTCTAACATGATGTTTTGGTGCTTAATTTGTAAAATCATAACTTAATTTGATGTTTAATAGGGTTATCCTTAATTCCTCATTATCCAACATATTCGCTTATCCAACGTTCTGCCGGCCCGTTTATGTTGGATAAGTGAGACTCTACTGTACTGTATTTACAAATTTACCACTAAAATATCACAATGAATTTAAAACACTGACTACAAAAACATTGATTATGAAAAGGCAGACTGCATTGGATAATCCAGAACATTGTATAAGCGAATGTTGGATAAGTGAGATTCTTCTTTAATATGAAATAATTACTGGGATAGAATAATACAAAACAATATAATCTCTAAAACCAGGACAGTAAATAAACAGGGGAATTCCACACAGGAAACAATCGGGGCCAGCTAACACCTCCCAACAAAGTATTCCCATCATCAAAGTCTGGAAAATCCTCTGTTTTCTCAGGGCCACAGACAGTAGAAGCACATAAAATATCGCAAACAACACCACTCTGAAAACAAGGGAATTCCAGACAGGAAACAATCAGGGCCAGCTAACACCTCCCAACAAAGTATTCCCATCATCAAAGTCTGGAAAATCCTCTGTTTTCTCAGGGCCACAGACAGTAGAAGCACATAAAATATCGCAAACAACACCACTCTGAAAACAAGGGAATTCCAGACAGGAAACAATCAGGGCCAGCTAACACCTCCCAACAAAAAATTCACTCAGGGAGGAAACAGCCAGGCTTTAAAGCTGCAAGGCCATTACATCCTAATCATTTTTCCTAATTGCAGCATTCATACTTGCCTCCAACAAACAAAAAAAACCAATCAGAAATATTGTATATTCACAACCTTTAGGAAATAATATCCCCTGATGGCGCAGCGTGTTAAAGCACTGAGCTGCTGAACTTCTGGACCGAAAGGCCACAGGTTTGAATTGGGGGAGCGGAGAGAGCCCCCACTGTTAGCCCCAGCTTCTGCCAACCCAGAAGTTTGAAAACATGCAAATGTGAGTGCATCAATAGGTACTGCTCTGGCGGGAAGGTAACGCCGCTCCATGCAGTCATCCCACATGACCTTGGAGGAGTCTATGGACAACGCTGGCTCTTCGGCTTAGAAATGGAGATGAGCACCAACCTCCAGAGTCAGACACGACTGGACTTAATGTCAGGGGAAAACCTTGACCCTTGACCTTAACTACCACCAATTCCTCAATACTTTATTTCCCATACCACCAGACTTCGCCACAGCAACGCGTGGCCGGGCACAGCTAGTTCTTAATACAACTTTACTGAGCAGATTGACCTCAAGTGTTCTGCAATTTCATATGTGTCATGGATGAGGAGATGCTGCTGAAAGGCTCAGCAGTAGAGCTGGAGCCCAGCCGTGCCCAGAAGCTTGCTCAGCCAAGCCCTGAAGCAACATCCATGGAATGAACTACTACTCAGCCTACTGAACAAGAGCAAGCGGGTTCCTCTGAGCAGGCTGACAAAGAGATCATTATTCCAGCTTTCATGGACCTGCAAAAAGAGAAGTCTCAGCTGTGCAGGTCCTCGAGATTAGCTGAGAAAAGGACCAACAACAGGTAAAACCTGTGAACTTGGGACTTAAGGAGCTCAGGGATGGCACCTAGTTGTTGTCTGCAATGTCAGTTCTAGAAGCCATGACTTTGGACTCTTGATCTTCAGAAACATGTTGCTGTTTGAGGACTGTAAATTTTTGACTTCTCCAGATTGTATTATACTAAACTCACTTTCTTGACCATTGACATATCCTTGATCCTTGGCTATGTTGACTACACTTCATGGGAGTTGTAGTTTAGAGATAGCAAGAGGCTCAGAGGTTTCCCAGAACTTCCATGAAACTTGGTAGATTCCCAGAAAGAAATACTACACTCAACAAACGACAAACTTACGATTTTACATCTGTCCATTTCATTTAATTTTCTCAGCCTGGATCTTTCACAACATTTCAATCAAATTTATTCCACAGGAATGTTGTGAGGATAAGCTCTGGGGTAGGCTGTTTTATAAGAAAACTCAGAAAGAAAATGTAGCTAAAGACGTCATGATGAAAAGACTCGCACTCACTAGTCAAAAGACTATGGTTATTTTGTGGAAGCTAAGTTCTAATATGTTGGACTGATTTCAATGGGGATTTTCACAGGAAGACTTTCACCATTTCATTGGATACATAATTAGCATATGCATCTATTGGGGCTAATGAACTGGATGCAAATATGAAAATTCCTGTGCACTGGGAGAATCTAGATGGCGTGTCCCTCTAAACTCTTAAACCCATAAATAATAGAGAGACCAAGTCATGTAAGAATCAGGACATAAGAACTCAAAGCTTTCTGTAACTGGAAGGAAAAGATTAATTTTTGATCTTGTCGTTCTTCAGGCTCAAAGGAGAGCAGATAAGAACATAAATGATGCCTTTTGCTCTTACAAGAGAATGAATCAGGGATACATCCATTTCTTTCTCAAAGCCTAGAAGTGCAACTTTCAACAATGTAATAATATAATTGTCCAATTTCTCAGTCTGTAACAAGCATGAGCCATTTGGTGCTTGAAAGTTATAGCCTCGTAATGAGTGGTCCAGCTCTAATATCTATCCTAGGTGGATGAAGGTTTGCTTTTTATAGATGTTCTTGCAGTTAGGAAAGGCAGGCTACAACTTGGATGAATTGCAGTGGCATTGTCTAATGAGAAATCTAGCGAAATGAGATTTAAAAATAAAACAGTCACAACCTGTGGGAATTCACCCGATGGATTGTCTCATATTTCACCCTGACAGTTCTGAGATGTTTGACCTAAGGGTGGTAATTCACAATGCAGAGATCCTCACATTGTGGCCCAAACTGCATTTGCTACGTGTCTTAGGAAACAGACAAGCAGAGACGTTAGGGGCAGCTTGCAGGAAGTATTGTTTCAATACTAGAATTGTCTTTGTTTTGAGATGGAAGGAGGCATTGTGTGTGTATCCATGAATAATGGCAGATGAAGCAGCATGTGAGAAAAGAACAAAGGAAAAGAGATTCTATATGACTGGTGTAAGTTTCCTAGCTCAACGGCTGGCCCTCGGTATCCTCAGATTTTGCATCCATGAATTCAGCCAACCACAACTTGAGAATATTCAGGGGAAGAAAACCCCAAAAGCAATCACCGAGTTTGTCATTTTATATAAGGGATACCATTTTACTACACCATTGTTTATAATGGGACTTGAGCATCCACAGCATCCATGGTTGATAGTCCTGACAATCTTCATAACCCTTCTTCCAACAAGAGCCACTTCATTGATTGAAATCAAGAAACAGAACTAGGTGTGGCTACTGTCAGGATTGGAGCTATTGCATGTTCAGAGGTGAGAAGGAAGCTTGAAGAGTGATAGTTAATGTCATGATCTTGGCTAAACCAGATGTCTCCCTGATTTGTCTGGTGAGCCTATACTATAGTGTACTGTTTATCACTGTTTTGATTTGACGCATGTATCACAGTAATGTGGACCTAAACTTTCAAATAGGACTGAAGTGTAAAGTTGCTAGACTGTTAGAGTAAAAACTGGAAAGCTCTCATGGCTGGAATCACTGGGTTGTTGTGCATTTTCCAGGCTGCATGGCCATGTTCCAGAAGTATTCTTTCCTGACGTTTCACCCACATTTACGGCAGGCATTCTTAGAGGTTATGAGGATGCCTGCCATAGAAGTGGGCAAAACATCAGGAGAAAATGCTTCTGGAACATGGCCATACAGCCCGGAAAATGCACAACAAGCTAGATGTTAATTGTTCTGTGCCCACCTTTTACCACCTGTAAAAGTAGAGGGACTTTTATAATTTGCATCAACCCATTCTTACCCTTGGAATGTGTCTTTATTAACAAAACTTTCAAACTCAGTAGTACTTTTTCCAACAAAAGGATCCAATCAGCAAGTAATGAATATTGCATTGCAAATGTAGTACCTCAATACTTCAGAGTGACCTTCCCAGAGGTCTGATAAGCCAATTTATTTCAACAGTGGGCTTTGACATTTAAAATGCCTTTCCAAAAGGTCCTTTGCTCTAGCAGTAGTTTGGGATTATGTGAATTCTTGTTTATGTAGTCTATGAAGGAAAGCCATTTCTATATTAAGGTATCATTGTTGATAAATACTTATAAGGCTTTTATTTCATGCATGAAAGAAGATTTTTTTAAACATCCAGATTACATGGTGACAGCCCACCATTATCACACTGCACAGTTATAACGCTATCATTCCACTTTGACATGGTTGCATCCCATGGAAGCTCAAGAACTCTGGCTGAGAACTTCAAATATCCCTCCTAAATTGTAAATCCCAGGATTCCATAAGATGTTGCCATGGCAGTCAAAGTGGAATAATAGTGCTATATGTTGGAATTCAATCCCACACTGCCCAAATCTGCAGTTCTCAATGAGGAGTAGATAGCAAGATTAGGATAATCTGAGGGATTCCCTTCCCTCATGTCTCCTGTATGACAGTTGGAGAGTATCTATTTATTTTCTCCTCTCTGTTTCTGCTCTCATGCTGATTGGTTGTGTAGAATTGATACTTTTCTATTGCAAGCCTTTACTTTTGACTTCTGCTTTCTACATCAGAGTGTGTGCTGTGTATATTGTGTATCAAGAGGGATTTTTCCCTCTCTTTTGAACCCAAGAAAAGATGGAGTTAGAGAGTAGCTCAGACCCAGTTATTTACTATGAATCAAAGTAGTTATGAATTTTGTAAATAAACCTTTGTTAATTATAAAGATTGAACTCTGCATGTTTGCTTCCTAAGCTCTAAATTCTTCAGAGCCACGTGGCACTTCACGCTCTGCTTGCTGTGAGCTGAATGCTCAACTATAAGTATCCTGTTTTTGTATTTTGGATGATTTGGGAGTTTTCCTTAACGGCAAAATCCTAACACTATAATCATGTAGTGTGATAAAACAGCTTAGAAATAATGTGGGAACACACACAGTGACTTGGTCCACAAGTTGCCTAAGTGTGAAGATAATGAAAAGTAATATTTTTAGATTAACCTGGACCTTTCATGAGAACTGCTTATGGCACTGGTAGAGGGGCTGGTACAAGGCCATTGTACGAGGAATGTTAGAGATTCTAGGGACAACAGGTAAACAAATAGCTGCTTCAGTGTCTCTAAGGGAATTCCACACACACACATCCTGGACACCCTTGATTTAAAATCCATAGCATGGAGGGAAAGCTCTGCCTAAGCAAGGGAAATGACCTCGTAAAAGGGGATTATTATTTTTTTCAGACACAGACAAGCTTATGGAACTGCTAAAGCAAAACCCACCTGCAATTCAAGGATTATAATATAATTGCACTATGCTTTGCATGAGAGCAATTCAGAGAGCAATAGTACAAGAAAAGAGCTAGAAAATTCTCTTCAGTGAGGTCAAACAGCACTTTCAACAGTTTGAGATGCTTGTTACAGAAAGTAATGCTTTACAGCCCCACGGTGCTGAAGCATTACTTGTTTTTCCTCTCTTTCTGTTTATGCTGATAATATTCAGGGATTACTTAAGTGCATTATTCAAGAAATGTGTTCATTTTTGTCTAAATTCTGTTTTATGATACAATGCAAATTCACTCTGCAACAGCTAAATTGGATAAGGATGAGGATTCCCGAGCTGCTTCCAAATTGAATCACAGATAGAAAATAGGCTTCTTACTCTTCCCAAATCCCATGCCTGAAGGAACAAATGAATTCCAGGAGAGGGAAGCACGAACCAACATGATTTTAAATCCTCGGACATTAGAATTTTTGTAAATCTTCTGCTTTTGGCATCACGTGAATAAAAAACATTGGAAATGTTCTTTTTTGCAATGCAGTTATCAGACTACCAGGGATTTATCATCTTTAACTGCAGAAGGCTACTGATACAATGAGATATTCATTAAAGCACAGACTATCCAAAAAGTATTAGAGAAAAAACACAACTCCCCCCCCCCCCAAAAAAAAACAACATTTTGGGGGATTAATAGTTTTTGCACCCTGGAGGCCTTAATTAAAAGAGACCTCTTCCAAGAGCATAAAAAGTAATTTTCTATATAGCACAAATCTTTATTTTCAGTTCACTTTGCCAAATACTCTCTGACTCCTATTTTGCTAAATGTGGTAGAAGAGGATATGGTCTTCCATCCTTTACAAATAAAGGTAAATTCCTCCCTGCAATATCATACATAGTTGCAGTCATGAAGTTCTTTTTTATGTTTCGTATTTTGGAATTCTGAGAACTTGGTTGAGACAGATGAGCCATGTTACACATGTTAGTGTAAGCCATAGATAAAGATAAAGGTTTTCCCCTGACGATAAGTCCAGTCGTGATCGACTCTGGGGGTTGGTGCTCATCTCCATTTCTAAGCCAAAGAGCCGGCGTTGTCCATAGACACCTCCAAGGTCATGTGGCTGGCATGACTGCATGGAGTGCCGTTACCTTCCCGCCAGAGCGGTACCTATTGATCTACTCACATTTGCATGTTTTCAAACTGCTAGGTTGGCAGGAGCTGGGGATAACAGCGGGCGCCCATTCCGCTCCCGGGATTTGAACCTGGCACCTTTTGGTCCCCAAGTTCAGCAGCTCAGCGCTTTAGCGCACTGTGCCATAGAGAACCGGAAAACTAGTTCTGGTGAGATCCAGAACTAGAAGATACATGCATATTATGTAACTGTGTATCCTGATGCTACCACTCCAAAACGTATATTGCAAGCAGTGCACCACACATGACACTGCCATTGTTGGAGAGGGAGGGAATGAGCAGGGACATACTCAATTACTTATTTTCCTATAACTGGGTGCACTGTAGCAGGAAGCTCCTGTAGATGATATTCTTGCAGCACATCTAGCTGCGGGAAAATAGCCCATCTATCCTCCCACTCCAACAGTGCAGAAATGGTTGTGGGAGGCTGCACTGCTTACAATTTGAGTTTGGGGTGGATTTTGGTAAAATAATTAGTTGCAATGATGCACATCCAACCTACACCTTCAAAATTCACTAATAGCATGTCAGCCTACTGTTTAGTGTCAGAGTCCTTTGCCTGCAAATTGTTAAGAATAGTTTTCTGATTTTAATTCCCTTCAAACTTTGTGACTACTGGCTCATCTTAATGTAGCTTTCTCCAGATCTTACATATATGCTTAGAGCTATCATTCCTGTCCAATATTTGGGAATGATGGGAGTTGCAAGGAGTTCCATAAGGGAACTCCTAGCATAAACCTATGCTAGGTTGGGCATGCATCATCGCAGCTCAAAAACGTATCTTCCACTATGAGCCACCTTGAAGATTAAGATCATCTGGGGAGGCCCTGCTCTTGGTCCCTCCTGCCTTGCAAGCGCGGCTGGCGGGGACGAGGGATAGGGCCTTCTTAGTGGTGGTCCCTCGGCTGTGGAACTCTCTCTCCAACGACATCAGATCTGCTCCCTCCCTGCTAGCCTTCAGAAGGAAAGTAAAAACATGGCTCAAGGATCAGGCTTTCGGTAATTAGTACAGACCTGGAATTATGTACAATTTGACGACTGAATGGCCTTGGACTATGATTTTCAGATTATGTGATTTTAATACTGAATGTAATTGTTTTAAATGCTTTAAATGTTTAATATGTATTAATTTTAATTTTAATTGATTTTAAGTCACTGTATGTTTTTCAAGGCATCTAATGGTTGCCATATGTAGAGAAAGGTGGGGTAGAAATAAGGTAAATAAATAATAAGTTCAAACTCGATTCTGTTCAGAACAGCTTATAGTAATTTAATCAAACTTCTTAAACTGTGAGCCATGCCCCTATATGGGGTCACTGTAAATGAATGTTGAGGTTGCAAAATATTTGGCAACAAAAGATTTCTGAACACCACCTAGTGGCTATTTTACACATTTACATGAATCTTTTAGCAACAATGTATATTGTTTACAGTGGGCTCTGCGGAAAATGCTTCAGCTGTACTTCATAACGAGGGAAGATCAGCCTATCTTCTTTAGCAAGCCTTGAAAATATGGATTTTTCTTTTCAGTTTCAGAAATACTCCCCTTCACATTTTGGTTCTAAAAAACATAAGTTGGGTTCATAAACCATCATAAACCACACTCAACTGAAATCAAAAACATCAGTCACCAACATCAGGAAGAATTTGCTTAGTTATGAATACATAAAATTTGTTTAGTTGTTAAGACAAAGGTTTAAAACCTGGGATTCCATTAAAAATTTGTTAAATGCATTTTAGCTTGAAATTAGGACAAAATTTCTAACAATTTCTAAAATGGCCCTAAACATACTTCTGCAGTATTGTATTATGCAAAGCAACGTTCTCAGCATTATCATAAAATGAAATTATCGATCTGAAAAATGTTGAAGATGCTCTACATCCTGCAGTATCAGATATTTTGCTAAAATTTAATTCTTTATGTAAAAATAAACAAGCACGTCTATGTAAGTAGTATGCAAATTTGCTTTAATCTTTAATAAATGGTAACATTATATGTCTTCTTCCTAATGTTTGTTCCATGAATTCACAGGATTCGCTTGTTTGCTCTTGTTCTCCACTTGTTCCTATCAGTTGTGTCTGTCATTGTGAGTCTTGCTTCAGCCATGTCGGATTTCAAATGGTTGAGTCAGCGCCTTTTAAATCTGTCACATGGCCTGGCATCTGCAACTTCAATATTCAGTGCAGTTTTAGCCAGTGAACCCTCATCATTTCGTTGCAAATGTCCAAACCATCTCAGACAGGATTCCTTCATCTTCTCAGTGATCAGAGCAACTCTGAAGATGGAGTGCATTGTATCATTTGGAATCTGTCCTTCAGGGTAACATCCATTGACCACCTGAGCATCCGCATTTCCATAGTGTGCGCAGTTTGCTTGACAGGTATCATTATATGTATGCCATGGAGCCCCCAATGGCACAGTGGGTTAAACCCTTGTGCTGGCAGGTTGGGTTGCTGACCTGAAGGTTGCCGGTTTGAATCCAACCCGGGGGAGAGGGCAGATGAGCTCCCTCTATCAGCTCCAGCTCCATGTGGGGACATGAGAGAAGCCTCCCACAAGGATGGTAAAGCATCAAAACATCTGGGTGTCCCCTGGGCAACATCCTTGCAGATGGCCAATTCTCTCACACCAGAAGCAACTTGCAGTTTCTCAAGTCACTCCTGACACAAAAAAATGTATGCCAAAGAATGGTTTTAAAATAAATTATTGATAATAAATTCTAAATAAAAGGTTTGATTTTCATACCTATTTTATATACTTATATACATAAAAACATACCTGGCAAAAAGGGATCATGAGTGGAAAAAGTTTAAGAAGCCTTGACTTAAATTAGTCTTGCCTACTATAATGTGTCGCTTTTATTTTAATGCGATTAAAATGTGACCAGCATATTCTGAATATCAGCTCATGTATTTAAGGCTGTAGCTTAATCTAGAGCCTGTGTAAAAAAGTATTTTTCTCTGATTCACTACCAAAGATAAAGCTGTATGTCTGTGATCTCAAACATATTTCTCTATAAGAAACTCTCCCATCGTAGTCTCTGAGGATTATCTTCTAAAATAAACACACATGAGGTCAGGCTTGGATCAGTTTTCTTATGAAGAGGGATACCGTTGCCTCACTGCTAATGAAATGGGGAAATTCAAGGTCACATTAATCTACACAGTCTGGTGGTAGTAACCTTTTTTTTTTCATTTATAAGACCCATTGTTCTTTTTAAGGGGAATGCTGTTAGCGATTTCAGGTTTATGCTATTATTCCAGCCAGCAAAACCAGCAAATTCATTGTAAAACAAAACCAACATAATCATAATTTCCAGTACATAAATTTATTATTATTGACACAATGACATTGTATGACACAGCAAACAAAATAGATATGCTGGATTTCGTATCACAAAATTACAAGTCGAACACTTCCCAAGTGTTTATTATTATTATTATTATTATTATTATTATTATTATTATTATCATTATCATTATTTCATTGTATGACACAGCAAACAAGATAGATATGCTGGATTTCATTTCACAAAATCACAAGTCGAACACTTCCCAAGTGTCTGGGACTGTGTGATGTATTTTCGGATGATGCGTGCAGATCCCAGTAGGGTGGCCTTTTGCAGTTGACAGGTCATAATTTTGTCAATGTCTATTGTTTCCAAATGCCAGCTGAGATCTTTTGGCACGGCACCCAGTGTGCCCATCACCACCGGGACCACCTGCACTGGTTTCTGCCAGAGTCTTTGAAGTTCAATCTTAAGGTCCTGATAGCGGCTGAATTTTCCCTGTTGCTTTTCGTCAATGCGACTGTCACCTGGGATGGCAATATCAATGATCCAAACCTTTTTCTTTTCCACAACTGTGATGTCTGGTGTGTTGTGTTCCAGAACTTTGTCAGTCTGGATTCGGAAGTCCCACAGTATCTTTGCGTGCTCATTTTCCAATACTTTTGCAGGTTTGTGTTCCCACCAGTTCTTTCCTTCTGGCAGGTGGTACTTGAGGCATAAGTTCCAATGAATCATTTGGGCCACATAGTTGTGCCTCTGTTTGTAGTCTGTCTGTGCGATTTTCTTACAGCAGCTGAGGATATGATCAATGGTTTCATCGGTTTCCTTGCACAGTCTGCATTTTGGGTCATCAGCTGATTTTTCGATCTTGGCCTTAATTGCATTTGTTCTGATGGCTTGCTCCTGGGCTGCAAGGATCAGGCCTTCTGTCTCCTTCTTCAGGGTCCCATTCGTGAGCCAGAGCCAGGTCTTCTCCTTATCAGCTTTTCCTTCAATTTTGTCAAGGAACTTTCCATGCAATGTTTTGTTGTGCCAGCTGTCAGCTCTAGTTTGTAGTGCGTTTTTTTTGTACTGGTTTTTTGTCTGCTGTGCTTTGAGGAGTTTCTGATTTTTGACTTCAATCAAAGCAGGTTGTTGTTATTATTATTATTATTATTATTAGTATTATTATATTGTATGACACAGCAAACAAGATAGATATGCTGGTTTTCTTATCACAAAATCACAAGTCGAATACTTCCCAAGTGTCCCAAGTGATGTATTTTCAGATGATGCACGCAGATCCCAGTAGGGTGGCCTTTTGAAGTTGGCAGATCGTAATTTTGTCAATGTCTTTTGTTAATAATAATAATAATAATAATAATAATAATAATAATAATAATAATAATAATATTTATTATGATGTTTATACTCTGCTTTTCTCTCCACGGGAGACTCAAAGCAGCTTTTAAGAATGAGAGCCAGCTCAAAACATTTTGCTGCCTGAGACAAGAGGTAATAAATTAAATGCTGGTTAAGTTATTTTGGCACTTGTAAATCCTACAAAGAAAAGAAAAAACCCTTTCACCTATCCCGGTAGTAAAATAAACCCATTAATTAAGACTACAACCTTATGCTTTCTAGGCAAACAGCTGAGAAATGACAGGGCAATATAGAGATGATGAACTGAAGTACATTATGGAGATATCACAGGTAGTAGAAATCCAATGGGAGAAACTATGAGCCATTTCAGACAGGTCCTATAGTCCAGGATCGGATCCTAGGTTTTCTATTTATCCCAAATTATCTGGCAGTGCAGACTCATATAATCCAGTCTAAAGCAGAAAACCTGGGATCAGATCCTAGGATATAGGAGCTGTCTGGAAGGGGCCTATATTTGCCATAGGAGATGGTTATTGGTGGTCAGATTTGGGGCTCTTTACTACATGTATCCTGTGGGCAACATTTCACTCACTTTTGTATTGGGGGTGGCTTACCTCAATAGATGTAAATCATATGAATTGTCATGGTCGCTCCTTTTCTTAGCACATTTTTAAGGCTGAATATTATATATAGTCAATCAACGATCTCATCAATCAATATAAAATGGTCTAAATAATGATAAATTGTAAAATAATCTGTCTCATCTTATTGCCCTTCTGCATATGGGCAATTAAGAAAGTAGCAGTCTCAGATGATACTTTTTAAAGCTCTAGAAATAAGTCTGATTTCGAAGAGTATTTTCTGTGATGCTTGGCTTGCAAGTTGGCATTATCGCTAACTTCTCACTAATGAGAGTGATGTCAGATCATTCAGATCTCAAATGCAAAAGTAAAAGATTAAATGTTGAGAATATCTCAACTTTTTTACGAGCAGATTGACCTAGAAAGTGTGCACCAGCTATCAACAGGGTGAATTCACTGTAGCATGTTAACCAGGCCTTTTTTTAAAAGAGCGATTGTAGAACTAGAAAAGTTTTATGGTTTAACAATAGGTGATTTTGGAGGAGCTTTTTAAAACTTGATTGATAAAGGCCATAAATGGCTTTGCCATTCTGAGGAGCTTGACAAGAGACATGTCTCAGCAGAAGTAAGCAAGCAATGGATTTCCTTTCGCAGTGTCAACTGCGCTAACCTCTTTGCAAAACGGGTCCTGTCAGAGCCACCAGGTTGTCATCCTGATCTGACTTAAATGGAGTTCCTGTCAGTGCACAGTAGCCAAAAGTGTGTCTAGGAAAGCCGCAGTAGGTAATGAGAAGAAGCACAGAGACAAATGCTGTAACGAGGAGAGGCACTCGTCAAGTCCCAAGTAGACAGACAGTAGCAGAATAGAAGGGGTTTGGCAACAAATACACTCATAAATTGGGAAGCAGTAATCACAAACAGCAGCCCACAAATAGACTGGACTAGTAATGTTTCCATTATTACTGTTCTGAAAAATTGCCCGAAAGGCTTCAAGCCACATCCTGCTTCCTAGGTGTAATCAGCTAAGGTGTTCCTGTTAAGGGGTGCATCTACACCGCAGAACTATTGCAGTTTGATACCACTTTTAACTATCATGGCTCAATGCTATGGTATCCTGGGAGTTGTAGATTGGGCCAGCACTCTTTTGCATAGAAGTCTAAAGACCTTGTAAAACTGTAACTCCCATGATTCCATAGAATCACACCATGGTAGTTAAATCAAACTGCATTAATTCTACAATGTAGATACACTCAAGGAACCCTGGATTATTGTCATTTGGACACCGCCGGTAAAAGTTCACGAGTTCGATATAAGGACAGTGTAGAAGGGGCTAGACATACATCCTGGGAAGGCATTGAGCAGAATAGATAATCCTAGGTTAGTTGGATCATCCGATAACTGATAACAGTTTTTTCTGGTTGCCTGAGTAAATATCTATATAATGACTCCTAGAAATCCAAGTAGAAGGTTATAGCTGTGTCATGCAATAATAATAATAATAACTGTATTTTTATATCCCGCCACCATCTCCCTGAAGGGACACGGGGTGGCTTACATATGGGACAGAAAGTTCAACATACATAAAAGCAATAATAAATTAAAACAGTGGTTCTCAACTTTCCTAATGCCATGACCCCTCATGTTGTGGTGACCCCAACCATAAAATTATTTTTGTTGATACTTCATAACTGCAATTTTTCTACTGTTACGAATCATAATGTAATTACAGTGTTCCCTCACTTATTGCGTGGGTTACGTTCCAGGACCACCCACAATAAGTAAAAATCTGTGAAGTAGGGACACTATATTTATTTTAATACTTATACATTATTTTAGTAGTTATACACTATTTTAAGTCTTTATCAACCAATCATGCGTTGATAAATTACCTCCTCCTCCCTTTATCATTGCCTTTTCTTTCCCTTTGGCTTCTCCTTCCTCCCTCCCTTAGGCTGTAAATTGTAAATTTTTATTATTTATAATATTCTTTTAGAGTTTATTGAAAAACCGCTAAACAGCAAATCTGCGAAAAGTGAACTGCAAAGTAATGAGGGAACACTGTATCTGATATGCAAGATGTATTTTCATTCACTGGAACAAATTTGGCACAAATGCCTGATACGTCCAAATTTGAATATTGGTGAAGTTGGAGGGGGAGGGTTGATTTTGTCATTTGGGAGTTGTAGTTTCTGGGATTTATAGTTAACCTACAATCAAAGAGTATTCTGAACTCCATCAACGATGGAATTGAACCAAACTTGGCACACAGAACTCCCATGACCAACAGAAAATACTGGAAGGGTTTGGTGGGCATTGACCTTGAATTTTGGAGTTGCAGTTCATTTACATCCAGAGAGCACTGTGGACTCCATACAATGATGGTTCTGGACCAAACTTGGCATGAATACTCAATATGCTCACTGGTGGAGTTTGTGGAAAACAGATCTTGATATTTGGGAGTTTTAGTTGCTGGGATTTATAGTTCACCTACAATCAAAGAGTCCCTTGAACCCCACCAACGATGGAATTGGACCAAATTTCCCACACAGAGCCCCCAAGACAAACAGAAAATACTGGAGGGGTTTGGGTTCCTAAGACTATCAGAATAGGTGTTTTCTGATGGTCTTTGGCAACCCCTCTGAAACCCCCCTTGTGACCCCCCCATGGGTCCTGACCCCCAGGTTGAGAAACGCTGCATTAAATCAAAACCACCAGTAAAATTAACTAAGAACATGGTAAAATAAAACAATTCATATAAAACACAACATAAAAGAAAACAGCAGTATTGACGCTCAATCACTGTTCAATTTCTCCAGCCCTTTTCTGGCATTTCCCAACTGGGAAGAAAGTTCATGGGATTGTCACCAGCTAAACCAAAGATGGCACTTGTGCCTTTTAGAGCTGTCAGCCACTGAGATATTTGGCAGCTTGGCCTTCCTAAAACAGTGAGACAAGATATTACATCTGTCAGACCCTATTATAACAAGTCAAAGTACTGTTTTGATTTCAGTGTTGCCACAATTCCTTTCTATTTCCTCACTTGGCCAGTTTTGAAGTATGATCTTGTGCAATTGGGTGCTCCCTGAGACCCTACAGGCTGCATATATATATATGAAAATGTGTGTAGAAATCTGTGATAAACACATCTATTTCCACTGTTTCCATGGCTGGGGAGTGCATCACAAAACCTGGAAAAGTATGAAAAGCAAAGGATGCTAGTCCAGAAATTTCAAACTGGAGCAGTTTGCAATGTTTATCAAACAAGATCCTCAGGCACATTTCACAAAAGTAACTTTTCCTGTCACTAGGCTCATGTGACAATTCTGCTATTTCCATCCCAACCCTTCTTTTCAAATGGTAAAATCATATTCCCTCTTACGTCTTAGCATTATGACGGTTACCATGATGTTGGACAAACTGTTGTAAGTTCCCAACATGTTTGGCCATGGCTACGACATAAATACAGCTATCACACTAGATCAGTGGTTCTCAACCTGGAGTCCCCAGATGTTTTTGACCTTTAACTCTCAGAAATCCTAACACCTGGTAAACTGGCTGGGATTTCTGGGAGCTGTAGGTCTAAACGCCTAGGGACAGACAAGTTGAGAACCATGGCACTAAAGCATGAATCCACTTTAAATCCAATTTCTGCTTCCTGCAGAATTCTGGGGCTTGTAGTTTAGGGGGAGACATTTAAATTAGGCCCTGGGCCTCACTAAACTATAAATTCCAGACTTCTGCAGGAAGCAGAAACTGGATTTAGAGTGGATCCATATTCTAGTGTGATAAGGTATGGGCAAACTTCGGCCCTCCGGGTGTTTTGGACTTCAATTCCCACAATTCCTAAGAGTCAGCAGGTTGTTAGGAATTTTGAAAGTCCAAAACCTGGAGGGCCAAAGTTTGCCCATGCCTGATCTAGACTTGCCAGTTGATTGTTCACATTATGTGCTAATTTGTATTCAAGGTTGTCTCCCTTGACTAATATGAATGATGACATTTGCCCCAAAGTTTATTTCATCTTCTCTGTGTCCTCTCTTATTCTGGGCTCCTCTTGTGGTTTCTCCTAGATAAAGCTGTCAACGACTTGACACTTCCATCTTCTCTGTCATGGTTTTCCATTATGGCTCCCCTGAGTTCTGTCGAACTACGTTCATGGAGCTTTAAGCAGGATAAGCTAAGTAAATCATTACAGCCATGCTTCTCTGCATAGACACCTCTTTCATGAAATAGCTAGATTAAATTTGGTTCTCCTGATAAATTGATTTGATGAGCCAGGCTGGATGGTGTATAATGTATTTATACAATTCTAAAGGGACTGATTTTTTTTTTAAAAAGGCATTGAGATAACCGAAACTTCTAAAGAAGCCTGAGTTGTGAACATACTGCCCTTTATACATTTCTCCCCTTTTCCCCTTTATTGTATTAGAGAAATAAGGTATTATCTTCTGTGTCTTGGAGCCAAACTAATTGTAGCAGTAAATGAGTGACTGATTTTAACAATATCGAGAAATCAGGACACCCCCCCCCCCCAATTATGAATGATATAAAATTATATAAAATGGTAACTGCGGCTCCGTGAGACCCAGCAAGCTGGTGTGCCTTTTGTTTTTCCTTAACCTTCTGGGATAGCTAGGTGCACCGGGCTTCCAAACCCGCCATTTCGCTGTACCTGAAATCATTTAACATTAACATGTTAATAATTTCTAGTGGGAAGGACTAGAAAACCAGTGAGTGCTTTCTACCCCATGGAAGTCCTGAGCACCTTTCTGCACCCAAGAAGCAGCTAGGTCCATCTAGATCAGTGGTTCTCAACTTGTGGGTCTCCAGGTGTTTTGGCCTACAACTCCTTGAAATTCCAGCCAGTTTACCAGCTGTTAGGATTTCTGGGAGTTCAAGGCCAAAACATCTGGGGACCCACAGGTTGAGAACCACTGATCTAGATGTCCTATTGACATTAATGAAAAATCCCTATTCTGATCACAACCATGATCTCTTGGGGACATGAAAGACACCTGGGTGTGGAATTCAAAGCCATAGCTGTGTTCATTGGGAATTTCAATATGAAAAGTGGATTTTGTACCACCTTATAAATGAATTGAGAGTAATTGTAGAATTAATGCAGTTTGACATCATTTTAATTGCTATACCTCTATACTATGGAATCATGGGAGACATAGTTTGGTGAGGCACCAGCACGCTTTGACAGGCAAGGCCAAAACTACAACCCCCTTCCCCTGGTTCAATAGCATTGAGCCATGGCAGTTAATGTGATGTCAAGCTCCATTAATTCTACAATGTAGATGCAGCCTAAGGGCCTCATCACATTGAGATCACTAAGCTGGGTGATAGCGGGGAAATTCACCACGGATCGTGGTGAATCCAGTGAGGGGAACCTATTGCTCCATGCCCCACATTGCCCCTTACCTCATCCCATGGAGGAAGTGTTGCCACCCAGTTTCCTATGGAAGACTCCCATGTTCTTGGCTCTGCCTCTTACAACCTCACTTCAGGCACGGAGCCCCACTGGAAGTATGAGATCTACATCCTGTGATGGGATCCGGCGGGCTTCATGGGTGAAGTGAGGTCAAACTATCACAGGATGGGCAGTTTTGCTTGTATCACGAGATCGCATAAGAATGAAGTCGGTAGCATAGGCTTTTGTAGACTTAAGGTGCATCCACATTGATTAATGTAGTTAGACACCATTTTCATTTGCTATAGAATCCAGGGATTAGTAGTTTGGTAAAATACCAGCAGTCTTTGACAGAGAAGGTTAAGGATCTTGCACTGCTGATGGACTGGGGTTGTGGATATACAGTGTTCCCTCACTTATCGCTGGGGTTAGGTTCCAGGACCACCCGCAATAAGTGAAAATCCGCGAAGTAGGGACACTATATTTATTTTAATATTTATACATTATTTTAGTAGTTATACACTATTTTAAGTCTTTATCAACCAATCGTGTGTTGATAAATCGCCTCCTTCTCCTCCCATTGCTGCTTGGGCTCTCTTTCTCTTCCTTTGGCTTCTCCTTCCTTCCTTCCTTAGGATGTAAATTGTATTTTTTATGATTTATAATAGTCTTTTAGAGTTTTTGAAAAACCACAAAATAGCGAATCCGCGAAAAGTGAACAACTAAGTAGTGAGGGAACACTGTATTCCAATTCTTCTATTTCTCTTTCCAATCTTCCTTTATGGTAAAAAAAAATAGACTCTAGGATGCTACAAGATCTCTTTGCATCTGAGAGTGGATTTGTTAAGGCTATAGTTAGTTACAGGAATATTTGCTCCAGGAATTTGGAACTCAGCTGAAGCTTTTTATGATTTTTGGGCAAGACAATCACTCCCAGGTGGTGTCTCTTTTCTTAAGAAGTTGATCTATCCAAACCAGGTATGGGATACCTGTTTCCCTCCAAGTATTGAGGCTAATCCCATAATACATATTAGTCATATTGATTAGAACTGATGGGAACAGGTGTCCAATAGTCCGGGTTGAATCCTGTGGTCAGGAGTTTCACACTCCATTTCTCAATCTGCTCCTATTTTGCTTGCTGGTGTCACCAGGTACTGACTCCATCATTACTCATGTTTTGTGGTTTAAGAGGTATCTGAGTTCATTTCAGTGTCAGCAGACCTGAATCATACTTTAATGTCAGGTAGTTTGGTCATGATGCCAACTTTTCCCCTCAAGGCTAACAAGATCTGAGAACATGAATGTTATGGAGTCTAAACAATCAACACTGACGTGTTCCTGACTACTGCCATGCATGATTCCTCCTGCTGTAAGCATGTGGACTCCACATGCTGAAAAAGGATATCCGTTCAGTCAAGTAAAATAACAATTTACAGCCTCAACTCAGTGAGAACCAATAAGCTGATTTTGCCTCTTTGCACAAAGCATTTGTTCTATTGCAGAGCTTCGGAAAGTACCCTGTAAGAGATGAATGGATAAAATGTTGAGGTTCTTCCTACATGAGCAATAGTAGGACAATAGTTTCCAGAACATCACCCTGTTACTGTTGAGGTATGATTAACTCTGGTTTTGTCATTCTCTTTCGACTTCCAGACCCTGCTCCACATCAGGCTTATCATTCTCCCTCTCGGGAAACAAGTGTCCAAAAAGCCAGGAATTAAGGAGTAACAAGGATGGTATCAGGCCTAACAGGCAGCTTCAGAAGTGATAAAAGAGTGTGCTTGGGCATCAGCTAGCTATTATGCTTAACATTGACGCCAATGGCTATAGAAAACAAACTGAAGTTTTATTATAAGAACTCCATTAGAGATAAGAAAGCTCTCTGAGGCTGCTAAACTCAGGTGGAATAGAAAGAGTAGGAAAAAGTTACTTTCACTTGTAGAGTAATAAAAAAGCTAAAAGGAGGCAGAGGGAAGACATGGCGTAATCTCTAAAACAGTAGTGCACAACTTGTGGCACTCCAGGTGTTTGGAACTCTAACTCCCAGATGTCTTAGCCAGCTTGTCCAATGGTCAGGACTTCTGGGAGCTGAAGTCCAAAGTACATGGAGGGCCACAGCTTGTGCACCACTGCCCTAAAATATCAGTCCAAAAGAGATTAGGATAAAAGGTAAAGGTAAAGGTAAAGGTTTCCCCTGACATTAAGTCCAGTCGTGATTGACTCTGGGGGGTTGGTGCTCATCTCCATTTCTAAGCCAAAGAGCCGGCGTTGTCAATAGGCATCTCCAGGTCATGTGGCCGGCATGACTGCATAGGGCGCCGTTACCTTCCCGCTGGAGCGGTACCTATTGATCTACTCACATTTGCATGCTTTCGAACTGCTAGGTTGGCAGGAGATGGGGCTAACAGCGGGCGCTCATTCCGCTCCCGGGATTTGAACCTGTGACCTTTTGGTCCACAGGTTCCGCAGCTCAGCGCTTTAACACACTGTGCCACCAGATTAGGATATGTAGGTAATAAATGAGGTAAGTTTAGGTCGCTGAAATACTCTTTAATCTTATTATAGCTGCTCTCACAAGACTGGGTGACTTGGAAGGCGCTGAATAGACTGCACTCTGGCAGTCTCTGCGCTCTTAACAAGAGGTCCACAATCCCTTCGAGGTCAGGGGGTCCATGAACCCAAACTGAAAAAAATCAACTTATCTTTATTTTCTCTGACCCTGGATGTGTTACGATCATGCATGGGAGGCTACTCTCATGTCACCTCAGCAAGCGGGAGTCCAAAAGTGGCAGACTAAAACCTGGAACCTCAAGCCATGGTTGATATTGAATGAGGGACTCCTTCCTGGGCACACAGAAGACTTGGAAGGTGCTGAACAGACTGTGCTCTGGCACCACAAGATGCAGAGCCAACCTTAAGAAATGGGGCTACAAAGTGGAGTCCACGACATGTGTGGAGTGAACATTTAGTATAATGCCAAGTTTTTTCTTTAACTTTCTGTTTTCAAATACATTACAACTTGCACCCTTGGTTCACTTCTGACACGATAAATAAATAAATGGCTGCTTTCTCTAGAATACATTTATGTGGAACTATGTTTCCAACGGAGCCCCGGTGGCAAAGTGTGTTAAAGCACTGAGCTGCTGAACTTGCAGACCAAAAGGTCCCAAGTTCAAACCCCAGGAGCGGCGTGAGCAGTCGCTGTTAGCTCCAGCTTCTGCCAACTTAACAGTTCGAAAACATGCAAATGTGAGTAGATCAATAGGTACCGCTCCGGCGGGAAGGTAACGGTGCTCCATGCAGTCATGCCGGCCACATGACCTCGGAGGTGTCTACGGACAACGCCGGCTCTTCGGCTTAGAAATGGAGATGAGCACCAACCCCCAGAGTCAGATATGACTGGACTTAACCTCAGGGGAAACCTTTACCTTTACCTATGTTTCCAACAAGAAATACCATACTTCTTCCTTATGACAAGACTGGACTTCTGCTACTGCTTTTGAGGAATTGTTATCTTCCATTTTAATTACAGTAGAGTCTCACATATCCAAGCCTCGCTTATCCAAGCTTCTGGATTATCCAAGCCATTTTTGTAGTCAATGTTTTCAATATATCATGATATTTTGGTGCTAAATTCGTAAATACAGTAATTACAACATAACATTACTGTGTACTGAACTACTTTTTCTGTCAAATTTGTTGTATAATATGATGTTTCGGTGCTTAATTTGTAAAATCATAACCTAATTTGATGTTTAATAGGCTTTTCCTTAATCCCTCCTTATTATCCAAGATATTCGCTTATCCAAGCTTCTGCTGGCCCGTTTAGCTTGGATAAGTGAGACTCTACTGTATAACATTTCGAATGCAGCGCAATGTTTTTGAACATAAATTGGTCTTGCTTTTTCAGGCAGGAAATTCCTTGCCCACCCCAAACTGTCTTTATGATAATAAATGTGTCACTGATATCAGCTATAGAGCAATATAGTGGTGTATTGCATTGTATGCTGAGCTCACTCTTTCCAGGCTTTTCCTATTATGCGTTATTGATGTGACACTTTGAAAACATTTATGGAAACAAATGCACAGGCTTGCCTTTTCTTCTTCCTTGGTTTGCAGTTTCAATCTTCATGACAGCTGCAGCTGCAATTAGAAATTATCTCACTTAAAAGCTCATTTTGTCACAGACAGTTATGTCTTACATATCTATAACTCCCAATATAAATGAGCTGTGGGAATATGTTGAATTAAATCCCACTTTTGGGGCGCATTTCAGAATCTCTTCCCTTGTCCCCTTCCATTCTCCTCTTTCATTGACTAATCTGACTTCTAGGGCTGCTCTTTCATTAGGCAAGTGTGCCTTGTTCCTCTCATGCAGTTGAAAGGGAATGCAGATTTTCGTCCAGCTCCATTGGGAAGCAGAATACAGTAGAGTCTCGCTTATCCGGCAGAACGTTGGATAAGCGAATATGTTCGATAATAAGGAGAGATTAAGGAAAAGGCTATTAAACATCAAATTAGGTTATGATTTTACAAATGAAGCACCAAAACATCAAGTTATACAACAAATTTGACGGAAAAAGTAGTTTAATACGCAGTAATGCTATGTAGTAATTACTGTATTTACGAATTTAGCACCAAAATATCACGATGTATTGAAAACATTGACTACAAAAATGCGTTGGATAATCCAGAACGTTGGATAAGCGAGTGTTGGATAAGTGAGACTCTACTGTACTAAGAATAGTTCAAAGAATACGTGCATCTTAACATGTTCTTTATGCAGCTAGCATGTAAGTAGGTTTGGTATAGCCTATTTAATGCTACCTCTAGGAGCCAGCATGATGTAGTAATTTGAGCATTGGATGATGACTTTGCAGATCATGGTTCAAATCCCTGCTTGTTCATGGAAACTCACTGGGTGATCTTGAACAAACCTCGTCTGAACAAATCTTGCCATAAAAAACCCATGATTAGGGGCTGCCATAGATCAGAAACAATTTGAAAGTTCATCAGAACAACTATGCCTTCTGGCTCAGTCAGAGTTTTCTCTGTGTTTATCTCCACCCCACTCTAGATAAGCAGTATAGACACAGTCTGATCATATAATCGGATCAAAGGAGCCCCCAGTTGGCTCCAATGATTGGCGCAGTGGGTTAAACCCTTGTGCCGGCAGGACTGATAACTTGAAGGTTGGGTTGCTGACCTGAAGGTTACTGGTTTGCATCCAACCGGGGAGAGTGCGAATGAGCTCCCTCTATCAGCTCCAGCTCTATGCAGGGACATAAGAGAAGCCTCCCACAAGGATGGTAAAAATATCAAACATCTGTGCATCCCCTGGGCAACTTCCTTGCAAACAGCCAATTCTCTCACACTAGACATGCAATTTCTCAAGTCACTCCTGATGCAGAAAAAAAAATCATATAATTGCCCCCGGTGGCGCAATGGGTTGTGCCAGCAGGACTGATGACTGACAGGTCGGAGGTTTGAATCCGGGGAGAGCGTGGATGACCTCCCCCTGTCAGCCCCAGCTCCCCATGCAGGGGCATGAGAAAAGCCTCCCACAAGGATGGTAAAACATCGAACATCTGGTCGTCCCCTGGGCAACATCCTTGCAGACTGCCAATGCTCTCACACCAGAAGCGACTTGCAGTTTCTCAAATCGCTCCTGACATGAAAAAAGGGCCAAATAAAAATCCTCCCTCTTGACTGCCAAATTGCTACAAGGTGGGAGGATATTTTGTTATCTTTCATTTCTCCCACCACCCCTGCCATTCCAAACACTGGAGCATTTTGGGAGGTTATGTATCATGAAAACTAAGGACCACTTGGAAGGAACCAAGATTAGAAGACATTTCCAAGAGTTGTCACACAGGTTTATGGGCTTTCCAGGCAGAGAAAAGAACCTGGAGAGGCACACGCTTATTCTGGGGCCTAGGAGGAACTGGGACTGAGGACTTCATCAGACGGTCTTCGGGCTCCGTTTCCATGCACTGCAGAAATGGAGGCCCACAGGAGTCCCATGGAGTCTATCACACAACATAAGGGCAATTCCAGTGGGACCCCATGGGGCTCTGTTTTCCTATGCTTTCCCCTGCTTCCCTCCTCTAAATGCGTTGAGGTCCTGAGAGGGGCTCCCTTAGCACTGAAAAGTTATTACTGAAGTGACAGAGACAGCAAGCGACACATTGCCTCTCAATTCAGTTCAGGCTCACCTGCTTTTAGAAATATCCACTCTGATATTTTGCAGTTTTCACATTTTTACCACTGAGCTGTGGATCGTCTCCTTTTTCAGAAAGAAAGCTATAAAGTTTTATAGGATCTCTTTCTGGAGTTTTTTTCCTCCCAATAGCTTCCAGTTTCTAAGCACTCACATAAATCCATTTTAGATGCTCTCAAACAGCTGGCACCATTTCTTTTCTTCTTCTGCCAAAAATCAGCCTTAGACAACTGATGTGTCTGCTACCTAGCAGGAAGGCAGTTGTGAAAGTGGGCAAAGATAGAGACAGATTACAGTGGGCAGCAGGCAAAGACAGACACCGAATGTTCCCTGATGCTTTCTTCTAGTGCAGGTTCAACGTTTTATTCCTTATTACAAACACCGTATAATGTGAAGTATTCAGACCTGCAAGCAAATGGATGCACTATTTGCCTATCTGCATGTTTCTACCAATGCTTTGCATTGGTCCAACATTACCACACATGGAATATGTCATTTTTGATTTTATAACCAAGAATATCTCTCAATTTTCTCATAATCTTCTTTGGCACTCTAACATGGCTGTGTGTGGTTTTTGAATCCTTACTGAGAAGAAGGGGAATTAAAGTGTTGAGACCTGGAGCACAGGTGGAATATGTGAGGTCCTCCAGATGTTGTCTGACTATTTATTATTTATTTATTTCTCACATTTTTATCCCGCCCTTCTCACCCGAAGGGAATTCCACTCCCATTGTCTAGCTAGCAACATCTGGAGGGTCACATGTTCCCAACTCTAACCTCAGTTGTTCAAACATTTCATTGCCAGCTCGGTATACCAAAGGTAAAACAATCCCATTCCCTGCTTTGCCTTCACCATCAGCAATTGTTGTAGATTAGGAATCAAGCCAACCACAAGGAAGAAAACTATTAAAGCTGTGCTCGTAATCATTAATTATGAAGATATCATCATTCATGTTTATAATCTATAAAATGTCCCAGAGTAATTGATTTTTGTAGTTCAATGAATTTTAATGGTGCGACTGCAAACAACACTTGGAAAATAACTCATTTAAGGGGACAACTATATCAGCTTTGATCAACTCAAGCAACTGGGTACTTTCAGCTTCAGAAACAGGACATGAGCTGTATCTTCTCAGGTCTGCAGAGGTCAGACTTCAGTCATATAACAGATGGAGGGTTCTGTCTGCAACTAAGAGTGAGTAGAAAAGTAGTCAAGCCATAGCTACAGCTCATGGGAATTTCAGTCCCAAAATATCAGGAAGACAACACATTCCCCACCTGTGCAGAGTATATAGATGTAAAGAGAGAGATGGTGTACATAGCTCCAAAATCAGAGTCATCCCAAACCATTGATAAATATGTGCAGAAACTCTTTAACTTTAAAAACTAGTTATAAACCTCTCTGCCTTTCAGTACCTCTACGGCAGTGATTTTCAACCTGTGGGTCCCCAGGTGTTTTGGCCTACAAACTCCCAGAAATCCCAGCCAGTTTACCAGCTGTTAGGATTTCTGGGAGTTGAAGGCCAAAACATCTGAGGACCCACAGGTTGAGAACCACTGCTCTACAGGCATAGTACTTTCTAAATCAGGCCCACACAATTTCCAGATGTTATTAGACAACAACTGCCAGGATCCTTTATGACTAGATAAGGTTGGTGGAAGCTGAGATCGCAGTTGTCCTCTCCTAACTTTTATGAAGTTGTTCCTAGAGATTCCTGGTGCTTTCAGGAAGGTACCAAATAAATCAACTTGGCTTGAAGACCTTTAGGAGAGAAGGTGAGATGTCAAATTTATTTTCCCTTTAAGTATTGTAACAGGAACCTCACTTCTGCTTGTTGAAACAGAGATTTCTCACAGAAGGGAATGGGAAGGTTAATCAACTGCTTTCCAAGTGACAAGGAACGACAATCCCATCAATTGCAACAGATGTTGCTCAGTAAATTGGGGGGGGGGGGTCAGGCCAGGAATCACTATATAACTACATAACTAGGGTGCCTGCACATTCCACCCAAGTTGATTTTATCTACGATCTGATTATATGAGCAAAACAAAGCCCTGAGAAGCAATATAGCAAACATCAGCAACATTTACTCTGTCTGGAGGAGCCTTCAGTTGAACTGATGACATCAGTTTGGGAGACGTTTAAGGAGTGCGATACTGACAGCTGTGAGATTGAATTAATATCTCCTTCCCGAAAATGCAATTATACAACAATTATACCAGATTTGCTTGTGTCCACAAATCATAGGATGGTTTTGAAACTGGAAAACATCACTACCCGTAGATGTCCTTACTAACGATACATTCATTACCATCTGGTGCAACATATAGCATCATAGAATTGGAAGAGACCACATGGGCCATCTACTCCAACTCCCTGCCATGCAGGAAATGCACAATCAAAGCAGCCCCAACAGATGGCCATCCAGCCTCTGTTTAAAGGCTTTCAAGGAAGGAACTTCCACAACACTACAAGGCAGAAAGTTCCACTACTGAACAGCTTGAAAGGTCAGGAAGTTCTTCCTGTTCAGGTGGAATTTTTTTTTTTTTTTTTTTTTTTTGTAATTTGAACCCATTGCTCCAAGTCCTAGTCTCCAGGGCAGCAGAAAACAAGCCTGCTCCCTCTTCCTAATGACATCCTTTCACAGATTTATACATGGCTAATCATGTCTCCTTTCAACCTTCTCTTCTGCAAGCTAAACATACCCAGTTCTTTAAGACGCTCCTCATAGAGCATAGTCTCCAGACCAATTACTGATCCACCTAATCGTAGCATTGCCTGGCCCACATTTGACTAGTTTGTTTGCAAGAAGGTCATGGGGAACCTTGTTGAAGGCCTTACTGAAATCAAGATATGCTACATCCACAGCATTATCTGCATCTACCAAGCCTGTAACTCTGTCGAAAAAAGATATTAGTCTGGCATGGCTTGTTTTTGAGAAATCCATGTTGACTTTTAATAATCACAGCATTCCTTTCTAAGTGATTGCAGACTGTCTCCTTAATGATCTGCTCCAGAATATTTCTTGGTATTGATCTCAGGCTGACCAGACAGTAATTGTTTAGGTCCTCTTTTTTCCTCTTCTTGAAGATAGGGACAACATTTTTCCTCCTCCAGTTTGCTGGGACTTCTCCTGTTCTCCAAGAATTCTCAAAGATTATTGCCAGTGGTTCTGAAATTATTTCTATTAGTTCCTTCAATACTCTTGGATGTAGTTCATTTGATCCTGGACACTTGAATTCATTTAGAGTAGCCAGGTATTCCTGGACTACTTCTTTACCTATTTTGGGTTGCATTTCCCCTATAATCTCATCTGCTCCGTATTTCTCTGGTTGAACACCAATCTCTTTTTGGGAGAAGACTGAGGCAAAGAAGGTATTGAGCAACTCTGCCTTTTCCCTGTCCCCTATTAGCATTTCACCATCTTCCCCATGCAGAGGCCCTACAATTCCCTTTTCCCCCCTTTTTCAACAGACATAACCAAAGAACGCCTTTTAAAGTGTTTTTAATCCTGATCAGGTGGACTAAGCTGTGTGGGAGAGGGTGACAATTCCTTGAGAACAGTAGTTAATCAAGGCCCAGAGTGAACCCTTCCATTGCTACATTCCAATTATAGGACTCGTCCCACCAGGTTTCGGTTATACCTCTTACATTGTAACTGTTTTGTTGTGCTAAGAGTTCCCCCCTCATCTTGTTTATTTCTCATACTCTGGGTATTAGTGTGAAGACATCTAAGCCTGTGGGACATTCCCCTTAGCTTTTTATTTGTCCTCTCACTGCTTGGTTCTTGTTGTGTTTGTCCAACCCTCTCCTTAGCCTTTTGTCTCTTCACTCCAGGCCTTGATAAACTACTGTTCCCAAGGATAAAGTCACTACACAAACACACACACACACTAGTTTAAAATCCTCCTGATCAGGATTGCTGGTCTCTGAGTAAAAATATTCCTTCCTACCTCTGCGAGATACAACCCATCCCGTGCCAGTAGACCATTTTCCGGGAAAAGCAGATCAGAGTCCAGGAAAACAAATTGTTCTTCCTGACACCATCTGCAGAGCCAGTTATTGACCTCTACATGACTTTAAAGAAATACAAAATTTTATTTGACTTAGAATTGCTCCAGTTTTTAAGAACATAGTGCAAGCTCCAATTGCTTTTCATCCAGCTGCTGCCCTAAATTGAAAGGATTTCTTTGTATTCTTCCTGCCAGTTGTGTTGAGGTCTACTGGTCTTGCCTCTTAAAGAGATAATACTCTGTAGATGGCAATCTTTTTCTGTGTGATATTTCATTTTAGTTCCACTTGCCTGTTTGATAGTTGTATCTATTTTTCTTATGGATGGATGGATGTTGTTCTGTTATGATGCCTTTTGTTTCTTAAGTATCTTAAATATAGAATAATCAGGGAAATGGCAAGAAGGTATATCTAAGTGAGAGAAACATTGATAATTAATGCCTTGTGGGTGAGTAGTAAATAAATAGAAGTTATGTCATCTGCTAGTTGTCAAAGTCTAATTTAATTAAATGGAGAAAGTGAGATAAAATTCAGACAATATAAAAGCAGCATGGCTTAAGTATAAACAAGGGGAGATAGTGTTGTGACTGCGCCTTCGGGGATTATGGTTGATGGTGATGGAATTCGAAGAGGAAGAAAAAACCCTCGTGATGAGGGTTCACTGGAGGAGTTGCGCAGGAAGCGACTTAGAGAGCTATATGGGGGATCTTCTGAGGAAGATTCAGATGGGGAGATGGATGCTGAGGAACAGGTGGTGGCTGGGGAAGCGGGGCCTATGGATACTTCTGAACCTGGGGTTTCTGCAGGAGCTGATCCCAATTGGGATGCTTGGAGAAGGGAGGATGGTTCTTTAAGTGTTCATGGGGCTAAGTGTGGGCAGGATGATTGGGACTCCAACGAATTGCTAGGTACTCCAGATCCACGAGCTCTAGCTGTGTGGAGTTCAGACTCTGAGTAGATTTGGGACACCTGGTGTTTGGGTGTGAGTGTTTGGTCACCCAGGAGGAAGGGGAATAAAATGGGAATGTTTGGCCACTGCACTTTGCATGTGGCAAGGTGTTGCTGAGGCGCCATTGGGATCTCTGTGTTTCCATGAAGACTGGACTTGGACTATGATTTGAATCTGCTGATATCACCTAGCTTGGCTCTCGCTGTGTCTTATCGTGGACCTGTTTTGGATGACTGCACCCTCTTCGGACTTTGGATTGAATTTGACCTGGCTTCTGTCTACACCCTCTGACTGACGGCTACTCCCGGCTTCTGACTATTGGTTTGTCTTTCGGAATTTCTGCTGCCTCCTGACCTGACCTTGGATTCCTCTGACGACGGCTATTCATCATCCCTTTGAGGCTTTCGGCTTATCTGCACCGTGGAAGCAGCTTTATTGCTTTTCTAGTTTGTTTATTTTCCAGCAATTAACTCTATTTGTTTTCCAAAGCTGAATTGAAGCGTTATTTAGTTTTTTATTGAATGCCAGCATGGGAAATTAGCGTGGCTCGTTTTTGAGTTATTATTGTCCAATCTACTCTCGAAACACTGAAAAGTGAAGTGTTTCAAGGATATTTCCTGTGTTTATGTTATTTTCTGGCTTATCTTCGGAATAAACTCTGTTTTGTATGTTAACTGGCGTCTGACTCTTGACAGATAGGGTGCATACTAAGAGGAAAATGAATTCTCTTTAACCTCATAGATTCAGTGTGAGGTAGACAGGAAAGAAGAAGAGGAAATTAGCCAAAACAAACCCAGTTGCAAGATTTGCTGACGGAAATTGAGATAGTAAGTTACATACTTTTGATTGAAAATATTACCAAGGTTAATAGGGGAATAAATACATAACTTTGGCTAAGAAAGCACAGAAAAGGGCAAGTCAATCCAAGTGTGTGATATTATCCATAGGAGCTAGGATGAGCCAAGAAAATAGGCTAGATCTATAGTATTTGGGTTATTTTACATGGAAAACAGTCATATTTCCCTGCTATAGTTCCAGGTAGCAATACTATATTTGCCCCATTGACTACAAATGCTTATTTGTTCCTGGATGATCAACAACCACTGATTTGCAAACTGGAACTCATCTATGGACCACTTTGGATAGCACTGGGCTAGGTTATGCAATTATGATACAGCACAGAACTTTTATCCCATTCCCTTGTTCCTTAGCTACAACTTGTACTATCCCTTTCCTTTCTTCTTGTTTACAGTTGGCCATGTTTTTACGACAGATGACACTTCAGGTTATTGGCGCTGTCATGAGTTCAAATTGTTGTTTTATATACTAGTGCTTTTATTTTGTATTGTACTGTGTGTTTATTTTATGCATTATTTTAGGCACCTTGTGCCATATGTAAGCCACCCCGAGTCCCTTTGGAGAGATGGAGTGGGGTACAAAAATAAAGTTGTTGTTGTTGTTGTTGTTGTTGTTGTTGTTATAGCTGAAGGGGAAATTCTACCTCTAGCTAGAGCAAAGGGGTGAAACAGATATGATTCCCCATCCTCTCTCTTAAAATTGAAGGATCAAGAGTTCTTGCCATTTGTCAGATAATCTGGATTGGGTCTGAAGTTCCATAATCAACTTCTGGACACCTGAATTTCCAGTTCATGATGATAGCCTTACAATCTTAATAACACCTATCCTTCTATCTATCTTGGTATATATTTTCATCTGTTGAGGAACCAAACATCTCTAAACAGGGTTTAGAGGTTTAATCTCCTTGAATGTTATTAAAACTGAACAGAAGCTGGTCTAGCTATACGCATCCATAGCAGGCACCCATAATACTCATAACTGAACATATATATTTCAGCTTAGCCTAGATGTTTGTCTTACCAATACAATCATTTAGCTCATTGACCAGGAACAGCATAATTTAAAAGTAACACAATTTCTTTGCTTTCAATTGTGAGGAATTGCCCAAAGGCAGTCTAATCTGTAGTTCTACCTTGGCTTCTTTTATGGGCTCCTTAGGGTGACCCAAAAATATCACTTATCCAGAGAAAATGAATCCAAACAAAGGTGTTCATAGTTACTTGCTTATGCTTATCCAATCAGAATGAAGATCTTTAGATATGAGGGTATCTTGGGTGGTGTAGTTGGTTGCCTCACATCCTAATTACATCAGTCATCACGGCATCTGATCAGTGGTTATTACAGGTCACATCTACTTACCATGTAATATGAATGTATGCTACAAAGCAGACTCAGTCATGCTTTGTTGACCTTTGAGTAGCCATTTTCCCATCTTAAAGCTGAAGGTCCGCATAGTGAAAGCAATTCCCCATAGTAACCTATGGATGCAAGAGCTGGACCATAAGGAAGGCTGAGCGAAGGAAGATAGATGCCTTCGAACTTTGGTGTGAGAGGAAAGTCCTGAGAGTGCCTTGGACATCAAGAAGACCCAACCAGTCCATCCTCCAGGAAATAATGCCCAACTGCTCACTGGAGGGAAGGATATTAGAGGCAAAGATGAAGTGTTTTGGCCACATCATGAGAAGACAGGAAAGCTTGGAGAAGAGAATGATGCTGGGGAAAATGGAAGGAAAAAGGAAGAGGGGCCAACCAAGGGCAAGATGGATGGATGGTATCCTTGAAGTGACTGGCATGAACTTGAAGGAACTGGGGGCGGTGACAGCCGACAGGGAGCGCTGGTGTGGACTGTTCCATGAGGTCACAAAGAGCCGGAAACAACTGTGTGAATGAAGAAGAAAGCTGAAATCAGATTCTCTTGATATATTCACATATCCTATACATCTAATCTCCTGCAAATGGTCGTTACCTTGTCGCAGTTCCTGAGCTTGGGCACCTCAATGATGCCATGAGTGAAAACGTGAAGGAATGCCCAAGACAGGAAGGTCATGGGCTGGTCAATGAGGTCATGAAAAGTTGGTAGAGACTGGACGAATAAACCACAACAATACATCTAATTTCCTGTATTATGGTCTCTATAGATTATACTTGGTTGCCTTCTACTTTACAAGCATATTCCTAGGCTTCAGAAGGTGGCAACAAATACATCATGTCTGTAACAGCTTCCCCCTTGTCATCTTTGAAAAACAGGATTATTACAATTTACACATTTATCATACAGCAGTCTATTGTGGAGAGGCCTTTTGGAACTTCTTCCTACATCAGATGTAACTATCACATGGAATTATTTGTTCCTAGAGTAGTATCTGACTAGTTTTGGGTTTTTTAAAAAAAAAAAACTGAAGAGACCATGGATTTCAAAATCCCAGAGTCGTGGGGCCTTTCCCTCCTCTAGCGATGCTAACAGGTGATTGAAGTGATTTGAGGTCAATGCTAAATCAAAGATGTTACTTTCCTGCAGCTCAGTTTGAACACATCTCTGTTGTATTTATGCCTTCTCGACTTGTTTGGCCCAGCTAATGATGTGATATAAATCTGCTGCTTACTGTAAGCTCACATAACTAAACTTGGAGACAGAAGGTTGGGGAATTCTCTTTTATAGTATGCAAAACAAGATCTCATATTGATTCTTTTTTTTTCTTTTTTTAAAATATTTTTATTGAGAGATTTTATATACAGTTATATAAAAACAAAGCGAAAACAGAAAGGGGGATAGAGAGGAAAGAAGGAAGGGAGAGAAAGAAAAAAAAAGAAGGAAAAGGGAAGAGGAAGAAAAATATGGGATGAGTTGTTGATCTTCCATTCTCAACACTTCGGATTGTCATTTCATTTCTAGTCTCTATTTCCTACTCTCCTCGGGTTGGTTTATTATATTACCTGCCAGAGCCGGTCTGGAATTGTTAGCCTGTACTTTAATTGTCCAGCATAAGTTTCTTATATTCTTCATAAGGTGACCAATCTGTGCGCTTGATTGTCTTTCCCCTATGCTGTCTAACCAGAAATGTTAGGGAGTCCATGTCATATATTTCCTCTAGTTTATCACCCCAGACTTTGATACTTGGGGTGTTTTGTAATTTCCAAAGTCTTGCAAACGTAATCCTTGCAGCCGTACTCATGTATGTGAATAAAATGTCCTCGTTCCTGTTAAACTTTATGTCATTGTCAGTGATTCCCAAAAGGTAGTACTCAGGCTTTAGAGGGAAGGTTGTTTTTAGAATTTTCTGGGTCTCTATGTGCACCATTTTCCAGAATTTTTGAGTTTCCTCACAGGACCAACAAACATGAAAAAAAGATCCCACCTGTTTCGAGCATTTCCAGCATTTGTTTTGCACGTTTGGATACATTATTCCTAATTTTTCCGGCGTGATGTACCACCTATGGAAAATTTTTAACCAGTTTTCTTTCAGGTCAATGGCATAGGTATAATTTAATTTTTTTTTCCATATTAACTCCCATTCCTCAAATTTAATTTGTCTGCCAAGGTTTCTTGCCCATTTCACCATACATGCCTTTACAGTTTCTGTGTCTGTCGACCATTCTAGTAGCTTGTTATACAGTAGAGTAATACCTTTCTTCTCACTTCTGAGCAGTTTATCCCATATAGAATCCGTTTCATTAAATCCTGTTTGGCAGTCTTTTACATATTGCTCTTTCATTTGGGCATATTGGAACCATGACATTTTAGTGTAGATCTTCTTTAGTTCATCTAGATCTTTCAGATAGTACCGTCCATTGTTTTTTAAGAGAATATCCTTGTAAGTAGGCCATTTTTCCCATCCAAGAATTTTCCTTTGGTTGGCCTCCAGGGGGGAGATCCATAGTGGTATTTTGAGATACATATATTTTTTATATTTTTCCCAGATCTTTATAATTGGGGATCTTACGAAGTGGTCTCCAAAGTTCTTTTCCACTATTCTTTTATCGTATCCGACATACGCATGCCAGCCCCGCCTTAAGTTGAAGCCTTCTAAATCTAGCAATTTCTCATTCCTTAGTAATGCCCACTCTGTTGCCCATATTAATGCGGCAGCTTCCGCGTATAATTTCAGATTTGGGAGTCCAAATCCTCCTCGATTTTTTAGATCCGTCATCACCACGTATTTAATTCTGGGCTTTTTCCCTTTCCAGATAAATTTGGAGATTTCTCTGTTCCAGTCATTGAAAATCTTAGCATTGCGAATAATGGGTAAATTCTGAAAGAGGTAAAGCATTTTAGGGAGGACGTCCATTTTGATGAGCGCAATTCTCCCCAAAATGGATATGTTTAAATTGGACCAGTTCTTGAGATCTTTACTAATCTCTTTCCACTTCAGATAGTAGTTATTTTCTAGAAGTTGTGCGTTTTTGTTTGTTATCCAGATTCCCAGATACTTAATTTTTGACGTCACCTCAATGCCTACTTCCTCTTGAAGGGCCTTTTGATTAGATTTTGTAATATTTTTGGTCAGTATTTTTGTCTTTTTTTTTGTTCAAATGGAAGCCTGCTAGATCTCCAAATTCTTGCACCTTGTTTAGCCATTTTTGAATGTTTTTTCTGGGTTCTTCGACAATGCATATGAGATCGTCGGCAAATGCTCTCAGTTTATAGTCCTTAAAATTAATTCTCGCCCCTCTTAAGTCCTTATCAGCATGGATATTTTTTAGAAGAATCTCCAGAGCAAAAATGAAAATAAGTGGTGACAACGGGCACCCTTGCCGGGTCCCTTTCTCAATCCTAATTTCATCTGACCAACACCCATTGATTGTTAGTTTGGCAGTCTGGTGGTCATAAATCTTATCAATCGCATTATAGAAGTGGAATCCAATGTCCAGTTCTTTAAAAAGTAATTTAAAAAAGGCCCAATTCAGTTTATCGAAAGCCTTTTCTGCGTCGATGGACAACAGTGCCAGTTCCTTTTGATGATTTTTATCATAGTACTCAATAATATCCAGAATACACCTTACATTTTCTCCTATTTTTCGGTTTGGAAGGAAGCTAGGTTGTTCTTCCGAGATCCATGTACATAGGAATTCCTTAAACCTGTTTGTTAATATTCCTGTGAATATTTTATAATCCACATTAAGAAGTGATATTGGGCGATAGTTTCTTATTTCTGTGGGGTCCGAATTTTCCTTTGGTATTGTAATTATATCAGCAGATTTCCAGGAATCTGGAATTTCATTGCCTGGAAGAATGTGATTCATGATCTTTTGCAGGTGCAGAATTATTTCGTTCTGAAAGGTTTTGTAAAAGCATGCCGGGAATCCGTCTGGGCCCGGTGCTTTATTGCCTTTTCTTGCCTTTATTGTTTTCCTTATTTCATCTTGAGTTATTTCTTTGTTTAAGAGTTCTCTTTGGGCCTCTGTGATTTTCTCTAATTTTTGCTTTCCTAAGTATTCGGCTATTTTTGAGTGATCCATTTGTTCCTGTTTATATAATTGGGTATAAAATTTGTGAAATTCTTTCGTGATACTTTTATCAGTAATAAAGTCTTCATTGTGGGCTCTTATTTTTGTTATAAATTGTCTTTGTCTCTTCTTTCTGATTTTCCTAACTAACCACGTACCCGGCTTATTGGCATTTTCGAAGTTATAAGGTTAATGAATTTTAGTTTTTTCACGGTGTCTTCAAGATCATTTCGTTCCTTTTCTTTCTTCAGTTCTTTTAGTTTCTGGAGGGCGTGTTTATCCTGAGAGTTCTGTTTCAATTGCTTTTCTGTAATATCAATTTCTCTTTTTAACTCATTGATTTTTTGAAATTTTAGTTTGTTCTTTCTGGATTTATGCTGGATTAGGTGGCCTCTTAGGACTGCTTTATAGGTATCCCAGATTATTTGAAGTTTGGAGTCCTTCTGGGTGTTGAATTTAAAGAATTCCTTTGTGATGTCTTTGTATCTGTTTATGTCTTCTTCTGATTTGATTAAGTTGTCATCTAATCTCCATTTGTGGTATACTGGTTTATAGTTGAAGTTCATAGAGATTGGGCAGTGATCAGATTTATCTCTGGGTAGAATCTTAATCTCAATAGATTTGGTTAGAAGGGAACTCGACGCCCAAATCATGTCGATCCTCGACCATGAGTCATGCCTGTTTGAGTAAAATGTATAGTCTCTTTGGGTTGGGTTATGATAGCGCCATATATCGTGTAAGTTGAATTCCTCTTTCATTAGGAACATGTTTCTAGGTAGTCTCCCACAATCATCTCATATTGCATCTTGAATCCAACATTATATGGCTGCTAAACAATCCATTGATGACCAACCATTGAATCATGAGACCAGATACAGAGGGTTGGGCTAAATAAAGACCACTTTATTGACCAAAAATCTATTAAGCACTGGTACGCCTGGAAGGAACAAGGGGGAAGGAAGAACCTGATATAGGTTCAGTTAAGGCCAGGTAACACCCCTTGTCTACCTCTTCAATCTTCTCATGAGTTTATGTGATTGTCCATCCATCCATTATTTGGATATTCTTCACCTTTGCTGTGTCTCTGTAGCAGTATGGGCCTGGAAAGAATCCAAATTTTCAGAGATACCCTGTTCTGTCTGCCTGTTTCCAGCTTGTAGCAAAGGCTCTTTTTTGGCACATCTTCATAAAGGTCTGTTTCATTTTATAATTAACTTACGAGCTGATGAATGGGTTTTAATATGCAACACATTTATTTCCAATTTGACCTGATTTATAGCATGTTACACACCACAGGTGAGTATTTTAATTAAGTAGGTGGTGGCTTTGATTCTGCATACGAAGTGAAATTGAAGTTATGATAAATTTGATTCCAAAGGTGATGCATCATTTTGAGTACAAAATGTATTGAATTTATCGTACAAGGTATTTATTATACTGCGTGATATGTAGCTTAGATATGTGTGCTTTTCCCATTTTGTAGCAATTAAAATGTTTACTAAGTTGCTGCCCCACGGAAAATGTATTGATACTATTGTTTTTCTTCTAACCTATTCAACATTAAAAGTAAACTCATTAATAAAAATGCTCTTAGCCAATTGTAAGCATGTTTAGCCCTCGGTGGCGCAGTGGGTTACACCACTGAGCTGTTGAACTTGCTGACCGAAAGGTTCAAATACGGGGAGGGGTGAGCTCCCACTGTTAGCCCCAGCTTCTGCCAACCTAGCAGTTTGAAAGCATGCAAATGTGAGTAGATCAATAGATACCACTTCAGCGAGAAGGTAATGGCGCTCCATGCAGTCATGCTGGCTACGTGACCTTGGAGGCGTCTACCAGCAATGCCGTCTCTTTGGCTTAGAAATGGAGATGAGCAACCCCCAGAGTCGGACACGACTAGACTTAATGTCAAGGGGAAACCTCTACCTTTACTCCTTAATGTTTACATAAAGTACAATGCAAGAGAACCAACCTGGCATAGTGGGTTGAGCATTGGACTAGACATCCAAGAGTCCAAGGTTCAAATCCCCACTCAGCCATGAAAACTCACTGGGCAGCTTTGAGCAAATCCAACTCTTTGAGCCTCAGAGGAAGGCAATGGAAAACCTCCTCTGAATAAATATTGCCAAAAGAAAAACATTATCATAGGGTGACTATAAGTCATTGTTGATTTGAAGATACATAACAAGAAAAACAATTCAAAATACTGCATGTGTTTTTGTATATGTGTTTTCAAGTTATCTGCCAACAACCCATGAATTTCATATGGCTTTCAGACAGAAGAGATTTAGCCTCTTCTGAACCTAGAGTAAATCTGCTGAACATCCAGTTAAATACATGTTTTCCTAAATACTGCCTGAATGATATCCCAAAGAATATGATACATGACAAAGGAATGCATCACACAGTATCTTATACCATTCTTACCTCACATATCATCAAGATATCCTTTTAAGTAACTTACATTGCCATAAGATATCTGAAAAAAAAACTACCAGGTCACATTCAGGCAATGAAAAATTAGGGCAGAGAAAAATGAGAAACCTATGTTCCTTTAGGGGTACATCTACACTGTATAATGAATGCAGTTTGATACCACTTTAACTGCCATGACAAGGAGCCATGGTGTCGCAATGAGTTCAACTCTTGTGCAGGCTGAACTGCTGACCTGAAGGTTGGGTTGCTGACCTGTTGCCGGTTTGAATCTGCAAGACGTGGTGCTTGCACAGACATGAGAGAAGCCTCCCAGCTAACACATCTAAGTGTCCCCTGGGCAACGTCTCTGTAGATGGCCAATTCACTCACACCAAAAGTGAGTTGCAGTATGTTCTTAAGTCGCTTCTGACACAATAAAAAAAACTGCCATGACTCAATGCTATGGAATTCTGGGATGTGTAAATTGATAGTTTGGTGAATCAATAGACCTGTTTGGGAGAGAAGGCTACAACTGCTATAATGGTATTGAGCCATTGCAGTTAAAGTAGTGTCAACCTGCATTAATTCTATTAATTCTTTAGGATGTTGTTGGACTGCAATTCCCAACAGTTCTTCCTCTCCCCAGTATCATACTAATGGTTAACACTACTGATACCCCAGCAACATCTAGCAGGCCATAGGTCCCACACTCATCTTCAGCCACACAAGATAGATTTTAACATCTCAAATTAACAAGAGTAAAAAATGAGCATTAAAACAGATGAACATGATTTACAGGTTACATACTACGTTAAAAGTAAAGGTTTTCCCCTGACATTAAGTCTAGTTGTGTCCAACTTTGGGGGTTGGTGCTCATCTCAATTTCTAAGCCAAAGAGTGTCCATAGACATCTCCAAGGTCATGTGGCTGGCATGACTGCATGGAGCACCATTACCTTCCCATCAAAGCGGTACCTATTGATTTACTCACATTTGCATGTTTTTGAATTGCTAGGTTGGCAGAAGCTGGGGCTGATAGTGGGAGCTCACCCCGCTCCCCAGATTCGAACCGCCAACCTTTCAGTCAGCAGCTCAGTGGTTTAATCCACTGTGCCACTGGGGGCTCCACATACTAGGTTACCAACAGGATTCAAGACCTAGTATGATTTATTCCATTGATCTCCATGACATCATTAAGGGTGTTGCAGAATGTTTATGGGCCCCAAGGCAAACTTAATATTTGAGAGCCCATCAGTGCCCATCTCAAAGATTTATATATCTGGGAAGCTGCCTGACATTTTGACCAAGGAGCCAAAGCTACACAAGGAACTGAGAAAAAGTGAGTCTGTTTTAGATAGGGAGCAGGGCAATTTGATCCAGCTCCCTCCACTTCTCTTTGGAAGCTGAGATGGAAATACCCTATGTTATTTGAAGGATCCATGTGGCACACATGCTAGATATTAAAAGTGGTTGTGAGGCTTAACCAGTTTTGATGAACAAGTTAAATGGGGCAAAGATACAAACAAAAGAGGAGATTCCTACCAAAGTAAATTTTTAAAGAATAAGAATGTTAAGATCTTCCTGAGAAAGGAGGAAAATCTGGTCACATCTACCAAAAATGTAATATGCATCACATTTACAGTGTAAACACATAAAATAATACCAGGCCAGCCAAAAGTAAAATACCTGTTCTAATGCCAGTTCTTCATTATTGTTGGTTTTGAAAAACAAGGATTCAGGCACCAAAGGAAAATTGAAACCTGAAACATATGGTCTTAAATTAATAAGCAGCAATTCTATCACCTCAGGATCAATGGAGCAGAATAATATTGGGCCACTAATAACAGCTTAATAAAAAGAATGGCTCCAGGCCTGTTGTGAATTACTTTAAAGCAGGGGATTAGAGTATGGCAATATAAACAACCATTGATTTCCAAGACCCTTCTGAGAATGCAATGCAGTATCCACTGTAAAAGATGACACTACTCTGGCTGTAATTGATATCAGGCAAAGCTCCACATCACTGACAAGGCTGATGCTAAGAGAATGCAGAACGGGACTCAAGTGATCCTTGAGGAGAGATTAGATGAATGAAAGGGGCATGACGCAAAATGATGAAAGCTCAGGCATGGTCCTTGGGATCATCCAAATATAACATATCCCATTAATAACCCATTAGCCCCAACCAGCAAGTTCAGCTCCATTAATTGAAATAATTTGATTAATAGCATCCAAAGAGACAGGGCACACTTAGAAAAATAAATGGCAGCTCTACTTTTCTCAGGTGTGAGGGTTGAAATTCTTAATAGATGTTTAATACTCAATCTAAACTGATCCAGTGCAGGTTTACCCAGATACCTAGCCAATGGTGTTTTGTGTAGAGCAGTGGTTCTCAACCTGGGGTCAACAGATGTTTTTGGCCTTCAATTCCCAGAAATCCTAACAGCTGATAAACTGGCTGGGACTTCTGGGAGTTGTAGGCCAAAAACATCTGGGGACCCACAGATTGAGAACCACTGGCCTAGAGAGTTGGGTGTGTTTGGCTTGCAGCAAAAAAGAATGAACTGTGCTATGACAGTCATATTTAACAGACAGAGCAATATAACAGACAGAGCAAGCTTGTTTGTTCAAGATAATAGAACGTGGATTCAAATTATAAGACAAGAGGTTCCATCGAAACACAAGGGGAAAATATTGACTGTAAGAATTATTCAAGGGTGAAATAAACACTCTTGATGGATAATCTTCCTTTGAAGGTCTAGACAGGTCTTTCAGTTTCTCCCAACTCTGTTTCTAGGTTTACTCCTTTGAGTGGTCAATCATTCTGCAAACATACATTCAACCAACTCTTCTATTTTTGCCAGGGTGAGTGTGTAGAGCAACTATTTAAGCAACATATGAGTGATGTCCAGGCCATATGCCCACTGTGCTACTAGTAGTACAAGTGTCAAGTTCCACTGCAAATATACTGGCAATATACAGTATTCATGTTGCACTAAAGTGCCTAGGTTCTTGGCTAGAAGGACATGCTCATAATATAGTGGAATGATAATATTTAGTAAAGACAGTCCATAAACAGATCACATTTTATAGGCCACATTTTCTGAACCATTGTGTTGCACTTGGAAAAAAAGATCTGAGTATATCAAAATATCAGAATCCTGTCACACAATGAAGAAATCATGGGAAATTCAGGTGTGCTCCATGTGATTTGAACCCACTTTTCACAATATTTCAAATGGAATGCTCAGCTTGGCATCCACCCACTGTTTGGGACTCCTGCATATTTTATTACTTTCCACATCTGTAGACAATAATATTGTGTTGTGACAAGTAGGAAGCAACCTAAGCCAGGCCATAGAGACTCTAAAGCCAGAATCCTAAAGACTAGTCAGAAATACCCATTAAAAACAGATGGATAGACACAGGCATAAAAGTGCACCCTGAGTAAATTCTCCCTTTCATCTATCCCCCATAACAACACAGCATTAATTTGGCTTGTGTCTAGATTAGTAGAACCAGCATGTTTTCAGTATATATGCATTATATATTTCCTCCATCAAATAAGATAATTGTTTCTGCCATGGTTCAGTATGAAGTATTGCTTTGCATGCTGGGAAGGTTTTGTTTATTGCTGGCAGGTTTAGAATTTATCTATGCTTAGTATTGTCAGTAGGAAAATGTCTAAAATGGTGAAAGCTGCATCTGGTCATTTTGTTTTATCTCAGCCACCTGTCCCTATGCCCTTAGGCAGCCCACCACCAGAATAAGATCTCAAATCCTTTCCCAATTTGAAATTGAGCTTCCAAGCGGAAAAGGATTCCACACTTCAGTATAGTTTCAAATGGCATACATACATGATCATGAGGTCATATTTGTACCTTCAGGTTGCCTGTTGACTTATGAAAACCCATTGAATTTCATAGGTTTTCTTAGGCAAGGAATGTTCAGAGGTCATTTTGCCAATCCCTTTCTCTGAAATAGAGCCTACAACAGCACCTGGTATTCATTAGTAGTCTTTCCGCCAATTATTAATCAGTGCAGAACCTGTTTTGCTAAAGGCATCAGATGGAATCTGGCATCTTTATGGTATTTTGGCCCCTAGCTCATACCAGCACATGTATTTCCTCATCAGTACAGGGAAGAGAGATGGACTGTGCCTGTGTTGCCACTGGTGCTCCTAGCTGACCATGGAGTTCCACCCAAGCTCCTGGCCATCAAAGGTGTCTCTGCTGATGCCACAACAACAGCTCTCCTCTGTGCTGACTGTGTAGGCACACTGTTCTATCTCTAATGGCCAGGGACTCAAGTGGAGCTCCACCACTGCCTAAGGGTGGTGGTGGAAGTAATGTAGAGAAGGTGATACCACAGGTGATACAATGGCCCTGGATTCTGCCTATTTGTGCCAGATCCGAGACTGCTCTTGTCAGGTTTACATTAGACCAGGCCTACACAACCTGTGGCCCTCCAGGTGTTTGGGACTCCACTTTCCAGAAGCCCTAGCCAACTTGTCCAATGATCAGGAATTCTGGGAGCTGAAGTCCCAAACACCTGGGGGGGGGGCCACCAGTTGTGCGAGCCTGCATTAGACTAAGGCCCCTTATACACAGCTGTATAAATTATCTGCTTTGAATTGGATTATATGGCATCGTGGACTCAGATAATCCAGTTCAAAGGAGATAAAATGGATTATCTGCTTCGATAATCTGGATTGTACCGTGTTTCCCCGAAAAATAAGACATCCCCTGAAAATAAGACCAAGTAGCGGTTTGGCTCTACTAAATCACTAAATATAAGGCATTCCCTGAAAGTAAGACATAGCAAAGTTTTTGTTTGGAAGCATGCCTGCCGAACAGAACACCAGAGCATGCAGCTGTGATTCTTCTCCCTCCCTCCCTCCCTCCCTCCCTCCCTCCTTCCCTCCCTGACTGCCTTCCTTCCTTCCTTCCTTCCTGAGGAGAAAAGGGCAACACGAGAGGGAAGATGGCGGGACCAGGTGTCAATGGGAGAGCGGCAGAGGGAGCTGACGGGGCAGCGAGGCTGAGTGGACAAAGAGGAGGCCACACTGAGGGGAAGGGAGGGAGGGAGGGAGGGAGGGAGGGAGGAAGGAGGGGCAGACTCTCAGAGGCCGTGGAGGAGGAGGAGGACGATGAGTGTGGCACGGCATCACTTCTGCTGCTGCCTTCCCCGCCAGAGCCTCCCAGCTCACTCTCCCCACTGAGTCTGGGCTGTAGGTGACCAGGGTGTGGGGAAATGCAGGCCCCGTGGCCGGAGGAGGAGGCGGGAAGCTGCAGGGCCATGTCGTGACTGAGCAGACGGCGCCAGCAACGGAGGCAGTAGTAGCCCCAGGCTCAGCCTCAACAGCTCCAGGCCAGCATGGGAATGTGAATTCTTCTTCATGGAAAAATAAGACATCCCCTGAAAATAAGACTTAGCGCATCTTTGGCAGCAAAAATTAATATAAGACACGGTCATATTTTCGGGAAAACCTGGTATAGCAGAGTAGAAAAGACCTGAACTGCCTGGTATAGATGAATCCCAAAGGCTGAAGGAGCTATCCAAGGTGCTGATCCCTGTTACCAGGACACACTCAGTGCCTTAAATAGCTCTAGAAGAATTTGGACAAATTCAGAGTGGATTCACTACTTTACTATTGATTTCTTCTCCTGGCAGGATTTCTCCATCAGCTCAAACACCTTCCGTGAACAGAAGAAAGCTTTCTGTTGGCCAAACATGACATCTGGATCCAATGCTTTGAATTTAGGGATTCAGAAATATTGAATTTCACATTTTTTCCAGTTCCTCCAGCTAGGGCAAAAAAGAGAGAGACCCAGAGAGAGAGAGAGAGAGAGAGAGAGAGAGAGAGAGAGAGAGAGAGAGAGAGAGAAATGCTAATGCAACATATTATTAGAACAAATGGATGTGTATATTTGCGTTCTCCTCCTTTTGTTTTGCCCTTATCTAACTGGCCTGGGAATCCCTTTGGTTTCTTCACACCCACTCAGATCCCACCAATCTGTTCTCCTATTTGCAACCAGCACAAAGAACTCGCCAAAGGAGGAAACAGTAATGAATGCACATCTGTTTTCCCATAGTGCCCGGAACAAATTATAGGCTGCATGCAACCTGGGAGGTCAGCTTTTATGGCCTATTTACTTTCTATCTTCTTGGCTTGCTCTCAATCCATTCACTCCTAATCAGAACACAAACACTGGGAGAGGAGCCTCCTTATTAACATTGCACGAGGCCAATAAGCAAACACACCTTGCTTGTCTCTGGTTTCCCCTTCATCTGGAACTTAATTGCTTTTTCTATAAATGCTTTTCATTTTTTGCATTAATGTTTGCCAAAATGGATTTGGTGGTAACATTATTTCAATTATTCCCTCTCTTTATTGGTTTTTCTATATATCAGGATGCATACCATCTGGGCTTCCAAGTGATTTTGATTTCAAATCCATAATCCTTTATGATTGGCCAGGCTGACAGGAGTTTTAAAATTTCGAATATCAGGAAGTAGATATATTGCTGTCCACTTCTTGACTATGACTTAATGTGGGCAGAGATGAGCATCAGATGCTTTATGTGGTCAGCCATGGAAAATAATATCAGTGACTCCAATGTCTTAGGTTAATTAGTCAAACTGTGGAGATTAATAATTAATATCAGCACCGCTGTGGCATTATTAAACTTGGGGAAAAATGGGTTTCAAGTTCCCATAAAACTGCTTATCGTTGCATTTGGTTGCACTGCACAATTCTATAACAGTAGAAACACTTTTAAACTGAGAACATTTCAGTTTTCTCTGATCCCAACATCCAACGCTGTATACAGAGGATTTGTTTGTTTATAATTACCAACATTATGGTACAAGGTTAGGGCAGTGCATTTTTTGCCCCAAAGACACTAATCACCCTCCAACTCTTTAAGAAGAGTGTATTTTTGTCCTGAGGACACTGGTCACCCACTTTTTATGCTTACATTGGATATAAAAGAAATAATTGTAAATTTCATTCTGTGTTAAAGTTTTAAATGCATTCCAAAATTATGAAATCCTACCACCTGAGCTGCTGAACTTGCTGAGCAAAAGGTTGGCAGTTCGAATCCAGGGAGCGGGTTGAGCTCCCGCTGTTAGCCACAGCGTTTGGCAACCTAGTAGTTCGAAAACAGGCAAATGTGAGTAGATCAATAGGTACCGCTTTGGCGGGAAGGTAACAGTGCTCCATGTAGTCACATGACCTTGGAGGTGTTTACGGACAACGCTGGCTCTTCGGCTTAGAAATTGAGATGAGCACCAACCACCAGAGTTGGACATGACTAGACTTAATGTCAAAGGGAAACCTTTACTTTTGCTTACCATTTCTTGATCTTTCTTATGGATCTTTCCCATCACCCAGTTCCATCTCGACATCAAGTATCACGTTTCTTGGGCTATGTGGATTCTCTGTCAAATGTTGAGGCATCTGCCATGATGTTCTGTTAAGTTATGGCAACCACAGACAGATCTGCATTCTCTCTTTTGAATGAAGACTCTGAAAGATCAGGGTTCAAATCCCCACTCAGCCACAGAAATTCACCGGATTACTTTAGGCAAGTCACACTTTTTCCGAAACAAGGGAAGGTGATGTTAAACCTCCACTGAATAAATTTTGCCAAGAAAGTTCCATGATAGAGTTATCTCCAGATTGTCATAAGTCACAAATGACTTGAAAGCCTACAACAATATCAGATGTCCAAAGACCACTTCAAAAAGCGGAAAGTGATAGGTCAGTGTCTTCTCAAGCAAGAAGTGGGTGCTAGAAATAATCTCATATGAAAGCTGACCGGCACAACCTAGGGATCACAACCAGACATAGTGAAGACATCTGCCTTTGCGCTTTGCTACTCTGCTGCTGAATACACATGCCCAGTATGGAATACATCTCACCATGTGAAAACAGTGGATGTGGCTCTTAATGAGACATGCCACATTATCACAGGATGTCTACACCCTTCACCACTGGAGAAATTATACTGTTTAGCTGGCATTGCACCACTTGACATCCGCTGGGAAGTAGCAGCCAGCAATGAAAAGACCAAGGCAATGACATCTCCGGCCCATCCTCTGTTTGGATATCAGCATGCCAATGCCTTAAATCAAGAAATAGTTTTCTAAGATCTACAGAGATACCCCCAGGAACACCTCAGCAAGCAAGAGTCCAAAAATGGCAGGCTAAAATCTGGAACCTCAGTCAGTGGCTGATGTCAGATGAGAGACTTACCCCTGGGCACGCAGAAGACTGGATGACTTGGAAAGTGCTCAACAAACTGCACTTTGGCACCACGAGATGCAGAGCCAACCTTAAGAAATGGGGCCACAAAATGGATCCCACAACATGTGAATGTGGAGAAGAGCACACCACAAACCACCAACAACAATGCAGTCTGAGCCCTGCCACTTCCACAAAGGAGGACCTGCTTGTAGCAACATCAGAGGCACCCCAAGTGGCCAGCTACTGGTCAAAGGACATTTAGTACAACGCCAAGTTTTTAACTTTGTGTTTTCAAATACATTACAACTTATACCCTCAGTTTGCTTCTAAAGGACCCTGCTAACAAGTTCCATTCTCTCAGCTATCATTTTGTGTTCTTGATTCTATGTTGGCAACTGACGGGTAGACAGCATTTAGGGGGAGGCCTGGTTTAGCACAGGGATCTCCAACTGCTAGCTAGTTCCTAATCTAGAGCCCTGTTCTTATTCCTAAGAGTTAGAATTTTCTTTCAAAAGTTATTATTTCCAATAACTTCAGCTTGTTGATGTGTAAGCTAGAAATGATCAGGAGAGCACAAACTGCAGGAAGAACCTGAGAACAAAATCCAAATAAAGGGGAGAGAGCAAAAGTCTGATATAGGCCTATTGAATTGTTTCAATCTTTGTTCTGGATGGAGCTGTCATTTGACAGTTTGTACAGTCTGTTCATAATTGAGTATCTTAGAAAGCCCTTCAATTTTCTTCATGAACAAAGTCCTAACGATTTTCTTTTATCACAAAAAGAAAGAAAGACAGAAGGGGCTTAGCCAATGTTTTATTGAATAGCCATGTGGATTTCAATTCCGTGTGCCCTTGCCTTCTCAGTCAGTTTTGTGCATTTGAATATTCCCACTTGGGGGAAAAATGACTCTGCGACTCTTATTTCTCAGTCATCTTCCCTCTGACCCTACACCTGCTTTTGTAGCTTCCGCTCTGAGCAGTTACCCATAATAATGCAATCTCTGGCAAGAATCACAAAAACCTGTATCCGTTATTCTTTTGTTCCCTTTCAAACAAATGGCTGTGGCTTTTAAAAAGAAAACTTAAATTCTTTTCTTATCCGAAACCAATGGAAACAACATGAAGTTGATGCTTAAAATGGCATATGCAGCATGTTGTTGTCTTATCAGACTGAGAACATTATGATTCTACAGTGGGCTCTCCGCATTTAAGGATGTAGGACTCCCACAAATGTGAGAAAAACACATTTTAAAAAATGCAGTTCTTTTTACTTGAGAAAACACCTTTATAGGAATCTCTAGGTCCGGTTTGAGTCTCCTTTGTAGAAGGGAAAAGCGGGGTATAAATAAACATACTACTGTGTTGTTGTGTGTTTTCCAGGCTATATGGTCATGTTCCAGAAGTATTCTCTCCTGCTGTTTCACCCACATCTATGGCCGGCATCCTCAGAGGTTGTGAGATATACCTCACAACCTCTGAGGATGCCTGCCATAGATGTGGGTGAAAATACCTGGAGACCCACGGGTTGAGAACCAGTGGTTTAGTGTGAAAGTCTCCTGGGCTGTTTTACTAACTAGACTCTAGAACATTCCAGACTGAGTCAAGGATGTTATTGAGTTCAGATGGGGCTGAGCAACAGACTTACTGCCCCAGTAATTGAGAAACCAGCAGCTGCCATGGATCTGGAACTGGAAGTTCATTGAGCCACTCTCCAGGTTCTTACCTCTACACTGTGCAGATCTCACCTGCCCTCTGCTCTTCTACTAGGAAACCCCTTCTGGTAATGTGCCTTGGAGTAAGAATGGTAATTTCAGCATCTTTGAGGCACATCAGCCTGGAAGCATGTCAGCCCAGAAGAGGGAATGCCTCACTTTTCAATTAGCTAGCTCCTAAGAGGTGGTCTGCTGTTCAACGGTGCAACAAATTTCCCATTGGTTTCCTACATAATCAACAAATTTTTAGGAACAAAAAAACTAATACTGTGAAAGGAAAGCTGCACAAAGTCAGTAAACTTTGGGATAGTTTCATTGTGTTTCCCAAAAGCAGCAATCTTTACAAGCAGAGTTTTAAACAGGCACTCTTGTGCGAGGAAGGAAATGAGCTCCCATTTCATATCAAAGACAGTAATGCTTTGCGTTATCATTTAATTGCTAAGACTGTAAATGAACTCCAATTTTGAGTTCTAGTCGATTTAAATTGCCTACTTACATTGCTTAATTCTGTGCTTTGAGATGATATTGTATCAGTTTCCAGCATATTTAGTGGGACATAATAATAGCTAGCATTTTGGTTGTATTTTAAATGACATGATAATCTGATCACTATGATGCATTGCATTTTACTGGGAAATCACTTAGGTGGCAAAATGCAATTTTGAACACTTATTCATTCATATATACCTATACTATATCACTAAAATGTGTGAACTCACACTAGTTGAAGTACTGTATCAGTATTTATGTCTTAAAGCTTGGAACTACCATCTTAGAAAAACTATAGACTACTATTAATCCATTGTCCAATTAGATTTGTACTACTTCTATAGATGTATGCACTCCCTAACAGGGCCAGCCCTGCCATGGGGCAGAGTAAAGCAAGCAACCACTTCATGTATCAGCTGCTGGATGTCAGTCCAGTCATTCCTCTGCTTCAACAGATTCTGCATCCACAGATTCAACTACTGATGGTTTGAAAATATCCCACCTACCCCAAAACATTTCCAAAAGCAAACCATTGTTTTGCCATCGATATATAAAAGTCAAAGTATGTGTGTTTGTTTATACTGCAAAGCTGCCTGCATGTCTTGATGGATCTGGACCAAATTTGGATCTGTCTATCACTTCTTCAACAGTCAAGGAAGTCATCCATATATTAAAACATATTTTTAAGAGGGAAGTGATGACAAAACTTCCACTGAGGCTGAGAGAGTATGACTCAAGGTCAAATAACTGAGTTTGTCAAGGCAACAATTGAAGAATTGTCTTCACCTTTCTCTGAGGCCATTTTACTACCCCATTGAATATAATCAGACTTCACTACCCCATTGTAAATTTTGGTATCAATGGGGGGGCCCTGAAACAAAACATCAATGGTTGCCAAGAGCCAATTGTAGAGACAAATAGCTCTGCATACAGAATTCTGTTTCCATCTCCATCAATCAAATATAGCAGTTGTGCCTTGTCCAAAAAAAAAAAAAAACCCCAGCATATGTCTGCCATAACACATCAACAAGAGTCAGGTCTTTATCCTATGACTTGGAGGAAGACTGAACCATGTAAAATAACAACAACAACAACAACAACAACAACAACAACAACAACAACAACAACAACACTTTATTTATATTCTGCCCTGTCTTCCCAAGGGGACTCAGGGCAGATCACAGTACACATACACTGCAAACATTCAATGCTGTTTGGACAGACAGGACAGAACAGACAGAAAAGAAGTATGTTGTGTCAACGTCCAGCTTTGGCACCTTGGAGGTTGTGCTGGAATCCAGCCACAAGAGGGTGCTGTTGCTCCATCCTCTATGATGAAGAGCTACCAGGACTTCCTCCTTCCTTTTGGCCGCCGGGCATTTTCTGTTTTTCTTTTTTTCTTTATGGTGTTGTAAAATACCTCCCACGTTTTTAGCAGTACCTAATTTCTCTACTTAGAGCTCTAAGCTGTTTTCGGACTGCTTAGGTAAACAGTGAGCTGGGCTGACAGTCAGGTGCTCACTCCGATCCGGGGCTTCGAACTGGCAACCTTTTGGTTGGTAGATCTTATTGCTGCTGGTGATTTACCAGCTGTGCTTAAGCCGGTCATATTGCTCCCTGTTCTTCATACCCTAACCTTCCCTGTTACCCCCAGAGCCAATGGAGGACCTTGTCCTGTTGTCTGTGCTCAAGCAGGATTCAACTACCAACCCAGTTTCCTTCTGTACCCAGAAGGGTAAGTGGCACCATCTTATTCATTGCCTTGATCCAGAGGTTGTCTCATCCTCCTTCCAGATACTTTACCTAATGGTGAGTGAACTGGTGCCATGGCAAATGTCTGCAAGACCCGCAGCTCCATCTGTGACACAGATCGTGTGGCTTTACTTCCTTCCTCTGCACAGAGCACCACCAATGAATCTCAGTATGGATTATCTGTTCACTTGTTGAAATGTGCACTGTGTCTAATGGAAGCAATATTGTACCGTTGGAGGAGTCTTGCCATCCAGTTGAGTGTCTTGCCGTAGGCCATAAACATGCATTCAACTGAGGAAAATGAAGTTGATCAATGACTGCAGAGACCCCTCTGGTGACTGAGCTCTTCCAACAAATCACAGAGGATCTTCATGGATAATTCTTCTTCTTTGGCAAATGACAGGGTCCTGAAGTAGTTTTCCCATCACTGTCTTTTTTACTCAGCTACTTGTCTCCCCTAAAGCAAATAGCCATGGAGTGCCAACACCTAGAAGCTTGCCCAAGTAATAAGTCAGGAGGACATGAGTTATGGGCTTTCAGAGCGAGAGATCAGCAGATAAATGGATCCTATGGCATACCTGTCTGCCCTCTTGATTAATTTGCTCTTAATGTTACTAATTTTCTTCAAGCTTAAGCAGGCTTCCTGACTGTTAATATTACCAGGGATAGCAATCGGTGTAACTCTCTGTGTCAACTGGAAACTGTCACAGTCATCATAAAGAGAAGGAAAGCTTCTTATCCACAGAATGGAAATGAAAGAAGGGATAGAACACCATCCCTTTGTGTATTCTTCAACTTGGGAGAACTTTTACTTCAGCTATGGCATGTAAAGAAGGAGATAATAGAGCTTTTCTTTTGAACCATAAGATGCTGAATGTGGCAGAACAGACATGAAAGGTCCTTAACCGGATCAAAATTGCACAATAACCTTCCAGACAAAATCAGTTTGGAACAGAAGTTAGAAAGTTAGGCTAGGATTTGAAAAATATGAATCCCAGTCCACAGTGAGACATGGAAATCTGTGGGTGATCTTAGGTCAGCCTCTCTCTTTTTTTTCTTTTTCTTTTTGTTTCAGGGTGCATCTGCATTGTAGAATTAATACAAATTGACACAAATGTAACTACCGTGGCTCAATGCTATGGAATACAGTAGAGTCTCATTTATCCAACATAAACGGGCCGGCAGAACGTTGGATAAGCAAATATGTTGGCTAATAAGGAGAGATAAAGAAAAAGCCTATTAAACATCAAAATAGGTTATGATTTTTACAAATTAAGCACCAAAACATCATGTTATACAACAAATTTGACAGAAAAAGTAGTTCATTACACATTAATGCTATGTAGTAATTACTGTATTTACAAATTTAGCACCAAAATATCACAATGCATTGAAAACATTGACTACAAAAATGCGTTGGATAATCCAGAATGTTAGCTAAGTGAGTGTTGGATAAGTGAGGCTCTACTGTAATTGGAATTGTGATTTACCAGGTCTTGAGTCTTCTCTGTCAAAGAGTGCTGGTGCCTCACCAAACTACAAATCCCAAGACTCCAGAGCATTACGCCATGGCAGTTAAAGTGATGTCAAACTGCATTAATTCTACAGTGTAGATCAGGCATGGGCAAACTAAGGCCCGGGGACCAGATGCAGCCCCCGAGGCACTTCCTCCTCATTAACTCTGCCCTTTTGGCATAAGGACATGGCAGCCCGCAGCAGCTGAGAGTTCTCTGGAGCGCTCCCAGCTATTGCATGTCTCGCCCTTGTCTGAGCTTAAGGACGGTGCAAGCAGCCCCATTCCTATGCCAGGAAGACAGCTCAAAGAAAGCATGTAATGACTGAGAGCCCTCCGGAGCACTCTCAGCCACTGCCTGTCTCGTGTTCCTCAGAGAGTGCTCCAGGAGGAGGAGGATTGGGACAGTCACCACATGTCCCACGTGCCTCTTGGCATAAGGATGAGACACGCAGCCCCATCCTTATGCTGTGAGGACAACCTGAAGATTACCCAGGCCCTGCCCTGTCCTTCTGGCCCTGCCCTCTCGTGAGCCCACCCCACCCAGCATGCACACGGTCCCACTCCCTTCCAACCCCGTCCTTCTGGCTGAGCCTACAATGTGGCCCCAAAGCAAAAAAGTTTGCCCATGCCTAGTGTAGATGCTCCCTCAGTCTGACATACCTTAAAGAGCTGTTGTGAGAATAAAGTGGGGAAAGGGGAGCCGTGTGTGTTCGGTTGGACTCACAGGGAGAAAAGGAAGATTATACATAAAGCTAGTAAAATGAAGACAACAGCAAAGCACAGCTTTTAAAACCAAACAGAAATGGGGGGATTGTGAAATGAAGGCTCACATGCTTTATGCACAAATTAACCTGTGATCCTGAGGACTGCAAAATCAACACTTGCAAACAGCATAGACTCTGATGATTTAATCAATGCATTTCCAGAGGCAAAAGCAAGGGAGGCTCGTTTCTAGGGTATTACAGATGTTCTATAAGTAACAAGTGATGTAATTTGAATGTCAAAACATATCCATCTTTTTCACATGCAGGCACACAGAATATTTAAGTGAAGTGGGTGCGGAGGGGAACATTCCAGCACTGCATCTTAAAATCTAGACATTATTTTTTGTGCCACAACTCCCTACACTAAGTCATCCACATGCACACATTTCTGAAACTCCCTGAACTACCTCCATTTTGTGTGTGTGTGTGTGTGTGTGTGTGTTTCAGGAGCAACTTTTGAAGCTGCAAGTCACTTCTGGTGTGAGAGAATTGGCCGTCTGCAAGGACATTGCCCAGAGGACACCTGGATGTTTTGATGTTTTACCATCCTTGTGGGAGGCTTCTCTCATGTCCCTGAATGGGGAGCTGGAGCTGACAGAGGGAGCTCACCCACTTTCTCTAGATTCGAATCGCCGATTTGTTGGTTGGCAGTCCTGCCAGCACAAGGGTTGAGGGGCTCAACTACCTCAGTGGACATGTGGGAATACATACCCTCCAACTGTCCCAGTTTGGAAAGGACAGTTATGATTTACTCTCCACCTTCCCACTTTTACAGCTGTTTTTAAAATGCCCCAGTTTTTCTCTCCTCCTCTTACTTTCCCCAATCATCCCTGGCTCATTTCAGTTGCTGTAAATTGAGCTCAAAGTTTAACTCAGTGGGTAGCACCAGACTCTGTCTTCATGCGCTGTGGAAACTGAATCCCATGGAGTCCCACCAGAAGTGCCCTGACATCATGTGATGGCCTCCGTGGGACTTTGTTTCCAAAGCGCATGGAAACGGGGTCCACAATGTGTGAAATGAGATCCTTGTTTTCTTTCTTATGGAATTTTCCCATCCTGACATGCTGAAGCTGTTGTCATTTGTGTCCTGGTTTTCATCTGTGAAATGTTGACAGGTATGGAAATGTCATTGATCTCCAGCAACTTCATCCTCCAAGGATAACAAAAAAGAGCACTGCACATGGGACCAAGAAGGAATACAGGAAAATATGTTCATGGGAAAATACAGTTCCAAGCCATTCTGCAAAAATCACAAAATAAGGTCTCAAGTGATTTCTAGCCAATCTTAAGCAGCAAGCACTGCTAGACTAGGTTCAATTGAGTTGTAACCCCAGATCTATTTGCACAGAGTCCTTTGGTCCCTTTTTTCTAGCTTAAAGCACTATCTTCAGAGGTCAATCTTCAAAATGGATTGTTGCTGGGTAGGAAAGGGTTAACTCTTCCCTCTGTACCGTTGGCCCTCCATGTTAAGGGATTTATCTTTTGTGGATTTGATTATTTGATGAATATGTTATCTCTAAGAAGGTCTTCCACAGCAGAAGTTGACCACAAAGTCACATTGGAGGATCTAGATTAGGCATGGACAAACTTCGGCCCTCCAGGTGTTTTGGATTTCAACTCCCACAATTCCTAACAGCCTACCAGCTGTTAGGAATTGTGGAAGTTGAAATCCAAAACACCTGATCTAGAGGTTCTTAGAGAGAACACTTCTCTAGACATTTGTTGGTCCTCTAGTGTGATTCTATGGTCAACTTATATTGGAATTGACAGTAGAGTTATGCAGGAGGACCTAGAGATTCCTAGAGACACGTTCTCTCAAGTTTAAAAATGTTTTATTCATGTTTTTCTATTTCCACGGGGATCTTGCACCCCTAACTAGTGAATCTGGAAGGCTGGCTGTATATCAGATGCTGGAATAACCCCTTCTACAAATTCCCACATAACAATGAAGCACTTTAAAAAATCTTCCACTGATGCCAGTGGGAGTCGCCTTTCCAGTTTAATTGCCATAAGAGAGAGAAATTTTCAGGGGTCTCCCAACTTTGAGAGACGAAGCTTTTTCTCCCCACCTCATGAGCTGATATTGTGGAGATGGGGAGAACCTCATCTGGAACATTTATTTTATTTGATGGTTTTAATGATATTGATGTTTTATTGTTGGTATAATTGTTGATGGTTTTATTGATATTGATGTTTTATTGTTGGTATAATTGTTTTATCATTTTATTGTTGTATGTTTTCGGGCTTGGTCCCCATGTAAGCCGCTCCGAGTCCCCATTGGGGAGATGGGGCGGGATATAAAAATAAAGTTATTATTATTATTATTATTAGTCATGATTTGAAAGATGATTGAGTTGGCTAATTTTCCTTTCTGTGGAATTCAAACCAACTCTCACCATTATTTCTAAACATGCACATACAGGCAGCCCCCGAGTTAGAAACATCCAACTCCTAGTTAAGAACAAGGAATCCGAGAAATCTACCCATCGGATGGGAAATTCCCCCCTGAAAGAGTTATCATAGGAAAAGGAGCCTGTACTGAGGCTTTATCATCAATCCTTGTTTCCACAATGAGGCAAACGTTTCAAAATCCAATTATCACGGGGACAGAAAAGGAGATGAAATCTTATGATCAGACAACAAAACAAATACCACAGGGGTTTAACGCTTTCTTATGCTATCCTAAAGATACACACACATATATGGCTGGAGTTACACTTTAAAAATGTATCTGTTCTGACTTACATACAAATTCAACTTAAGAACAAATCTATATAACCTATCTTGTTTGTGTTGGAAATAGCAACCTCCCAAGCCTTTCACTATTTATTTGTTAATGTATATATTTGCTAACCTATATTCTATGTGTATGTTGATTTGCCAGTTCGACAGTACCTCTTTGGTGTGGGAGGGGTTATAGACATGTGATTGTACTGAGCATGTTAAGACTCAGGACTCCATTTTATATTGAGTGTCTGCTTTACACCTCAGTGGAGGTGGATGCATGTTTGCATCAGACCTCAGTGGAGGTGGATGCATGTTGCTGTGTGGACTTCAGTACAGAAGTATGACTTATGGACTTCCGTGAGTACAACTATACCTAAATACTATGGTGTATTGATTAAGAATGATACCATGTGTACTAAACACACAGAACTACATCCTATCTAAAACTGAACTTATATAAGAAATGTGCCTGTACGGTAAATTAATACAATATGACTGTGAGTAAACAAAATATGTTATTTTTCAAAGAAGACTTTGTTTGTTTGTTTTTAATCTCTGAGTGCATATTTTAAATTAAGAGGTTTCAAGGGAGTGTATATCTTTTGGGCAATTACAACTGCAACTGCAATTTCAGCTTCAAAGAAACAACCATCCTCTGCTAACCAAATATATTTTTGTAGTGGCATATCTTTGTCCTTGGCAGTCCAAAGTCATGGTTCTTCAGTTTAACAGCTGAGTTACCTGTGTGCCATTACATGAATGCTAATGAATATCAGTTGTTAAAAGGCTTGACTTCTAATAAGATCATGCTTTTCTTGACTTGTGGTTTTCAAAAGGTGGTGTCTCCACATGTTCATGGAGATTCACATTTGCCAAATGTATATAACATCATTTTTCCTTTTCAATAAGGTTATGATTGCCATTTATTTCCAAAGGGATATCTGCCCAGAGACTGGGTGCAGGTATTTCCAATAGTCTATAACTTGGGGACTGCCTGTATAGATATAAATTAGCCTATACCAATGTTATGCAGATTTGTATCCGATATACCTGGAATCTGAATCCTTTAAGAGCCTTTTTTTCGTGTCAGGATTGACTTGAGAAACTGCAAGTCACTTCTGGTGAGAGAGAATTGGTCGTCTGCAAAGACATTGCCTAGGGGACGCCCGGATATTTTGATATTTTTGTCATCCTTGTGGGAAGTTTCTCTCATATCCCCACATGGAGCTGGAGCTGATAGAGGGAGCTCATCCGCACCGGGTTGATTTCGAACCTGCAATCTTCAGGTCAGCAACCCAACCTTCAAGTCATCAGTCCTGCTGGCACAAGGGTTTAATCCACTGCACCACCAGGGGCTCCGCCTTTAAGAGCTTTATAAGTTTTAAGAGCTTAATAAAGGGCTTTCCTGTAAACATGGCATTGCATTCATAACTGGAGATGGGTAAAAGCTGCCATTGTCCAGCAAACTCTCTTTTCTTCTCTCCAGCTCCAAAGGGACATTCTGGCAAATTCTGTAGTCAGTTTGCAAATAGTTCTGTCAGTTTGATATTCCCGTCCTTTTTGTGACTGCCAGATTAAAAATATGTTTGAAGAAAATGAAGAGCAGCATAAGTGGAAAACAGTGCTGGAAGGATGGATTTACACTTGCTTTGAAAAGAGACAAATCTGAGGTTCAAACACAACCCACAAAAAAGAGCTGGAAGGAAAATATCAGGTTTAAAGTGCTCCATGCATTTGAAGAAAGCAAGACCGAATGCAAACGTGGGCCCACTCTGTGTGTTGTCGCTGCAACCATCCTGTTTTGTCCTAACATTTCCCCTTCAGCAAACGGAAGGCAATAAGCAAAGTCACTCCTACTTAATCATGAGCGCTAACATCCTGCAGGTATCTTTATGGCCACTGTCTTAATCTAAAATGGATTTTATGTGGCGAGTTGGCAAAATATTCCACACAGAGAACAAAAACTGAGCAATAATGGGAGGATTTTATCTTTGGAAGTGCCTTTGTTGTAAAGCCTAATAAAATAAATTTTATTTTCTATGGCTCCCTGAGGGCTGGAAGAATAAATATCTAGGGATCCACATGGCGGTGAAAGTCAATAAAATGTGTGAGGCCAATGAGCTATGGAGACGTTAGGTAGGGCTATGCACAGATGGAGGCTTCTACAAATCTCGCTACCAAGGGATGCTGACAAAATGAAGATACAGCATATGGACTAGAAAGATTACTTCTTCTGTAACAACTGCTAGACTGGTTGGGTTCAGATTCTTTTTTAAAAAAAATAGATAGTTTACTAAACTGTGATAGAGCAAAGATCTTCCTAATCGTGCTCTTTGGGGAAGATGTAGATTTTGGGATTTATGGTAAAAGGTTGCTCAAAGTAGAAATGTGATTACATTATTGTTTTTAAGTGAGTAGACCAATAAGAGATAAAAACCATCAGGCAAAGAGTGGGAAGTTTGTAGTTCTTTGTTGCGTGTGTGTATTTTCTTTGCTCTTTTTTGCTCCTGTTGTTCTTCTGTTTTGCTTTTTAAAATAGTCGCTTAGTTGTAGTGGATAGCATGTAGTTGCATAGTTTTGGTGGTTTTGTACATCTGAAAAGCTCATTGGTGTGTTTTATTTTGCCTATTTCTTGAATAAAAATTACTTTTAAAAGGAAAGAAGCATATATTTTGATGCTGTTATTATTATTATTATTATTATTATTATTATTATTATTATTATTATTATTATTCCATACCAGGTGACAATCTAATTGATGAAAAACAACAGGAAAAACTCAGCCACTATCAGGACCTCAAGATTGAACTTCAAAGACTCTGGCAGAAACCAGTGCAGGTAGTCCCGGTGGTGATTGGCACACTGGGTGCCGTGCCAAAATATCTCAGCTGGCAACAATAAACATTGACAAAATTACGATCTGCCAACTGCAAAAGGCCGCCTAACTGGGATCGGCGCACATCGTACGAAAATACATCACACTGTCCTAAACACTTGGGAAGTGTTCGACTTGTGATTTTGTGATACGAAATCCAGCATATTTATCTTGTTTGCTGTGTCATACTGTGTCATGGTGTCACTAATAATAATAATAATTAATAAATAAAACTTTATCTATATCCCACCACCATCTTTCAGAGGGACTCAGGGCGACTCACAGAACACTCAAGTTGCAACATACAAAATCCGACAAGTGCAAAACAAAACATAGACAATACACAGTCAAATACAACATCATAAATTCACAGTACTCTCTGATAATGTGGGCAAAAGACTGGAAAAAAATTAGAAAATTGTAAAAAAAATAATCTGGAGGGGGTCAATCTAAGACTAGGATGGCATTCCTATATTTGGTATGGAATAACCAAAAAAGAAAATGGAAATCACTTCATTAGGTCTACTATACTCAAAACTTGGGAAAAGTATAAAAATAAATTGTATGATAAAAACAACATCATAAATTCACAGTACCCTCTGGTAAAAACAATGAAATACAGCAATTGCTGTAGATAAAACAGCAATAGTCGATCTCAGAATTGTAAAGCGCAAATAAAAAATGTAAAGGTCCTCATATGTATTATTAGGGAATCTAAACATGATCGAAGGCTTGTCAGAAAAGCCAGGTCTTTAATTGTGTGCAGAAGGTTTGAAGGGTGGAGGCTAGCCTGATCTCCCTTGGGAGGGCATTCCAAAGCCAGGGTGCCACCACCGAGAAGGTCCTCTCTCTCGTCCCCACCAGCCGCACTTGAGACACTTCCCCGGTATATTTTAAAGCCTGGGCCAATTCATAGAAGGAGATGTGATCTTGAGGATAGGTTGGACCAGAGACGTATAGGGCTTTATAGGTAATAACCTGCACTTTGAATTGGGTCCGGAAACTCATCAGCAGCCAGTGGAACTGCTTTAATAGGGGCATGATGTGCTCCCTATAACCAGCTCCAATTAATAATCTGGCTGCTGACCTTTGCACTAGGTGCAGTTTCCAAGCTGTCTTCAAAGGCAGCCTCACGTAGAATGCATTGCAGTAATCCATTCTAGATGTAAATAAGGCATGGACCACCATTTTACACAGTGTAATTGTCTCTTGGTTCAGTTTATTTGCACATTCGAAGTAGTGTGCATTAGAGATCAGAATGGGCGGAATGTTCCTTATGGCAAAACACACAAAGTGGTAGGTGGAACAGAGATAGGCCTAGAATACCTGTGAATGACACACCAATTCTAAGAAACGTTACGAATATTTTGGGGCCAAGAGTTTTATCACCTCTAATGCCAGCTTCCAAAGCAAATTGAGTATGAAAAACCTTTCCCTAAATTGAATCAGGATAATGGAGTGCTTTGTGTAAAGGCACATTACAGGTTTTTAAATTACATTTTAAATTTATTAAGGAGTTACCAGTCCACAAAAATACTCACTGAGAGTTTACTGCCCATGCACACTTCTGTTGCGGCATAATGTTTGAAACCTTTAGGGTTTGTAAGTAAATATATTTCATATGTGTTTATCAAAAAAACAATTTTACTCTATTGCAGGCATGGGCAAACTTTGGCGCTCCAGGTGTTTTGGACTTCAACTCCCACAATTCTTAAAAGCCTACCGGCTGTTAGCACAATTGTGGGAGCTGAAGTCCAAAACACCTGGAGGGCCAAAGTTTGCCCATGCCTGCTCTATTGACTTAGACCAGTGGTTCTCAACCTGTGGGTCCCCAGGTGTTTTTGACCTACAACTCCCAGAAATCCCAGCCATCTTACCAGCTGTTATGATTTCTGGGAGTTGAAGGCCAAAAATATCTGGGGACCCCAGGTTGAGAACCACTTTCTTAGACCCTATTAGTGGGTGGGACTGGTTGTTCACCTTTTGTTTATAATTACTAATTTCACTAGCTGTGAGATACACTACTGTCTCTCACATTACCTAACAAAAGCATAGATAAGACAATGTTAGATTCTACGCACACTCCTATTTTTAAGAATAGTTCATACTTTCTTGATATAGGGCTGGACCAAGATTTTTTGCTGTTAGAGCAGAAGAGGTGCCCCTCTTTTCCCAGATGAAAGTTCATATAAGCAAATGTGAGAAATTATTTTGGCAGCTAATGCATAACAATCTACAAGTTCTTTTTCTTATTCCCCGCAGTAAAAATACAATAGCAACAAATTAAATAACAAAGATTTCCTGCTTTTCCATGACTCCCCAAATCTGCTTCATTCGGTAATTGACTCACTAATATAGGTAGTAGGACTGGCTCTGTTAATGACAATGTTGACTAACATTGCCCATTTCCCCTTGTTGTCCCTTGAAATTTCAGCTGCTTAAATCCCCCAGCAGAGGCGGTCCAACCATAAGGCGAAATAGGCATTTGCCTGTGGCGCCATCGTCCCGGGGGCACCATCGTCCTGGGAGGAGGGCACCACTCTCCACCTCCTTCTCTTTCGGGCCTTCCGGCCAGCGCAGACCCACCTTCGCACCACGCAAGCCCACCTTTGGGGCCTTCAGAGATTGTGAGGTCTGTAGGAACTTGGAAGCTAGGTATGTGGGGTTTATATATCTGTAGAAGGTCCAGGGTGGGAGAAAGAACTTTTCTTTGAAGCAGGTGTGAATGTTGTAATTAATCACCTTGATCAGCATTTAATGGCCCTGTGGCTTCAAGGCCTGGCTTCTTCTTGCCTGGGAGAATCTTTTTTTGGGAGGAGTTAGCTGTCCCTGATTGTTTACTGTCTGGATTTCTTCTGTTTTCAGAGTGTTGTTCTTTATTTATTGTCCTGATTTTAGAGGGTTTTTTTTAATACTGAGGGCTATCTGGGTTATCTAAATCCACACTGCCCTATATCCCTGTTCAATGTTTAGTGCTAAATTTGCAAATATAGTAATTCCTACATAACATTACCATGTATTGAACTGCTTTTTCTATTGATTTGTTGTAAAACATGATGTTTTGGTGCTTAATTTTTAAAATCATAATGTAATTTGATGTTTTATAGGCTTTTCCTTTATACTTCCTTATTATCCAACATTTTCGCTTATCCAACGCTTTTATTTTTCAGTGATTGGTTTGGGGGGGGGGGCGCCAAAATTCTGTTCGCCTACACTTGAAAAATACCTAGGGCCGGCTCTGTCCCCCAGCCATAGAGATGGAGCAATGGAATAAATTTCTGACAGCTGAAGTTTGATCCTCAGCCAAGAAAAATAAACCATGATGATCCTCAGCCAAGAAAAATAAAACCAAGCTGGATTTCAGAGAATGCCTGTACCAATACTACATAATCGCTCATCTTTTAAACTGCCATCACACCTATCACCTTTCACAAAACACTTTTAGCCCACTACAACACTGATGGCTGCTTGACACATGCGAATCAGCACTTGAATATGAATGAGACACCAGAAATGAAACACCTCAGGATGAACTTTAATATTAGCATAGGAGTCTCTCATGTGCAGTGAATTCCTGAGCTGGAGATGGATGGGATTTTTTTCAGCTGTGGCCTCACTGATTTTTTTTTTTTTTTGCAATATCCTCCTTTGATGGAAAAAGCATTAGAAACAATTAACTGCAATATCCAAAGAAGTCTGCACGCTGCGTTAGTATAGGCAAGTTGGGAGCTGGATTTCTTAGACATGATTGTATATGTTGTCAATTCTACCAGATGTGATTATTGCATTGGCTCCGTAATATTTGATATGATCTCTATAAAGCTTTTGATCTACTGAACAGCCAGACATTGCATTAGTATTCTCCTGTACAATTGAACAAGGTCAGCCGTGATGATGTGCTCTCAATCCAATTTCCACCAAGGCATGGTACAATTAAAATCTATTACTATAAATAATACCTTATAGCGTTGCATGTATAGATCCAAAAGCCAATGGTGCTGGGTAAACTAATGCACAGAGTACCACTTCGGGACCCATCCAAAAGGATTTTTAAGTCAAGTAAATTTGTCATCTTTAGACAACTTGTCCAACATGTCACTAAAATGGTAAGTCTGAGTGTCGCTGCTTTAAATCGAAGACTCTTAATGCATTCACTTCCATTTAGGAAATAGAAATGGCTAGACAAGATAGTGTTGTGGGAAACTTTGATTACTCTAAAAAGTGTCACTTGGGATGCTCTATTTCCTTAGGATGGGTCTAATAAAAATGTTTGTGTGTGCCTTCTAGTTATTTACAACTTATAGTAACCCTAGATAAAAGTAAAGGTTTTCCTCTGATATTAAGTTCAGTTGTGTCCTACTCTGGGGGTTGGTGTTCATCTCCATTTCTAAGCCAAAGAGCCGGCGTTGTCCATAGACATCTCCAAGGTCATGTGGCCAGCATGACTGCAGCGGCGTTACCTTCCCATAGGAGTGGTACCTATTTTTTTTAATATATATATATATATATATATATATTGAAGTTTTACCTTATAAGATAGAGTAAATTAACATTGAAAGAGTGAGAACATTTGATTGTATAGAAAGTGGGAAAACTGAGATTTTAAAAGGATCAAAAAGGGAGAGAGAGAAAACCAAAAACCAAAAACAAAGCTAAAATGTCCATATTTATATAAAAAAGAAAAAAAAATCTGAACAAATGGCGATATAAAAATGCAAAGTACTTGGCAAAGAAATACACCAAAAAGCAAAAGCAAAAAGCTCACTGTTCCACAACCTGTTCACAAGCCACCAGCAATTGTGAACTGTAGTTCTTTTTTTTTCTTCATCATGACCTTTTTTTTTTTAACAGAAGGAAGTTAAACGAGTGGTGAAAATTAAAATTTATAATAGTCAAATTTGAAACCCCCACGTTGAAATGGTCTTTCCTTCTAAAAACCTTTCGAAGGGATCCCAGACTTTCCTAAACTCAGAAGGGTCTTTTGACTGGAGATACCCTGTCAGAATGTCCATCTCAGCCACCTCCGTCACTTCCACGATCCATTCCTCCATTTCTGGTGTTTCCTCCAATTTCCAGGCTCGTGCATAAACTATTCTCGCAGCCGTTGTCATCAAAGTGAAGAGTTTATCATGTGGCTTCAGCAGTGATGTGTCTGTTATTCCTAGTAGGAATATTTCTGGGTGCATGGGTATTTTTAACTTTAGTATTTTTTCAGTGGTTTTATGAATCTTAATCCAAAAGTTTTTTGCCTTCTTACAAGTCCACCACATGTGGAAAAATGATCCTGTTGCTTGTTTACATTTCCAGCAAGTGTTTTTTAATTGTGGCTGTATTTTGGCTAATTTAACAGGTGTCATATAAGCTTGATAAAACATTTTGTAGAAATTTTCTAGAAGGGAATAGCTTCTGAAAATTTTTATTTTTACTTTCCAGAGGTATTCCCATTCATCTATGCTAATCGAGCGACCAATGTTTTTAGCCCATTTTACCATACACTCCTTGATATATTCATCTTCTGTGTGTAATTTTAACAGGAGACTGTAAAGCTTAGATAGTTGTTTATTTCTTGATTGAAGTATCTTATCAAGGTCTGTCTTTTCTTCTTCAAATCCTGTATGCACATCTTTTTGATATTGTTGGTGTATTTGTGCATATTCAAACCAGTTCATGTTATAGCCCTGTTGGTTTATTTCTATCAATGATTTCAGTTGGAGGTTATCTTGTGTTTTCTTGAGTATTTCCGCATATGTTGGCCATCTTTTACTGCCCTTTGAATTTCCACTTTGTTTGAAAGCTTCTTGGATCGAGGTCCATTGTGGTAATTTTCTGTAAAAGAATTTTTTGTATTTGTTCCAAGTATTCATCAGAGTTTTCCTAATTGGGTGTTTATTGAAGTTTGAGTCTTCTGCCACTTTCCCATAAATTAAGTATGCATGTAAGCCAAATTTTAAACTATCTCCTTCCAGAGTTATGAGACTCTGATTGTCAAGATGGATCCATTCTCTTAACCAAATCAATATAGCTGCTTCCCTGTATAATTTTAGATTTGGAAGAGCCAGTCCTCCTCTTTGTTTAGTGTCTTGTAAATTTTTCATCTTTATTCTCGGTTTCTTCCCTCTCCAAATAAATTTCGTAAGTTCAGCATTCCAATTCGTAAATTCTTTTTCCTTGATGTCAATTGGAATGTTCTGGAACAAGAAGCATAGTCTAGGTAAGATATTCATTTTTATTGTAGCTATCCGTCCTAGGAGAGAGATATCCAGATTCATCCATTTTTTCAGATCATTTTTTATTTTATTCCAGGTTTTTTCATAATTATTTTTATACAGATCTTTGTTATTCATTGTTATGTTTATTCCTAAATATTTTGCTTGGAGAGCTATTTCAATTCCTGTTTCTTGACTTAATTCTTCTTTTTCTTTATTGCTTAACTTTGTCGCTAATATTTTTGTTTTGCGTAGATTGATTGAAAGACCCACAACTGATCCAAATTGATTGACCAGGCATATCATTTTGGGAGTGGTACCTATTGATCTACTCGCATTTGTATGATTTCGTACTGCTAGATTGGCAGAAGCTGGGGCTAACAGTAGGAGCTCACCCCACTGCCCGGATTCAAACCACTGACCTTTCGGTCACCCTGCAGAATAATGCACCACTCAGCTTTGCAGAACAAATAACACAGGAACTTTTACTAAATCCAAGAGATCAACAGAACAATGGTATTTACAATAGCCTCTTTGATTGCTTACAGAAATCAGCAGTCATAAGCAGTTCTTTCTTAGTCCATAGATCTGCTTCAGTGAAAATCAGCAGCAAACAAGGTCTCAGAAATAGTCAGACATCTCAGAGTACAGCACCATCTTCTTTCCAGCCAGTACTCAGTAGACACACACACACACACAGAAACTTGTTCAAACCGGTTCTCCAGCAGCAGGACCGATTCCCAGGTCCTTGCAAACTCAGCCAACCAGCTTCATGCATTTGATTTTCCAGTTAACACATGTAGTATCTTTGACAAAAATAACATACAAAACAACTCTTTTTCTATTTAAAGCAACTCAGTTGAGAACTGCATATTTGCAGTTGATTGGGGTAAATTGTAGGGGTGATACAGATATTTGATCTGGATCAGGATCTTGACCCCTTGTTAACAGCTTGCTTATTTTAACTTTGATTGTAATGTGGGTTGTATGCTGTATGTGTATGTGTTAAATGTGTTTGTTAAATGTTTTGAAACGGCCAATGGGCTAATCAATAAAACATATGTATGTATGGTCTGCATTTTTTTAAAGCAAAGATATGTCTGAATCCCTAGCTCTGTAATTGTTTGTTCTGAAAAAAAGACTTTATGCTGTTCAATAACATGGCTGCCAGGCTTCATTGTAGCATCAAAAATATTTTTATGAGCAGGTAATAAACCTTTGGAAAGAGAGATTTGCAAGTGGATTGCTGACATGAGAGAAACAACTAGCAAAAAAACCATGATCTATACATCTATTACAAATACAATGCAGCATTTCAGAAACGGCTATAAATCAATAGTTCACTTGCTCCATTCTTGGCAAGGGGGAGCAGCAGTGATTTGATAGTTGAGTTTAATAGCTATATTCTTGTGAGTGAACTTATTCCAGTGACCTTTCCCCAGTATTTACACTGAAGTCATGACAAATGTGCTCATTGGAAGGAACATCTACAGAAAACACAGGGAACTGGGGGAGTAAAAAGAGCAGAGAGGCATGTCATGCAGTTCGAGAAAGAAACCTTAGGATAAACAGGCATTTGGGAATCATGTTTTGGAAGACTCGGTACATATTTGAACTTCCATGGCATCTTATAAACAAAAAGTAATTTATTTCAGAATGAACATTAAAAAACATCTGAGATTTTACAAGGTGAAGGTGATAAAGTGTGCTCCTTCCTTTGACAGTTTTACAACAATATGCATAATGTATTGATAGATAGAAAAAGCACGTACCCAGTGTCCACAATCTGTCAATTCTACCCCACAAACAAATACGATTCCCTGTGGCTCATCTTGTTGATACACCACACAAATATAATTATGCTGTGAGTAAGCAGGGGTGTCAAGAAGACCCATCAAGCTTGCCAATTTTGTCTGCCTGCCCTTCCCACCACTCCACAATCAGTGGATCTCCTGACATAGTCTGCTAACAATATTTTGACACACACACTGAACTCTGCACTTGGATATTATCTCTGTGGCAGATGAGTGTTTCTCAACTTGGAGGGTCGGGACCCCAGGGGGGGCGGGGTCATGAGGGAATTTCGCAGGTCACCAAAAACCACCAGAAAGCACATATTTCTGATGGTCTTAGGAACCCCTTTGGCAGAGAAGGCTGAAGATCTCTCCACCTGTCCTTCTCTTCCTTTTTGGAATCAGAGGGCGAATCCTCCTACCAAAAGCCCCCCTCCTGTTGTGATTGGCCGGCCTCTCAGTTAGCCTCTCAGCTAAGGGGAGAGCTGATTCTGAAACTCCAAGCAGGGAGGGGATTGTAGGTTAACTATAAATCCTAGCAACTATAACTTCCTTATGACAAAATCAATCCCCCAACCTCAACAGTATTCAAATTTCAGCGTATGAGGTACAGTATTTGTGCCAAATTTGCTCCAGATCCATCATTGTTTCGATTCACAGTGCTCTCCAGATGTAGGTGAACTACATCTCCTCTAAATCACTGTCAATTCCTCCCACATCCCTCAAGTATTTTCTGTTGGTCCTGGGGGTTTTGTGTGGTAAATTGGGCCCAATTCTTATCGTTGGTGGGGTTCAAGGGGCTCTTTGATTGTAGGTGAACTATAAATCCCAGCAACTACAATTCCCAAATGTCAAGGTCAATTTTCCACAAACCCCACCAGTGTTCACATTTGAGCATATTGAGTATTTTTTGTGCCAAGTTTGGTCCAGATCCATCATTGTTTGAGTCCACAGTGCTCTCTGGATGTAGGTGAACTACAACTCCAAAACTCAAGGTCAATGCCCATCAAACCCTTCAAGTATTTTCTGTTGGTCATGGGACTTCTGTGTGCCACATGTGGTTCAATTCCATCGTTGGTGGAGTTCAGGATGCTCTATGATTGTAGGTGAACTATAAATCTCAGAAACTACAACTTCCAAATGACAAAATCAATCCCCCCCAACCCCACCAGTATTCAAATTTGGGTGTATCGGGTATTTGTGCCAAATTTGGTGCAGTGAATGAAAATACATCCTACATATCAGATATTTACATTACAATTCATAACAGTGGCAAAATGACAGTTATGAAGTACAGTAGTCTCGCTTATCCAACCTTCACCTATCCAACTTCTGTATTATAGTATTCAATGTTTTTGATACATTGTGATGTTTTGGTGCTAAATTCGTAAATATAATAATTGTGAACTGCTTCTTCTGTCTATTTGTTGTAAAACATGATGTTTTGGTGTTTGATTTGTAAAATCATAACGTGATTTGACGTTTAATAGGCTTTTTCTTAATCCCTCCTTATTATCCAACATTTTCGCTTATCCAACTTTCTGCCGGGCCGTTTATGTTGGATAAGCGAGACTCTACTGTAGCACTAAAATAATTATATGGTTGCGGGGTCACCACAGCATGAGGAACTATATTAAGGGGTCGTGGCATTAGAAAGGTTGAGAACCACTGAGTTAAACAAAAGAATTATCTCAGATCTAAGATGCTCCATTGTATCCTTCCCTTGTGCATTGCCTTTTCTTTTGCATTTTGAGCCTTTCATATTGTGGGGCCCTAAGCCGAAGGTGGGCAAGTTCCAATGTGTCAGGGTCCACTTTTCCATCTGCATCAACTACCATAGATCACACAAGTCTGAAAATGACAGAAATGTTTTAACAACTAGAATCCACTTTTCATTGGGAGGGGGGATTTGTGCTGCGTTTACCACAAAATCACAATTTCCGTAAACCTCTCAGAGGAGTAAAATCACATCTTTTGTTTTTAGATGAATTGTTGCTGGAACAAATTGGAGAGTTGGCTTGCGAAAATGGCTTTGCATGAATTGACTATAGTCTACGGGCTGCGATGCAGTCACACTCCTTCTTTACATGGTTGTTTATTTGGACTGTGTAGCAAACTGGCATTGATAGAAAGTACCATTCCCTTCGGTATGTAGAATCCAAGTTAGATATGCAGCGACCGGGTCAAATTCAGCAAGCCAAGAAGCCAATGCCAACACACTAGACATTTTGGGAAGTAGGCTGTGCACCAACTGCAGCTCCATTTAACCATACAATGTAGGCATTGTTTATGAAAATACAAGGCAATCACAGGTACACCATTAAAGTCCAACCATGTTTTTTAGGAAATAAACAACCTGCAAGTCACTCTTAGCTAATCATCTAGCCAAACATTCATAGCTCTGTCCTTTTTTCTCCCAAAATCTAGGTAAAAGGTGATGCTCAGACAGAATTGCTCTTTCAATCAACTTGAATTGCTGCCATTTTACTGACAAGTGACAACCTAACTAGGCTCTAAGGAAAGGGCTTCAAAACAATTAGCTTCCCCATTGCAACACTTTCTAATTAATTTGGACAGGAATAGTTGTTTTTGTTAGGGAACAAATTAGCTTTTGCTAGAAAATTATGTGACCAATCCTTGTGACTGATTCTAGTTTGTTTGGGGAGAAATTCCCTGCATGAAAATGCAGACAGACACAAATATACAAGTCACAATGACTTGGAAAAACTTGCAAGATTTGCGGCCTCGCCAGTATTTCCCTCAAATGTTATCACCAAATCTGCAAGTTAGCTGTCCCTGAAGTTACATCTTAAGAATTTTTGGACATTTTTGTATTTTATATTTACATACTGCTTTGAATTCTTACAGGTTATTTTGCTGCTTATTTATATGTTGCCATAAACGGCTCGTCCTCCTTTGTTTCTTCTTAGAGGTCTACAGCATAATTTATTTATAGTGCAAACCTGAGAAGATGGGAATTAGATGAGGTTTGATACTTTTATGTTTCCTCTGCTCCATCAACATGCCAAATTTACATCTGCATGAATATAGTGGGTATAAAAATACAGGCAACATAAAAAGAAGCAGCATGTTACTGAGACATAATATTTAAATGAGATGTTATTTAGCTTACATTGACATATTTAATAGCCCCTTTGTTCATATCGACTCCATCAAAGTCTTCAGAGACTTCGTCTTTTAATTCCTGTACCACAATAACGGTTATTTACATATTAAAGTGCCACTTAACACAACAAGGCTTCAACCAAGAGAATTCATCTTTTATTTCCCAATTGCACTGAACTGTATTACGATAGAAAGAGTTCTTGAAACCGTCATGGCCACCCTTGATGTTTGTCAGTGTATGCAGAACCTTTTCTGTCAACACGCTGAAAAAATTACAATTCAGGGTTTCAAAGGTATACTTCTAAGAGTCCATTCTCATCAAGTGATCAGAGTCAGCATTGCAAAATCTACCCAAGTAGTCATTGGTTCAGTTCTATGCACACTTACCTAGGAGTTGGCACCACTAAAAGCAGTATAAATTAGTTTTCAGGACATTTATTGAATTGCACTGTAAAGCAGAGAACAGCTTATATGATGTGTGCACAACAGAAGTATACACATCAGTGGTTCTCAACCTGTGGGTCCCCAGCTGTTTTGGCCTACAACTCCCAGGAATCCCAGCCAGTTTACTAGCTGTTAGGATTTCTGGGAGTTGAAAGCCAAAACATCTGGGGACCCACAGGTTGAGAACCACTGGAGTATATGGAGGGGGCAAGGACCATGCAAGCTATCCTTGTCTTACATGTCTTCCTAAATACTGTACCCTTAAAATAGAATAGAATAAAATATTATTGCCACTGTACATTGTACAACGAAATTAAATGCTTTCCCTAGCACGCATCATGAAAACAACACACCCATCCCTCCACACTCCAACCACCACTGCATAATCCCCAATGCCACGTCAACACGAAACCATGGAGTTCAATATAGTTACAGCTCTAGGGTAAAAACTAAATCTGTCCTTGTCTTTGTCACCCTGTACCATCTGACAAATGGCAATAATTAAAAAAAATATGCTGGGTGAGATGGATTCTTAAGAATGTACCGTATTAGGCATGTAAACAGAGAGCAAGTGCATAGATCTTGTAAACACATAGCTCTGCTCACATGATATTGGGATGTCATTCTACCCAGCTCTTTCCCACACATTGGCTTTCTTTGTATGAACATAACCAACTGTTTTGTTGAACTTTTGATCCAGTTTTTCCAAGGACAAAACTGTTTAATTATTTTGTGAGCGCCCAAGTCCTCATGATTTCCCAGGAATTTGAAGAACAGGCAGGTTGTATCTATCTGGGATTCATAAAACAGAATCATAGAAGGACAAGAACTGGAAAGATTATATGCATCTGTGAAATTATTATTTAACCATCACTGACTACTTTTGATGTCCTTGATCTCCTGTCTCTATCTCCTGCTTTTCCCAATGCCTCCAATGGAAACACCACAATCCACGGAAGCTTCTGGCTTTGATTCATTGAGTTGGTGAAGCTGCTCTGGCTTTTAGCCTAAGCTTTAAAAGAGCCCTCAGATCAAACCGCTGAGCTGCTGAACTTGCTGACTGAAAGGTCAGCGATTCGAATCCAGGTTGCAGGGTGAGCTCCCGCTGTTATCTCCAGCTTCTGCCAACCTTGCAGTTCAAAAACATGCAAGTGTGAGTGGATCAATAGGTACCGCTCCAGCGGGAAGGTAACGGCACTCCATGCATTCATGCTGGCCACATGACCTTGGAGGTGTCTACAGACAACGCCAGCTATTTGGCTTAGAAATGGAGATGAGCACCAACCCCCAGAATTGGATACGACTAGATTTAATGTCAGGGAGAACTTTAACCTTTACCTTTACCTTAAAGGAGCTGTCGAAGTGCTAGATTCTGTTCTTGAACTAAACCCAGCCCTTTGGATAGCTCCTTTAAAGTTAAGGCTAATTTCCTGAACCTTCACTGACCTAAGTGATGAAATAATGTAGAATCATCACTTTTCTCGGTTAAAATGGAGTAACCATATTGGTCTATATGTGTCAACTTATATATGTGTGAAGCTTGTTTTTATTTCAAGCAGTTAGTATGTTTTTAACACTGCACACCTGGAAACTACATTCTGTAATAATTCCATTTGAAATAAACGGAGCCATTTAAATAGTTTCCTGCTTACAGATCTTAAAACCATGCAATGAACCTCTGAATAAACATATGTGCCTGTATTACCTAGCCCTACACTGATTGAAGAAAAATGAGGATTTGGCACCGATGAAGGGAATTAAACTCAGAATCACAAGTTGAGTGCATTGATAAATAGCCGTCTGTTGAGGGGTTACCTGGCCCAAGGGCACTTTCAATGATGATAGATTTCAACAGCTGCTGGAACAAATGTTTGATATATTGGAATCGTTTGTGTTCATTTGTAGCAAATAATTACATTACAATGTTGCAATTCATTTGAATTACTTAATTTCTTTAATAATTGGAGATATAATTACTTGAAACGTGGCCAGCAATCCAGTTCACAACAATACATCTTGGCTTGAAGAAAATCTTGCAGGTGTCAAGAAAAGCGAGAAAGGAAACTCTTGAAACAGTGTTATTTGTAGAGTGTTATTTGCAGGCACCACATAAGAAAGTTAAGAGGAAACCAGTTGGGTTAGGCCAAAGGCCCATCGGGTTCAGTATCCTGCATGGTCCACTGGATGCTTCTGGGAACTTTACAAGTAGGGCAAAAAGGCAATTGGGTTGTTGTATGTTTTCCAGGCTGTGTGGCCATGTTCCAGAAATTCTGGAACATGGCCATACAGCCCGGAAAACATACAACAACCCTGTGATCCCGGCCATGAAAGCCTTTGACAACACAAAAAGGCAATTGCTTTTACCTATTGTTACTGCCCATCTGAGGGGATTCTATGGACTTAATGAATGAAGGGGACACAGGTCATCGTGACCATTCAAGGAGTTCTCCAAAGTACAGAACATATTTTGGGGGGCCCACTGTAAATATGCCCCGGACCAAAATGGAAAGATAAACAGGCTGGATTTTTGTACTGCCATTATCAATTTTAGGTGGTGTCATTTTATTTTTATTTTTTTGGCAGTGATGGTGGGTTCCACCACTAATTTTTTTTTAGAAAATGTTAAATACTTTTGTTTAAGCATTTGAAACATAATATGAATATCTTTTCTCACCTTCTATTCCCAGATCTATACCACACAATCTTCCCATTACTTGCATCTATACACATAATAAAAGTGAAAATCTGTATGTGTGTATGTGGCAGGGGTGTCCGCTCACACAGACAGCCTCCAGCGTCAGGCTATAGTTCCTAGTGCTGTGGAGCTACCAAGTCACTCCCTCCCAGGACATGGCAGATTACAGTGAACACATCCCAGTGTTCCTTTCTCTCCTATTTGCATGACCCCACCCACTGCCTCTCCCTCAACCTTTTCCTACCCTTTCCTAAGGCATACAGCAAACAGAGGAATTGATCAACAACTGAACATACTGGAGAGGTTTGAGGAGAATTCACTATGATTTATAGGAGTTGTAAGGACTGGGATGTATAGTCAACCTGCAATATAAGAGCACCCTGAACCCCACCAATGGACCTGGAACTAACTTGGCACACAGATTCAACATGGCCAAATTTGCATACTGATGGCTTTTGGGAGTGATTGACCTTGACATCCAGGAGTTATAGTTCACCTATATTTAGAGAACACTGAACCCATCTGATGATGGATCTGGACCAAACTTGACCAACTGGGAATACTGCTGGGCTTGGGAGGTGATCGACTTTTATATCTGGGAGTTATAGTTCACTTGTATTCTGTAAGCCCTCAGAGCCCCACCAATGACAGATTTGGACCAAACTTGGTCCACAGATGATGATGATGATGATAATAATAATAATAATAATAATAATAATAATAATAATAATAATAACTTTATTTATACCTCGCCACCATCTCCCCACGGGGACTCGGGGCAGCTCACATGGGGCAAGGCCCAACCAGCATAATTTAAAGCCAACACTGTCAACTTGGGGCGATTGACCTTGGCACCAGAGAGTTATAATTCACCCATATTCAGAGAACACTGAACCCAGCAAGTGACGGATCTGGACCAAACTTGGCATACAGACCCAACATCGCCAACTGTAAATACTGGCACAGTTTCGGGGTGATTGCCCTGGTAATCTGAGAGTTGTAGTTCACCCTTATCCAAAGATCACTGAACTCAGCAGATGATGGATCTGGACCAAATTTGGCACACAGACCTAACATGGGCAACTGTGAATAACAGAGAGTTTTGGAAGGATTGACCCAAGATCTTTGGGAGTTGTAGTTCACCAAAATCCTTATGCATTTTCTAATGGGAGCATTCATAAAAAAAACAACAGGAAAGGCTGAGTGTTTTTCTAAGACATAGTGTAACATATGACCAAACTGCTATTACCAAACATCGAAAAATAAACAAGGCCCTTTTCAAATAACCTGATCATCGCTGGTTACGCAAGCTAGTAGCATTATAAAAATACAGCAATGATTTTGAAGAAGGCTTAAGAGTGCAGTGGGAATTGCAAAATGGTAGTGAACATACCACTGCTTTATAGTAAATCTAAGAGATTGAAATCTAACAACTGAAGGGGTAGGAGAACGAAAGGAAATTTGAGAGACCATCTGCCTAGTTAATGCATGGAAAGGTGTCTTCGAAAATCACCTGTGTCTTGTTTCCAAAGTCTGATCAAAAGTTGGCATTAAAGAACCAAATGACTCTGAAAAGAGTTGACCTCTATGGGGAAGCATGTGAAAGGCCTTGGTTCTAATGGCAGCATGTAAATGCAGCACGTGGCTAAGGCACTTATCCACCACCATTCGTCACCACTACTACTCACACGTGGAGGTCTTTGATAGTTCCATCTGCAAGTAGTGAGAATGTCAAGGTAGGTAAAGGTAAAGGTTTTTCCCTGACATTAAGTCTAGTTGTGCCCAACTCTGGGGGTTGGTGTTCATCTCCATTTCTAAATTGAAGAGTCAGCGTTGTCCGTAGACACCTCCAAGGTCATGTGGCCGGCATGACTGCATAGAGCGCCATTACCTTCCCGCCAGAGTGGTACCTATTGATCTACTCACATTTGCATGTTTTCGAACTGCTAGGTTGGCAGAAGCTGGGGCTTACAGTGGGAGCTCACCCTGCTTCCCCAGATTCAAACTGCTGACCTTTTGATCAGCAAGTTCAGCAGCTCAGCAGTTTAACTTGCTGCACCACCAGGTTAAACCATTCATTAAATCATCCATTATGTGGTCACTCTACAAATGTGGTTCTGGCCATTACTATCTCCTCCTCACTGTGCAGTCACTTCTCACTTAATCAGCTTCTTGTACTTCAGAACAAAAGCCATATTTAGTACATATTTTATGTCTCATTTAGTAAAACTTTCTTTCCTTAGCAGTATGATCCTATCCATGTGATGGGATCAAAGATAGCTACTGAGCCAGAAGATTAGGCTGTGTCGTCCAATTTAGACCATTAGTAGCAGCCTTCCAGAACTGCTGGAACGAGTTATTCTAGTCTTATTTGTAGATGCCAGGAAATGAATCTAAGCCTTTATGCAACGTAGAGCTTGGGCATTGGCAAATGGGTACAGGATTGCAGCTTCAAAACTGATGTCGCAGCGTCTTGCATCCAAAGCTCTTTCTCAGCTGTTCCCTTATTGTGGTGCCCATGATCTTGGAATGAGACATGCTTTAGATTCTGGAGGTGGCAGAGGATAGCCTTGGCTGGCAATAAACCACAGATCTGGAACAGATGGCTTTAGGTTTTTCCAGTGTTTTGATTTTCTGATGGTGTCACTCCCAAGCCTGATTCATATATTCTCTTTGCCGTTCAGTTGCCTGTTACACCAGTATCTCCTTTTGATGCCTCATGATTATTTGTACAGTAATGCCCCTCCATGATAGATGCATCTGTTTGTCTGTCTGTCAATAATAGTCTGGCTTTCTACTGACATGGCACTCAAGACAGTTTAGAACAAAGTTTAAAAACATACACGCATTGGGAACTAGCCACACAGAAGTCTGTCTCTGTCACACGATAAAAGCAAAGAAACTGTAGAATGTGCACATTTGTACATAATAATTTTACTGTTGATCACGGAAGTCTCGTTTTCTTGATGCAGAATCTTTGTGTGTGTGTGTGTGTGCCTTCAAGCTGCTGTTGATTTATGGTGATGCCCAGTTCCTTCTTGTTTATTAAACAGTATTTAAATACCGTAAATACTTGAGCATAAGCCAAGTTTTCCACCCTTTTTTAGGGCTGAAAAAAACCTCTCAGCTTATACTCGAGTGAGAGTCCTGGCTGGCTTATATTCAAGTCGGCTTATACTCAAGTATATAGATAATCAGAATTGGACAGTCTTATCTTAAATTACAGTTTTATGTCAGTATTCAAAAACATTTAACCTACTGATGCCTCAATTAATGTAATTTTATTGGTATCTATTTTTATTTTCATTTTTGAAATTTACCAGTAGCTGCTGAATTTTCCACCCTTTTCTTATACTAGAGTCAATAAGTTTTCTAATTTTTGTTGTTGTAAAATTAGTTGCCTCAGCTTACAGTATATTTGGGTCGGCTTACACTCGAGTATGTAGGTATTTACTTACATATTTATTTTACTATACACACTTTATTATTTATTTATCTACCATATTTATATCCCGCCTTTCTCTACCCCGGGGGGACTCAAGGCGGCTTACAAATGGAACTACTATAGTGCCTTGGACATAAAAACATGAAATAAGATTAAATTAAAATTAATACATACATAAAACATAATTAAAATATATTCCAATGTTAAGACACATGTTTAGACAAGGGACATGGAATGTAAGGCCCACAGGGAAGTTGTTGGGTGGCAGGCAGTTCTCAGTATCCTTCGCCACTGGCTATGTTGGCTGGAGTTGATGGGAGTTATAGTCCAATCACAGTTGACACATTGCCATGAGGAATTGAAAGGGCACTGTAAAGCATGATTTCCATACCTGTGGGATTGGTACCTCTGATTTCATCTACCTGCCTCTGACAAATGTTCTAGGTCCTCTGACCACTTCTATGCTATATTCTTGCAGAAGTTGTTCATTTCAACAGAATTTGTTATTATTCACAGTTTCATATTTCCATAGTAAGTTCAGGAATGTATCCTCTGCCAAAAAGGGGGTCATACTGTATTTGCCAGGCTGTGACTTTCATGCTCCCTTCTCCGCATGCTATTCAGATTAACTTTTATTCTGTGAATTTTGCAATTCAGCTGCTTTTGTCCATCAGTGGCCTGACAGATTTCAAGACTATGGTTCACCACGTCCTATACCAATGATGAACAGGAAAAGTGAATGAAGCAGGACAAATTATTTTCCTCTCCCCTGCTCACTCGTCAAATTAGGGAATGAAATGCATTTCCAGTAAAGAGCTATAGCTGTTGTCTTCTCTCTTTTTTGCTGCTGCATTTGCTAGGATATATATTTTTTAATATATAGAAAGACCAATCTATGTAATCACACCATTTATAACATAAACAACAACGAAAAATACAAGATGAAAAAAGCAATAGATCTTACAGCTTTTTCATTATTTGTGCTTCACTCTTCCTTGATGGATGGCAGGGGTAGCAAGACAATTTTTCTTGTATCCATGCTAAACTAGCACTATTTTTATTTGACAGAAGACAAAAGAGCTGTTGTGTTTCTCCAGTCTGTGAATATTATTCTCTGCTCCTCCTGAGTAGCACAAAGACCAGCGGAGAAGGAAGGTAAGGCAAAGATGCACAAATAGGAAGCAAAACAAATTCATTTCCAATCCATATATTATCTCAAGGAGCTTTATATGACAGAAGAGCAGCAAAGGCTCTTTTCTATACTATGCCAATGAGAAGACATTATGATATTTCCTTTGGGTGAAGGCTCTGTTCTACCACTCAAGGGAGTTGTCAAAAGAAATTACAAAATGTGGACTTATCTCACATCCAGCACTGTCTGTTTCCACGATACACTGTGACATCTGGTGAATATCCCAGATTTTCGATCCTTAACCCAACGATACTCCACTTTAGTCAACATTGGGGAATTCTCCAAAGTTTGCAGAAATCCATGGGCATCACAGTAGTCTAGACAGCTAGACCGGCTTCCATTCCAGATGGACACTGCCACCATCAACCATTCCCTGAGCTCATCTTTCTGGCCAGTTCTCACATCAACCTCCACGGGCAGTGGGAGTGCCAGTAGCAGCATGGCAGATGAGGTAACATCCCAGCAGGGCCATTGGTCTTGGCTTGGTAGACGCCAACATGGCAACACAGCAGATTTTGCCTCTTGTGTCTGGCTGCCTTCACGGTCTCTCCAGACTGGCCCTGGATTAAGCAGCCAGTGTACAGATAGTTTAAGATTTGGGGATTTGTAAAAGGATCATGATGTAATGGGTTGACTGGAAAGACATGTGTCAGCAGCTGATTGGCTAAGCGTGCCAGGAGCCAACATTTCTGATTGGCTACTGTCTCCGGCTTGCTGCTGAGAGAAACGGTTTGAGCAGGCACTTTTACCTCAGAGAGTGAAGATGTAATAGCTATGGAATTAATTGCTGCCGAATCTCTAAAGCCTGATCAATTTTAAGGCATTGAGGCATATTTAAAGGCTGTTTTAAAAGGACTGTTTATTCTCTCTGTTCTCTGTAAGAAGTCAGAGAGACTACTGTATATATTGTTGCTCTGTTCGACCTATTGAAGTGAAGTAAAGTTACTGTTACTTATTTCATAAACCTGAGTGGCGCGTTATTCGACTGCAGGGTAAACTTTGGTTCAGAAGCCATGGTAAAGCTTCTATTTATTTACATCTACAACATCCAACCTAAGGCACTTTTCTGTACAGTATAGTAATGGTGAGACAGAAGAGTTTCATTCATTGCTTTGCCAGCTCCCAATAACTTGTTTTCTTGCGAGAGGACACATACAGACTGATTGAAAAGTCCCACATTGCGTTCTTGCTCTTTTTGAATTTATTCTGGGTTAAAATAAACCAACCTGGGAGTTAGTATAAGAAGTCTCCAATGGGAAACAAAATGCATATAGATCTCCAAAATAAAATTGGAAAGAGCAGGAATAAAATCATTTCTGGATTTTTAAATCAGTCTAGATGAGTCTACTCTTTCTATCTTCAAGCACCTCTCATCCAGGGAAGGAGCTCATGCAACAATAACACCATGCGCCAATGCCATCTTCATTTTTCAGAGGAACTTCAAATGCATGGTTTGATTCACAGGTGGTCTTTGACAGCAGGACAGGCTCTTCTACTATCAATTGATGCCCTAATGGTAGATTCTTAGGAGTAATATTGTATTGCAAGGTGAAATAGGCCCTGTGTACTATCTTCATTTTTCAGGGGAATGTGCTCTTTTAGGAACTGTGCAGCATGCAATTTACACCGACAAAGGATTTTTCTTTTTCTTTTCGACACAGTAAGGTGATTTAAGAGACTGCAAAGGACATACGAGGAGTTTCAGCTGAAAAGACTTCCATTTGCTGCAGGCTGGGTAGAATAAAGTAATTACCACTGGGTCTTTGGTTTTGTTTGTTTGTATGTTTGTTTGTTTTGTGGGGGAATTTTGAAGTAGGGCTGAAGAATGGACAATTTTGTTCTAAAGAAAGGATTCTGGCCTTAAACCAGTTGTTAACCTCAACTACAGTAGACCCATTGAATGAGTAAGGATATGTCAAGCAACACTTAGATACACTAGTGATCCAGCAGATTTACTGTAGTTGGGATTAGTAACTGGATATAGAACTTTGTTCCTCAAAAGCAGTGGTTTTTTCAACCTGTGGGTCCCCAGGAGTTTTGGCCTACAACTCCCAGAAATTCCAGCCAGTTTACCAGCTTTTAGGATTTCTGAGAGTTGAAGGCCAAAACATCTGGGGACCCACAGGCTGAGAACCACTGCTCAAGAGAGTTTGGCTGACTTCTTGAGAGTCAGAGCTATGGAAGATGTGTCTTCAGAAAAGTGGCGAAATCTCACTTCTTGGAGGTTTTTAAATTGAGGTTAGTGGACAACTGTCAAGGGTGCTTGAGCTGTGCATTTCCTACATTTCATAGAATCATAGAGTTGGAAGAAACTTCACAGGCCATCCATTCCAACTCCCTGCCAAGAAGCAGGAAAATCACATTCAAAGCACCCCCGATAGATGGCCATCCAGCCTCTGCTTAAAAGCTTCCAAAGAAGGAACCTCCACTGCACTCTGGGGCAGGGAGTTCCACTGCCAAACAGCTTGCACAGTGAGGAAGGGGCTGGATTAAATTATATTTATGGTCCCAAATCTGCAGTTCACTGATTCTATGAAAAATCACTGCTGTTATTATAACTTCCAACATTTCACAGATGAAAACTGGCACTGTTGTGGTCAAGCAATATCACAGTCCGGCTTCAGGACAAGTGTTGTTTATGAAGAAGAACAGAGAAGTTGGAAAAGGTTGCAACAGTTTGCTTTTGCCTGAGCCTGATGGAAAGGAAATCTGCTCACCTCTCTCTTCCCCTTCTGAACCAATTGAGTGAAGATTCCTTTGTACTCTGAACCAAGTTTGCATCAAATGAAATAAGCTGAGGACAGAAGAGGAAAGTGGGAAAGCAGGGAAAACTGGAAATAATAATAATAATCATCATCATCATCATCATCATCATCTTTATTTTTATCCTGCCCTATTTCCCCGAGGGGACTCAGGGCAGTTTACAGCAAAAATGGGCAAACTTTCAATGCTGACATAACATAACAAACAGATCAAATCATCAACAATAAAATTAACAGCTTCTGTTTTATAAGGTGTACTTATAAAACAGCTCAAAAATAACAAAAGTAGAAATGTAAACATATAAATCAAACATTTAGGACACATTTACTAATAGAGCTAATAATAATAACAACAACAACAACAGTAACAATAACAATAAATAGTTAAAATGTTAAAGATAAAAAGGCAATTTACAACAAACCAATGGGGCTGAGGTAGTGTTGGAGTCAGTGTATTTAAAGTGCTAATCTTCCTTCTCCTTAAATTCAGCTGAAAAGTACGAAGACAGGGAATTAATCAGAATTCTTGCCTCCAAACCAGAATAGCTGGAGGATATGAGATGTATAAGCCTAAATAAGTATTTGGTTTCTATGGGCACTTTTTGTTGTTTTGTTCAATTTAGCTATCTATCATGAGAGGAAAAGAGCTGTATGAAACACTTCTGGTTTTACACAAAGAATAATAGAAAACAAACTACCCACAAGAGGAAAAAATCTATCCATAATTGGTTGCCAAAACTCTCAAACCACTCATTTCAAGTACATTTCTCTATGCTCCCTTATTGATTCAAAAAATACACAAATATAGATTATTCATACAAGCAAAATCTTACACCTTAAAGTAAAACCGATCTTGCTCAGGAATTACTCAGACTTTGGAGACCAAATTATTAATGGTAGAATTTTTTCTGAAGCCAACCAACATGTTACTATTAGTTATTTAGCTGTTAGTAGTAGCAAAAGCAGCAGCAGCAAAAGACCAAAACCAAAAGACCGAGTCCAAGAGACGTAGATGAAGACGACTCTCTCCTGGGATCCATTTCCTAGGTCTTTAAAAAAGGAAATCAGCTGAGTTACTGGAATCAATTTTGTTCTTGGCTGCTCAGTAAATTCTTTCAAAAATGTTTGTCTCTTAGGCATGAACATAACTTAGCATTGTCACATTTTGGTGCTTCACAACATTCTTTTAAATGTGCCTCAAAAAGCACTGCAGCATTCTGCTGGCCCTACTGTCTATACACCCTTCTGAATTCAGATTTCAGAGCATGATGTGCCTCAAATGTTCTTGCATAAATTTGCTAAGTCTTTTCTGTACTTGAAATATCATCATCATCATCATCATCATCATCATCATCATTTAATTACTTATTAATCGCCCTCCATCCACGATGCTCTAGGCGATTTACAAGATAAAATTGTAAAGGATAAAAATACATACATACAAATATTGATAAAATTAACATAGATTAAAAGCTCTAGTAAAGAGCCAGGTCTTGAGTGCGAGGGTAAAAGGCCCTAACTCCCGCATGGCTCTCATGTAGGGCGGCAAGGCATTCCATAAGGCAGGGGCAGAAATAGAAAAAGCTCTGCGTCTGGTCCTTTCCAAGTGCATTTCTCTAGGACCCGGTACATAAAGTAAGTCTCGTTGGGATGGTCGTTGCGACCTCCGATGATGGGAGAAGGAGAGACAGTCCCTAAGGTACGATGGGCCCTGGCCGTAAAGAGTTTTAAAGGTCAGAACTAGCATCTTATATAGACCACGGTAATCAGTTGGAAGCCAATGCAGATGCTGCAGCACTGGTGTTATGTGGCATTTCATGGGTGTTCTTGTGAGTAGCCTGGCTGCCGCTAATATCAATCTGATTATCAATTCATTGTTAATTTGAATGAAAATCACATGGTTCTTCGACATGATTAGGGCCTCTAACCAGAAATGAAACCAGAAGATCCCTTCAACCCTTGCTGTTCAAAGTACATCCGATTTCAGGAATGGCAAGTCAGGGAATGCGAACATTAAGGCTAAGGTGGCTTACATATTTGATCAGATTTCCTATATCGGTGTAATAGGATTGAACACAACTGTTCTTCCACTGCCCTGTGGCTCTTCAACTGCCCACCTGGTGATTTTCCCTACAGAGCCATGTTTGTGAAAACAGACTAGTAATTTCAACTCCAGGTACTGTACTGATCCAGCTACAGGTAAAGGTAAAGGTTTTCCCCTGACATTAAGACTAGTCATATCTGACTCTGGGGGTTGGTGCTCATCTCCATTTCTAAGCCAAAGAGTCAGTGTTGTCTATCAATGCCTCCTAGGTCATGTGGTTGGCATGACTGCATGGAGCGCTGTTACCTTCCCGCCGAAGCGTTACCTATTGATCTACTCACATTTACATGTTTTCAAACTGCTAGATTGGCAGAAGGTGGAGCTAACAGCGGGAGCTCACCCTGCTCCCCCGGATTCGAACAGCAGCTCAGCAGTTTAATCCACTGGATCACCGGGGGCTTCAGATCCAGCTATAGAGCAAAAATACAACTATTATTTATTATTTATTGTTTACAACATGGCCATATTTGTCACTGCCTGCCTATGTAGTGCCAAGAAAAAGAAAAAGCACTGTCTTTATAGCTACAAATATAGCTGGCAACATTAAAAGAGTAAAGACTAATGAATGCCAAAGGTGGATCAGGAAAGCCATAGTTCAAAGCCCTCCTCCTCCATGGAGCTCACTGGGTAACCTTGGCCCAGACACTTAGTCTGCCTCTAATAATAAATAGTGGAGACTAGAAATTTTATTTTTGAATTACAATTAATAGAGTTTCAAAATGTCCAATGACAATGTTGGCTAGAAGATCCTGGAATTTGTAGTCCAAAAACTTAAAGTTCATGTGTGCAAAGTGTGATGTGTGATTGGTTAAACACAACTATTTTATACCTTTCTCAAAACAAGTTAACATAGAATCATAGAATAATAGAGTTGGAAGAGACCACGTGGGCCATCTAGTCCAGCTCCCTGCCATGCAGCTAAAGTACAATCAGAGTACCCCATCCAGCCTCTGTTTAAAAGCGTCCAATAAAGGTGCTTCCACCACATTCCAAGGCAGAGAGTTCCACTGGTGAACAGCTCTTAGAGTCAGGAAGTTCTTCCTAATGTTCAAGTGAATCTCCATTCCTGTAATTTGAACCCATTGGTCAGAGTCCTAGTCTCTAGGGCAGCAGAAAACAACCCTGCTCCCTCTTCCTTATGACATCCTTTCACATATTTATACATGGCTATCATGTCTCCTCTCAACCTTTTCTTCTGCAGGCTAAACATACCTAGCTCTTTAAGATGCTCCTCATAGGACATGGTCTCCAGACCTTTGATCATTTTAGTTGCCCTCCTCTGGACCCCCTTCACCTTGTCAATATTTCTTTTTAACTGTGGTGCCCAGAATAGGACATAGTATTCCAAGTGAGGTCTGACCAAAGCAAAATAGAGAGGCACCGTGACTTCCCTTGATCTAGACATTATATTCCTTTTGATGCAGCAAAATCCCATTGGCTTTTTTAGCTGCTGCATCATACTGTTGACTCATGTTCAGTTTAGTTTTGGCCCAGCTTGCTAATCTTATATTGTTTCAAGTGATAATATACAAAACAGAAGATCTATCAATGCCTCTGATATCTATCTATCTATCTATCTATCTATCTATCTATCTATCTATTGTATGTCTTTTTGTTCCAGCTACAGATCTAACTATAGCTCCTCCAAGAGTCAAGGAAGCAAGCAGAAAAAGCCATTAGCAATGATGTCTAGAAGGTATATTTTGTTGGCCATGCTCATAGAGAAATATACACTGCATCTATTGCAGAAAGAAATTTGAGCAATCATATTTGGTGTCAAATAAATTGAGCTTTTCCATGATTCCTTTGTTGCTTCCATATTCCATTTTGTTGTTGCTTTCATGGCTGCATTAACCTAGCTGTGAAAATCAGGTTATTTTCTGCTTCGCTAAACTAAGGCTGGTGAGCAGCTCACTGGGTATATGCACCCATTGCGTAATAGTTGCTTTCCAGCCTAGGCTTTTTTTTAAAAGGTAGCTTTTCTAAAATTTAATAGCATAGTGGTTAATTTCCTCATCTTGTAAGGGTAGCAATTTTTGAAAACTTGCTGGCAAGTCAGCGCTATGTGATTCTAATGTTGTGATTCCTGTTGTGGGCATTCATCTTCAGTCTCCTCTGCACTAAGTAGATTGAGAAATGGCCCATACATACCTGTATATTAGTGTACACACATTGATGCTTCAGTGTCAGGATGTAAACTAAAAAAAATAGCATATGTGAAATCCAGCATTGCAGAATAACCTGGGTTAGTGCAAGACATTTGACACTATTAACACTGTGCCACTATTTTTGTCTAAACACCAAATGGACTAGCAAATGAATTTTATACCAGTCCTGGGGCAAGGACAATGCCCTTCTTTCCACCTTTGATCAGGAAGCTAGTTGGGTATTATTTGGTAGGAGGGCATGATATATGGCACCCATAGCTTCCTCAAGCCCCATGTTCATAGGGTCTCATGTTCATAGGATCACCACAAGTCAAAGTTAATTTGATGGCAATTTAAGACGCCAACAATTTTGAGTTTTGAGGAGACAGAAAAGAAATGTAAGAAAATTAAATAAAATACACTTACGACACAAGTGTATCAACAAGATACATTTACAGTACAATGCAGAGTATATGTCTTAGTATACAGCCACAGAAACAGTAATATGGGAAATACCCATGTATCAAGTCAATTTGTTTGTCCACCTATCTCAGCATCAATCCCTGATAGCTTCCATGTCAGTAGGATGATGATTCACTAGCTAGGTCTTTAGAAAAGTTATTCAAATTTCTGAGCCCCATCCCAAAATAGGTTCACTACCTTGGATAGTAGTCATGAGCTGCCACTGGTATAGTTTACAACAGTGTTTCTCAGCATGTGGATCCCCAGATGTTTTGGCCTTCAACTCCCAGAAATCCTACAGCCGGTAAACTGGCTGGGATTTCTGGGAGTTGTAGGCCAAAACACCTGGGGACCCACAAGTTGACCGCTAGTTAATGTCCAAGATTTCAAACGAGAGTTTTTTCCAGCAATATCTGCTGTTGGTGTGGATATGAATTTGATGCCGCATCATAAATGTGAATGATCTCACTGATGTCTCCATAATGACCAACAACCTCACCAGAAAGCCCAGGCGAATCGTCCTGCTTTGTCAGCTTCCGCAAGGAAAGAGGGAGCAGTGGGGCATCACATGGGGAAAGCATTCATAGAGAGATCCCATGCCAGCACAACATGAGGCCAGCACAACACGGGAAGCCTTCCATGTTGGGAGAAAAGTGTCCATTGACACTTTCACCTTGGTTGTGGATGGGGCCTCCACCAGATGTCACACAATGTTGTGTGATGTTCGGTGTCAGGCTATGTACATTGGACAGGTTGAAAACGTCTTAGGATGTTAAATTCACTACATCTGATGAGTTTGTGAGCCATGATTCTAGCGCAAATTATTGAGTGGCATCTGCCCCTTCAATCCTGATTAACAGGGGTCTATTCTCCTGTTAACAAGGATGCGACAGGCTGACATTCCCACCTCTTCTCTCCAATGTGACAGACAGAAGCAGAATCCCTTTCTTGTTTTCTCCTTGCACCGAAAATTCCTTGTGTGTGTGTGTGTGTGGGGGGGGGAATGGGAGACATAATGGCCATGAAGAAATATGTGAGGGGAAGTCATACCAAGGAGGAAGCAAGCTTGTTTTCTGCTGCCCTAAAGAATAGGACACGGAACAATGGGGTTCAAATTACAGGAAAGGAGATTCCACCTAAACATTAGGAAGAACTTCCTAACTGTGAGAGCTGTTCATCAGTGGAACTCTCTGCTCCTTCTTTGGAGGCTTTTAAACAGAGGATGGATGGCCATTTGTTGGGGGTGCTTTGAATACGATTTTCCTGCTTCTTGGCAGGGGGTTGGACTGGCTGGCCCACAAGGTCTTTTCCAGATCTATGATTCTATGAAATGACCATCCCAAGAAAAGAAACCCCATCACTTGCCATTCCTAATGCCTGGTAATCCGGGTTTGGGCTTTATGAACTGTTTTCATGAATTCCAGCCATTGTTTTATGCAATTAAGTGTCACAGGGAGTATTTTTAGTAGTGTCAAATATCTTGCATAAACTAGGACTTCACAATTATCTTCACCTTCCTGCTGGAGTGGTACCTATTGATCTACTCACATTTGCATGTTTATAAACTGCTAGGTTGGCAGAAGCTGGGGCTAACTTTGGGAGCTCACCCCACTCCCGGGATTTGAACTGCCAACCTTTTGGTCAGCAAGTTCAGCAGCTCAGTGGCTTAATCCGCTGTACCACTGGGGGGTTTACATAACACAATGAAACCAAAAGCAAGAAACTCACATGATGAAAGCTTAGCGGGGTCAATTTCTAAAACGCTTTGACCACTGCAAGCTGTGATTTCCATGTCAGTGAAGTTGTGAATCTAATCTGGGTTTCTATCAAAAGTTAAAAGGATTTTCCAGAGGTGCTGAACTCTATCCCAAGTACACTACAACTTGCATGACTTCTTCAAAGTTCAAACTAAAACAGGATCGACCAGCCATGACCAATTTTGACACTAACCTTGATACCTTTCTCAGAGTCATGGCCCAGGCAATGTTGAACTGTTTCGACACGTTGATTAACCTGATAGTAGAGCACAGCAAGGGACTCAGCTTCTATGGCCCTGTTTTCAGTCGGACTTCAATTGTACCATCATTTTCTCAAACATCCAGTATAATATCTGCTAAAAAGATAATACTTCCTTAGCTGCTTCCATATATATACTTCCACATTTAGTGAAAATTCTTCTTAACCACTATTATAGAAGGAACTTAATTCATCTCTTGTTCTATCAGCACCATTAAATCCTATATTAAGACAGGTATTCTCCTGTTCAGGCATTTTAATTAACGTGAGTGATCTCACCCTCAGCTAGTGCACTTTTTAAATGTTACTGTTCTAGGTAATTATTACACCATTTGCTTCAGAGCATCCTTCTGCACTTTCTCAGTCGCCTCCTCTGACTTCTTCACCCCAAGTTTGTTTTATTATCATATACAATTAATTACTTTTGGAACACAGAATAACCAGATTGCAAAGTTAGCATTATAAAAGAACAGAGCTGAAAAGTTGGGAAGAGTTCCAAGGGTCATCTAGTCTAACCTTCTTGCCCAGGCAGGAACTTCACGATTAAAGCATCCTTGCCAGGGAGACACCCAATCTGCTTCTGAGCCAGTTAGTTGTCCCACATATCCATAAATGATCATAAAAAGCTGATTCATACAGTATCAATGCATTGCTCTACCTGGCCCAGTTCTGTCCCTTCATTTTGGCACCTGCTCTCCCAGATTTTTAGAAGCCTTACCCAACCTTTAACTGGAAATACTGGTGGCTGGACCTGCAGCCACCAGTATTTCCAGTTAAAGGTTGGGTAAGGCTTCTATAAAAATTCCATATTTTATTTATTTATTTATTTATTTCACACATTTATATCCCGTCCTTCTCATCCCCCCCCCCCGGGGGGCGGGGGCGGGGAGACTCAGGGTGGCTTCACAACTGGCAATCATTAGATGCAAAAACAACGAGTATAGAAACAAATTACAATCTACTATACATCAACTATAAACCATCATTTAAAAATTACACAAGTCAAGGTCATAGTCCAGGGTATGACCATTATCAGACACATACATCATTGTTATTATTATTGCTGTGTTTGCTGCTCGAATGCCTGGTCCCACAGCCATGTTTTAAGTTTTTTCCAAAAGGACAAAAGGGAGGAGGCCGACCTGATTTCACTGGGGAGGGAGTTCCACAGATGAGGAGTCACCATTGAGAAGGCCCTGTCTCCCATCCCCACCAATTGCACTTGCGAAGGTTGTGGGATCGAGAGCAGGGCCTCCCTTGATGATCTTAACCTCTGAGGTGGATCATAGAAGGAGATACATTCAGACAGGTAAGCTGAGTCAGAACCGTTTAGAGCTTTATAGGCCAAAGCCAGCACTTTGAATTGTGTTCGGTAGCAAACTGACAGCCAGTAGAGCTGACGTAACAGGGGGGTTGTGTGCTCCCTATAAGCTGCTCTGGTATGCTGCCGCCGCCCGTTGGACCATTTGAAGCTTCCAAACGGTCTTCAAAGGCAACCCCACGTAGAGCGCATTGCAGCAGTCTATTCATGATGTGACAATGTGTGGACCACCGTGGCCAAGTCAGGCTTCCCAAGGTATGGGTGCAACTGGCGCACCCATACCTTGGGAGAAAGAACTCTTGTCTGTTTTAGGCAAGTGTGAATGTTGCAATTGACCACCTTGATTAGCACCGACTGGCCTTGCAGCTTCAAAGCCTGTCGGCTTCCTGTCTGAGGGAATCTTTTGTTGAGAAGTGTTAGCTGGCCCTGATTGTTTCCTGTCTGGAATTCCCCTAATTTCTGAGTGTTGTTCTTTATTTACTGTCCAGATCTTAGAGTTTTTAAAATACTGGTAGCCAGATTTTGTTTATTTTCATGTTTTTCTCCTTTCTGTTGAAATTGTCCACATGCTTGTGGATTTCAGTGGCTTCTCTATGGTTGTTAGAGTGGTCCAGTATTTCTGTGTTCTCAAATAATATGCTGTGTCCAAGTTGATTCATCACGTGCTCTGCTATGGCGGACTTCTCTAGTTGAGTCAGTCTGCGTACCTTTCATGTTCTTTGACTCGTGTTTGGGCAATGCTGCGTTTGGTGGTCCCTATGTAGACTTGTCCACAGCTGCATGGTATACAGTAGACTCCTGCAGAGGTAAGAGGATCCCTCTTGTCCTTCGCTGAACGTAGCATCTGTTGCATTTTCTTAGTGCAGTGGTTCTCAACCTGAGGTCCCCAGATGTTTTGGCCTACAACTCCCAGAAATCCCAGCCAGTTTACCAGCTGTTAGGACTTCTGGGGGTTGAAGACCAAGACAAACTGGGGACCCCAGGTTGAGAACCACTGTCTTAGTGGGTCTGTAGATCGTTTGTAGGTTGTGTTTCTTCGTCAGCTTCCCTATGCAGTCAATGTTTCCCTTGATGTATGGTGAAAACACTTTTCCTCTGGGTGAATCTTTGTCTTTACTCTCGTGGCTTGTTCTTGGCCTTGTAGCTCTTCTGGTGTCTGTGATGGAGTATCCATGAGCCTGTAGAGCCCAATTTAGGTGGTTCAGTTCATCTTGGAGGAGGTGAGATTCGCAGATTCTTTTTGCATGGTCTGCCAGGGCTTTAATTGTGCTTATTTTTTCTTCATTTTATCACTAATCAACTTCCCTTAGAAAGGAATCACACCCACCAGCTCTAGCTGAGAAAGGCAAGGAGAAATGGCACTTCAGGAAACACAAACACGAAAGGCCCATTGTGCCTCTAGCTCCCTCGTTGCTCAAACTCACGAGAAATGGTTAACAGAGAGAGGGCCTCTTATGTCTTGGTGCCCTGTGTAAATAATGAATCATAACAATAATTAATGGCAGAATCTGTATGCTGAAACCCTTTGGCAACCAGTAACAGGTCTATTTTAGGGATCTGAAGAAGTTAACCATGTTAATAATATTCATAGTGCTCAGAACATCTGGATTATGTTAATAGCTGCATCTCTAGAGTAAATTACATCTTCATTAATTGGTCCTGATTGCTTTGCACTGGTTGGGTTGTACTCCTGACTTCAGCATAGCAGACAGCAGTGGAGGGCCACTGATGTGCAAACATTTGGCAGCCCTGGCTAATTAATTCTCCCAGGGACTGAGAATGAGAGGGGCAAGGCTGCCGGGTTGGCTTTGCCATCTTCTCATGCTCCATCCAGCCTGCTGTGATTTTCTGCAAAAGACATTCTGTCATCGTGACAAGGTGGGTTGTCATGATTATTTGCATTTACGAACCACAGTTTTGCGTGTAGTATGGGGTGGGTGAGGGGGGGGGGAGGAAAGATGATATCACTGCTTGAGTGCATTAAATGAGAAATGCAGTACATATTGTCAGCATCCACAGTTGTTTCCATGTTGTCTTACCTCCCTCCCCCCTTGGAGACTTCATGCTGCTTAGGGAAGGGAGGAGTGTGGCATTTGCTTTAACTGAGTTGGTGAAAAGGAATACAGTGATCCCTCACTTATTGCGGGGGTTACGTTCCAGGACCACCTGCAATGTGAAAATCCGTGAAGTAGGGACACTATACTTATTCTATGTGTGGAGGAGAGCAAACCACAGGCCACTTACTACAATGCAGTCTGTACTTTATTTTAGCAGTTACAATATACAGTACTCCGGCAGAGAAGAAGAATGGAAGCTAAATAACCTTTTTTTATTTCTAACCCTTCCCTACTCTCCCTTCTCCCTTTATTTCTCCCTTCCCCCCCTTCCAAAACCCTTTGCACACTGCAAAAACCCGCAAAATAGCAAAATACAGTGATAAATGGTTACATTAATATTTATTGAAACAGCGAGGGAGCGAAAAGTGAAGTACCGAGGGAACACTGTAGTTAAAATGGCATATACACAATTTTAGTTCATGAGGAGTAGTAATATTTTTGGCGATTCTGTGACATAATTAAATAGGCAGAGCAAATGCTTTTTAAAATACTTATTCACACACTGCTGAATATATCCAAGGCAAACCCTTTTGAGTGAACCCTCTTAAGTTTTATGAATCTCCCTTCTAGATACAATATGAATCTCTCTCATAGGTACATGTGAACATGCACACACCCTATATAAGTCTCCTGAGATGTTGAGACCCTTCTCTCAGTCCTGTCACTCTCAGAGACACTTGTAGTATGGCTCCAAAATCTCAACCAACCTGTGGATCTAATTCCAAGCTGTTCCTCTGTGCTCCAGGAGTTCAGGGTGGCATCCATGGCAGATATGCCATTGTATTTTCTGAAAAGGTCTGCCAAGTTGGCTAAGAGAGAATGATTGGATAAAGACCATTCAGTGAGTGTGGATTTGAACCTAGGGCCCTCTGGATCAAAACTAACATTAACTATGACACGGTATTGTCTGCCGATGCTTGCAGATCAAACTACTATAAAAGGCGCAGGCAGAACAAGAATGGTTAAAATTAGACAGAGCTGGGAAAAGTTACTTTTTTGGATGACAGCTCCCATAATTCTCCAGTCAATGTGGCCAGTCCACATTCTAGGGGCTGTTCTCCAAAAAGGAGCATGTCAAAGTACTGAAATAGAGCTTTTTTTCATGTCAGGAATGACTTGAGAAACTGCAAGTCGCTTTTGGTGTGAGAGACGTGGCCATCTGCAAGGACGTTGCCTAGGGGGCCATCTGCAAGGACGTTGCTCACCCTGTCTCACAGATTCGAACTGGCAATCTTCAGTTCAGCAACCCAACCTTCAGGTCAGCATTCCTGCCAGCACAAGGGTTTAACCCATTGCACCATCAGGGGCTCCTGATAAATAAAACTGACATATGTAAACAAGGGGAAGAAAGGAATTAAGCCAGTGTCCTGCTCTCCAGAAAAGCAAGCTGAAGAGAGGACGAAGGACAGATAAGTAACATTAACAGATGGACAGTGAAAAAGCCACTCTGTCCACTTGCAATGCCTTCCTCTGCAAAGAAGCACACTGCAGGGAAAAGAGCAGGCATCCCAAAAGGGCCTCCTGTGTCAGGCCCCAGCTGAACCCTTAGCAGCTCTTCCCATTTTTTTTCAGTGCAGTCATAGCAAAATTTCACAGTGTTTCACGGGACTGGGGGAGGTGGCAGAAAGTGCCAATTTTAAGTAGGGCAAAAGAACCCCATGCCATTTGGCAAAAGACAATGCGCTTGGAGAAAATAAAAGCACAGTGCACTCCATGGGAAATGCGATTAACTAACTCAATATTACCTAGTGCTACTCAAATATCATATTAGTGTTTATTGTAAGGTAGTACCACAAGCTTTTCAGACAATTCAGCAAAAAGTTTTTTACTAATTGGACTGGATCCTTTTGTCAAGGGCAAAACAAGTTGTTAGTTGTGTGGTGATGGGGAGGACTGGGAGGGAATAGTCAATGGTCTCATGTTTCAGAGTTTATTTGAACACATATCTCAGGTTTGAAAGCAGAAGAGAGAGAAGGTCACTGCAATGGGTAGATATGGAGGAATAAAAAATGATCGCTCTTTTGTCTTCAGGGAACTGTAATTATATTCTTTTTTCCAAGAAGTGATGGATTCAAGGAGGCAGAAGGAGATGTGCCTGCTTGCCAAATAAAGGGTCAGGAAGAAGTCTTTCTATTAGGTTGTTCTTGCTGGTGTTTAGACAGACGTTGAAGGACTGTTAGAGGATACCTACTTATCTGAGAGGTTTGCCATGCTTGTGTCAGGCTGCAATGGACACTATGCATCTTTTTTTAGATAAGATAGTCTTCCATTTGAAGGCAACCTCCATTATATCCTTCTTTGTGTCCTGCAGAGGGAGAATAAGGCTATTAGAAAATATGATCATAACCTGTTAGAATTATGATACCAATATCGTTAGATATTGGTGTAGAGTAGCAAAAATACAGAAGGCTAGGGGTTTATGTGAGCAGAGGTAAGAAAAACAAAATAGCCGGCCCCCCTTTCTCTTTAAAGAGTCATGCACATAAAATAAACATCAGAGACATCAAAAGTAAAATAGTAAAAGTATGTTTACTCACAATCTTGTATGATGATGGTCATACAGGTAAAAACATCTTAGTTCCAAAGAATATAGTTCAGGATAATACATATCTCTTAACAAGAAGTAACAGCAGGCCACATGGCAGGATCAAGAGAGAGAACATTATACCCCAAATTCTAAAGGTGTATGTAACTTCCTGTATGTCTCCAGGAAGTATACTCCCATTTCCCACTTTGAGGCGGGAGGTTAAAGAACCCCAGGAAATACCATATATGGGCAGAGATGGCGACGGCTAGCGACCCGGGTGCATAAATTCACAGAAACATGTGGTTTCTGGGAAATCATGTGTTTCTGAAGAAATGAAAGCTAAAGATAAACAAACAGCGCATGCGCACGCAGGCGCTCTGAATGATTGTGAACACGGCACAGAAAGAGTGCGCCCGGGCCGCTGGCCAGCGCTGATTGGATGCAAGTCAAGCAGCGTCACAACTCTAAGCCAATGAATTTGCTTGTGGGCGGGCATAACCCGAACCCTGTAGTGTGTATAAATATTTACTCAGCCCGCCGCTGGGGGTTCTCCCTGGGAAAGCACCTATTTTGTGCGAGGGGGAACCCTAGTGGCCACTTGCCAAATAAAACTGCTTTCTTGGAATTACTCCAGTTGTCCGTCTCCAAATCCCTCCCACTGCGCTCGCAAGGACCGTAGCACAAAGGTTCCGCTACATTTTCTGGTGACCCCGACGTGATTTCCTATAAGACGGGCCAGGAGGTTGGAGACGGATCCCGTTGGCGGGACGGTCCCAACTCAGCGGTGGGGACTGGAGGCAACTACCGTGAGATGAGAAGGGGCCCCTGAATATTGCAAGACCGGCTGCAGTGCTTGCCTCTGATGCCAACGCCGACTGACGGTGGGAGCTGCAACACCAGCGAGGTTCCATAGAAACCAGCCAGGAGGGAAAAAGATCCAGGGAAAAGCCCAGGGGCGAAGGTTGGTCGGACGTCTACAGAAATCTGGCAAGTATAGTGGTTAAATGGGACACTAAGGGAACACCGGCGCCGGGAGGGACACACAAAAGTTCCCAGGGAGGTAGAAAGGGGCTCTGTCTTGTGTTTCCTGACGCATGCCGTTGAGTGTCCGGGTGCCCAGGCCAAGGCAGTCCCCTCTATTAGGCAGGATGGGAGGGAAAAATTCAAAGAGCTCCACTCCCTTACAATGCATCTTAGATAATTTTGGCTCTTTTGCTACCCGAGCCGTAGCAGGCAATCCAAGGGACCTGAGAGATTATAGACTGAGGAATTTGTGTCAGGGAGAATGGCCAGAGTTTGGGTTAGGTTGGCAAGTAGAAGGGACGTGGGATCTGAAACTGATCCGAACAGTGGAAGAATATTGTGCTGTGAATCATCCGAACCAGTGGGTCTATATTGCTACCTGGGAACGGGTAGTTAGAGAAGATCCAGGTTGGGTTCGACAGTGCAGGAATGGCAAATGTATGGTGGTGAAGAAGGAAGGGAAAAAGAAGGAAGTTTTCCAATCCAACGAGGAGGACTACCCAGATTTACTGTTGAGTGTACAGGCCAGACAACAGGAATTATTGCCGCCACCCTTGCCACCGCCTCCACCCCAGGGAACAGCCCCCGGTGCACCTACACTAGGAACGAGACCCCCACCCTACTCTCCAGAGTCAACCGAAGCAGCCAAGAAACACTATCCCAGCCTAGAAAAATATCAGGAGGAAACAAAGGAAAAGAAGAGGTCACAACGGATGCCCAGTGATGCTTCTCCGGCACAAACTCGGAGACATGGAGCTCCGGTATGGCCTAGTGATTCACCGACCGGACCGGCCCTCCAGATGCCTCTGAGAACGGTGCCTGTGATAAACAATAGGAATGAGATAGTTCAAGCATACCAGGTAGTGCCTTTCAGTAGTAGTGATATTCTGAATTGGAAGAATAATACTCCACCTTATAGTGAAGAACCCCAAGCTATGGCTAGGCTATTGGAAGGGATTATGGCAACCCATAATCCCACCTGGCAAGGTTGCAGACAATTGTTGAATATGTTGTTCACATCAGAAGAGAGAAGAGCAGTGTTGAATAATGGGGTAGCCATAGCCCAGGTTGGGGCCCCACAAGATGGTGATGCAGCCGAGTGGGGAGCACAGAGGTTTCCTGTGGAAATAGATCCCCAATGGGACATCGCAGAAGAAGGACATTTGCAGAGACTAAAAGGATTCCAGCGTATATTGGTAGAAGCGGTAAAGAGGGGCCCGCCGCGACCCGTCAACATTATAAAAATTCAGGGAGTGGTACAGGAAAAATCTGAGTCACCAACAGCCTTTTTGGAAAGGCTGGAGGCAGCATATAGAAAGTATAGCCCGTATAATTTGGAGGATGAAAACGGTAGGAGGGCGATTCAACAGTCTTTTATCAGTCAAGCGGCTCCTGACATCCGGAGAAAGATTCAAAAGCAACCAGGATTTCTAGGAAAGGCTATGAATGAATTGTTGGCACTCGCAGATCAAGTTTATATGGCAAGGGACCAGGTAGAAGAAGAGAAGAAGGACAGGAAGAAGAAGCAGGAATACCAAGCATTAGTCACCATGATGGAACAGAGTGCAAGTGGACAGAGAGGAAGAGGAGGATATGCCAGAGGGGGACAAGGAGGAAGAAGAGGGCCCCCTCGGAGGTTAGGTCGAGACCAATGTGCTAAATGTAAGAAGTTTGGACACTGGAAAGGTGAATGCCCAGAAGGAAAAGAAGGAAGTCAGGAAGGACTGAGAGGAAGAGGAAGGCCTGAGAGAGGAAGAAACCCAGGAAGGGGAAGAGGACGTGGAAACTACGTACCTTTTCCTGCGAGAGAGGTGATAGCTGCAGCAGCTGTGATGGAAGAAGAATGGGAAGATATGGATGAAGGAGAGGAATGAGGAAGCCAGGCTCTTGTTTTGTTGGACCCCGGGGAGCCGATGGTCACACTTGAAATCGGGGACCAACAATTGGACTTTTTAGTGGACACAGGTGCCGAAAAATCAGTAGTAAATACAAAAATTAGTCCACCAACTCGGGAAACTACGAAAGTAATAGGGGTGTCTGGGAAGACCCAGAAGTGCCCCTTCCTCAAGGAACGCACCTGCAATCTGGCCGGACATCAGGTCAAGCATAAGATGTTATATCTTCCAGACTGCCCAGTCCCTTTGTTGGGAAGGGACATTTTATCAAAATTACAAGCACAACTCCAGTTCATGAAGAATGGACAAATGGAAATATCATTTCCCATGGAAGAGGAATGGAGACTGTTTCAAGTTAGGATTTTTACTGAAGAAATACAGTGGCCATGGCATGAGACTCTTTTAGTATGGGCAGAAGATAATCCTCCAGGATTAGCTAAATATGTTCCACCGGTGGTGGTGGAAGTGAAAAGAGGAATGGGACCCATATGTAAGCCACAGTATCCCGTCAGTCGAGAGGCGGTGCAGGGGATCAGAAAGCATCTAGAGCGACTTCTGCAGCATGGGATATTGGTACCATGCAGTTCCCCATGGAACACGCCCCTGCTCCCAGTCAAGAAACCTGGAGGACAAGGAGAATATCGCCCAGTTCAAGATTTGCGGGCTGTAAATCAAGTCACCGTTCCCCTAACCCCAGTAGTGCCTAATCCATACATCATGATGAGTCTAGTACCAGCATTTGCCAAATGGTTTACTGTATTGGATTTAAAGGATGCATTCTTTTGCATTCGATTGGCCCCTGTATCCCAACCGATCTTTGCTTTCCAATGGGAATCTCAGCAGTCAGGGCAAAGGACCCAGTATGTTTGGACACGCCTTCCTCAGGGGTTCCGGGACAGCCCGACCATTTTTGGTCAAGCCCTGGCCAAAGACTTACAGGATTTTGTAATACCTAAAGAAGAGGGAATTTGGCTTCAGTACGTAGATGATCTGCTTGTCGCTTGCTGGACACTAGAGGGCAGTAGAGAGCATACTTTGAGGCTACTCAAGGAATTAGAAGAGAAGGGTTACAAAGTGTCAAGGAAAAAGGCCCAGTTGTGCTGTCCCACGGTGAAATATTTGGGGTTCCATCTGACCGAAGGAAAGAAGATGTTAGGAGCTGAAAGAAAGGAAGTTGTTTGCGCCATCCCCACTCCCAGTACCCGGCGACAGGTGCGGAAATTTTTGGGATCAGCAGGATATTGCAGACAGTGGATCCCCAACTACGCCGTGTTGGCTAAGCCGCTGTACCAGGCTACGAGAGGTGGAAGAGAAGATCCGTTTGAGTGGACAGAAGAATGTCAACAGGCGTTTAAGGCATTAAAAGAAGCATTGATGTCATCTCCAGCATTAGGACTGCCCGATTTGGAAAAACCATTCACTCTGTTCGCTGCAGAGCGGGAAGGAACAGCGGTTGGAGTATTGACCCAACCACTAGGTTCATGGCAAAGGCCGATTGCCTACTTGTCAAAGCAATTGGACACAGTGGCTCGTGGATTGCCACCTTGCCTGAGGGCTGTGGCAGCATCAGTAGATTTAATCAAAGAAGCGAATAAATTGACCCTAGGACAGCCACTGACAGTTAAGGTGCCCCATAGCGTTAAGGCACTGTTAGACACTAAGGGACCGCGCTGGCTCACAAGTGAGAGGTTAATGAAATACGAGGGATTGTTGTGTGACAACCCACTGGTGACTCTGGAGACTTGCTCCACTCTGAATCCGGCCACCCTGCTCCCGACTCCAGGAGACACCACGATCCATCAGTGTGCCCAGGTGATGGACGAGGTATTCTCCAGTCGACCGGATTTGAAGGATGTGCCACTGACTAAGGTGGACGACACTCTGTTCACAGATGGAAGCTCCTTTATGGAAAATAATCAAAGACACTCAGGTTATGCGGTTGTCCGGTGGGGGGGAGAGACGCTGGAAGCAGGGTCACTGCCCCCGGGCACTTCTGCCCAGAAGGCCGAATTGATTGCCCTGACCCGAGCGTTGGAATTGTCAAGCGGAAAGCGGGTTAACGTCTACACAGACTCAAAATATGCCTTCACTACCCTCCACGCACACGGAGCACTGTACAAGGAGCGCGGGCTCCTCACGTCTGGAGGAAAGTGCGTGAAACATGCCGGAGAGATTGTGGATCTCCTGGAGGCGGTTTGGAAGCCAAGGCAGGTGGCTGTGATGCATTGTAAAGGGCACCAACGTGGAGACGATCCCGTAGTGCAAGGAAATAGGCAGGCTGATCTGGCAGCCAAAGAGGCAGCTAGGCTGCCCCATATTGAACATCAGGTAATGGCCCTACAGGTAGAATTAACTGAACATAACGTTACATATACACCAGAGGAAGAAGAATGGGCCTTAAAGGAGAAGGGTCAGTGGTCAGGAGAACTCATAGTGATGCCAGACGCCCGTGTCTACGTCCCTAAGGACTTGGCATGGCACTTAGTCCAACACATGCACCAAAACACACATTTAGGAAAAATGGCATTGGCAAATCTGCTAGGACGACAGTTGTATATCGATGGATTACATAGCCTAACGGCAGCAGCAGCCCGAAGATGCTGGACATGTATAAAAAATAACCCCAGAGAAGGACCCCTCAAGCCACCAGGAGTCCAACATGTGGGTGGGGTACCCTTTGAAGCTTTAGTCACTGACTTTACAGAAATGCCCCCATACAAAGGATACAAATATTTACTGGTGTTCGTGGACACATACACAGGATGGGTGGAGGCTTACCCTACAAAGACTGAGAAGGCTGTGGAGGTTTCAAGAGCTCTAATGAAAGATGTTATTCCCAGATTTGGCATACCCTTAGAAATTGGATCAGATAATGGCCCCGCATATATTCAACAGGCCGTGCAAGGATTATGTAGAATTTTGGGCATAAAATGGAAGTTACATTGTGCATATAGACCCCAATCTTCTGGAAAAGTGGAAAGAATGAATAGGACATTAAAGGCTCAGCTTGGGAAACTTTGCCAGGAGACAGGATTGCCGTGGACGGTGGTTTTGCCCATGGCATTATTAGGAATCAGATGTACACCACACAAACGGACAGGACTCTCCCCTTTTGAAAGACTCTATGGACGACCCCCTTTGAACTTAAAGGGAGCCTTAGAGACAGGAGCTGAGCAACACCTCATAGGAGAGAAACAGACATTGGCCCAGGTTCAGGCTTTGGGCAGACAAATGCAGCAGTTAGAAAAATACATTTCTGAATTGAACCCACCATTCCCTACCACACCTCTACATTGTTTTTCACCAGGTGACGAGGTTTTGGTCAAGGATTGGAAGATTGAGCCATTGGGACCCAAGTGGCGAGGACCCTATGTTGTGCTCCTGTCTACCCCCACTGCAGTGAAGGTGAAGGAGATTAAGCCGTGGATACATTACACCCATGTAAAACTAGCACCTGAGGAGTGGCGGACGGAGCGAGTTCCTGGTGAGGACCTGAGACTCAGGATCATCCGGCAACTCCCTGAGGGGTCAACAAGGCCATGAAGCTGATCCCTTCGGGTGCAACGGAGCGTCGGTGGTCAAGTATGTCACAGCATGGCCCAACAAAGGCGCTCTCCGGGGGATGGTGGCTAGACATTTTGAGAGGAAAAAGTGGGAGACAAGTTATGAGGAGGGGAGGAAAGCGTACTGTGTTTGGTATATTATTTGTGCTGAGTTTTATTCTCTCTTTTGGAAAAAGAGCACATGGGAATTGGATAAAAGAACATGCCAATTATATGTTTGAGCAGCACGGGAAAGAGGTAGCATTAATATATGAACACCCCCTCACCATAGGAGATTTTTCATTTCTTCCCGATTTAATTGATGAACCACAGATTGTGTTGGAGGGATTGTCCAAGGCTCAGGAGGGTCCACCTACCGTGTTTTCTAGCATACCACAAAAAATAAATCAAACTCGGTTTCGACGGCTTAGATACCATACCTCCACCAGGGGTTTGTGCTTCTGTTGTGGAGGATCGGGAATATGGAATTCTGAGTGGAGACACTGGGGAACTAGGCAGGCGTTCTTTTCCCGATTAGGCAATTACTCCCATTGTCGAGACCGGTTCTATCTACATGGACGATTTAATACATCTTATGTCTCACGATTAAATCTAACCGCAACCGAGTGGGCTAGCATGTATCCAGATTATCCTACATTTAGTGTGAATGATTCTATTGAGGGCCTAAAATCTTATATGAACATACTGCAACAAATAACCCAACTGAGCCTAGGTAAAAGCCTCTGTCCGTTATGGCAAATTAGGGATCCAAATCTATGGTTTTTCTTTGATAAATGGGCCACAAATTATCACCCCGGCAACTACCAGTGTGTCGGTGTGGGTTATTTGACATTCCCAGTTCAGGTCTTACACAAAAGGCATCAGCGCCTGAAACGGGACATTGTGCAAACAGGCCCTCTAGGACCAGAATGTTCGGATGAGGTCATAATTAACAAGGCCCTGTCAGGTTCAGAAGCCTCCCGTGTAGGAGGAGGCCTGATCACAGGCTTGTTGACCCTGGGTGCCTACCCAGGGATTGTAGCTCAAGCAAATCGTAGAAGTGTTCTAGGCCTGACTTGCCGTCTTGAAAAGTCCATAAATGCCACTGGTAAAATTTTCCGGGAAATCCAGTCTGAAGTAGAAGAAATCAGCCAGATGGCCCTACAGCATAAGCTGGCCCTTGACTACCTACTGGCGGCCAGGGGGGGTTTATGCGCCATGGTTAGAGGGCGTTGTGTAGTGAAATTTCATAACTTGAATAGTACTATTGAAGATGACATTGAGTCATTACAAAAGTTAATTTACAATAATGTCCAGGAGGTAGAAGGTTGGTCTCCCTTCTCCTGGGTGACTAGCTGGTTACCCTCAGTAGAATGATTGAAGGACATATTGTTGGTAGGGATTTTAGGATTGTTCATTGTTCTCATAGTTATGTGCTGCACTCCAATAATGATGCAAATGTGTACTAGGTGTGTCACACAATCTTTACCTGGAGAAAAGATAGCCATACTCCAAGCCAAGCGGGATTGGATGGAACCATAATGCTTTGCTTCAGCTTTTGTACACGCGCTTCGCAAAAAGAAAATGGGGGAGTGAGGCGGGAGGTTAAAGAACCCCAGGAAATACCATATATGGGCAGAGATGGCGACGGCTAGCGACCCGGGTGCATAAACTCACAGAAACATGTGGTTTCTGGGAAATCATGTGTTTCTGAAGAAATGAAAGCTAAAGATAAACAAACAGCGCATGCGCACGCAGGCGCTCTGAATGATTGTGAACACGGCACAGAAAGAGTGCGCCCGGGCCGCTGGTCAGCGCTGATTGGATGCAAGTCAAGCAGCGTCACAACTCTAAGCCAATGAATTTGCTTGTGGGCGGGCATAACCCGAACCCTGTAGTGTGTATAAATATTTACTCAGCCCGCCGCTGGGGGTTCTCCCTGGGAAAGCACCTATTTTGTGCGAGGGGGAACCCTAGTGGCCACTTGCCAAATAAAACTGCTTTCTTGGAATTACTCCAGTTGTCCGTCTCCAAATCCCTCCCACTGCGCTCGCAAGGACCGTAGCACAAAGGTTCCGCTACAACCTCACATGCAAACCCCCTAAAATGGTGCCATCAACTTTGGAATGCAGCTTTGGCTCAGGTTACTAAGCAACCAAACAAACTAACTACATAAACCATCCTACATTGAAAATGCATGCATGATTGCTAGATAACCCAACAAAGACACAGCTTGGACATCACATGTTCAACCTTCTTCTTTCCAAGAATTTGCACACTTGGGGACTTCTGGAGGCAGTGGAAGTGGGCAGCCAAACAGTGGTTAGATTGTCCATCTGGAAGGGATAGGCTTGCCAGGTCCAGCCAACCAGGTGTGTGATATGAGGTCAAAGGGGTGTGCTACCCAGTCCCATTCTGAATGGGAAGGTCTCCCTGATAAGAACAAAACATTTCTTCCAAGGCATGCTTTGCACTAGAACAGTGGTTTTCAATCTGCGGTCCCCAGGTGTTTTGGCCTACAACTCCCAGAAATCCCAGCCAGTTTATCAGCTGTTAGGATTTCTGGGAGTTGAAGGCCAAAACATCTGGGGACCCACAGGTTAAGAACCACTGCGCTAGAGCTACTTTGCTTCCTTCCCTTATTTAATGCTGGGGTTTCAAGCATTTATGTTTGCATATGTGATAGTGGTGAATTAAAGGTATTTTATTTTCACAAATGTAAGGTGACTTTGACACAGGCCAGATCCAGATTTGGAGGGTGCCCATCATCCCTGGTTTGGAGGGGGAGTTCAGTTGAGCGACATGCTGAGACATTCCCTGCTCAGGGGTGTAGACCTGCCTCTCTGGATAATGTGGAAACCACCGTGACTTTTGTCATTTTGCGTCACCTCCACCCTCTAGGCTGGTATGTTTTGAGAGTTATCAGATACCAAGTCGTGGCCTGTGTATCATAGCATCCTTGTTCCATGTTTCCAATGGCATACTCAGCCCCAATTCATCACTAGGGCTGTAAGGGGGGCACTTTGCAGTTGCTGCAACTGGACAGCAGAGTGAGCAGACACAAGACAGGTCATCTGGTTAGAGCAGTGGTTCTCAGCCTGTGGGTCCCCAGGTGTTTTGGCCTACAACTCCCAGAAATTCCAGCCAGTTTACCATCTGTTAGGATTTCTGGGAGCTGAAGGCCAAAAACATCTGGGGACTCCAGGTTAAGAACCACTGGGGTAGTGTATTGCATGGAATGGGGCAAAACATTTTTATTAAAACTGTGGTAATCATTTCTGCATTGACTAATTCATGGCATGGATTCACCATAGCAGTGATATGGAATTCACCAGTTGCCACTGAAGACCGTGTAGTTATTTGCTTTCAAAGTCACTCAGATTTATTCTAGGGCAATAGTTCTCAACTTGTGGGTCCCCAGATGTTTTGGCCAAATTCCAGAAATCCTAACAGCTGGTAAACTGGGAGTTGTAAGCCAAAACACCTGGGGACCCACAGGTTGAGAACCACTGTTCTAGGATTTTCTTGTCAGGATTTGTTCAAGAAGAGGTTTGCCACCTTTAAGTCTGAGATGTGACTTTGCCTCCAAGGCAAAGCAGGGGTTTGAAGCTCAGTCTCCTGCAGTCTTCACCCAACACTCAAATCATTACACTATCCTGCCTCTGCTGAGTACTTTTTTTGGTGTCATTCAACAAATTTAATGCCTTCATCCTTTAGTTTAAATAAGAAGTATGGGCAGCTTCCAACAATGCTTAACAAAAAATTAAAAATGAGGAGACAAAATGAATTGCTGCTGATCACAATGAAACCATACAGTATCTCAAATTTTAAAAGTCTAGAGTCTTCATTTTTGTTTTTGTCAATGGAACCGGTGCTTTTAAATTTCAATATTTATGTCACCAAAGTCACCCTTGGAGAACTTCAAATATATTCCTTATGCACCATGGCATAGCACAATTTCATATGCTTTCATATGCTTTCAACTTATAACACATGATATTCTGTATAATGCACGGTCCAATCAAATTAGAGTACTTTGGTATAAAATGATCAATAAAAGGGCTAAACATTGTTTCTGAGTATCCACCCACTCATTCCCTGCTGGCTGTTATACACTTCCAAATCAGTAAACTGAGCCATAACATTTTGTCTTTGATGGTAGATAAGCTCTCCCCATGTGCCACTGTTAATAACCACTGGGGTATCTGTACTTTTTGTTGTCGAAAACTCAAAAGCACTCAACAGTTCTATAGTCCACAAATAAGTATGCTGCCCTATCATCATCAAAGCTAAACACAGTGAAGCTATTCAAACAAGTAATAATGCATAAGAATACATTTCCATGTAAAATGGAGATCAAAATGAATAAAACAAAATAAAACATGGCAACCACTTAGAACAGTCACTACCTGTTAAAATAGACATTTCTGGGCTATCTAAGCGTGATGGTAGAATTTCAAAGGAAATTATTTGAAATAAAAGTTTTCTGTTAAGTTTTGGGAAAGACTGAAGAAGTTTGGTGTGTTTCACTTGGAGAAGAGACGACTGAGCAAACTTCAAAAATGAAAAGGCTGTTGTATATATGCCTAGGCAAGGTGCCTGCCTCAGGTGGGATATTCTGGGGGGCCCTTAAAACCTGTCCCCCAAACTCCCAATGAAGAATCTCAGGCTGATGGTGACTGCTTTTGGCTGTCTCAGACTGTCAAGCTTTGCCCAGTTGCTTTCTCCCATGATTTATAGGGAATGCTGTTGGGAAAGACGAAGCAACCAGGGAGTAAGTCAGCAAGTTCATTTAATAGGTGCCATTGCCACAGCTGTCACTGTGCTGCAGTGCAGAATTTACCTGAATGGGAAAGCACCAAATGCCAGGTGAAGCCTGGATATCACTGCCTTGTGCCTGCTAAGTTAACCTGCAGTCTTTTTTGTTTATTTATTAATTTAGTTTATTTATATCCCACTTTATTTCTGCATACGGAGACCCAAAGCGGCTCACTACTAAAAACATTTCAATACAACTTAAAATATACAAGTATACAAATATTAAAATACAGTAGAGTCTCACTTATCCAACACTCGCTTATCTAACGTTCTGGATTATCCAGCGCTTTTTTGTAGTCAATGTTTTCAATATATCGTGATATTTTGGTGCTAAATTCGTAAGTACAGTAATTACAACGTAGCATTACTGCGTATTGAACTACTTTTTCTGTCAAATTTGTTGTATAACATGATTTCTAGGTGCTTAATTTGTAAAATCATAACCTAATTTGATGTTTAATAGGCTTTTCCTTAATCCCTCCTTATTATCCAACATATTTGCTTATCCAATGTTCTGCCGGCCCGTTTATGTTGGATAAGTGAGACTCTACTGTAGTACTAAACAACATTAGTATTTTTTTTCCCCGTGTCAGGAGCAACTTGAGTCGCTTCTGGAGTGGGAGAATTGGCCGTCTGCAAGGACATTGCCCAGGGGATGCCGGGATGTTTTTTGATGTTTTTACCATCCTTGTGGGAGGCTTCTCTCATGTCCCCGCATGGAGCTGGAGCTGATAGAGGGAGCTCATCTGCACTCTCCCCGGGTGGGATTCGAACCTGGCAGCTTTCAGGTCAGCAAACCAACCTTCAAGTCACAAGGCTTTAGTCCACTATGCCATCGGGGGCTCCTAACGTTAGTGTTTAAACAATCCAGGTTAAAACCATAAAAGCATATAAAATCACAGCAGCCCTTGTTGGCCTTAAACACCTTCATCTTTAAAAGTCTGCCTGAATTGAAAGGTTTTAGCCTGCCGCCGGAAGGACAGTAGGGAGGAGGCGATTCTGGCTTCCCTGGGAAAAAAGGAGATCCAGAGTTGAGGGTCAGCCACCGAGCAGGAAGGCCCACTATCTCATTCCCACCAACTGTGCTTGAGATGGAGGTGGGACCGAGTGGAGGGCCTCTCCGAAGATTTCAGGGCCCGGGCAGGTTTGTGCAAGGGGATGCCAAATAGCCTGGACCTGAACTGTCTAGGGCTTTAAAGGTCATAACTAGTACTTTGAATTGTGCCTGGTTACAGACTGGCAGCCAGTGAAACTGCTGCAACAGGAGGGTTTTACGCTCCCTATATCCAGCCCCAGGGAGCAACCTGGCTGCAGCTCTTTGGACCAGCTGAAGTTTCTGTGTGCTCTTCAGAGGCAGCCCCATGTAGAGTGCATGCAGTAATCCAGATGGGATGTAACTAATGCGTGTACCACCCATGGCCAGATCTGGCTTCTCAAGGAATGGGCACAGTTGGCACACAAGCTGTAATTGTACAAAAGCCCTCCCAGCTATTGCTGATACCTGGGCTCCAGATTCAGTGCTGGGTCCAGGAGGATCCCCAAACTGCAAGTTTGTGTCTTCAGGGGGAGTGTGACCTCATCCAGCACAGGCTGGAGCCCTATTCCCCGACTTGCCTTCTGACTCACCAGGAGTATCTCTGTCTTGTCTGGATTAAGTTTCAATTTGTTTTCCCTCATCCAGTCAATTACTGATGATAGACACTGGTTTATGAATGAGGAAGTACAATCCAATTATTACTGCAATTGTCTTGAGTGTGCAAGATTAGTAGTGCATCATCTTGCCGTTTGTGCACAGAAGTAAAATGTTTTGTCCTGAAAAAATATTCTGTACATTTCAGGTCCACATAGTGAAAAGTCTGTTTGATGGAGAACAGTGAAAAATCAACTACGTCTAAATCTACTTCCTCAGGTGCATCTGAGAAAGTAGACTATGGGCCCATTTACACTGGCTTTACTTGTTAGAGTGGAGTATCCCAGATCAGTGCCAGAGGAATCTGCACAACCAGTCATAGAGCTGGCTATGACTGGTGGGTGTTCACATTGCACAGCATTGAGCAGGACCAGTGGCACAAAGGAGTCCGCACAGCCTAGTGCAGAATTGCTGATGGTTCTGACGCTGACGCATCACAACATGCAGCAAGCAATGGCCACCAGTAGTTTTGTTCCTGGTGATTACCACTTAGTCAAGGACATGATGAGAATGATAAGCACCAAGCCAGTCAATTCCCTTGTTTAAGCAGCTCCACTGACTGCCGATAACCTTCCGGTCCCAATTCTAGGTGCAGGTTATTATTTAAAAAGCTCTCAATGGTTAGGGACCTGCCTATCTTTGTGACCGCATCTTCTATGAACCTGCACAATCTCTAAGATCTTCTGGGGAGGCCCTCCTCTCGCTTCCACCTCCATCCCATGTACAACTGGTGGGGACGAGAGAGAGGGCCTTCTCGGCTGTGGTCACCCGACTCTGGAACTCCCTCCCTGTCCACTTTCCGAAAAGAGTTAAAGACGTGGATGTTCTGCTATGTCTTTGAGTAGACAACCCTCTAGATAGCTAGCCCCAAATGGCATCAAAAATCTGTCCTCGCACTTTATTGCTGCTCTGATCCTCATTGCTGTCATATGACCATGCACTTTACTTCTTAACCTATCCTTTAAATCATTGCTGCACTAGTCCACCCACCCATGACGATAAGAGAAACCGATTTTGGTTGCTGGTTGATGCCTTTTTATATATTGCTATAATGTTGTTGTTTTATTCTGTCTGCATTGCTGAACTGCATTTTTATGTAACTACATTTTAAACTATGGTGTTTGGGCTTGGCCCCATGTAAGCTGCCCCGAGTCTCTTCGGGGAGATGGAGGCGGGGTACAAAAATAAAGTTATTATTTATTATTAAGAATTTAAGGCCACCCAGATGTTGAACTATTATTCCCATCATGATTCACATGGAAAATGCATGTCAACAACACTGGGGGGGGGGGGGGGGTACCTATTCTATAGCTCATGACAAAGAAGCATTTTGGATTGAATCAAAGACTGGTTGACAACCTGGCATAGATTTTTAAAGGATGCCAGGAGAATACTGTAACTAAGGAAACTGATAAAACCTCCCAAAATGATACAAAGCTTAATGGTGGGGAATGAAGTAGTCGCTTAATGGAAAACTAGAAGGACTGGGATGAAGCATTCACTTTTTCTTTTAATACAAGCCAATTAGAGCTATGTGAGATTATTGGTTGGTTGACATTTAAGGCAAAACTATCTTTCTTGCCAGTGGGGCCAGGGATGAATTCAGAAATGGTTAATAGGAAAATCATAAAAACATGCCAGTGACCTTTGAATAAACATTTTTAGATAAGTTAGACCAATTCAAATTAAATGAATGCCATAGGAAAATTCAGTGCGAACAATATTAATCTAGAGACAACTAGCAGTTGGCATCAGATAAATATTAATAAGTAAAATGTGAATTAAAGAAATAGAATAGGGAGGGGGGAAATCTGAATAGGAAAACTGAAATATCCTTTTCCACAAGCCTACATATAGAAATTCACAAGCCAGAGAACAGAAATGAAAATGTTTGCTACTCTCATAAACCCATCTCCTAATCTCAAATGTTAATCCCAGGAAAGATTCTAGAGCAGATAATTAAGCAGACGATCTGGAAGCATTTAAAAGGAGTGCTGTGATCACTAGAAGTTAACATGGCTTTTCCAAAACCCAGTCATGCTACACTAATGTTATCTCTATATATTTTTATTTTATCATAGGGTCATGGTAGTTTTGAAAAGAAGCTAGTAAAATGAAGGCTAAAATGCTATTGTTAGGTGCTCACAAAAGGCTCCTCTTCATTCTAGAACGAAGTGACTGGGGTGGTTTTGTTTTAGGCTCAGTGTTATTCAGCATTTTTACCCTCCAGGAAAGATATGTTCTGTCTTAGAGGTAATTGATAAAAATCTCATGTATATTCTCGAGCATCAGATGGAGTGGACATTCACAATACTGGGGAAATAATACTGACAACTTTGCTGTAAACCTTGTTTAGCAAAAACAACTTTATAATTTCCATTAGTCCTCAAAAGGCTGACGTGCTGTTGGAAAATTCAAAGGAATACTTTTAAAATGCTGCTGTAGAGCTATTATCCTTGAGTGTAAGGAAGTTGAAGAACCAACAGACCATGTTTGATATGAAGCCTTTATTTTTCAGGAAGGGGAATACATAGAATGTTAAATACTTGCTCTTTCCAGCAAAAGATGAGCCATTAGACTGACAACATGGGGATGCAACACACAGTCTAGCAAATCGTTTGTGCTAATTACTGTTTTTGAGGAGTCAGCACTCAAGTTTGTATCCTTCTGATCAGGAAATGCTCTAGAATCACTATCCTTTCCAAATGTGTTCCCTGCAGGGTGCAATTTTCCAAAGCATCCATCATTTCCACTAAAAAGGCAATGGGAGGTATGCTCGACTATTTCTGTTGCACATGTTTTCTGAGACTGTGGTAAAACCTGCAAGAGATTTGGTCCAAAGGGAATTTCCCCTACATTTTTTGTTTTGATTCCTGTAAGATGAGATTCATAGGGCTTGACTCTTATGTCTCGTGGATCCGGGTTCACTTGGATTTTCCTTTTTTTACAGGAATCTTGAATAATCCCTTCAGCATCTTGAAATCCGCTAATTCTGGTCTTCTTATTCTCTAAATATGCAGAAACAGCTCCATTTAAGAATTTGAGGTTGGTTTCATGAGATGTTATTTCAGCCTAAAAAGTAAACAAATAAATATACCTTCAGAATTTCCAAATCTGCAACTCTTCCGATTTGGCCTAAATTGGATTGCTAGTTCCAGCCTATGCATATGTTGCTCCGTATATTCTTACCAAACTAAAATATAGTTAACCACAAATGCTAGTTTTAAAGTGTGGCTTGGAATGGTACTTAGGCTAAACTTCTAGCTACCACCATATTAAATGCCAATTTCCCAGCTGGAGTCCATTCCAGTTAATTTAGAGTTGTAGTGTTTTGGCCTACAACTCCTCGAAATCCCAGCCAGTTTACCAGCTGTTAGGATTTCTGGAAGTTGAAGGCCAAAATATCTGGGGACACACAGGTTGAAAACCACTGATTTAGAAGTATAGTTCTGGTAGCCTGCAGCTGACTGGCTTGGAATAGTAACTGGGTCTTCACACTACTGATTTATTCTCTGGATGTATTCCCTGTAGTCCAACAACTGATACTCTAGAGCAGGGGTCCTCAAACTTACAAAGCAGAGGGCCGGTTCACAATCCTTCAGACTGTGGAGGGGCCGAATTATCATTTGGAGGGAAAAAAATGAACAAATTCCTATGCACACTGCACATGTCTTATTTGTAGTACAAAACAACAACAACAATGAAAACAATTGTAACCAACATAAACCTATCAGGATTTCAATGGGAAGTGTGGGCCTGCTTCTGGCCAGTGAGATAGTCAAGTTAATTAGGATTGTTGTTGTTGTGTGCCTTCAAGTCATTTCAGAGTTTGGGCGAGCCTAAGTCTAAAATTATGTATTTATTTATTCATTTACTACATTTATTTATTACATTTATATCCCGCCCTTCTCACCCCGAAGGGGACTCAGAGCAGCTGTATGTACATACAATATATTATATTATTAGCATAGCACAATATTAGCACTATATTGAACTATACCACTATACTGTAATATTATATGTAATATATATCATATAATTAATATTATTATATGGTATTATTATTAGTATTATATTGTATAACATTATAATATTATTATCAATATTATATGTATATACAATATATTATATTATTTAAAATGATATAAAAATATTACATTATAAAACTGAGGGCAGGGGCCAGGTAAATGACTTTGGAGGGCCGCATCCGGCCCCCGGGCCTTAGTTTGGGGACCCCTGCTCTAGAGGCAGCTTTTCTTTCAAATGTTTGGTTCTCTTGAAGGCCATTGCCAAAGGGGACTTTATGCTCATTCTCCCAAATTGACGGTCTTGATCATACTTTTTCAGTGACATCAGGTTTAGTCCTGCTGACCAACAGCAGGACCTACCTGCTGGCTGCCTTCTACAATCCTCAGTACAATTCTCTTCCTGCCTTCTACAATCCTCAACAGAGGCAACAAATCTACCTTTAATTGTCCTGCTTGCTTCTCCAAGTCAAATAGGAGCTCTCCAATATGTGAAGTTCAGTACTATTCAAAGTTACCATTCACCTTAAAGCACCCACAGGAAGAATGAAAAGAATGAAAATTCAGAAAAGGATCTGCCAACTTTGTAGCATACGTACCTGTTCCCTTCTTCCTCTTTTATTGCCTTGTCTCCTTTTCAGTCATAACAACTCATGACCCTTCCCCTATTCTGACTTTGGATACCATTGTTAAGCATCCTTAAAACCTGAATCTGATTTGAGGGGTCCAAAATTCTGGGTCCCCATTCCCCACCAGTCAGCTTTCATATAATGCTGCCAAATCCCCAAAGTCATACAGCTTGGAATTGCTCTACCTTTTCAAATGCCTGTTTGAAAAACTACCTGGTAAATACCCCCTAACAGGAAGCCAAACTCACTGTCATGCCTAAGAAGTGTCTAATTATTGTCGCTAAACCTCCAATAAAGAGGAATCCAGCACCTTTGTTGATAGTCTATTCATTGTTGGACCACAAGTCTGGGACTGGTAGTTTTATGTGGTGTTTAGAATTGTAATCCACAGAGCTCTAGAACCTCCTAAAATTACAAATTCCTGGATTCAACTATTCAAAAATTTTTTAATAGCAGTTAAAATGTAACCAAGGTATTATAATTGTATAGTATGAAAGTGTGCAGCATCTCTCTCTCTCTAACACACACAGGCAACATTAAAAGTACTTCATTCTGCCTGTGGCTGTTTAGCAAAGTCAGTATTTATTTTACAACAGTTAATATAAATATATACAAAAAGAATAATAAATTCTGTTGTCAATGAGTGCTAATAGCAGTGCTAATCTAAGATCATGCAACATAGACTTTTGCTCTGTTACACTAGAGAAACCAAAAATAGATTTTGTAAAAACTGAAGGGAAAGAAGAAATTTGTATTGTAGCATTTCAAAAATGGCACCCAGGCAAAAGCATGTACCAACTTTGGCTGAGTAATGAAAAGGAGAATTTGACCTCAGTAGGATTGAGCCAGGCCTCTGATGCAGCAGGGTTTTCTATTGATTTGACTGCACATATCAGTGTCCGGGTTATTGCCTCTTCTACGCGGGCTTCATGATCTGCATCCTATAACAAAGAAATTATCCAGTTGACAATTGGAATTACAGTACATTGAAAGAAGTGCAAGAAGACAGAAATAAACAGAGAAGAGACTTTAAAAAGTAGGGACCCCAGAACTATTTCTAAGGTGCAAGGAGCCAAAAGGCCTACTGAAAAACAAAGGTTTCCTGGTGATGGAAACAGAGCAGAAAGCAGTCTAATTGGAAATTAAATTCCATTGATTCAAAGAGTGAACTGTGTTAATCTGGAGTATCAGAATGCAAAGGGATTCTGCAGCACTTAAACTGTCTTAGTTGATCTCTAAGATGCTACAAGATCCTTTCCCATTGATTGAGTAGGTTTACACAAGTGGAGACTGGACACTGGATTTAGACTCAAGGGTTCAGGAGCAAAGCCTCTCATGTTATAAGAATGCACAATGCACATCACCCCAGGGATTAACATCTCTTAGAACCATAGCTAGACTTTCACTGCATCATATGCCCATAAACGCCACATGACCAAGCAATCATTTTACTAATTGGCAGACAATGCATTGCATTAGTGCCTTGCTAATTGAGGCTTCTGATCCTTAATTTATACCACAGGGATAGCATCAAACATATAGGATCTTTAATTTAGGAAGATCAAAAAGGCATGTCCCAAATTGTGTCTCTAAATGATTTAAGCTCTGGAAACACAAAGGATATTGCTGTGAGACAGCAAATGCCTTGGGAACTATTAAAAATGTAAGACTAAATTATTTTAAATTCCAGGGAGCATACTGTCATCTGACAGTACCACCAGCCTACTTATGCATTATTGCAGCCTTAAACAGCGAGCAAAGCGGGATGGGTAAATGTTGTCTTTAACGAAGGATACCAGCACATAGCTTTTCAAGATGAAACAAGAATCCAGTAATTGATTCTTACACGTTACAAGCTGTCGTGTCTTTCCCAGGTTCCTTTAGGGGATGAGATACAAAGACTAATTTAGGGTTTTGTCAGAATAAGATGCCTAGGAAGGCAGAGCCTACCTGTCCAACTCAAAAGCATTAGAGCTGGGGACTGTTTTAGGGACAAGGAGACACCAATTTAGTGGGCAATGGTACTTGGGTGGCTACAGTGCTGAGAAAATGTGGAGTGCTTGCTTGTATTTTTTAAAATAAGGAGTCATGAAAGAAAAGAAAACGGAAGTTTCAGTTACTGAGTAGTCAAGGTAAGGGACTCTGGCAGATTTTGGGATGTCATAAAAGGGCAACAAATGGCTGTAGTTTTACCACCAAGAATGGGGAGAGGTGTTTGTAGGATTTTTTTGCCTCAGGATGCTAAAATAATTTAGCTGTTTTTGATGCTGTATGCCTTGACTTTAGTGGATTGGAGGGATTTGGTGGATTTATTTGCTTTTCTGCCCCAGGCAGGAAAATGTCCTAGCCCAGCTCTGCACACCACAGGTTATGACTTTCTTGTTAAAATTTTACATTAGAAGTGAGAATCAGGCAGACCTCCAGATGTTGTTGAACTGCAACCCCTGGCCGTCCCAGCCAGTATAGCCAATGGCAAGGAGGACTGGAGTTACAATCCAACATCTGTAGAGCTATAGGATTCCCATCCTTAGCTTTTCATAGATTCCCTTTCATCCCTACGTTCTATCTCATTCTTATTTCTCATCTATTTAGCAAAGCTTGTGTAAATTCTTGGTGCACCACAATGTTATTCAAGATTGGGGTCAGTAAGCATCCTTGTTTTACAACCCATGTTGTTGGAAAAGCTTCTGTCAGAGAACCATTTCTGCCAATTCTGACCCTCATTTTTAACATCTACAGTAGAGTTCTGGTTATCCAACTTCCGGTTATCTGACGTACTGTATTATCCGACGTGCCAGGCTGCGTGGCACAGAGTGCTTGCTAGAGGGACGAGGCTCTTCCCTCTGGAAAGCACCCAGCACTTTGGAGAAACCTGGGGCCTGTTGCTGCCTAGCAACACGCAGCAGGCTTCTCTAAACCGGATGCTTGCCTGAGGGATGAGGCTCTTCCCTCCAGCAAGCACCCGGCATTTTGGAGAAATCTGGTGCGTGTTGCTAGGCAGCAACATGCAGCGGGCTTCTCTAAACTGGGTGCTTGCTGGAGGGATGAGACTCTTGCCTTCAGCAAGCACCCGACTCACCGGGAGGGATAATAGGGCCTCCCTACTATCCGACAGTTTCGGTTATCCGACATTTGGCCCGTCCGTTTATGTCGGATAACTGGAACTCTACTGTATATGAATGATTTTGTGCCTTGTTTAGCTAAAATTGACTTTCCTTCACCAGTAATAAGGAACAGAAAGTTTTTCATGCCGATATATGCAGATGATCTAGTGCTCATCTCCCTCTCGGTTAGGTCTTGGAAATCTTCTGAAGGCTTTCAGCACATACTGCCAAAAGGAATATCTATCAATAAATTACTCCAAGACCAAGGTTATGGTTTTGGGCAGCTGCTGCCCCAGGTATAAACGGTCTTTAGACCAACATGCCATAGAACAAATCCATCTATTCAAATATCTGGGAATTGCTTTTAGTGAATCTCTTTCCTGGAAATGCCATGGGGAAGAAATGAAGTTGAAGCCGAGAAAACAATAGGAGCTCTGATGACATTTTTCCATATTCAGGGCAGTCAGTTAATTGAACCTGCTCTAAAAATTTTCAGTAGCAAAGTGTTGGCACAGATGCTATATGGTGCAGAAATCTGGGACCTAGATAATAACATCTGTAAAACTTTGGAAATATTACAGAACAAGTTCCTCCGAAAATTTTACTCTCTCCCAACTGGAATTCCCACAGCACTTCTGCCTACCGAATCTGGATGGATATCAGTCAAGACAAAAATAGATTTGTGCCCAATTAAGATACTTTAAATAAATTGCCACTCTACCAAGTAACCATATTCCAGCATTGTGTTACTTGGAAATAAGTATCCATCAACATTGGAAAATAAGTTTAGAAAATTTCCTACACAGCTACAACCTTTCTGAGTTGAATTCTGCCTTGGATATGGATAAGAGGCAATTACGAGACTGGCTATTTTGGACTGATTCAAGTAGGGATCTGCACAAGTAGAGAACACAACATTTTCCACATGGTTCCCTTTGTTGAAATCTGAAGATTTTAGAGCTAGTTATCTGACTAATCTTAAGCCATCCTCCTTAAGAATTGCCTTCACTGAACTGTGATTTCAAGTAATGCCCACCACAAGTGTTAGATGGTCATTACCATAATGTGCCATTGGAAAACAGACTTTGCTTCTGTAGCCAATGTCAGGTGGAAGACATTGTACACTACATATTAAGCTGCACTATGTATAGTGACCCAAGAGAAAGATATTTAAAACCCCTGGCTGATAAAAGACAATGGCAACTCTGGTAAAAATGGTTCAGTGTTTGCTAAACGATTCAAATAATTATGTAACATATAAAGTGGCCCTCTTAGCTTTGTCTGCAAAAAAGATCAGAAAGAGAGCTTAGACAGAATTGCCATCAAATGCTACAGAGACTCAAGAGGCTAATTTGACCCTCCCTCAGTAACTATTGATAATTCACATTATTTTTTGTTCTTTGTGTGAGTATGAAGCTCACCTATGTTTGTTATCTTTTGTTTCCTGTTTACTTTGAGGATACTATTCTGTGCACCCTGCACTCGTACCTTTTTGTCATGGCCTTGGGCTAGTACAATAAACGATTTGATTGATGATTATTCAAGGTGAAGAAGCCGAATATAACTTCCTTAGTATGCAGAATTTAAATAATCAGTTTCATCCATACTATCACTGCCTATACTATAGCAGATAACTGGAAGGCCTGGAAAAATGTTTTAGGTTCATTTAGTGCAGATAACCACCTTGGATTCTTTTGGATAGTCTCCTTTATTAAAAAGTTTGGGTACCCCAATTCTGCTCAGAAACCCTTGCAAAAGGATGACTCCAAAGCTAACAGTTGGGCAGTCCCTAGCGTGGCACTCAAAATCTAACAGCACATTTTTCATCAGGTGGAAAAGAAGTTTAGAATCACGTTCAATGAACCCACATGCTTTATATAAAAACAGTTCTCTCTTCAAAGCCACTGATGCATCACAAAAGACTTGGGAACCTCTCAGGATTGTTTTATTTTGTTTACAGTCACAGTGTATTATGGACCCCCATGATATTGATAAATGAAATACAAATGCAGGAAAATGTCCAGGGCTTTCCCCTTATAAATTCAATGTAGATGGACAATTTAAACAATGATATTGTTCCAAGAAAATGGACTTGAAGGAAGAATTCCTCCTGGAAGTTTCTGATATCCTTCCTCCAAATCTTTTGATATTAACACAAAATAGTTTCACAAGACAGAACCATTTCAGCTCTGCTATTAACATTTTAAAATGTGAAGATTTTGGTCATCTTCCCTTCGGTATATGAAAACTATTAAGCATTTCAAGGTGTTCAGCTCCAGAAAGTTCTTTCTGTCTGATGGAATCCATGAATAACATTAATCATTTGGTTCAGGATGCAAGTTCTGAAGTGGTCTCAGGGTGCTGAAAACAAATTAAAACGTTCTCCTCCTATTGCAAGGTCTCAGAAAAATAATTAATTGTATCGGTAGGGCTACTGAAGTTGGCATACTACACACCTATCATATCAAACTGATAGCAGCTGGTTACTTCTAGAAGCCAAAGAACTGCTTGAGTGAATAATGGAAATGTTCCTGATATTAAGTTTTTAGCATCCATGTCACGCAATATTTTTTCAAGATAGATAACCCTACATCCAAAAAGTAACACGGCTGTCATCTCAAGGGATAACGGGGTATAATCAGCTGTCACTGCCAAGATTAGATGCAGGCACTTCTCAGGTTAAAACAATGCCCCAAAGCTCAAATCTTCTATATTGTTCATGAAGTTTTTAATTTCAGGGCAAAGGATGTTAGCGATGAGCAGTGCATTAGACTAGAACATGCATTCATTTGGTTATACTTGACTGCAATACCAACGTAATAAAAAAAAAGATGACCAAGGCACCTGTTATGCAGGGAGAATTGATTTTTGGGCCTCTGGGTTTTGTGAGACTGTATTCCTATCAGCCCTAAGCCAGTGTAACCATTGATGGGTCCAATATCTGTAGGGCCACAGTTTGCCCATCTTACAACCAAGAGATTATACAACTTTCCCCGAAAGCAAAGCGAGGTAGCACCATTTTCCACTTTATTGAAAATATCTCCATTTTGCTCCCCTTCATCCTCACTACTCTGCAAATGAACTATTTCTTTATCAAATGCACTTTCCTCTGTTCTTGTGCCATTCTGGTTCAAAACAACTGTTACAGGAAACATCAGGAGATGGCTGTAGATTTTTAAACACACAAAAATTGGAATTAGAGCAAGAGTAGAAGATCTGTTGCCCTTAGATATTTTGGGCTACATTTTCCATATGCCCAGGCAGTCTGGCCAATAGTGAGGGATTCTGGGAAATGCAGTCCAAAACTTACGGGTGGTATCAACAAGCTTACCCTTCCTGATCTAGAGTAATTTCTAGCTGTATTAATAAAGTTTTAATAAAGTTCACTCTAACTGATCTCTACAGAACTCAGAACACCTGTTCCTAAATGTAGGTCTCCAGATGTTAAAACTACATGGACTCTACTTCCTATACTGGGGATGGAAGATGGAAACCTCGGTACACTCCTTCTACCTGTGGCAGTCATCCTCTTCTACTGAACACGCAGCTTTGGAAGGGACATACATGGAGCAGTGAGGGAGGAAGAGGTCACCACCTAATCATCCAGATTAGCCAAATCAACCCTGGTGATCAATGAGGTGACAGATGTCAAAGTCAGATCGCCCTTAAATAAAGCCCATTCTAATTGATCTCTACAGAATGCAGAACACTGGTTCTTAAATATAGGTCTCCAGATATTGTTAGACTACATGGATTTCACTTTCTCCACCCCTGATAGGCATGATTATGCAGAAGGAGAGGGCAGAGCTTCATCTATTACCTTGTAGTGCAGTCCATTGGTTGCCCATGATTTGATGTGTTGCGTTTTTTTAATGGCATTTAACGTTTGCCAATTTTTGTTGTAAATTGCCCCGAGTCCCTTTTGGGAAACAGGGCAGGATAGAAATCTCTGCTTTGTGTGTTCTATGCAATATGGGTGATAGATGATGTAACCTATGCTCAGAAAGTAGAAGTGGGCAGGTACAGCTCTGTGGAGCTTCTATTTATAATCAAATGCAGGAAAGTCATGGAAGACAAGAGAGGCAAGCAGAAGCAGGGGAGAAATTACAGAGATTGTAATTTTTTTGAACAGGGTACAGAGGACAACTTGCTTGCCTTTATGCTTCCATCCCAAAACTGTCAAGGCCCAGGATGGTCTTCATACTAGAAGGCAGATGTTATTCAGCCAGTACGAGTTTTAAGATATGATGGGACTGTGAGAAAGCTTTTCCTTGAAAACTGAAATCTGCGGGGGAAAGCTTTCTCTTAGTCCTATCACATTTGCAGTGCATTTGGTGAGGACTTAGAGCCACCCGCAGAACTCCTTTCCACATGAGGTCTGGTTGACCCCCTCCATGTTCTCTTTCTCCCAGTGGATGAAGACATTGTTATTCAGATAGGCCTTTGAATTTTAATTATGGAGCAGTAATGTGTGTGTGTGAAGTTATGTCCTGAATTTTTAATCTTTTACTGGAAATTATATTTAAAAAATCTTGTTATTTAATCCCTGTTTAGGTTTTGTAGAATAATGCTTCAATTTAACTTTTCTAAAATTATTGTAAGCCATCTTGAATCCTATTTTGGGAGAAAGATACACATCCAAAAAGTAAATACATTTTGGGAGAAAGGTATAATATAAATTCAATTAAAAAACGAATAAATAAGTTCATTCATATTATGATGATTTGTCTGCCCTGGGCTCCTGCGAGAAGGAAAATGTTGGAATGCACCATGTGAGAGTGCACCCTCATTTCTTCCCTCCCGAGCTGAGACCAGTTGCTTTTCCATGCTCTCAATTGTCTTCCCACCCTCTCACCTTCCCACTGGTAGGTGTCAGCAGCGCCCCCCCCCCCATCCTTGGGATTTGACAACTGCTATATAGTGATGCAGAACTAAGAGTACAGAACTATGTAAACTGTGAAGATCTCAACCACCTTAGTGCATCTATACTACATTGCTTAAATTGTTATGGCCTCTGGATTTGAAGCTTGATGAAATACTTAAGATTCTCTACTACCAAGCTTTTGTGCATTCACTTCCCTGAACCACAGCAATAGAAGAGCTCCTTAGCAGAGAATTTTTAGTAACTAACCTAACTACAAATCATAGGATTCCATAGGATGGAGACAAGGCAATAGAAGAGCACTGGACTGCTCTAAATATGTAGCACAGATATACTCTTTGTTAACAAATGGGTACAGAGATAGGTACATATTGGATTATTATTATAAACTATAGTATAACCCCTGCATTCATGGGGAATACATTCATTGATTTTGTGTGGAACTGCAGATAACAGTGTACCCTATTATTTTCAATGGTACAAACAATGGAGCTACCAAGCAGAGGGTGTAGCTTGTGCAGGAGTAAATGAAACTGCAGATAAGTGACACCGTGTCTATGAGTTCTGCATATATAATGGCTCGTACTGTACTCTGTTGTAAATTGTAATATCATGCATCTTAGAAAAGTTGCTTTTTGGGACTACAGTTTTGCTGGGACCTGTAGCTACAGACCTAGCAAAACTGCAGTCCAAACTGCTGGTTGGGCAAGCACTGAAAATTGTAGTAGAGAAAATAAAACTTCCCAAAATTATTCTCAGACAGCAATAATTACAGAGAGAAATTACCATTTCAATCCAAGAATTTACACTAACAGTGATGGGGTCAATGGATTCTACATAATGCCACCAGTGTCTGGGAACAAACAGCACCTGAAAGGGAGAGAAAAGCTTAAAAATTAAAACATTGCTGAAATCATCCCCTCCAAAATCTTTGTAAAATTTCAATTATAAAGTTTTTCTTAAGTTTAAAAAACATATTATTGACTACATTCTCAGAAATACTTTCTAAACTGTTGTCGAAGGCTTTCATGGTCAGAATCACAGGGTTGTTGTGTGTTTTCCAGGCTGTATGGCCATGTTCCAGAAGCACTCTCTCCTGACGTTTTGCCCACATCTATGGATGCCTGCCATAGATGTGGGTGAAACATCAGGAGAGAATGCTTCCAGAACATGGCCACACAGCCCGGAAAACACACAACACTTTCTAAACTATTTCCACTATCCTTTCCTTGCATTGTAATATCCAAAGAATTTGTTGAGGTTTTTTTTTACAATTATATTAATAACTATGCCTCTCTTTCATTCAAATGAATATGCAGAGTGCTTTGCGAAAGAAAAAGCAATAAAAACATTAAAACATCAAATTAATTCAACAATCATTAAAAGCAGCAGTAATTAAATCAATCATTAAGCAAATCAGATAGAGGTTAACAAGAAATAATATTATGGAGCTAATGGACAGAAGGACTTGATGGGTATATACACTGAGAGAGCTCTTACAGAACTGAACTGCAAAATAATTGCTCAGCTAACAAAAATAGGCAATGTGCTATTTTATAGCCTGGAAGTGGGCTAATCTTTTAGGTTTCCAGGGGGAAAAAGCTCTTTCAAACAGTAGACAAGGCCCGACTCACATGGCACCTCTCTCTCACAACTTGACATTTCCCACCTTGTTCTGCCTATGACCACTAATTGGCCACAGCTGAGATTTTGCACTACTTTACTTTGTGCCTACCTGTATTTGCTCTCTAACCCTTGTCCAGTCTCAATTCATTTTGGTTTCCATGTTTCTGTCACTCCTATCCTCCTCACCCACCATATCCCTGCTATAGTGTTCATGCAAACTGGCAAATTAAGTGTGCACATCGTGGGACTTGGAGATTGCTTCTTTTTAAATAATAAACTGCATTGGCTTGCTGAGTATGAGAGTAAAGCTTTGGCTTGTCATGGACGCTGACAGCAACATAAGGAATCCAGGTGAGATTATTTATCTATTGCACTTGACTGTTTTACTCTAACTGGCAGTGGTGGCCTGGATCTCTGATAAAGCTCATACTATGGCTTTTTAAAAATAACAACATGAACCAGAATGGTGGTGTAATGGGTTAAACCCTTGTGCCACCAGGACTGCTGACCGAAAGGTCAGCAGTTTATATCCGGGGAGTGGGGTGAGCTCCCATCTGTCAGCTTCAGCTTCCCATGCGGGGACATGAGAGAAGCCTCTCACAGAATGATAAAACATCCGAGCTTCTCCTGGGCAATATCATTGCAGACAGCCAATTATTTCACACCAGAAGTGACTTGCAGTTTCTCAAGTTGCTCCTGACACGAATAAAAATGAACCAGAATGCCCGTATTAGTACAATCAACAATGCCTACAACTCCTAGAATCCCCAAACCAATAGGATTGGTGCTTTACTATGGGATTCCAGCAGTCCTAGTCCAAAATAATAGCATGCCCAAGTTTTTAGTCTTAGTTGTCACCTGCTACTTCATTCTGTTCGTTTGCTTGTTTTAACTAGATGAATTAAAGATGGAGCCATCGGTCCCCATTGTTTCTCAAATCTCCTCAACAAGATCCTGGAAATTTTATAGTTTTGTATCATAATCCCCAAATTCCTTCCAACCTGGCCAATGGTTATGTTGGCTAGGGGATTCTGGTAGTTGAAATTCAAAAAGGTAATTTTCCAAAGTGTTATCTTATTCTGAAACACTGACCCACATCCAGAATCTGACAAAGCCAAGATTGGGGTCTCCTGAGAAGTGCTGGACTGGTTGCCTCAGACCTTTATAATCTTCCATCCCAAATCCAAGCACCAGGCTACTAGTGGATGGCCATCTGTTGGGGGTGCTCTGAATGCGATTTCCTGCTTCTTGGCAGGGGGTTGGACTGGATGGCCAATGAGGTCTCTTCCAACTCTATTACTCTATGATTCTACGTTCCCGTTGTACATCATTTCACAAACAAAAACTCAGCATATTACTAGCATTATCATTATGTTCCTCCTCCAACGTAATTTCAAAGTATTTAAACAGTTGTAGAAGCTCCATGGAGCACACAGGAGGAAAATTAAGGTATGCTTTAATTGATCAATGTATAGACTGGCTTAACAGGCAGCTCAAAGCAGCTTTAAAAGATTAAAGGTTGAAGGAAGAATGGTCAATGGGACATAAGGCCCTTCGGCATTATTTTGGTGTTTGGGAACATTCCCTTTTAAGAGTGACTTTGTTTCAAAGTCGTACAGAAAGTTAGCCCAGTGTTGCATTTAGGATACTTGACTTCCTCTTGGTTTTTCTTAGCAGAATTATCTCGTCTAAAAAAAATCCTCCACCGTCTTGTTCTACCAATATTTACCACAGAGAGTGAACAACTACTGATAACCTCTCATCCAAAATCCTCTTATCTCAAACAGGATTATTAGCCTTGAACTCTTGCACACACAAGCAAGGCTTAGATATATTTTTAAAGAAACAAACCCACCATCTTCCAAAATGCACAGGAAACATTTAGCTAAACAATCCCCACCCACACATTTGGAACCTGCCCGTAATACAAATATGTTCAATGGCTTTACTAATGCAGCAGTCATTTCCTAAAGGCAGAACACTGACTTCAATATGTTTTCCTCCGTAGGGATATTTCTGGAATTATTCCCATAGAGGAGCAAGACACATGGAAGACATTCTGCCAGGTCAGCAAATCCACTGGGATTATTCAGGAAACATCTATGAGTAATGCACAATGTCCATGCCAGATCCAACTAATATAACTTCACTGAAAAGAAATCCACCTAAAACTTTCATGTACTAAATTCAATTTCAGGTGAGGAAGAACAAAGCCTAAAAGACATAATGCATTCCACTCCTAGTAAGTATCTCTAAATCCCATGGATTTCAATAGAGATGAGTGAATTCCTATTGATTCCCCTGCATACCTAACAATGCAATTCTACACATCTACTCAGTCAGGAGGAAGATCCATTGTGTTCACTAAAAGTTACTTCTCCTTGGTTACAGAATTGCAACCTAAATCTTTCTCACTAAATACTTCAAAGTGAAACTGATGTTTTAAATATTGCACTTGTGTAAGCTATATTTTGGTGCACTGCTGCTAACTTGGTTTTAAACGAGAGTGTACACATTCATGGAAGATGGGGTTATCAGTGGCTACTGGTTCTGGCAGATATATATGTATTTATATTTTACCCCAGCAATCGAGATTCCAAAAGTGGCAGACTAAAACTCGGAACATCAATCAGTAGCTGACGCCGGATTAGAGACTCCCTCCTGGGCACACAGAAGACTGGCAACTTGGAAGGCACTAAACAGACTGCGCTCTGGCACCACGAAATGCAGGGCCAACCTTAAGAAATGGGGCTACAAAGTGGAGTCCATGACATGTGAGTGTGGAGAAGAGCAAACCACAGATCACCACCTACAATGTGATCTGAGCCCTGCCACATGCACAATGGAGGACCTTCTCATAGCAACATCAGAGGCACTTCAAATGGCCAGTTACTGATCAAACGACATTTAGTATCATGCCATTTTAAAAAACTTTTGTGTTTTCAAATACATTGCAACTTATACTCTTGGTTCACTTCTGACACGATAAATAAATAGTCAGTAGAAGAGGCAGGATACCTCTGTATATCAGGAAAGGTACTCAGGAGGAACCATGATGGCCATCCAAAAAACCCCCAGAAAATTGACAACGCAGCAATACCTTTACTGGCCAACCAAAATGCACAAATATAGCATGCAAGGTTTTGAAGCTTCACTTGATTCTTCATCAAGCAATGATGTTGGAACTTGTACAGGAAAAGAAACATGCCAATGTTAAAGTTCACAAACCTACATTTTGCTCCAGACATTGCTGGTATGGAAGGATCTCAATGCAGGCAGACAAAGGACAAAGGGCAATAAAAGACAGCTAATAACATTTAGCAAGAATTAAAACCCTGTCTATCACCTGTCCTGTGTGAAGCTAACTGTTCCTTTCTTAGGCAAAGAGCACTGGATTTCTCAGATAGTTTCAATACTGTTGCATCTGGAAAAGCTTTTAGGAGCTCTTTAAGTAAAACTTGTCAAATTGTTGTCCGATGAAGGCTATCATCCCACTCAAAACTATCTATCTATATATATATATATATATATATATATATATATATATATATATATCTTTTGTAAGTTTTATATATATATATATATATATATATATATATATATACCTTTTGTAAGTTTTATATATATATATATATATATACATACCTTTTGTAAGTTTTTAATATATATATATATATATATATATATATTAAAAACTTACAAAAGGTAAAAATTAAAATGGAATTAAATCTGTACAATTATTAAAACAATTAAAACAAATAAATGGAAAAAAATTAAAAACAATGAAGTCAAGCAATGGCCTGTTCTTTTAAAGCTTTTGTTTCAAGAGCCTGCCTGAATATAAACATGTATTAGCCTGCTACCAGAAGAACAACAGATAAAACTCTCAGTCCATTAGTTACCCCATGATATGTTTCTCCTGTTGCAGCAGAACTAGTGTCTTCAAATTCAGGACACACCGTGTTGGCTATGTTGCAAAATACAACAAAACCCAAACCCCACAAAATGATACCTTTATCGGCCAATCAAAATGCACAAAATACATGCTGCAAGCTTCTGAAGCTTTGCTGGCGTTGTAATTAGCCAAAAATGTTAAAAACCTAACAGGAGCAATTTTAAATCAGTTGCTGGGACCCAGGAGCAGTTGGGTGCTCTTTTGGGACTTGTCCTGTTGTGGGATTTCTCACAACATCTGGCTGACTGCTGTGTGAACAGAGTGCTAGGTGTTTGATTGGATCCACTAAAGCTCTTTTCCAAGCTTACTATTCAAACCTTGTTTATCCAAAAGAATTAATTATTGCAAAACAAATACAACAACTCTCACTGCATCCTTTGTAAGAATACAGGCACACGTAAACTGTATTTACATTTAACTGAATGCTCAAGCCCTTTGGATAAATATTTTTATCACATGTAAATAAATTGATGATTCAAAAGTTGGTAAACATATTTCAAGAGACAAAGCAGGACACAGAGACTTGGAGGACAAAGGCAGAGTACTAAACAGAACCTGTTGTGTGGAAATCAAATTATGGTAAATTATTGTCTTGCAAGATGTTTATTGTTTGTAAGAATTCTGCTATTTTAATGATACCCCAAGGACATGATTAAAAACATTAAGCACCTTGAAATCCTAAGGATTTCAATTGAGTTGAACAAAACACATGCTTAAACAGTGGGACGTGTACTGCAATCCTACTGTGTGTTTACTCAGAAGTACATCCCTTTGTTGCTGTTTTGTTGTTATTCCCTGTCAAGGCAGCTTTGACATATGGCAACCTTATCAATGAGAGTCCTCCTTGAGCTCCAGTCATTAACAGCCCTCCTCAGGACTTGTGAAATAGGGACAATAATTTCCTTCATTAAATCAATCCATCTGTAACACAGGCTCCCTGCTTTCCTTCTTTACCAAGCCTTTTCTAATGAATCATGTTGTCTCGTGATGTATGTAAAGTATGACAATCTCACTTTTTGGCTTCAAATGAGAGTTCAGGTTTGATCTACTCTTGGACCAATTTATTTGTCTTTTCTGACAGTCCATGTTATCCATAGCATTCACTCCCAGCACATTTCAAATGAGTTGATGCTCTTCTTTGTCCACTGCTTAGCTTTCATAGCTTTAAATAAAAATCAGAAACACAACACCATGGATGATTCCAGCATTGATATTTAATAATGTATTTTTATACTTGAGGATTTATTTATGTGTCCAAGATTATAGTTTTCTGTGGTTAATTTTGACCATATATTGCACTAGAATTTCAGATAAGCCATGCTTGGATTGCTTAGACAGGCACATTTTCTTCTGGTAGGCCCACCTAGTCCACTTTGAATTAGGAATTTTAGATTTGCTGCTCTATGTTGATCTTTGTATCCTGTGTTTGATGTATGTTTTTATAATGTGTTTTGATATATGTATTTTATTGTATGTATTTTATGTTGATAAGTTTTGACTTTGTTGTACCCAAATCAGAAACAGACAAAAATCTATCTGAAGGTCTGTGGCGGGGCAATAAAGGCAGAAAAAGGGCATTTTATACCAACATTATTGCTGCAGCACAATACTGACCACCAGAGCTTGTTGAAATTCCTTTCTGGTGTGGTGTAGGGATTTCAGCATTGGGCCATCATTCTAGAGGTTGTTATTGCCTTTCAGACATGGAAAGCCAGTGAGTGACCTTGGAAAAGTCACTCTCTCTCAGCCTCAGAGGAAGGCAAAAGCAAACCATCTCTGAGCAAAATCTTGCCAAGAAAACCCAGTTATAGGTTTGCTGTACTTTCATCAAAGAGGCTTGAAGGCACAAACCAACAAGCCTCTTTTACTAATGAACTAAACTAATGTTGGAACAATTGTACTCAAGGCTGTCCTTGAGTGCCCCCGAAACACTACCTTTGGAATACTGTCATTCAAGATACACATACTGCAATATGGCCACAGTCACAGTACTAGCCGCATGGCAATGTACATACAAATCTCCCACTCATGCAGCTTTCCCCTTCCTTTCTCCCTTGAATGGAGGTGGCAGCGGTGGAAGCACACACCCTGTTTCCCCAAAAATAAGACACCCCCTGAAAATAAGACCTAGTAGAAGTTTTGCTGAATTGCCAAATATAAGGCCTCCCCCGAAAGCAAGACCTAGCAAAGTTTTTTTTTTTTTTTGGGAAGCATACCCACCAAACAGAACACGAGAGCATGCAGGATTTATAAATGTACATACCATAGATTGTTGTACATGGAAATTATGGAACAATAGAGTCTCACTTATCCAACATAAATGGGCCGGCAGAATGTTGGATAAGTGAATATGTTGGATAATAAGGAGAAATTAAGAAAAAGCCTATTAAACATCAAAATAAGTTATGATTTTACAAATTAAGCACCAAAACATCATGTTATTCAACAAATTTGACAGAAAAAGTAGTTCATTACACATTAATGCTATGTAGTAATTACTGTATTTACGAATTTAGCACCAAAATATCATGCAATATTGAAAACATTGACTACAAAAATGCATTGGATAATCCAGAACGTTGGATAAGTGAGACTCTGCTGTAGTAACAAGAAATTCTTGATAGGGTTCACAGTTTGTCTGGTTATGCTGGTTTGTGAGGACAACTACTGTACAGTATATAATAAATGTTCATTTTTTTGTTCAACAATAAATGTGAATTCTTCTTCATGGAAAAACAAGACATCCCCTGAAAATAAGACCTAGCGCATCTATGGGAGCAAAAATTAACATAACACACTGTCTTATTTTTGGGGAAACGCAGTACACTTTTTCTGTGCACAGATGGCAATATTTCCACCACTGGACTGAACAAAGTAACATTCCTGGGGAAGGGAATTATATGCATGTGTAGACTTATGCCAATAATGTGCTGGTTTTGGATAATAATGCTCTCAATTATTTAAACACAGATGGTGCTTTTCAAAACAGGCAGAAGAAGCATTCCTAAGATGCTTGAGGGTGGTTAGTAAGAACAAGAGAGGTATTCAGTAGAACATTACTGTGGGGGGACTCCAGCCTCTTCAGTCCTGTTCAAATCTCCCTACCTCTATCCAATATTCTGTAGTATGGCAACTGAACATACTCAGTGTTGTCTCCTCTCCCGTAGATAGTTTATACAGTAGTCTCTTGTTTAACCAACCTCTGCTCACCCAACGTTCTGTATTATCTGACGCCCACCTGGATCCACAACTGTTTCTTGCACAGCGGGCCTCTCCGAGTGTCAGGCACTCGCCGGGAGGGGCAAGATGTACTCGGCACAGACTTTTCCTGTTGGGCACACATCCAGACTACACTGGCCACGTCTCACCCTTCCCGGCAGTGTATATTGCAGTACAAATTGGTAGAAAGTTGGTAACCACCATCTGAAGCTGCAAGGCCATTCAATGCTAATCAAGGTGACCAATTACAGGTGTTCTCCCATGCATTTATATCCTAAGCACTCAAATACCCCAGGGCAGTGGGAAAGCAGATGAGAGTAAAATTATGCTCACAAAGTGAGACTGAACCTCAAGAAAAACTGTGAGTTAATGCTGCTTTATTATACCACATTTCTCCATATCTGACTCTTTATACAGTTCCTGGGCCCCTCCAGGAGAGTAATGTGAACACGACCAACTCACTTTTTTATATAATGACATGATGTTTTGTAAAACATGATATTTTGGTGCTTAATTTGTAAAATCATAATGTAATTTGACGTTTAAAAGGCTTTTCCTTGATTCCTCCTTATTATCCAACATTTTCACTTATCCAACATTCTGCTTGCCCATTTATGTTGGATAAGCAAAACTCTACTGTATTTTTGTAGAGCTTTGTTTTTCTTCCAAGCTGTTTTGACTCCATGAGCAATGACAATCTAACCCTGAAATTTACTTAGAAAGGAAAGATGGAGCAGAGAAGAAAGGTGAACATAGGTGAAAAATTGTGAGTTTAGATACATAAAAAGCTTCCCTAAGACTAACCCCATCTTTGTGCAGTACCTTCAACTCTGGCAACAATGGCTTGCCAAGGTTTAAGGCAAGATTCCTTCTTAACCCTACTTGGACATTCCTAGTTTACTGATTATCTTTTACCTAAGTACTAAGATCAACCTGAATGAACCTTCAACATCAGAAGAGATCAAGTGTTTATTAATGTGCAAGTATTAAAATAACAAAATTATATTTCTGGCACAATTGCAAGCCTACTCATCTACTGCTTACACAATTTACTATTCTGCTGATATAAGATTCTGAATATAATCCAAACACAATAAATATATAGCCAAGAGAACATCTGTACATACAAGCATAATGTTGTTAAAATCAGAATTTATATCAACTGGGAATGTAAATTCATATCAGAAAAGAAAATGGCCAACATTTCTGGTGAAATGCATGCAAAACTAATAGCACCACACCAGAATCCTGTCCCTCCCTTGCCCCCACCTACTGTCATATTCTTAAATTGATGAGAGTACAGAGTTCAGATAAATTACATATCTTCTGAATTACAACATCATGCTGTTGGGAGATCTGCAGAATTATAGCTCAAAAAATAATACTTCCACTCTCTGAAAGAACTGTTTTGCAATGTTAAAGGAGGTGCAACATCTGGAGGATGGATGAATTCCAGTATGAACTTCAATTCAAGAATTGAAGATCATGAGAAGCCCTGCTAGATCACACCAATGGCCCATCTTATCAATTGGCCAACTGGTTCCCTATGAGAAGCCCACAAGCAGCACATCAGACAGAACAGCGCCCTCTTACTCATGTTCTTCTTCATTTGATAGACATAAACATATTGCCTCTAGTCCCAAAAGTTCTAACTGTTCAGAAACAATTTACTAATGTTCAGCATTCTCAAGTAGGCCCTCCATTTACATGGGACTTGGGGAGGCAGGATCCCCATGAATGTGGAATTACTTTTATCTGAGAGAACACTTACCTAGGGATCTCTAGGTCCTCCAGCATGACTGTTTTGCGATCTTTCTGCAGAAACTGACCATACAGTCACACTGTGGGTCCTAGAGATTCCTAGAGAGAACCTATTAACCAAAACGGAATAATCAAATCCACAAAAGTTAAACCAACAAACATCAAGGGCTGACTCAATTTGAGGTTAAGTTTCTAGAAGGACTCACTACTAAACATCCTATCAACAGTGTGGTTGCAATTAATACATTCCATTTTGAAAATACAAGGCGGAGATCAAGAGGTGGGAAATTCACCAAAGCTTAGGTCATTTTGTATGTGGAAGTGGAGTATGCAGTTCCAATGAACCCCTCTTCCAACTTTCTGAAACTATTATTCACAGAAAACGAACCTCTCAATGTGCTTGAAGACTTTGTTTGTAGGCTTGGTCCACTTCATCACGACTCTTGTCTTTGCTATTCCCACCCAGAATGTTGCAATGCTTCCCATTCCATTCCCAGGATCAATGACAAATATATGAGTTCTATAATGAATGACCCAGAGAAGTCTAAACACAAAGAACTCTATGCATATTGTCTTACCCACTAGCTAGAACTCCACATGATCCAGCCCACTGATATATCCATTATACAACTGCTTAGGCTCAAGTATCTAATGTCTGAATATTAGGGAAGGGCTAGGAAATGATATCTGTATGGATGTCCTTCTTGTGAATAATAGTTTCAGCAAAATTTGAAAGGTAAGCTCTTTTCTAGGAGTTTCCTCATTATGCAAAAACTGCTAAACAAAATGTACTGCATACCTGAGTGCAAATAGGCAAGAGCATGTACTCCCCCTTGTTCACTCAGTTAAGTAAATGCTGTGTGAATAATGCTACTATGCAATATGAAAGAATTTCTTCTTTCAAAGTGTTAAATGCATTATGGGTATCCTTTCATACTTTCTAGGCATTGATATTAGCCTCTGAACATTGAAATATTCTCAATTTCAACTCCCAAAAGCAAGATCAAGGATCCTAGGAGTTGATGCCCCAAACTTTTGGAAGACCTAAGGCAGTGTTTCTCAACCTGTGGGTCCCCAGGTGTTTTGGCCTACAACTCCTGGAATTCCCAGTCAGTTTGCCAGCTGTTAGGATTTCTGGGAGTTGAAAGCCAAAACATCTGGGGACCCACAGGTTGAGAATCACCGACCTAAGGTTTAGTTGCTTAATAATGTACCATATGAACTGGCTCCTCCTTTTCCTCTTCCTTTACTAGTTTTAAAAGAAATCTTACTTTAAAAAACATAAATCAAATAGACATGTTTTTTCTGAAAAAGTATGAACAGTAAAAATTTTCCTTCAGACCAAGATCAAAATTAATTGCCAATTCTTAAAAATCTACTTCAGAGACTTTCTCATTTATATTCTTTCAGTTGTAACCTAGTTTCTAATTGTGGATAAAATATTCCCCCTGTTCTATAGAATAATTTTCTTATAATGTTATTTTCCCAAAAGTATTGCATTTTCATTATAAAATGAAATATTTACATGAATAGTTTAGGCCAAATGTTCTAATGTGGAATGGCAATATGAATAAACTAAACAATTTAGTATTCCTAGTCTATCACTTGAAAAGTTTTAGATAAACCTGGGATACTCCGAATATGTTGGCCATGGAAACTGATGGTGAGGAGAATGGTAGTACAACACAACTGAAAGGCACAGTGTTAAGTGACTATCACAATCTTAAATGTAATCTCTCATTTATTAGTTTGGTTTTATTTTGGCATAAATGTTTGGGTTGCAATCCATAGAACCCAAAAATCGGAGCTGTGACTCCAAAATACTGAGGAGGTTTGACTAACTAAAAATCCACTGCCTACCTATCCACCTAACTTATTTGATTGATTTTCAGTTTGCAGTTTTGTCTATCATGCCTTCAAAATTAGGTAAGTATTTAAATTAGGTTGAAAAGGTTTAAAAGCCTAATAATAACAACAACAACAACAACAACAACAACTTTATTTTTGTATCCCACCTCCATCCCCCCGAAGGGACTTGGAGCAACTTACATGGGGACAAGCCCAATCAACATAGTTAAAATATAACATAAAAATTCATAAAGCAACATCATAATAGAACACAATAAAGCAAAACACAACATAACACAGTATAAACACCTTCAAAACCTGAAAACAGAAACATATAAATGGCACTTTCAAGGCTCTGCCATTTTGAACACAAGGATACTCACAAAATCATTGGTTCAAATGGCCATTTGCAGGTATGAGAGTGAGGCAGAATTAATCCCACAGTAATGTGATCATAACTGAAAATTACACAGATGTTTTAACGGCAGCACAACATTTCAAACACCAAATTGTGTATGCAAGATTTAAGGGGTCATATCAAAACTTCAAAAAAACTTAACCTACCCATAGATTAGGCAAATATTTTAAAATTAATGAAATCACACTGAATCTACCCCATTTACTTCTCCTCAAGCAGACTAAGGAAGCCTTTAACAGTAATTAGAATATATATTGAAAGCAAGAACCCACAGTGCCTTTAATATAACAGAAAGTGGTGAAATGAGACATACTGGCCAGGAGATGGCATTAGGCACATTAAGATCTTTTTAATATTCAAAGCCAGTATCCAGCTAGCATACAGCTGCTGTCCTGAATACCAAAACACACCTTTATCTTGATTGTACTCCCACCCGTCGCTTTCTGCATTGTTGCAATATCTTAATCCAAGGCATGCAATTCCTGCCCAACCAAGAAACAAGATATTGCTGTAAATTACCACAATATGAAACTGGCTACAGATCTGCAAATTATTGTATTTGCAATATGTGCTCAATCTTGGTATTCAGTTAGAACAATGCTTTTCAAAGAAAGGGCTTCTTTCGCAGCCTAATGGATTCTCCTCCAGTTGCTTCATCACATCTTTTCCAATACCAGACAGACTTGAGGAGAACTAGCAATCATCATTCTTGTATAAAGGAAGACCTGTTCTAAAAGGACTTGGCATTTGTTGCAAATCATTCCTCTACTTTCTTCATTTAATACAGTTCTCCAGGGGCTATAACATTTCAGAAGGCAGGTAGAAAAGTGCTGTCTGCATGGCTGAATGCTCTGCCAGGCTGTCTGTGTCAAAGTGTGCTCATCAGAGAGTACCAGCTCCCTTTCACTAGTAGAGATGAGAACTTGGGATGTCGTCATAGGGTTTTCAAAAGGAAGGTTGCAATTGAATATTAAGTCATCATCATCATCATCATCATCATCATCATCATCATCATCATCATCACCACAGATTATTTGTATAACTGGATAATGTAGACATTGAAATTGTTTATTTCTACACCTTGGATCAGTTATTAATTAACATGAAAATTGTATTCAAGAAATCAGAAGAAGACTAAGACCATGTCTAGACTGGCCAAATAACTTATGAGTTCAGTGAGGAGTTCATTTAATGTGCAACTGGTTTCACAGTAAAAATGCTGTTTCCAGTCATTAATCCAGCACAAGGGGAAATGTAATTTACTCCAGATATTCTAGGAACCTCCAGAGTGATGCTAATATTTGATCACTGAGCTGATCAAGTGTCATAAAGACCCACTGCTGTTTAACCAGCCAGAAGCAACTTTCAGCAGAACCTTGCTGGTGCAACCTTGCGTCTGGAAATCACACGGCTGGGCTGCCAGCAAGGCTCTGCTGGGGAGTTGCTTCTGGCCTGTGAAGCTGGTGCCGATGCACTGTCAGCTATCTTGACTCCTAAAGGGCTTTGGGGCGCTTCCAGAATGGTACAATAGGTGCCAACTCCCTATGCTGCAACCTGGACAGCTCCAGAGCAATTTATTTATTTATTTATTTATTTATTATTTACTCCAGAGTATTTTGATAGGTGTAGATGCTTGGAAGAACAGCTAATTGTAAAGATGTATTATCAAATACCAAAATCAGAATAATCCATGCCATAGTATTTCCTATTTCTATGTATGATTGGGAAAGCTGAATTGTGAAGAAAGATGGGAAGAAAAACAAATAATTTGAAATAAACCATGGTACTAAAAAAACACACACACAGATACATAGGTCTTAGATCATTATAGGCCTAAACTGTCATTAGAAGCTAAAACAACCAAACAGATTTCTTGATATTGACAACAGTGGAAGATAATAGGAAAAGAGGAAGGATGAGTTGATTCAGTCAAGGAAGCCAATGCCCGCAGAATTCAAAACTTGAGCAAGGGAGTTGATGATTCGAGCTCTTGCAGGTCTCTTATGCATAGGGTTACCATAAATCAACATTAACGTGACAACAAGTAACCATGACGAAAAGAGATTATTATATCATTTGCCTAAGATTTTCTTGCTTGCTTTGCGCACAGCTGGAATACAGCAGTGGAAAAGAAAATTCATTCTGATGGAAGGCCATGCAGTACTTCTGAGCATGCTCTTTACTGTCAACCCAGTCAGCATACGGGAGATAAAAATCTATATCAGTGTCTCCTTTGTTCAGTAGCACTCCAGAGAATGGCAAGAAGTGGCCTTCTGTTCTTAACAGGATTTGACTTCTAATTAGTTTAAACTTAATTAAAAATAGTGATACAATTGCTTCATTACCATTCCTAATCACTGAAACAGACTGCCTGTATTAAATTCTCAGCCTTAATACAACACAGTGCTCTACTGCTATTTATGTTTTAAACATTCCCCAAAGTCCCCACCCCCCACAAAAAAATCCTTAACTATTAAATCAGTTACAAGAACATTTTGTTACTGGAGAAAAACAATGTGAAAGTCAATTCATTTAATTTCTGGCATTGGTAAAATAATTACCACACTGTATGGAATAGTAATATATTATGATATACTACGTAGTCAAAGGCATTATGTGTTGTAAGAGTGTACTCCAAGACATGTCTTCTCAGAAATTAGCCCCACTGGGTTCCATGAGGCTTACTTTCTGAAAGAAGTATAGGATGACAGATTGAATCTGAGAAGAAAAGCCCATTGATGATAACAAATGCTATGTACCTTTCTGTCTCCACTAAAGCTCAAAGACTGCAAAATTCAAATGTATAAAACATAGTGTGCATTGCAAGACAACCCTCAAGAGTTACAGTCAGCCTTCCACATTTTGGGAGGGTTAGAGGTATGGAACGCCCCCAGAAAATGAAAAATCACAAATAAAAAACACTATTTTTTAAACCTGTGTGAATAAATCTCTAGGAATTTTTAGGTTTCTAAGCATGACTTTGTGGTCAATTTCTACAAGAAGTTAACTATCAAATCATGCCAGAGGACCTACACATGCCTAGAGAATTGTTTTCTTTAGGTCCCCCTAGTGACCAATTTCTGTCTAGATTCCTGATCGAACTTTTAATCAAATGTACAAAATCTGCAGAAGTTAGACCTACAAATGTGTAGGGCCAGCTCTATAGTGTTTTCAAAACTTGAATGATTAATGATAACTCATTAAAAATTGTCTACAGTGCCGCATTAAATCTAGCATAAAAAGGCAAAAACCAGGGTCCCTAGAAGAGAGCTCTTCAGTAGGGATCTCCTCAAGAGGAGGAAGCCACAGGCTTATCCAAACTGCGATTTCAAACATGGTTGGAACTAGGCTACTTACTTGGAGATGAGGAGGAAGAGAAAAGGGGAAATACATGAGGAAATAAGCCTAGAAAATGTATTTTTCTGAAATTCATCAGCATGGTTGAGGAAAACACATTCCAAATAGGTAGCAATTCCATATTCCTATTGTCTGTTGGGGAAGAGAGATTTCTGAGACTAGGGACTGTGTGCAAAGTCTGGAGGCCAAATCAAAACAAAAAAACAAAAAAACAAAAACCCACCACCACTCTGCACAAAAAAGTAGCCAGATACCTACAACAGCCATACAACCTATTAAAAAGGCAAACTGCCAGTTTCAGAGGCCTCTATGAAAAACAGTTCATCCTTTTGTTATGATCATTAAAAAAAGTTTGGAGTGGCAAAAGGTTCCAACGGCAGCATTGGGGAACATGTGTGAACGTACACCCAGATTTTACCTACTGTTATCCTAGATTCTGGTCTTCTGACTGGTCCATTTCCACTTGTCGGGGGAAAGCAGTACCTTACTGACTTCAGCCATGAAGGCTTCTATTGCTGAAAAATACTCCTCAAGAACATCCGGTGGTTAGTCTTCCAAGACCCTAGACTTTGGGTAATTTCTACTTAGCCAAAAAAGGTGGGATCCTAAATGACTCCAGCAAAGAATGCTGCTGCTGAAGGTACCTAGAAAACATGGGGCTGGGATCATTGGTAGGGCTTGTAACCAAAGAAACATTTAATCACTACTCTTAGATATTTTTATTATCAGTGTAAAATATAAATGGGACTATTTAATTTTGGTATATTTATTACTGCAAGATGTTTGTTGTTTGTAATTATTTAAATTCTGGGTTAGAATTGCTATTGAAATATTTGGAAATGCTAACATTAACAGCATTTCCTCTTCTGGGAAATGTTCTGGTGGCATCAATATGAGGATGACATTAATTTCTTATTAGTTCTTCTTGCCTCAATCCAAATAAGCTATTTTGGTTCTAAACCAGTGTCTGTCGTCAGTAATGGATTGGATGAAGGCAAACAAATTAAAACTTAATCTAGACAAGACAGTGGGGCTCCTGGTCAATTGAAAGGTAGATCCGGTATAAGCCTGTGCTCCTCCTGAAGATGCAAGCTTGCAGCTTTGGTGCACTTCTGATTTCAACCTTGAGCCTGGGATCTCAGATTTCAGCACTGGCCATCGGTTCATTTGAACAGTTAAAGCCTGAGTACCAGCTGCACTTGTTCCTTGACACAGCAGACCTAGCCATGATGACACATATCTCAGTTACCTTCAGTTTGGATTACTGTAACACACAACATGTGGGGCTGCCTTTGGAGTCTGTTCACAAGCTAGTCCAAAGAGCTGTAGCCAATTTTTTAACTCGGGTTAGCTATATGGACCATACAACTCCCTTGCTGCAACAACTTTACTAGCTGCCAATTCATATCTACATACTATTTAAAGTGCTGGTAATAACCTATAAAGGTTCAGGCTATTTGAAGGACCTTATTCTCCTTTGTTTTGAGCTCTTCACTCTCCTTATCATCTTACTAAAGGCAAATTAAAACAGCTTTTATTTCAGCAGGCCTTTAAGAAACAATTGTTTCAAAGGGATATAGTCCTTCTATAACATGCTGTTTTTTATTTATTTGCAGTGATTTATGTTTTTAATTTATTTTCATCTTTTGATAGTTTAATTACTCTTTAACTTTTGTATTATGTGAATTGTTATCTGTGCTTGGTTTTAATTGCAGTAAGCAGCCCGGGATCTCCAACTGGGAAAAAGGCATGATATAAACAACAAATATTATTTTACCATGGAGAAGTAGCATGCTATGAAGCTGAAGACAGAACAACAGTACCACTGGGGAACCTAACATGCCTCAAATTGAATCCCAAACTTTGTGGAACTTAAATTCATATACTTGCTCAATAGCTGCACCACCTACAGCTATTAAAGGCAAAGGAAGACATGGTAAATGGGTGTTGTAGGACTGCACAAAACACCTTGGGTGGCTGGTTATGCACTCCTGCATTTCATACAAAAAAAGTAACAACAACACATACTTTTGTTTTCTATCTACAAACCAATATCAAAAGAAGTACTTCTGAATGGGAACTCTACTGTGTGTCTGCATGTTCATCAACTCTTTCACAATCCTTCCACATGATTTGCATACTATGGAAAAGTGGAAGCCTGGGTTTTGGGAACTACAATAACGCAACTGTGAGGGTGAGACTGCCTGCCTGATCAACATCTGCTGCCTGCTGCCAGTAACAGAAAGGCTGCAAGGATGGAGATAGGGAAATACCTGACTGAAAGGGAGAGTGTGGAGTGTGCGCAAGGGATAAACAACACTTGGGTGAACTGACACAAAGAGTTTCCAACCCAGGCAAAGACAGTAGAGGCTGAATGGGTGTCAGGGTGGAGAGAGGAAAAAACAAAAAAGGAGCGGGGGGGGGAGAGAGGGGGGGACTCTGGGGGGAGACTGAAACTAAAACGTTCTTAAGTTAGGTGGAGATGTGTAATTCCACTCATTTTTATAATAGAAGTTATAGACAAAACAAACAAATGGGCACCTCTAGGAAGCAGAAATCACATTTGAATTACTTTGAAAGGAAACATGTCGTTGGAGAGTGCTGAGATTGGACATATGGGCAAATTGAGAAATCCTTCACTAGGCTGCTATTCAATTATTGCAGCCTCCTTCCCTGTAAAATATGATTAATCAACTTTCACGTGACCTTGTTAAAGGTACTCTGAGAGCCTCCATTGAAAGACTAATGCATATTGTAAATACAAGTGATGTAGCTGCTGGGCAAGTGTTTCCATTATGGTAGCTATCCATCACCATGAAAGTGTTAAGTGAGAGCTCTTTGCTTACTCTGCACACTTATTCATTAAATACACATTCTCTAAGTCACTGGTTTTGCAGCAGAGATAACTATGCCACATTCCCTATAAGTCTACATAATACAGGATTCAGCCATGCTTACCTGTAAACATCAGTAAAGCTGCACATTGTTTTCTATATGCTACTTTACACTGTGCCATTATCACTTGAAAGGCAAGCTAAAAAATATAAACCAGGAGGATTTCACCAGCCAGAAAACAGAATTAAAACAAAACATGTCTAGGAAAACAAAAACAAACCCCACAATTTCCCCCAGAATTTAGAAAATATATTTTGTAGTTCTATATCTCCCAGAATCCTCCAAAGCACCAAAGACATAGCAATGCTGGTTGAGGAAACCTGACAGCTCCTAGAATATAACCTTTTCAAGTTGTGATTGCCTTGATTTATTTGTTTGTCATCCTTCATCTTCCTGTTTCATATTTAATTAAAGTTCCAATGTAGAATAAAGTAACAATTCACAAATTACCTGGCCAGGTTCAAGCGTCATTACATGGGCCTGTGCTTTCTTGAACTGCGGGTAACTTCTCAAATCAGGACTGACTACGTTGACTTTGCTGAAAACACTGGACTCTTCATAGGGAAGTCTGGTAGGATAGAGAAAACTGGAATCTTCAGGCGGATAGAGATACCACCTTTTCCTGGAAATAAAAATGGTGAAATCTCACCATCTTCTGTTTTTGTTTGTGAACAATGTTATTGGTACAACATTATCAGGGCTGGGCTAGAAAAGCGGTTAAACCACCAGCTATAGAAGATCCTGCCGATTGGAACGTTGGCAGTTAAAGGCCGGGTTGGGGTGAGCTTCCACCGTCAGCTCAGCTTCTACTAACCTAACAGTTCGAAAACAACAATGTAAGTAGATAAATAAGTACCACTTTGGTGGGGAGGTCAAAGGCACCCTGAAAAACATCCTGGCAAAAATCCGACCAAGAAAGGCATTGATGGATGACAGGCTCCTTGGCGTGGAAAATGAAACAACAGCACCTTCCCATGGCCTAGTCGAGCACAGCCGGATGCCAGAGACTAAAAGAGGGAAGCCTTGCCTCTATTTATGTACTGTCTGTCTCTGTCAATTGTATAACAGCATTTAATATTTGCCATATATGTACCTGTAATCTGCTCTGAATACCCCCGGGGAGATAGAGCAGAATATAAATAAAGTACATTATTAAGTATATTACAATCAACCCAGAGTTACAAAGAACTAGTAAAAAAATTATTATGTAGCATAATACACTAAACAGTTAAACAACTTTTTTTTAAAGAGGATTTGGTGAAAAAAAAAAACATTCTCACATTCTTTATGAGTCATGATTAATTTTGCTTGGGTACTGCTATGAAAGGAGACAAATGCATACAACAAACAACAGTGACTCAGTAGTGTCTTTATCTTTGATGAACCCACTGAGTATTGAATTTAATATTGAGTCAGTTTGAAGTCTTCTCACTATTAAATTTTTCCAAACAGATGAACAGACTGGCTCATCACAGGGAAGCCAGGATAGAATTCATTGTGTAATTGTTGGGAACTTCCAGCTACGAACTCACTGTTTAAAGTATTTGCCCCAGACTACCATGTTTTATATATTTAAGACATGCATGATATCTAGTTTTTCTTTCATTGCAGGCACTTCCTCTTCCAACTTTTTTGTAGGGCCCATAGGAAGCTATCTTGAACTTTTTTTTTTCGTGTCAGGAGCAACCTGAATCGCTTCTGGTGTGAGATAATTGGCCATCTGCAAGGACTTTGCCCAGGGGACGCCCGGATGTTTTTGATATTTTTACCATCCTTGTGGGAGGTTTCTCTCATGTCCCCGTATGGAGCTGGAGATGACAGAGGGAACTCATCCACGCTGTCCCCGGGTAGGATTCGAACCTGGCAGCCTTCAGGTCAGCAACCCAACCTTCAAGTTATAAGGCTTTAATCCTCTATGCCACCGGAGGCTCCTTCTTGAACTGAGTCACAGTGTTGTCAACTCTGACCGGCAGCAGCTCTCTGAGGCTACAGGAAGGAACATTTCCTGCCCCTTCTTTGAAATACCTGGTGGCAACTGCCATTCAAGTATTAAACCAACCTGCTCAACTGTTGCACTCAGATGTGTTCAGCATGGTATGGTGCTAATCTGTTTTTATGCTGCAGAATACAGCTATCACGCTTCCACCACAAAAGAGTAAATGGACAGATTTTAGCTCTCAGACAATGCTTCATGTCTAAGACAGGAGAGCTTTGCTCTTTAAGGCTTTGACATTGAGTACCTTCTTGAACTGCTTTTCAACAGAGGATTTTTTTTCCAAATGTTCAATATGAAAATCCTATTTGCTGTTCCGATCGCAAGGATAGGCTGCTTCTCTTCCTGCCAGGAGGCAAGGAGTCTCTCATTTAAGTGGCTTCCATGTGCGATCCAGTTATAGTTCTGTATTGTGCAATCGGAAGGTCAGATTTCAGATTTCTGAGTATGTCATCTCTGAAGCTTCAGAAAGCAAATGTGACTCTTCACTTGAGACTCCAAAGAGCCAATACTATGTGGAGAAGACAACATTGTACTAGACAGACAAAGAAGCTGCATCTGAACATCATAAGATCTGGCACTAAAGATAAATCCAGCTTGTTGTGAATGAGCCAACCTGCTGGTACATGCAGCTTATCGCTTCTTGCAGCAGCAATGTCTCAAGAATGTGCTAATATTTTGTCCTCTTCCTCACTGTAGCAGATGAATTACAGACGAAGCAAGATATCTTGAATGATGGTGATTCAATAAGAACAGCAATTTAGCATGAAGCAATAGAGAAAAAGACAAATCTTATATTGGGGATTCTTAGAAATTGGAGTCATAATACTCTGAAATTATTACAGAGATGTTGAAGAATGCTGCAAAAGGCTCCAAGTTGCCTTATCTCATAAAAGCATATAGTCATACTGGATTGGTTGGTTTGGAAAAAAAGTAATCTATTACTTTACTTTGCTGGTTCTCAAAAGTTGAATGGATGCTTGTCAGTTAAAATACCAGACTATAAGAAGCCACTGAGCTGGTAGAAAGTATATCTTCCTTCTGTCCACTTTGCTGTTTCCCACAACCCCAGAAGGGACACTGGCACAATACAGCCACATGAACTAGCCTTTGGAAAGTGTGGTATTCATATTTTTATTTTATTTTATTTACAGTATTTATATTCTGCCTTTCTCACCCTGAAGGGGACTCAAGGCAGATCACAGAACACATATATGGCAAACATTCAATGCCAATTATAACAATGACAAGACAGACAGTAGATAGAGTTATATATATATATATAGGCTTTTATTTACAGTATTTATTTATTTGTTTGTTTGTTTATTTTTCAAACTTATATGCCGCCATTCCTCTAGGGCTCGGGGCGGCTTACAAGAACCGGCTAAAATCAACAATTTAAAAACATCTTTAAAACATCTTTAAAACATCTTTAAAAATATCTTTCCCATCTTTCGGCATCTTTGGAGGCTGTGTTCAGTTCTGGCCACCAGGGGAGTGCTGTCGTTCCATCCCCCTGCCGAAGAGCTTTCTTAGTTCATAAACTTCCTCCTTTTTTCTGATCAAACATGGAGCTGAAATACCTACCCACTTTAATGTGGTTCCTATTTATCTACTCACATTTGTTTTTGAACTGCTAGGTAGCCGGAAGCTGGGCTAAAGGTCAGGCACTCAACCTGACCCGAGCTTCAAACTCTTAACTTTCCATTTGGCAAGATTTATTGCAGTTTGGTCAAATCATGTTTTATTGATTAGCCCATCGGCTGCATCAAAACATTTAACACATAGACATACCTACAACATACAACCTGCGGTAAAAAAGAAGGTAAAATAAACAAGCTGGTGATTAACCTGCTGCACTGAAGCCCATAATTTTAGTAAAAAGGTTAAGTCACAAAAGGGGTGGTATTATCCCTTCTCACCAGTAAAAAAAATAATTAATTATAAAAACTAGTCATTTAAAACTAATTACATAGAAAATACTCTAAAAGTAAGGATTTGGAATTGTTGTTGTTATTTATTCATTCAGTCGCTTCTGATTCTTCGTGACCCCATGGACCAGCCCATGCCAGAGCAATCTGTCGGCTGTCACCGCCCCCAGCTCCTTCAAGGTCAAGCCAGTCACTTCAAGGATACCATCCATCCATCTTGCCCTTGATCGGCCCCCCTCTTCCTTTCTCCTTCCATTTTCCCTGGGGCAACATTACCTCTTCAAGCTTACCTGTTTTCTCATTATGTGGCCAAAATCTTTGCCTCTAATATCCTTCCCTCCAGTAAGCAAGGATTTGGAATACCATCCCTTAAAGCAACAGTCAAACTATCTGAGAGTTTTAATGTATTGCTGACTAGATGCAGCCCATCTGAATTAATCTAATTTATTGAATTTCCAATACTGGAGAGGTTTAAGTTTAAGGTAAACAAAACGGAGAGGTCAGAGCTGAAAGGAGAAAGGGGGGGGGGAATGCAAACTACTTTAAGAGATGTGGAGTAGAAAGAATACATTTGGTGGATTGGCCCATATTTTTTCAAACAGCAAGTCAGTAGATGAGCCTGCTGGTTATGTGGTAGTTGATAAATGAAGCTTGTCTCCATGACTGTGTAGGCTGTCTCCACTTCAGAGAGATTGGAATGGGAATTAGCCATCTACATTAGCAAAGAATGCATGGAGCCTCTGAGAATGACACATTCATACTATGTCTTGTACTACTCCGATTCCTACTTATTTCTTACTCATCTCTCCCTGTAGACCAGTGGTTCTCAACATGTGGATCCCCAGATATTTAGGCCTTCAACTCCCAGAAATCCTAACAACTGATAAAATGGCTGGGATTTCTGGGAGTTGTAGGCCAAAACACCTGGGGATCCAAAAGTTGAGAACCACTGCTGTAGATCAAGGAAGGGAACAACAACAAATAACATTCAGGAGTACAAATCACTGTGTTAGACCCAGCTGCTAACATAATGCCATGAATCAGATATTCATCTATCTAATGCATAACCTGTTCTGGAGGAAACTGGAATTTCCATAGTTAAGTGTAAATTTCCAAATTTCACAAGCTCTTACATGAACAACAAACACAGCTATAAAATGACAACTCCCCTTGCTTGCCATTAGTGTTACTTAATAATATGCCTGGGGCTTGAGAGAACAGAAAAGCACACGTGAATTAAATAATTAATTAAACAATTAAAAGACAAGAACACTGGGAATCCCTCATGTTTACGATAGAAATATGTTTCTTCTTACCTTCCCTGTACTTGTAGCACTAAATTGCAGCCGTAGGAGTCCAAATGGCATGGAGTGTTTGCTCCTCTTGAGCCAATCCACAAAGTGCTATCTCTTCCATTTCGTCCCTCAAATCCAAAATCAGACCATACTACATCCTATTGTAAACAGAGAGTTGAAACAAAACACCATTTTGAATATCAAACCAAGATGGAGCTCCATCTCCACATTTTTTCTACATTCTCCAGAAAGCTCTATCATAGCTGGGAAAATATGGCTCTCTGGATGTTTGTGTGTATACTACAAATCTCATCAGCCCAAGCAAGTATAGCCAATGGGGAAAGGATGACGGTAGTTGTAGCTCAAAACATTCAGAGGGTCACACCTGTCCATACATATAATACATTATTTTAGGGTATAATTGCTATTGGAAAAAATCAAGTGAGGTACACAAACACTTCAAAATCAATTTCTTTAGAGAAAGTGGAGGCAAACATTTAAAGAAGATAAAATAGGTTTGAAACCTATTTACATTCCACCTCACTCAACCACCAATCACTCTTTGTGGTCCATCATTCAGAGAAACCGTTGAGTAAGTTATGAGTTTCCTCTGTGTCTATACACATGAAGCAGGCTGTGAAAGACATCTATGGATAACCATTTTATCTCACATCTTTACTACTTGTCAAGATTTATTTTTTTTCGTGTCAGGAGTGACTTGAGAAACTGCAAGTCGCTTCTGGTGTGAGAGAATTGGCCATCTGCAAGGATGTTGCCCAGGGGATGCCCGGATGTTTTGATGTTTTTATCATCCTTGTGGGAGGCTTCTCTCATGTCCCTGCATGGAGCTAGAGCTGATACAGGGAGCTCATCCACGCTCTCCCCGGGTGGGATTCGAACCTGGCAGCTTTCAGATCAGCAACCCAACCTTCAAGTCACAAGGCTTTAATCCACTACGCCACCGGGGGCTCCACTTGGCAAGATGATACATACGACTAAGTTGTTTCACTTCCCAAGCAGTTGAGCATGTGTATGGGTTTTCTATATCTATCATCCTGACTTTTGTATATCTATCATCCTGATAGGAAGAAATTTATCACACGTCTAGAGTAGCTACATGATAAAATTGTTGCCTATACTCTCCTACTGCTCATTGTATGACAGGTGTAAATAGCATAATGATTCATCCCACTATTTCTGTAATACCCTTGGTTGAAGAAATCAAGAACAGGCTATATCTAAAATCTCTTTGAACTTATTTTGAAAAAGGGAGAAAATTAGTAAGCAAATGGCATCTCACTTTGATGAGTGATCAGCTCTAATTTCCAGTATTAGGAGGCCACTGTTAATGTCATCCATTTCTAGCTGGTTCGTTGGTTTTTTAAATGCCATTTTTTGAGGGGAAATGAATGCTACCTTCATCATCTTGTCCTTGATTTTTTTCCTTGAAAAATGTGAATCACTTGTACTGATATATAATATATCATATATTAACACTGGTCTGATTTCTGAATTTACTCCAGCTGGCATCTTCCCCTGAATATGTTTGATTCAAAAACATCAGCGGAATGGATAGGACAAATTTTACCAATCCCCACTGCTGCCACTGGTTCCCTCAAATTTAGCTCTATAAGGCAAGAAGAATGTGGAGCGGAAGTTTCAAGAAGCAAGAAAAAAAACTCTGCTGGATCTCAATCTCATCTATGAATAGAAGGAATCCTTTACATTCATGGGCATCCAGTTATGATTCAAGCTAACAAAAGCACATCTCAAAGAACATATCCATAAAACAGTTAAAGATACTTTAATAAATTGAACAAGATGAATCTGTCAGTGTAGTCAAATAACCTTCAATACCACCAGGTATACAAGCATGCATGAATCTGGATTTAAAGTGCAGGAGGACAGGTAGACACTTGGCTGCAGACCAGGAGAAAGTCAATTCAATTATTTTCAAAGGTAGAATCCTTTCAGTGAAATGGTTCTTTTGGCATTGGGTAGGAAACTTTTCTATTGACACTGGGTGAAGTCTGTGGTGAAAGCATGCAATTTTTGCCAAGAACATTAAATGTATTGTGATGTATTGTGTGTGTGTTTTTAATTCAATTGAAAAATAGTTTATAAAACCAGTGCCAAAGGAATGTCGATTAAAAGGACAGCAGAAGAAAAAAAACATGTCCTGCCAAAGCTTTTTTTTAAAAGGAAGGAGATGGGAGGTTTTGAACTTGTGCAAAAAAAATCAAAGTGCATTGTAACATACTATGCTCAATTATGATAAATTAGTTAATCTTCATCACTAGCATTCTTTTTTATATATAAAATAAAAGACTGAATTTTAAAGGTTTTCTTTATAAAAAGAAATGCCAACATAGTGGCTTTTGTGAATGGGCATAACAAATCACAGAGTTGAAAGGAGCCTCATGGCCCATCAAGTCCAACCACACTGCTCAGTATAGGATTTCCAGCTAGAATATCTCCGCAGGCAGCTGTCCAGGCTCTTTTTGAAAGCATCCACCTCTCAAGTCAATTGGTTCCATTGCCAAACCGTGATTACTGCTAAAATGTTATTTCCAATATATAATCAAAATCTACCCACCTCTAACTTTAACCATTAGGCTTGGCGCTTATCTCTGGGGCAGCAGAGCACAAACCAGGACCCTCCTCTTTGTGACACCCTTTACTTAAAGTGTATGATCATATCATCCTTCAATCTTCTTTTTATCAAGCTGAACATGCCCAGCCCTTTCAACTTGTCTCATATGTTTTCTATGCCTCTTATCATCCTCACTGAGTTTCTCAGAACTTACTCCAATCTGGCTATATCCTTCTTAAAATGGGGCACCAAGAACTGAATATAATACTCCAGAACTTAATACTGTACTCATATACTGTACAATCTTTCAGGGGTTTGAGACAGCATTGACCTGAATTTGTGAAAAGGGGACACAGGCTATCTCTCCCTGCCTCTACTGTTGTTCTCTACGTCTGAATAACAAAGTTTGAAGAGGACATTTGTTCTCTATATAAACCCTCCACTATCATGTGGGCAAACCTCCATCCAGAATGGAGACCGTTTTCCATATGTGAAAACTAATGAGGTTTAGGAGACAGGACTAACCTGCTCCTTTCCCCTATGTATTCAGGATATTCTGGAATTCAAACAGGACTACCAATTTGTGTAATCACAATACTAATCTGAGAACCAGTGTAGTATAGTGGTTTGAGTGCTAGAATAAGATATTGAAATTTGAATTCTCACTCTACAATGGAAATCTGCTGGGTGACCTTTGACTAGTCATACTATTACAACCTATGAGAGCAGTGAAAGCCATGGGAATTTATCTCCCTTTCATAAATTTTGTCTAGAAAACCTTGAGATAGGATCACTGTACTCAGCTTGACAGTATCTAACAAGAATGGTAGCCTGTTTCAATAGCTTTTCCAACAATGTCTGACGCTTTACCAACACATTTGTCAATAGTAGCGCACTGGACTGATGACACTAAGTCTCCCAAAATGACTTCATGATCTCTCTGACGCAGATACTGCCAATTCAAAATCCATCACTGACATGTGATACAAGGTTCATTTGTTCCAACATAACCCTGTTGCACTTCATTACTGAATTTCATGCACCACTCCATCTTGAAAATCAAGATGACTGTTTACAGTCTGTTTGGGAATTTATCATCATGAATTGTGATAACATCATGGCTACAATAATTGTTCAACTTCTCTTCCTTCATTATACATGATTAAGTTAAGCTGCTGTCACAGTACAAATAAATGCAGTCGAACTCCTGTTAATAAACTTATCTTTATATTTGCACACTTTTCCTCCTGTAGTTTTTTTAAACAGTTATCCATTCGTAAGATGTCACAACATCTTATCAAAAGGTGTGTTGGAAGTAGACTGGGATATACTTGTAGATCTCTGGGTGCCATACAAAAATTTTCATGTTTGATCTACCCACCATGACTGACTTTCGCTTAGCTAAAGTACCCTTACCCTGTAAAACAGATGTTATCAGATGGTTGCTTTTGACAGACCTTTATTCCTGGCCGGTTTTAGAGTGCTCCATTAAAATCCCTGATCCCTGGTAATTCATACATAGGGTTCACAGGTAGTGTTCATGCATAACCCATTATACAACCACTTTGAGTCTCCTTTGGAGCTGCTTTGAGTCTCCTTTGGGAGAGAAGAAGCAGGATATAACTACTACTACTACTACTACTACTACTACTACTACTACTAGGGGCCAGGCTGTGCCGCAGGCTGGTGAGCAGCCTGCTGCAATAAATCACTCTGACCATGAGGTCATGAGTTCGAGGCCAGCCCGTGGTGGGGTGAGCACCCGTCAATTAAAAAAAAATAGCCCCTGCTCATTGCTGACCTAGTAACCCAAAAGATAGTTGCATCTATCAAGTAGGAAATAAGGTACCACTTATAAAGTGGGGATACAAATTTAACTAATTTACGACGTTGGAATGAGGAAGTACTGTCACAGTGGATGATGAAGCAACTGCTCCCCCCTGTGGCCAGAATTGAACATCCCCTCAGGAGAAGGTTAAATTGCCTCTGCATCTGTCTCTGTCTCTGTTCTATGTGTATATGTGCATTGAATGTTTGCCCTATATGTATATAATGTGATCTGTCCTGAGTCCCCTTCGGGGTGAGAAGGGCGGAATATAAATACTGTAAATAAATAAATGATAAATACTACTACTACTACTACTAATAATAATAATAATAATAATAATAATAATACAGTACATGGGGTGATATAAACGCTTGTGTCTACTCCTTCTGGTCCACACTATGTCTGCCTAATAGACTGGATATTCTAGTTCGTTTGTTTTTAAATTAAAGTGATCCCTCAGGTCTAAGGAATGTCTCCCTTATCTCATCTCATGAAGGTAACTGCTCGATTTAGCTAAACCTACCTTAATTCTTAGTCTGAAATCTAGGAAGGTGCAGCATAGTAATTTTTCTCTAATTGCTACAGCAGTTTTCCATATGTTTTTCAACTGTTCTTCTCATATCTACATAAAATGTTACTTAAAACTGAATTCTAAGAATATATTAGACTTAAGATAAATTAACTATCCTCATATTTCTTGTTAACTATTTTCTGTGGCTCCATTTGAGTATATTTTATTTCTCTATTTAAAATATTTTGGACTAACATTCTATGAATTATCAGGTCTTAGAAGCTAAGCAGGATCAGCCCTTATTAGTACTTGGATGGGAGGCTTCCAATGAATACCATTTGCTGTAACTATATTTCAGAGAAAGAGACTGATAAAACTATCTCTCGGTATTCCTTGCCATATGAAATTCATGGGCTGGCCATACATTGTCAGGGAATGTGAGAGCATGTACACACATATTTAAGAAAATAATCGAAAAACCAATGTAAGATAACCATATAAAGCACAACAAAAGCTTTAAAAGATCAGCCTGAAATTAGTATAAATTATGGATCTGAAACAAAATTGTATACAAAAAAGAATACTCTCAAAGTCTGGGATGAATCAACATTAAAAATGGAAAAATGATCCAAGTTCGGGATGAACAGAACCTGAATTTGAGCATGGGGAGAAAAGCTGAAAATGATAGCTTCATTTTGGCTTACTTAGATGGGGAATAAAAGGCCTATATAAATATTTAAGCAATCGTTCACTAAATTATCTTGGGAACCTATTACATTTAGAAGACTAACAGAAGGTGAGAAGAAAGATAGACATATTTGTTTTTTAAAAAGACAGAAATATTCCAGTTCTCTGTGGTGTAGGTACAAACGTATAATATTTAAACAGTAGAATTCACTATATTAGAAAAAACAATTATCCTGAGTTATCAGAATTAACTCAACTCCTGTATGAAGAGAAGTTCCTAAAGTTGCTGTACTTCTGATTTATATAGGTTGGGCTTACGTATTTGATTTACATATCTCTTTGTTTTTGTATACCTGGACATTTTAATTCTTCTCTGTGCTATCCTGGTAGGTACTATTAATCTAATAGACATTAGGTTCAATGCCTCATCACCTAAAACCATGACTATTATTTATCCCAAACAACAGTTGGTCAATGATCAATTTGTTCGCAGGCCAGTATTGTGATATATGTTTAAAGAACAGAAGAAAGAAGGATCGATTCTCCTCAGAGCAAAATATGTACATATAAAGCTGCCTCACATGTAATCTGACCAAAATACTGGCCAGTCTATTCTAGGGCCATCTACTTTACCTAGCGGTTGCTCTATTACACCTTAGGCAGAAGTTCTCTCTAATCAATGGAAATAATAGTGATTGAATTTGGAACCTTCTCCTCATAGCTTTCTATTTTGCTCCTGGGCTTTGTGTATGTGCCTGTTGTGTATATTTATCCTGGACCTCATAAATCCACTGGAAAAATAAGCAGCATCATCATAATCATTTTTATTTCTTACTTGCCTCTCCTCATGGCTCAAGGCAGGGGCATAACACAGTTAGAACACACCACAAAAACATCCAGTAAAATGCATATATTAAAACATTTCTGTGAAATACACATATTAAAATACATGAAACAATTTAAAATTCATAGTTAAAAACTTACTGGTTAGGCCATAAAATGCGGTCCGTTGGTCTTTACTGGATTTCAGGGGAAATTTTATTTATTTATTTATTTATTTATATCACTTTTACCCCACCCTTCTCCCCCGTAGGGACTCACGGCGGCTTACAACAGTCGGCAATTTACATATACTGCCCTGAACACATTTATTATCAGATAATGTGCAGTATTCCAACAGTTGGCGATGCCAGGCAGTGGCAATGGTAATAGGATAGGACTGATCATATATACTGCAGTCTACAGAATGACTGATGTACAGTACGACTTCCCCATATCCATGGGAGATACATTCCAGGACTGACCATGGAGAAATGAAATCATGGATAATAACAAACCTTATTGAAATGAATGGCTTTTGGCAGTAGTATACCATAGAACTGTGTCAGAGGACCTAGAACAGGGGTCCCTAAACTAAGGCCTGTGGGCCAAATGCAACCCTCCAAGGTCCCTACTCTAAACTTTAGGCGTAGGGTCACCCTAAGTCTGAAATGACTGAAAGACACACAACAACAACAATCCCAATTAACTTGACTATCTCATCAGCCAAAAGCAGGTCTATACTTCCCATTGAAAATACTGGTAAGTTTATGTTGGTTAAAATTGTTCTTCATTTTAAATATTGTATTGTTCTTTCATGTTTTTAGTGCTACAAATAATATATGTGCAGTGTGCATAGCAATTAGTTCATTTTTTTTCAGCCCCCCAACAGCCTGAGGGACCATAAATCAGACCTCTGCTTAAAAGATTTGAGGACACCAAGCCTAGAAAATGCCTTGAGAGAACAAAAAATGTCAGGCCTGGATAAGTGAAACCATGGTTACCAGTCTCATGGATATAGGGAGTCACAATATACTGTATTTGGATCAGGAACGGCCCAAGGAAATTTAAAGGGGTACGCAAAAAAATTTTTGAAAAATTTGGCTTGTTGTGGAAACAAGAAGTGTTGTGGAAACAAGAAGCAGTGATGCCTCTTATCCTTATGATAACTCTTTCAGGAGCGAATTTTCCTTCTGAGGGGTAGATTTCTCTCACTTTCTGTTTTCTCACCTTGTTCTTAACTATGAGTCATTTGTAAGTCGAATGTTTATAACTCGAATGTTTATGCTTTGCTTTGTTTATGCTTATACTTTTGCTTTGAAAAGAAAATTTGAATCTGTGCCACTGAATGACTTTTGGGTAGGACTGATAAACGTATGGCTGTCAGTAGCTGAAAAGGCTATCTGATCCCTGCTCCCATTCATATCTATTGATGTGATCCAGAAAAAGAAATGTAGGAGTAAGTTAGATACCCCCCCCCCCACAGAGTTACATATTCAGAAGTTGGACATAAAGCCCAATTTCAATACTGTTTTAAGTACAAAAATTAAACAATCAGTCCTTTAGGTGTGAATCCAATAATTTCCCATTTCAAAATAAAGATTTGTGGCTATATTCAACATTTTCCTGCATCAAAATAAAGATTTGTGGTTATATTTAATATATTACCTCATTATTTCCGAACCTTCTACATTATACAAAACACTCAGGCAATATGAGTAGATGAAAAAAGGAAGAACTTTGTGAGTTCACAATGCTGAGGGACAAAGTTAGGGTTCTGTGGGAAAATCAGGGAAAAGAGTTATGGTTCTGTGGGAGAAAAGGTTCCATGACTGAAAATTATGGGAATAGCAGGTCTACTTTACAAAGACATACTTTACATATGTCTAGATCAGGGTTCCTCAAACGTTTTAAGCCGAGGGCCGGTCCACAATCCTTCAGACTGTTGAGGGGCCAGATTATCATTTGAAAAAGAAATACAAACAAATTCCGATGCACACTGCACATGTCTTGTTTGTAGTGCAAAAACAACTACAAGAACAACAAGAACAAGAAAAATGAAAGAACAATACAATATTTAAAAATAAAAACAATTTTAACCAACATACATTGATCAGGATTTCAATGGGAAGTGTGCTCCTGCTTCTGGCCAATGAGATAGTCAAGTTAATTAGGGTTGTGGTTGTTGTTGTTGTTGTGTGCCTTCAAGTCATTTCAGACTTTGGGTGAGCCTAAGTCTAAAATTTATTTATTTATTTATTATTTACTGCATTTATTTACTACATTTGTATCACACCCTTCTCACCCCAAAGGGGACTCAGAGTGGCTTACAAATTATATGTACATACAATATATTATTAATATAGCACAATATTAGCATTATATATTACTATATTGAACTATACCACAATACTGTAATATTATTAGTAATATTATGTGTAATATTGAATATATAATTAATATCATTATATGGTATTATTATTAGTGTTATATTGTATTACATTATAATATTATTATCAATATTATATGTATATACAATACATTATATTATAAAACTGAGGGCGGGGGCCAGGTAAATGACATCGGAGGGCCGCATCCGGCCCCCAGGCCTTAGTTTGGGGACCCCTGGTCTAGATTATGGAATTAACTCTTGCACACTAAAAAAATTCAATGAAACTAGCCCTCTATAAGGTATTTTAAATTCTCTGAAGGCAGCATCCCTCTTTCTGACATTCAATACCAAAGAATCACCAAGATAAGTTTCTAAGTGAATGAAATAATGCTGGGAGCTTACCTGATTTACAGAAAGAATTACAGAAGTCTAATACAAACATTTTTCAGAAGCGTCAAGAAACCACAAAGGAAAAGTTGCTCCTCCAGCTTTCCACGGCCATAAAATTTAAAATCCAATATAACTATTTCGGTGATAAAGTTAAAGGTAATAACCATCCCTACACTTTAATCTCACACCTAAGTAGTTTCTCTGTTCGGTCGCAACTTAAGAAGAAAGAGAGTGAATATAATCAATATTAGATTTTTAAAAGAGCTTATTTTGAAAATGGTTCAGCCACAGCAAATACCTGATGTGATTATGGGTAAAATAGTTTTTACCCAATGAACTGAAAAGGAATTGGTAAGTACTAAAATCCTGGCACAAAGGACTGTCTTTTTCTTTTCTTTTCTACAATAAAAAAGATCCAGAGATGAAAGAAATGTAGTTTATAAGTACCCCAACCATAACAGATGGCACATTACTTCTGAATTACATTTATTTTGCTTGCTGCTTACAATGGAGCTAATATAACCATATGTCACTTTAAGAGGTCTCATTTCTATTTAAACTTCATGCATATATCTTGCCTCTGATTTATACCTCAAAATTCTGTAATGTAATATCAAGTGAACAAAAAATCTGGGAAGACGCAAGATACTGCTCGTACATTAAAATAATGGAATCATTACCTTAAGCCACACAACTGTAAATGATAAACAGTGCAATCTAAATTTCAAACAACTTCTAAATGGCCCTATTAATCATTCCAAACAAAACAAGGGGGTAGCTACCCTTCTTGTACCCTTCACATCACCTTAGTAAAATATCTAAATAAAATCTAAATGAAAACAGCAGATAAGTACGGGAAGTTAGAAGAAAAGAAAACTTATTAACAGACATAGGTTTTTGCCAAGAAAAGAAACACTGAAAAATCTATCTCTGTAACTTTCAAAGGCAAGAACACACTTTAACAAAACCAGTTTTCAGGCTGGAAATATCCTTTTGGCCAGTGATAACTAGTTGTGATAGTTCTGGTGAACTCTGACATCACAGGTACTATTACTGTGATTTGCCAGTGATGACTTTTTTTGGTCTGATCTAACATAACTTTTTTTGCACCACTACTTCGTGGTTAAGATGGGGCCAGTATGGTCAAAAGTTAGGAACACTATATTTTTGAACCACAACACTCAGGAAGCCTGGACATTTTCATTCAAAAATAACTTTCTCAAACTCTAAGTATGGAATCAACTTTTTCCCTGCATGTAGCCTACACCTCTCAGAGAGCAAAAAGGAGTACTAGATTTTGATATTTTGATCCAGAAAAAAATCCACATTCATCTAAAAATACACGTGGTGTAAGCATTTGTTGGTAACATCTCATTATAATAATTTTCTCAAGGGTTCTCTCTCAGTTATTAGCAAGCCTAATTCTGCTCAGCATGAATGACTGTTCATCCTTAGTCATGTCTGGAAAAAAGATTTGTATGGCTTTACACCTACATATGCCTTCTGGTTCTGAAAAAGGAACCTCCTAAAACATGTCAGCCCCCTCCTCAGATGACCCCATGAGCACTGCACCCATGAGCATAGAATCATAGAATAGTAGAGTTGGAAGAGACCTCATGGGCCATCCAGTCCAACCCCCTGCTAAGAAGCATGTTAGGGACCTGTCTTAGTTTTAAAAAAAAATCAAGTTGTAACTAAATGTGCAGGTTGGGGTGACTCTGAGGCTACCAGAAACTGCTCATGTCACATGATAATGATGCTTAAACCACAGATGTCCCATACTGTGAAATTGGGAGGTTATACTACAGTGGAGGCGGCATAGGCTCAAATTTCACTCAGCCACAAAACCAACAGACTTTGGCTCAGTTTAAAATATCTCACCAGGGCACTGTACTTTAAGGAGGGAATAGACAAGTTTATGAGGGAAAAAACATAGCCAGTGGTATGGAAAAATTATATGAGTAGCTGGATTTGGAATTCGCTAGATTGGGGACCCAGCACAACTGAATGGTTGTCACAATGGTTGTCAATGGATTATTCTTAGCTTGTTTTACCAGAAAGCACTACTAGATCTACTGGTAGAAACTACTCAAAGTTATGATAACATAATAGCAACAATGATTTAGCAGATCATTCCTGAATGTCTTTTAAGAAGACAGCCAGGATATTCTAGTTATGGATTTCCTGCATTGGAAAAGAGTATCTGGCCTATATGTCCCCCTTTGGCTGTATGCACATTATCCTTGCTGGCTTGGAAGAAAAGATGGATATAAATGTGACAAATAGTTATTTTTTTAAAAAATGCTACACCAATTTTTATTACACCAGACTGGCTGCACAATAATCATAAGGCTTTCTGAATGTTCCCATTATGCTGCGATGTTATACAGAACAAATATAACATTGTACCTGGAAATGCTCTGGCTTGTCTTCAAACAACTGAGCAATGTACTTATAGTCAGCATAAGTCCAGTATTTATGCAAATCGTAAGCCTTGAATGGTCCACAAGAGCAAGAAGGCTGTCTTCCACTCCAGGCAAGAAACTCTTCAAGTGTAGCTTCTACATAACTGCACTCTGTTTCAAACAGAGGAGCTAAAGCAATAGAAGAAGAGACAACATTATATGCACACTGAACACAACACCAAGAATAAAGAAAAGTAAGGCAGGTTCGAAGATAAACCTATACATTACTTTCTTGGCTCCAATTGCTGATTAAATACAATATAAACCACAAATGAAATTACAGCAGTTTGGATGTCTCAGTCGAAAATGCCACATATAGGACAATGTTTGTATCTAACAGGCAATATTTCTTTTGCCCACATCTACACAGTGACAAGATTCTTGTGATATAAGGAGAAAGTATGTTTCAGTGGCTTATGGTTGACTTTCTGAAAAGTAGTTGTAGGGAAAAAAATCTCCTTAACACAGAGAAATACTGAAATACTGTAGATGCATTTGCAGGAAGCATAATTCCTTGGAAACTTTCAGAATGAATGCATAGATTCTTTCAAAAAATTCTTTCTCTGCCCAACACCAAATTTGATCTTATTACTTAAGAGCAAGTAGACATATGGATGCTACTAAATCACTCCTACTTGGTTCTTCTTACAAGTAGAAGTGATTAAATGTACCAGAATTATTGTCAGGTGGAGGAAAAATCCCTTTATGGATTGTAATACAGATTACAGTAAATTACCGTATATACTCAAGTATAAGCCGAGTTTTTCAGCTCTTTTTTTGGGCTGAAAAAGCCCTCCTTGGCTTATACTTGAGTGAGAGTCCTGGGCAGCTTATATTCAGGTTGGCTTATACTCGAGTAAATAGGTAATCAGAGTTGGACAGTCTTATCTTATTAAAGTCTTATTATTATTAAATTAGTTTTATGTTAATATTCAAAAACATTTAACTACTGATGCATCAATTAATGTAATTTTACTGGTACAGTATCTATTTTTATTTTCATTTTTGAAATTTACCAGTAGCTGCTGCATTTCTCACCCTCATCTTATACTCGAGTCAATAAGTTTTCCCAGTTTTTTGTGGTAAAATTAGGTGCCTTGGCTTATATTTGGGTCGACTTATACTCAAGTACATATGGTACATCCTTATTGCAATCTGTTTACCAAATGTGTGTAAAACCGTTCCATCCAGGGAGCATTCCCTTGTTTTTCTAACAAGCCAGAGCTTGTAGTTGGATTTCAGATCAAGGCTAGTTAAAGGAGTGAAAAGCCAAGGATAAAGTGATGCACTTCCATATGCTTCACAAGAAGAGCTGGGATTCTATTCCTCTCCCCTTCCCACTGTAGCTTTCCATGGTACCAAAAAGCTGCTTTGGGGGTTTTGAGGAGGAGTTTTCCAACTCTCCAGTATAGGCTTAGGGTAAATGAGGGCAGTACAAGGAAATGGTAATATATGATTCTGGTAGTAGCAACAAAATCCAGTCTATCAGTGGACCCTGGCCAATGACTAGGTATGAATGTAACACTAAGCTTTCTTCCCTTCAGCTCTTAGCTGATCAGGTGCCAGAACGGAAGCCCAGTATATCCTTATGCAGATGGGACAAGGAATCTATTTTTGGTAATAGATTTTTAAATGTATGTTCTGGGGATAGGAGAAATACTTTCCCTTCCCTATAGTATAGCTTTCAGCAGCACATATTGGTTAAGCTTGCAAATGGAGATGTTTAGGATGTCAGGATTTTAACAGTGTTGAGCTTGTATACTGTCAAGCCTGTCAAAATTTCAGCATTTGGGGATTTAAGTACATGTCGCGCATAGATAGACAGATAGTCTTGAGCCATTTTGCCAAGAGGGGATGCATAAGACAGATGAAAATGCTTGAGAATCACACATATATAATAGCATATCTGGAAACCAGCCTATGTTGTTAATTCCTTCCAGATAAACATCTTGAAATATCTTTTGCTGGTTACCTAGTGGCAAGAGTGAAGCAAGCAAACGGTCCCTTGAGAATGCTATACAAAACATGATACCATGGCCATTTTGTACTATAAAAAGGGAATTTAACTGTCCATTTGGGAAAGCAGATTACTTTTAAAGCTGAGGGTTTTATTAAAGATGCATGCAGACAATCTATGAGTTAATGCTGCCCATTCTGAAAGCATAACTTGACTTATAAACAGAGGGGAACCCCTGACCCTCCAGATGTTTTGGCTGCCAACTCACACTATTCTGGCTTAATGTAGCCAATGGTAAGGAACTCTAGATGTTGTAACCTATATGGGGTTTCCCTGACTTAAAATAAAATACCATACCTTTTGAGGCCCAAGAGGCAAACTGTGGGTTAGAAGATAGGAAGCCATTTTTCAACAAAGCTATCACAAAATGCTTTGGCAAGCCCTGCATCTCATTTTTCACTTAATTTTTTTTCTAAATGTGTTGGGTTGTTCTCTTTTTACAAAGATTAAGCCTTCTTTCTCCTCTATATGCCATTAGTCTTCCTTTTTTAATTAAAAAGTTTGAAAAAGGAATGGTTGCAAGTTTTATAACTATTTTAGCCTTCTTTGTATAACCCAATCTAACAATGGGATATGTAACCAAAAGTAATAAATGACATACCCAGTCGATACAACATTACACAGGAGTATGCATGTGGTTGAACTATTTTTATCGATAATGGAAGTTTGAGAACAACTCTTGCAGTAGTGGGATCAAAGATCAAAGAATACAGTCCTCTTCAAGAGTCAAAGCAGTCATGGTTCCACTTCAGCTTGGTCTTAGGAAGAGCACACCTCAACCTGGCCTTTTATTGGTGTCATTAATTGAATTTATAATTTTATTTCCTTTTATTGATACAGTAGAGTCTCACTTATCCAACACTCGCTTATCCAACGTTCTGGATTATCCAATGCATTTTTGTAGTCAATGTTTTCAATATATCGTGAGATTTTGGTGCTAAATTCATAAATACAGTAATTACTACATAGCATTACTGCATATTGAACTACTTTTTCTGCCAAATTTGTTGTCTAACATGATGTTTTGGTGCTTAATTTGTAAAATCATAACCTAATTTGATGTTTAATAGGCTTTTCCTTAATGCCTCCTTATTATCCAACATATTCGCTTATCCAACATTCTGACGGCCCGTTTATGTTGGATAAGTGAGACTCTACTATACTTGTTAGTAACCCTTTTGAAATGGAAATTTGAGTTAATAATATGATATATAGAAATAAATGCAACCACATTCTGCATTATTTGAAGTATTGGGCTGATGAGAGAAGGAAGTTAGGAGGCACATTAACATGCCTACATATACATAAATTCAATGTCTACTTATTTCACCACCATACCACACAAGGAAGAATAATGGCTGGGGTGTTTTTCCTTGCATCACAGCACATATTTCCTGTGGCTAATCAGAGGCCTTCATTTCTCATCAGAGCTCGTCCTTCGACTGAAAAACATAATATATGAAATTATATTCTGGACCGAAACCATTGTTACTGGGGGAAGCAAATTGCAATGGGTTGCCTGAATGGCAATGACAGAACAATCATTTAGCCTTCATTCCACTACTCATGTACAGCTGCTTAAATATGGATGCCTTTCATTCTTGCTAGTAGGTCAGTGCTCTGAGGGCATCCATTCCTCATTGCTCTGACTGCACGGGAATTGCTACCACCCGAATCTCATACATTTGTTCTAATTTCCTTCAGGCAAAAGAACAAACTCCTATCACTGTCATTTCCTATTTGGCCAGCTTGGATACTATTCTTTCCATCCAGCTTGTTATTGGGTTGACTGACTAAGAATATGAAAGAAACTGGGGAGTCAGCAATATAACATTTAAATTTAGCTGGGTGATGTATTAAAATTTCCAGAAACTATACTTGCCTTCAAAATAAGAAATTAAGAATCCAAGAAGCACACTTTCGTCCCAACAGATAGTTTGGGTTTCAACTGCCAGAAATTCCAGCAACCACGTGGGATGTGTACAGTGGCATACAGTGTTCCCTCACCCGCAAGCCCGTTTTGCAGTGTAGTTGTTTTAGTTTGGTGAGGCGGGCAGCAATTTGGCAGAGAAGGCTGTAAACCTGCAACTTCCAGGATTCCCGGGGAGCCAGTGAAGCCTTCCCGGAAGACGGGTCAGGGAGAGAGCGCATGTGCGAAAGATAGATAGATCTTTGATAGATAGATACCACTTTTGATTGGATAGCATTAAGGTCCAAGGCATTCTGAGAGTGCCTTGGACCACAAAAAAAACCTGTGAAACAGTGAGGGCGCAAAAAGCAAACCACGAAGTAGCAAGGGAACACATTTTCCATCACCCTGTATCCTTTATTTCTTGCCAAAGAAAACCCTAAGAAATGTATAGAGTTGCCATAAGTTGATAGGTAACTTGAAACCATGTACACATGCACACACACACACACCCTTTGTTAAGCTCTAGATGTTTATTTTCAAGACAATCAAGTTGCACCTCTGGTAGGATAACTGGGTACAACAGACCACACACATAATATTAAGGTATACACAACGGTGTATAAAGAAAGTTGTACTCATGTGTTCCATTTGCTCTCAAGAAAGGTATGGAAGGTGGTGTGATCAACTGGGGCCACTGTTATACTGTACCAGATATACAAGCCATTTCACATTACACAATGATAGCATATGATTTAATGATTATGGCAACATATTGCCTCTCACCAAACTACATACTTCAGGATTTTGTAGGATGCCCCCCAATTGAGTTAAAATGGAATCACATTGCTACAATTGTGTGGTATACAGGCAGCATTAATTCTGGGGCTGCATGTATCCTCCAAGACTCATTTTCACTCTTGATTACTCCAGACCCCCGGTTTATCCTGTTGGCTCAAAATGAGTGAACTGCCTCTGCTGGAAATGGGTTTGCGCCTCTCCTTGGTTAACTTTTAAAAACACATTACAAAACAAACCAAAAGTGAACTTCCATTTATTTCTCTATGTGTTTGTGTGGGTGTGTATAGACACACACACACACACACAGGATTTTTCAGAATGGCCTACCCATGATACAAGGGGAACATCATACCCCTATGCATAAGATATAAATATGAACCACCCTTTAAACTGTTATACCCATTTGCTTCTTCACATAGAATTTCAAATGCATTGAAAACTATTAATCAAAGACTGGTCAGTCTTGTTAAGATATGAGTTGATGGGAATCAGAATTAAAGTGAGCACCCAGTATCTACTTGGGTTTGGTTCCAGGATCCTCAATGGATAAAAAAATCCATGGATGCTCAAGTCTCTTTAAGCACAACAGTGTAGCAAAATGGCATCCCTTATAAATGCAATGGTGAACAATGCAAAGGTTTGTTTTTTAGAATGTTGTTTGAAGGTTTTGAGCCCTGGTTGAGTGAATTTGTGGATGCAGAAGCTGTAGATACAGAGGGCTGATTGCACACAAACTATGAATTGAAATGAATTGCTAATCAAAGAAGTTAAAATATGTGAAATATTTTTAAATAATAGCATGTACAGAGCACTGCATGATCCCGAGATGAAGCAGGGAAAGGATTTGGAAATCAAGTAATATGTAGTCTTTCAAGATATGGATATGTCCTTTCCAAAATCCAGATATGAATGGCATAGACAAAAAAACGCTATTGCTAATTTCATGTCCCTCAAAGCAGAGGTTTTGATTTAATTCATCTCTGATTCAGCAAGAAATACAAAATTATTCATTAGGTACAAAGTGAATAATTAAAAACTATCACAAGGACAGTCAGCCAATGATAATGGAATAAGTAAATCAGAAAAATGAAGAAATCTTGACAATATCAGCCTGAAGAAAAAAGGCATAGAAAAAAGCAATTGAGGGAGCAGTTTTACATTACACATTAATATGTGGTACTATTGTGTAAATCATGCATTTTTTTGGAGTCATTTTTCTTGATGAGAAAAGATACATCTAGTTACTTGACGGGGAATTTCTTTAATGACATCTTCATTTTGTTTTAGTATGCAACAGCATTTTGCCTCAGGAAAAACAGATTGTCCCTAAGACTGGCTATTCTGGCAAGACACACAAAGACTTTGACCTAAAGATAGAACCTTTTCCCAGAATTAGATCTATCCTTGTGGATTTCAAGCTCTAATTAACTGAAAGAGGTTATCAAATCCATTGAATGTAAATGCCACATGTTAACTGATCTCGACATCCCGTTGGTTGATGGTCCTAGTTGAACAGAACATGCAATGTGTAAGATAAAAAAGCTTAGTTGCCAGTTATTTTCAGAGCATAATTCAATATATTGGTGTTTTAATGTTCAAAAATTGCCAGAATCGAAACACCCTTAAACAAAGCCCCTACCATAAGAATCCTCATGCATTCTTATATCTTGCCAAAACTGCCACTACTATCAGAAATAGAAACTGGAAGATCAAAACATCTTTGATGGCATTCATTTTATGGAGTTTCTAGGAAAGCCCACTCTTTCTTATCCTTCTAAAACTGGTTTTGGATGTTTTATTCCAGAATCCTTGAGACTGGACTCAGTGGTTTTAGTAGTAGTACTCTTTATATCCCTCTTTTTTTCTCCCAATTGAACAAACAAAAAGTAATACTACCATAAGGCCAATTTAGAGGATTTGCCACAAATTGAGAAATTACACATTTCGCTCAGTTTTCTTTACCTGTGCCCATGTCCTTTTTTCCTATTCTAAAACGTATTCTCTTTCCTTTAAAAAGATTAGCAAGATATGAAACACTCCAATGAAGTACTGGCCAGTCAAAAGTCATGTTGCAGAAGACGGCAGGTTTCTGAAGAGACATTACAATTTCTTTGGCTTGCTCTGGTGTAAAAGGTCTGATGCTGTTACCTGCAACATAAAACAGATTGCAAAAGATAATCCGTAGTGGGAAATCAGTTATCTGCATCTTTGGTGACATTAAAAACAAATCATTAAGCTTAAATCACCCTTCCCTTCAATGTTTTAAAATTTTCATTTTATCCAATTTTTGTTGCAGTTTTGAAGGGTTCATTGTTAAATGATAAAAAAAATAAAAAATAACATCCAGACATCCAGAATACAAATATTCTGAAAAATATTTATGATTTCCTAATATGCAACATAGCTCTATCTATTTAGAATTAGTCCAATAATATATACATTTGATAACTGATGGATGTACAGAGGACACAATTTGTGATGAACATAAAATCTGTTGTTGACATGGAGAAAAAAACCATTTTTTCCAATGGAGATAAAAATTTCTGCTTTAAAATGTATAGTTGTTAATGGCAATCAAGTTGACTTGAATTTAAGATGGCCCTATAAATAAGAAACCTTTAAGCTGTGGTCAGATCTTGTAGACTCAGGGTGGTGATTCCTTGACTGAATCTAACTCACTGGAATCTGGTCTATTTTCCTGCTGCTTTCTATCTTACCAAGAATTATTGTCTTTTTTAGTGAGCCATGTTTTCTCAAGACATTTCCTGAGCATTAACGTATCAGAATGCATGTACGTTGTAAATGTAATGCAATTTGACACCACTTCAACTGCCATGGTTCAATGGTATAAAATCATGAGAGTTACAATTTGGCGTGGCCCCGGTATTCTTTGGTAGAGAAGTACACAGACTTTGAAAACTGGAATTGCCAGGATTCCATATCATTAAGTTATAGTAGCTAAAGTCGTGTCAAAGTGAAGCAATTCTACAGCAGGTAGCTGCACACTCAGTTTATACATGTTGCCTTCTATGGAGAGTTCAGGTTTGACTTGCTCTAGGACCCATTTATTCATCTTTTTAGTAGTCTGCAGTATCTACAAAACTATTCTACAGCACATTTCATATGAGTTGATTTTCTTCCTATCAGCTTTCTTTATTGTCCAACTTTTATAATTATACATAGTATTTAGAAATATGATGGAACAGACATTCAAAACTTTAATATTCAATTATATATATTGACATTTCAGAATCTTATCTAGTTCTTGCTCCAAGTCCTAGTTTTCTTTTAATTTCTTGACTGCAGTTTCCATTCTGATTAATGCCTAAATCAAGGTATGGAAAATCCTGAATTATTTTGACATCTTCAATGTCAGTTTTTAAGTGATGTAAATCATCTGTGGTCATTAATTTTGTTTTCTTAAAACTCAGCTGCAAACCTGCCTTTGCACTTTCTGCTTTGACTTTCTTCAGTAACCATTCCAAGTATTTTCTGCTAGTGATAGGGTATCAACTACACATCTTAAATTGTTGATGTTCCTTCATGCAATTTTCATGCCTCCTTCCTCTGAGTCTAATCCTACTGCATGTATACATGTTCAGTGTACAAGATAAACAGATAGGATAATAAAATGTAGCCTGGCCTGATCCCCTTATCAACAGAAAACCATTCCTTTTCTCCGTATTACTGTTCTCTTGTCCTTGTACATGTTACACATCAGAACAATTAAATACAAGGGTATAGTCATTTCTTCAAGAGCAATTCATAATTTGTCATGATATACACAGTCAATGGTATGCTATAATCTATAAAACACAGTCTGATTTTCTTCTGAAAATCTTTGGTCCGCACCATTACCCAAAGAATTTAAAAAAGTATAGGGTGCCAGAATAAGCCAATGCAAACAATTATAGCCAATTAAAGATTCTTTGCAATACAGGGAAATGACAAGGCAGCGTCTAAAAAATCTTTCTAGCACCATGAAAAAGTCTATGCTAATTTCCGATTTCAATTTAGCCCTGAGATTTATATTACCCACTGAAACTGTCAACCTGAGAAGCTCGCAGCCTTGGATAAACATCAAAGGTTTACAATAAATGCTCAGTCTAAAGGGACATGATAAGACCAAGAAACTACTTCTTAAAAAACAAATTTCACAATCCTACGCAATACAAGCGGTAAACATATTCTCAATAATGATTGATTATCTCAACATTTTTATAGAAACCAATTTTTAAAGACGAAGAAAATTGTTTTGTTTGTGCATCTCCCTCCCTCAGTTACTTCAGAGTAACTCCTGGAATGATTTCATCAGCGTTGCCTCCAAAAATCCTGCAAATCTCTTGCGAAGACAGATGGGCAAATGTCAGCATGTTGGAAGACCACCATCATTGAAGTAATGCTCCCACGCCATCAACTCCTCTGGACTGGCCACGTTGTCTGAATGCCCAATCACCATCTCCCAAACCAGGTACTATACTCCCAATTCAAGAACGGAAAATGGAATGTTGGTGGACAGGAAAAGAGATTTAAAGACGGGCTTAAAGTTAACCTTAGAAACTATGGCATAGACACTGAGAACTGGGAAGCTCTGGCCCTTGAATGCTCTAGCTGGACACCAGCTGTGATCAGCAGTGCAGTGGAATTTGAAGAAAGGGAGAAATGTGCCAAGAGGAAGGCGTGTCAAGCCAACTCTGACTGAGACCACCTTCCACTTGGAAATTGATGTTTTCACTGTGGAAGAACATGTGGGTCAAGAATAAGGCTCCACAGTCACCTACGTATCCACTGCCAAACATTGCACTTGGAAAGCCATCGTATTCACACATCGAGGGATAGTACTTAAGAGTTATTCCAATTACAACCTGGTCTGAATGTTTGATCAAGGAATTAGTACACTTTTAAGAAATTCTTCGTATTCTTTGCAATGTCTATCAAGGTAGCATACGTTTATTTAAAGTACTGATAATCTACTTTTCAAGTGAAATGCTAGTGTTGAAATACTTTGTTAATATAGTAGAGTCTCACTTATCCAAGACTCGCTTATCCAAGGTTTTGGATTATCCAAGGCATTTTTGTAGTCAATATTTCAATATATCATGATATTTTGGTGCTAAATTCGTAAATACAGTAATTACAACATAACATTACTGCATATTGAACTACTTTTTCTGTCAAATTTGTTGTATAACATGATGTTTTGGTGCTTAATTTGTAAAATCATAACCTAATTTGATGTTTAATAGGCTTTTCCTTAATCCCTCCTTATTATCCAAGATAGAATCATAGAATCATAGAATAGTAGAGTTGGAAGAGACCACATGGGCCATCTAGTCCAACCCCCTGCTAAGAAGCAGGAAATCGCATTCAAAGCACCCCCGACAGATGGCCATCCAGCCTCTGCTTAAAAGCCTCCAAGGAAGGAGCCTCCACCACGGCCCCGGGGAGAGAGTTCCACTGTCGAACAGCTCTCACAGTGAGGAAGTTCTTCCTGATGTTCAGGTGGAATCTCCTTTCCTGTAGTTTGAAGCCATTGTTCCATGTCCTAGTCTGCAGGGCAGCAGAAAACAAGCTTGCTCCCTCTTCCCTATGACTTCCCTTCACATATTTGTACATGGCTATCATGTCTCCTCTCTGCCTTCTCTTCTGCAGGCTAAACATGCCCAGCTCTTTAAGCCGCTCCTCATAGGGCTTGTTCTCCAGACCCTTAATCATTTTAGTCGCCCTCCTCTGGACGCTTTCCAGCTTGTCAACATCTCCCTTCAACTGTGGTGCCCAAAATTGGACACAGTATTCCAGGTGTGGTCTGACCAAGGCAGAATAGAGGGGGAGCATAACTTCCCTGGATCTAGACGCTATTCCCCTATTGATGCAGGCCAGAATCCCATTGGCTTTTTTAGCAGCCGCATCACATTGTTGGCTCATGTTTAACTTGTTGTCCACGAGGACTCCAAGGTCTTTTTCGCACACACTGCTGTCAAGCCAGGCGTCCCCCATTCTGTATCTTTGATTTCCATTTTTTCTGCCGAAGATATTTGCTTATCCAAGGTTCTGCCAGCCCGTTTAGTTTGGATAAGTGAGACTCTACTGTACTGCAATTCTTCTACTGTAAGACACACCTAATCTCAGTACCACAAAGAGAAAAAGCTTTTGTATATTAAAAAGCACCCATTATTCTAAGACGCACCTTGTTTTTAGAGATATTTATATTGGGGAGGGAGGGGGGAATTGTGTCTTAGAATTAAAGAAACACAATAATTAATTACAGTTAGCCCTCTACATTTGCTGGGGTTAGGAACACTGGATCCCTGTGAAAGTGAAACACTGCAAATAAAGATTTTTTTTAATTTGAGATAAAACTTTTATATGAATTTCTAGATGTTGCAGTGCAAGTCTGTGGTCAAATGCAGCTGGAAGCAGACCACAAAATTGCATTGGAAGGCCCAGAGACACCTAGAAAGATGTTCAGTCTAGAAATCTCTAGGTCCTTCAGCATGAAAGGAGGAAATTGACCATAAAGTCTTAAGATTACTACAGATAATATTTTAAACAAAATCAGTGAACAATCAAATTAGCAAATGTCAAAACTGCAAATGTGGAGAAATGGCTGTACAAATTAAAAACTAAAAGAAAGCAAAACTGGAAGAACTGGAAGCAAAAGATTCAACCAGGAGTAGATTATAACTGTTCTTTTTGTAATATCAGTCAGTGGGGGGGGTTGCCTTTTACACAGTGGTTCTATAGGTCAGCTTTTATTTTTATCATCTTTCATAGGTAGCAGACCACTTGACAGCGTGACATTTAGAGGACTCAGAAGGCAGGGAGACTGAGCTCTTGGCCTTACCCTCAGCTATGTTACATCTTCAAGGCACAAGGAGAAAGCAGTTGTGTCACAGGAGAGGCATTCCCTGCCATATGTCTCTTAGCAAAGGGAAAATCTATGGGTTATCAAGCCACAGTCTGAACACAAAGAAAACAAGATCAGAGAGAGAAACATGTCTTGCTGTGAGCAACAACTATAGACACAGATGTAATATACAGGCAAGCTTTCAAGGGTGATTAACTAGTTTAGCATCTCTCTATCATGATGACCCCTGGCCAGAGACTAAGGGAAAACCCGTTTTAAAAAAATGTTTTATGATAGTAACAATGGAGAACAAGGACATGTATTTTAAAAGCTCCTGCATCTTCATACTAACACATTAGATTCTAGTATTGTTTCATTTATTACAATTCTAACATGCTCTCTAATATACATTTATTTTAAGACAATAAAAGTTTGGAGTCAGTCTCCTGTGACCTTATAGCTGTGCTGCCTTATCTTTCCCGAAGTTTTAAAAACATAATTATTTCTCATTAATTAGCGCACAGCTATCCTTTTGCCTATTTAAAACAAGTCAGTAAACTGAGTAATTTTAAGATACTCGATACAAAGATAAATTAAATTAAAATTATATGGCCAAGTCTAAAATATCTTAAAATTGACACATTTCAAGAAACCAGGTTATTTTAAATCCACACTGGGCTAATATTTATTAGGTCAAAACAACATGCCACAGAGCGATGGTTATACTTTTGATTTCTCCAGAATTCGTCATCAGGTCATGCAAAATGAAGGCGAAAGGAAAAAAACAGCAAAATCCAAACTCAGACCAGATGTTATGCACACAGAAAAGTAATGAAACTGAGTTAGATAACTTTATTATTCAAAGCGTCCCTTATACTGGATTATTACAATTAAGAATAAGATATAGAATGTTTATTTTTGCCAATATGTTTAGACTTACACATTTGTTCAGCATCTCAGAATTTCTCAAAGAAACTTGCTTCACATTTTGAGAATGCATATCTGTTTTAAATCACTGCCTTTATTCAATTATTTTAATGTTTCTGTACTATATATAATCTCAGTTACATTTTGCTTTAACTTATATCATAAGCAACACTGAATATAAATAAAAAATCTATTTATTAATGCTAAAAAATTTCCAAAGAAGCAAAATAAAACTCTGAATGGAAAGCAGAGAACTATTCAAAATTTTCAGTTAATTGCTGACCATTATATGGAACTGAAGAAAATAATGAATTTAACACAGTAAGCTTTCTGGATTGATACTAAATTGTCAAGACATTAAATGTACTGTTAATTATTTAGAATAATTTAGCAAATTAGAAGAATTCATTAGATGTCAGCAGTTGTCCTCTGCCATCATATCCTGCTGATTAAATATGGATTTCAACTAAGATGTTTTAGACTTCTTTTGCAAAAGAAACCATTCTGTTAAAATAACCCCTATTTTTAGAATAAGCCGTATCCAGCTGTTTTTCTAGCAAGCACACAATAATTCATCAGCCCAACACCTGGGGAGGAGGGAACTTAGGGAAAAAAAGCCTTGAATGGCTATAAACTGTGAATAAAAAGACTAACAGTGCAATCCTAATTTAATGAAGTGCTGCCTGTACGGGGTTAATTTTGGACAAAAACCATTTCCACTGGCAAAATGCTCTTCTGCCTGCTGATCTCAGAGAGCTTCTGATAGAGCAATCTGCTGATAGAAGTGCTCTGGTGGCTAAGATTGGCCAGCAGACCAGTTCTCCAAGCAGATCATCCTTTGTGCTGGTGAACCTTACACAAGGTGATTTTTAACATAAACCAAGAAATCATGGAGTTGGAAGGGACTCCAAAGTCCATGCAACAAGGCACTTAAGCAATCCCAAGAGATGGCCATTCAACCTCTGTTTAAAGACCTCCAAAGAAGGGGAATCCACAACACATCAAGGCAACTTTTGCATGAATTAGCGTTTTGTAAATTTCCCAGAAATGTCAATGGTTGCCTGGCTGACAGTACCTTTTGCTCCCACATCCTGTTCTAAACACCTTTATTTCTCAAAACCTGAGGATCATCAAGTGGAGCTTGGTGCAAGGATGAACACTGGCTTAGTTACACAAGTCACTGAGAAATTGTATAAAGCATATGTAAACATGCCCTGGGGAAAGTCCCACTGAACTTAATGGAAGCCATTTCTGAAGAAGGGGACTGGCCTCTTGTTGTCTTTCCTGTCAGAATAAAGACTCTGTATTTTTAACAGCTGATATACAGTATATATAGTTTTCCCAATACAATTATGGAAAACTTGCCCACAATGAATGTTTGTTTAGTTGTGTGTGTGTCTTTATAAGGCCATAAGTGATATAAAAACACATACAAGTGAATATAAGTGTTTCTAAATAAACTGGAAATATTGCAAGGATGCAAGATCAGTTTTTATTGATCCAAACAGATATCTCAGGATGAATATGGAGAGCTTGCAGTCCCTTATACAATTTATTCTGTGTGTTCAGCAGCCGTTCCCTTTACTCTTCAAATGTCTTCCTTTAGCTTAAGGAAAATCTGATTGGATGTTATAAAAAACGTTTCACTAGGGGAATCTTTTCAATTCTGTATTTCAAAACTCTCAAATATCAACAAGTCTTTCTTATCTGAAAAGGTCATCATAAAATTTACACGAGATGCAATGCATCATGACATCTTATAGAATTTGTCCTTTCTCATATATTTAGGCACACCTAACCTGATATATGATTGCAACCATTTCCCCCCTAGGTACAACATGGCCACTTCAAAGGCAAGTACAGTTAATGGTAATTTAGCTTTCTCTATTCCAACTGGATGGGCCCACATGAGGGTCTGCCTCCAGGGGTAAACCAAGAATGGGCAACTTGGAAGTCCCTAAACAGACTCAGAAGCGGAGGGGGCAGACCAAAGGACAACTTGGCAAGATGGCACTACCTGGAGGAATCCTCCACCTTGTGTGACTGTGGAGCAGAACAAACAACCCCGCATATGTATGCTTGCCCACAATGTCCTGCCTCATGTACTGAGGAGGAGTTGCTTAAAGCTACAGACAATGCGGTTGCTTTTGCCCACCTTTGTTCTAAAACTATTTAGCTGCTTGTGATTCCTTTATTTTATCACTTGTAAACTTATTATGCAATGCTTTTGACACAAAATAAAAAATAAAGCTTTCTCTATACACATTACACAGTAAACATTCACTTTTGTGCCAAAATGTTCTCTGACCACTTAGAGACAAGTGTTCCAAGAGTGAACAAACATTACATCAATCTAACTACGGAGGCAATTTGGACATCACAATTAAACAAATTTAACAGGCACCTTGACTTATCAAGGACCAGAGAATATACCATTTCCATTGCTCAGTCACTCTAATATACTGTAAGAGAAGTAGCTCTTTCCACATGCTTTTCACACCTAGCAATAGCAGGTTCTCAGCCTTGTTTCCCTTTCAGCAAGCCAGAACAGGTTTGCTGTAGACACTGGGTGCATCTACACTGTAGATGCAATTCAATTTGACATCATTTTAACTGCCACGGCTCAATGTTATGAAGTAGTACTTTTAATATGAAGTTGTATTCCAATATAAAGTCCAAATACTCCCCCATTGGTACTTATAGTGCTTTGTGTCTTTTAGCTACAATTCTTCAAAACCATGCCTGAGTGAACCTTTGAAGATCTATCTGCAGAGTTTGTAGATGTCAAACCATTCCTTTATCTCAGGTTTCTATTTCAGTTCTCTAGCAATGCTCATCTCTGTCCCTAGATTACAAGGCAACATGGCAAGCTGAGACCCCCTTTCATTAAAACGACAGTGTCAATGCTAAAATGCCACCCAACAAGAATAAGAGCAGAATTAGCATATTTAGAGATGTATTAGTCCCCTGAGTGAAATCATGCTATCAGCTAGGTGCAAGATAAAGCTAATTTGGTTTCCAACGTTTTATCAACAGTATGCCATTCCGCACAGTAGCTAATTTAGATGGCTCCGTAGCCTTCAAATTCACACAGAATACTACCTACAGTTTGCTAAATTAACGAAGGAGGAAAGGTCACTTCCCTTCAGATATATCTGCATGCATGCCTTGGCACTATAAGACAAAGTAATTTAAATATTGTAATTACAATTAGTTATTTCAATTATGATTTTAATTTATAGTAAATAGACATGAGTAAGATTTAACAACTATCCTGAAATATTAATTCTGTCTGAAGGGAGTTAAAGCCAGATTTTATTAAAGATTTTTAAAGTGACTTGATATAAGTGACTGAACATGTATTGACTTAATCCATGCTCATATTTACATTTCTCATTTACCTACTTTCTTATTTACTTGACATGACAGAGGCACGGGAAGAGGAAGGTAGAACAAGTTTTATAGTCGGCCCTCCACATATGCAGATTAACTTTTGTGGATTGCTTAGGAAATTTTCTTTAAAAATCTCTTGGTCCTCTATAGTCAACTTTCTATCAGACACTGACCATGCAGACACACTGGAGGGCCTAGAGATTCCAAGGGAGAATACTTCTCTAGGCATTTGTAGGTCCTCCATCATGGTTCTGTGACCAACTCTGGGCAGACGTTGATCATAGAGTCATGCTGGAAGACCCAGAAATTCCTAGGGCTGTTCTCTCAGATTAAAAAAGTTTTTTAAGTCATTATTTTCCAATTTTGCAGGGGTCCTGCATCTTTAACTTCAGTGAACATGAAAGACTGACTGTACAATGAAAAGAGATTTGCTGGAGGTTAATACAAGTCATATTTAGATATCTATTCATTGAACACAAGAAGTATTTAAATACCACTTTAGGATGATAACAGTACAAGGATGTGAACAGTACCCCAAATAGCCTAAAATGTCTCTACCTCCAAATTAAAGAACACATATTAACTTATATTGAGACCAGAGTAAAGACATCAAATGCTAGCCAGTTTCAAATTAAGAAGTTCAGAAATAATTTCACAGTTGAGCCTTATTCATGTTTATTCAGAAGAAGTTTCCATTCTGTTCAATGAGGCGTATGTTTTAGTAGGTATGTTTAGCACTGAAAGACGAAAATACTGCTGGGTGCCAACAAGTTATTATCTATTTGTAATGAGAACTACTTATAAAACAGTAAGCTATTAGTGATACAATGCAATAAACCTAAAGATCGTTCAGTTTTAACCACCAGAAGAGAAAAGCATAGCAAATCACACAAGTATAAGAAAAATAACACCAAACTACAACAGTCGTTGGTATTAGTTTCTGTAAGAAGGTAGAAACCTTTCAGTGAAGTATACATCCTATACCACAATCTTATAAGCATTTAAAATATTCATCTCCATCTTTTATTCAAAGATCTGACCATTAACATCAACTTAAAACAATTACAAAAGTTTAAATGATTTAAAAGATTAAGAACCAATGTTTTAAAACTTACTATAAAATATGTGCAGCCTAGGTTGTTGGCTTGAAGGCTTAAATAAAAAGTCAGGTTTTAACTTGATGCCAAAATGATTCTTAATGCTGGTGCCAACTGAGCCTCCAGAGGAAAAAAATTTTAACCAGGGGCCCACAACAGAAAGTAATGGGACATAGAGAATACATCTCAAATCTTGGACAGGCATATACAGAGAACTGCTGACTTTCTGCGTTGGATGCAGAATTCCTGTGAATTCCTTTTGAGATCCTCCCACAAGAGGCAAGAGATAATTTTAAACAATTGACTATTCTGCATTTCCCTAGCAGCCCCTTACATCCTGTGACTAGCTGCTTCAAAGAGGCAGGGACTTCTCCAGAATAGAATGGGAGGTAATGTCAGGAGGAAAAAGGGGCATTTCTAGTGCTACTGCCTTCTTCCAACCTCCACTGGATCTCATTCCACTCTGCAAACAGAAAAACCCTTTCATCTGTGCAAAAAATATGCTGCAGAGAGCCCAATGGACTTAGGTGGATCCCAAGGCTATGATCTCATGCAGAGGCGGTCCAACCATAAGGCGAAATAGGCATTTGCCTGTGGCGCCATCGTCCCGGGGGCACCATCGTCCTGGGAGGAGGGCACCACTCTCCACCTCCTTCTCTTTCGGGCCTTCCAGCGGCCGCGCTGGGCCTTCCGGCCAGCGCAGACCCACCTTCGCACCACGCAAGCCCACCTTTGGGGCCTTCAGAGATTGTGAGGTCTGTAGGAACTTGGAAGCTAGGTATGTGGGGTTTATATATCTGTAGAAGGTCCAGGGTGGGAGAAAGAACTTTTCTTTGTAGCAGGTGTGAATGTTGTAATTAATCACCTTGATTAGCATTTAATGGCCCTGTGGCTTCAAGGCCTGGCTTCTTCTTGCCTGGGAGAATCTTTTTTTGGGAGGAGTTAGCTGTCCCTGATTGTTTACTGTCTGGATTTCTTCTGTTTTCAGAGTGTTGTTCTTTATTTATTGTCCTGATTTTAGAGGTTTTTTTAATACTGAGGGCTATTTGGGTTATCTAAGTCCACACTGCCCTATATCCCTGTTCAATGTTTAGTGCTAAATTTGCAAATATAGTAATTCCTACATAACATTACCATGTATTGAACTGCTTTTTCTATTGATTTGTTGTAAAACATGATGTTTTGGTGCTTAATTTTTAAAATCATAATGTAATTTGATGTTTTATAGGCTTTTCTTTATACTTCCTTATTATCCAACATTTTCGCTTATCCAACGCTTTTACTTTTCAGTGATTGGTTTGGGGGGGCGCCAAAATTCTGTTCGCCTACACTTGAAAAATACCTAGGGCCGGCTCTGATCTCATGGCAGCTGAGGAAAACACCTTGCTGTGACTGAACTAGGCTGAAAATGTATCCACACTGTAGGATACACGCAGTTTGATACCACTTGAACTGCCACGGCTCAATGCTGTGAAATCATGAGATTTTTAGTATGGTGAGGCACTAGCACTCTTTGATAGAGAAGGCTAAAGCCCTTGTAAAACAACATAGCACTAAGCCATGGCAGTTAAAGAGGTGCCAAACCGTATTAAGTATACAGTGTCTAGCTGCTCCCTTGAGTCTTAAAGGAAAATTGCCAAGATATGCTTCCTTGAATTCCACAAAAGACAGTCAGAAATTATTTATTTATTTCGTGTCAAAAGCATTGCATAATAAAGAAGTTTAAAAGTGATAAAATAAAGGAATCACAAACAGCTAAATAGTTTTGGACCAAAAGTGGGCAACAGCAATCGCATTGTCCATAGCTTTAAACAACTCCTCCTCCGTGCATGAGGCAGGGCATTGTGGGCAAGCATACATATGAGGGGTTGTTTGTTCAGCTCCACAGTCACACAAGGTGGAGAATTCCTCCAGGTAGTACCATCTTGCCAGGTTGTCTTTTGATCTGCCCACTCCGCTTCTGAGTCTATTTTGGGACTTCCAAGTTGCCCATTCTTGGTTTGCCCCTGGAGGAAGACCCTCATGGGGGGCCATCCAGTTGGGATTGCCTGGTTTAGCTGCCCAGAGGAACACCCTTGCTGTTGCTGGAGGAACATCGAGAGGAGTGGTGGTTCTCATGAAGCCCTTCCTTGATTTGAGTCTGGTGGGAGGAGGCTGATAGTCATGCAGTGGGTGGCTTTCACAATGTTCGACCTTTTTTCTCTCACCGTTAGCAGCAACTTCCCGTCGCACGTCAGGAGGGGCAATGCCAGCTAGCTTATAGAATTTATCAACAGGTGTAGGTTTAAGGCATCCTGTGATGATTCTGCATGTTTCGTTCAGTGCTATGTCCACCTGCTTCGCATGGGCAGACTTGTGCCAGACAGGACAGGCGTACTCTGCAGTTGAGAAAGACAAGGCCAGGGCTGATGTTCTTATTACTTGTGGGTCTGCACCCCATGCGCTGCCAGTCAGTTTCCGCAGGATGTTATTGCGTGCAGCTACTTTGTGCTTGGTGTTCATGCAGTGTTTCCTATATGTTAATGTTCGATCTAAGGTGACACCAAGATATTTAGGATGGAAATAGTGTTCGAGCTCTTGGCCTTCCCAAGTAACTTTCAGTTTCCTGTTGGCTTCTCGGTTACGTAGGTGGAAAGCACACACTTGTGTCTTGGCAGGGTTAGGCTTCAGGTGGTTCTCTTTGTAGTAGCTGGAGAGATCTTTCAAGGCATTAGTGAGCTGGTTTTCAATCGTTTCAAAATCTTTTGCTTGTGTTGTAAGGCCAAGGTCATCATATAAAGCTCTTTGTGAGTGGTGGTTGTGGCTGATCGTTCGTGAAGATGTTAAACAAGGTCGGTGCAAGAACGTTGCCTTGGGGTAAACCATTCTTTTGCCTCCTCCATCTACTTTTCTGGCCCTGAAACTCCACATAGAAGCTGCGGTTTTCCAGGAGGGTCTGAACAGTTTTTGTAAAGTCAAAGTCCCGGGTAATATGGTAGACTTTATGCAGCATTTTTCTATGTTGCACCGTGTCATAGGCTGCCATAAGGTCCACAAAAACTGTTCCCGTAATGCAGCCTTTCTCATAGCCTTCCTCGATATGCTCAGTCAGATGAAGAATTTGACCTGTACAGTTTTTCCCTGGTCTGAAACCTGTTTGTTGTGCAATAAGCTTAGGTTCGATGACAGTCAGAATAGAAGCATAAGAAATAAAATGAAAATAGCAGTGAATCTCCTTGACCACAGACAAAAACAAACAAAAACAGAGCAAATTGTAAGCAACTGCTAAATATCTAAATCCAGTTGTTCTGTGTAGACAGTACTATGCTGATCAAATCTTCCAAGGATAATCATTAGCATTAGCTTCAACTCATTTTTCACTTCCATCTTCATTACCAAAGCCATCACTAGCAGGCCTCTCTGTGCTGCAGGGCTAGAGAGCAACTGGCTTTCATTTGCCCTTACTAAGATAATGTAACATAAAATCATAATTAATTTGAAAGGACAAACAGGTACTCCCACCTTCATGAATTGCTGCACTACATTATATGCAATGTGTGCAAAATATCTGAAGGTCAATAGCCCTGAAATCTCTTAACAGAATTGAGGAAAACCCTGTCTGACATTGTGGAAAGCAGCTGCAAGGCAGAACAGATCAGGAGCATATAGCCAATGGCTTCCATGTTTTGAAACAAACAGTATTGTGGTTAAAGGCCAGGCATGAGAAGTATTATAATTCAGACTATGAGGAAGGTACCAGCACACTGAACATTGACTAAAACGTGACCAAGTATAAAGAAGAGTTCTATCTCTTGAGACTGAATTCAAGTAACAACTAATACAGTCAACTGTTAGCAGCAGATGAGTTAATTCACCAGCAAAGCTACTCTTCCCCTTCTATTTGTAAGCAACTATAGGAATTTGAATGGCTCCTCTTGGAAATTTTGAATAAAAACCTCAGGTGGATTTTGATCTATCTTGCATTTTATGCAAGACAATTCTAACAGCCTAAGTGGTTAAAGGGAATGTATCAGTGATCTATGATGAACCCCCCCAAAAACTGAAATTGCAAGTACAGTAGAGTCTCGCTTATCCAACATAAACAGGCAGGCGGAACGTTGGATAAGAGAAAATGTTGGATTAAGGAGGGATTAAGGCCTACTACATGTCAAATTACATTATGATTTTACAAATTAAGCACCAAAACATCATGTTTTACAACAAATGGACAGAAAAGGCAGTTCAATACACAGTAATGTTATGTAGTAATTATTGTATTTACGAATTTAGAACCAAAACATTGGAATGTATTAAAAACATTGACTACAAAAACACTGACTACTAAAAGGCAAACTGCGTTGGATAATACAGAATGTTGGATAAGTGAAGGTTGAATAAGCGAGACTGTACTGTAACTGGGGCACTGATTAGATTCAGGCATTTCTTCTCAGCATAGCTTCTTTACTCAACAAAGAGTCTGGAAAAAATTACTTTTTTGGAGGTCAGCTCCTGGTTATTGCTTTTTTATTCAGTTTAAAATTCAAAATACATGCATGCATGTATATGCATTAGTTAGTTTGTACCACTAAAGCATCTAAATGGTTGGCTGAATCTGTACCAAACTTGGCACACATATTCTTTCTTACCCACCTTAGAATAATTGTGGGGTTATATATGTGTGTGTGTGTGTGTGTGTGTGTGTGTCTGCATCTTGCTCTGAGGCTGAGAAAAGGCCAGGTGAAGAAAGATAAAGGAAAAGGGTATGAGGGAAGGAAAGGGAAGCAAGAGAAAGAAAGCGGAAATGAAGGGAAGAAAGAAAAATTGAGGGCAAAAGAAGGAAAAGAAAAGAAAGAAAGACAGGGAAGGTACATATTGAAAAGGAAAGTAGAAAAGGAAGAAAGAAAAGGTGACAGAAAAAAGAGCCACAAAGAAAATGCAACCTATGAAACGGGGGATATATACAATATGCTTGTTTGATAAATAAAACCAATATTTAAAATAACTAATATTGTTTTAAGCATTTTCATTAATGCTTTAATATATTTTGATACTATTTAGAAATCTCAGTTCCTGACATGGCCATTTGCTAAATCCAACACCTCCCAAAGAAGGATCCCCCAGCAGGAAGCAGCCAGGTTTTGAAGCTTCAAGGTCATTCAATGCTAATCAAGCTGACCAATTGCAACATTCACACTTTCATCAAATAGACAAGAGTTCTTTCTCCCACCCTGGATATTCCACAGATATATAAACTTCACCTAGTTTCTAACAGACCTCACAACCTCTGAGGATGCCTGCCATAGATGTGGATGAAATATCAGGAAAGAATGCTTCTGGAACATGACCATACAGCCCGGAAAATTCAGAGCAACCCAGTGATTCTGTCCATGAAAGCCTTTCACAACACAGCTTCTGATTTTGTTTTCCTTTTGAAGAAATGCCCCCCGGTATGCAAATCATGTGACCCGCACAAAGCCCATCCACAGGCCTGGCACTCAATTCTTTTTCTTCAGCCAAAAATGTGGTTGTGTCCCCAAGATACACTTTTTAATTAAACTTTCCATTTTGTGGGAAAATACCAAGCTACTTCAGGAGGGTTTTCACCTTGAATCAATTAACCCCCTAATGCAGGGGTCCTCATCTTTTAAAGCAGAGGGCCAGTCTACAGTCCCACAGAGTGTTGGGGGACAAGACTATCGTTTGAAAAAAAAAAACGGACAAATTCCTATGCTCACTGCACATAGATACCGCTCTGGTGGGAAGGTAACGGCGCTCCATGCAGTCATGCCAGCCACATGACCTTGGAGGTGTCTGCGGACAACGGCGGCTCTTCGGCTTAGAAATGGAGATGAGCACCAACCCTCAGAGTCGGACACGACTGGATTTAATGTCAGGGGAAAACCTTTAACTTTACCTAATAAAAATAACAACTGTCTGAAAAGTCATCCCCAAAACTATATGGATAATTACCAGACTATAACCACAATACTGGCATGTATCTGTCATAAAAGTAATTCCCATCCACAAAACTATATGGATAACTACGGGCCCTTCCACACAGCCATATAAACCAGAATATCCATGCAAAAAAAAACCCCAAAATATCTGATTTGAACTGGATTATCTGAGTCCAGACTGCCATATATTCCAGTTCAAAGCAGATGTGGGATTTTATTCAGCTGTGTGGAAGGGCAGTCTGAGAAAGGTTTTAGTTTATGGAAGTGCAAAGTACTTTTGCATAGCAACTTGAGTAAACTTGGGGACAAAGTGGAAAATAGAAGGAAAGAGGTTGAGATTTTATTTTTTTAAAAAGCAGCAAAAAAAGAGTGAGTGATAAACAGAAGATCAGTTGGACTATCCCAGCGAAATTGGGACAACTGAAGAGTATTGCACAGGGACATGACGACATGCAAAGGACATGAATATGCAATGGAGATACTGCAACTGCCATGGTTCAATGCTGTGGGATCATGGGAGCTGTAGTTTGGTGAGGAACCAAAGAGATTGGCAGAGAAGGCTAAAGGTTCTGTAGAATGACAACTCCCATGATTCCATTGCACTGAGACATGGCAGTTAACGCGGTGATCCAAAGGATTCATTCTACAGTGCAGATGCAGCCCAGAAGGGGAGACCTACCAGGGTCGGGAGGAGGCAGGGAAGCATCTCCCGCAGCCATGTCTCTTCTCCTTTCCCGCCCAACCTTCTTCCCATTAAGAAAAGGAAACCACTCTTGCAGGCGCCGCCTCCTCCTCCTTAGCTGTCACCGCCCTCCAGCCCGCCCCTTCCACCTGCGTCACGCGAGGAGGCTCACGTGGCGTTGTTGTCATCCTTCTCTGCCCAGGAAGCGGCGCCTCCAAAGCCCTCCCTTTCTCTTGGCCGCTTCTAGAGTGTGCCTAGAAGGAATGCAGCTCCACATTACTTTAACTCCCATGGCTCAAGGCTACGGAATCCTTGGAGTTGTAGCTTTAGCCTTCTTTGCCAAACAAGGGTGGGGACTCACCAATTCAACAGCATTGAACCATGGCAGTGAAAGGGGGGTCAAGTTGCATTGATGCTACACAGTCAACCGCCCAGCAACACCCGAAGAGCTGATGCTGGGATGCATCTAGGCCTACCGACTGTTATTGTGGGAGATGAAGTCCAAAATATCTGGAGGGCCCAGGTTTGCCCATGCCTGATCTAGACTTTAACTGCCACGGCTCAATGCAATGGAATTCCAGGATTTGCAATTCCCTGAGGCTAAACATTGCCAAACTATTAACTCCCTGGGTCCCACAGAATTGAGTTAAAGTGCTGTTGAAACGCATTCTACAGTGCAGACACACCTTTCATTCCCTCACCTGGCAACCCCCCCCCCCTCGAAGAGCGGGCGCTGCTTGAAAGAATTGCCATGCCAATAGCAATACATCAATGATTGGTTGATGGGAGCTGCAGTCAAAACACATCCCTTGAAAATTGGAGAGGGTGCATCTACACCAGGTATGGGCAAACTTGGGCCCTCCAGGTGTTTTGGACTTCAACTTCCACAAATTGTGGGAGTTGAGGTCCAAAGCACCTGGAGGGCCCAAGCTTGGCCATGCCAGATCTACACCATAGAATAAAATGAAGGTCTCTGGAGCTTCACTCTTCTCTCCTTCCTCTGAAGGCAGGCCAGTGTAAGAATGATAAAATGATGATCCCAGAGCTCCACTCTTCTCACTTCTTTCTCCAAAGGCAGGACAGTGTAAGAATGATAAAATGGTGGTCTCCAAAGCTCCACTCTTCTCTCTTCTTTCTCCAAAAGAGAGACAGTTTAAGAACGATAAAATGGTGGTCTCTGGAGCTCCACTCTTCTCTCCTCCCTCCTTATTCTTTCTGCTAAGGCAGGACAATGTAGGAAAATGAAAGTCTATAAAATGAAGGCCTCCAGAGCTCCACTCTTCTCTCCTCCCTTCTTTCTCTGAGGGTGGGACAGTGCAGGTAAAGGTAAGTAAAGGTTTCCCCTGAAGTCTAGTTGTTTCTGACTTTTGGGGTTGGTGCTTATCTCCATTTCTAAGCTGAAGAGCCAGCATTGTCCGTAGACACCTCCAAGGTCATGTCGCCCGCATGACTGCACGGAATGCTGTTACCTTCCCGCCAGAGCAGTACCTATTGATCTACCCACATTTGCATGTTTTCAAACTACTAGGTTGGTAGAAGCTGGGGCTAACAGCGGGAGCTTACCCAGCTCCCGGGATTTGAACCGCCAACCTTTCAGTCAGCAAGTTCAGCAGCTCAGTGGTTTAACCCCCTGCACCACCCGGTCCCTGGAACTCCACTCTTCTCACCTCCTCTCCGCCAGCCCCAGAACACCTTGTGAAAATACAGCTCCCAGGGTGTGGTGTCCTGGCATTTAAAAAGTGGTGTGAAGTTGAGTCCTGGGAGTTTTTATTTTGAGGAGACACCAGCACTCTGTGGCAGAGAGGGGATACAAAAAGACCCTGTTAAAACTACAACTCCCACAGTTGCATAGCCTAGAGCAGTGGTTCTCAACATGTGGGTCCCCAGATGTTTTGGCCTTCAATTCCCAGAAATCCTAACAGCTGGTAAACTGGCTGGGGTTCCTGGGAGTTGTAGGCCAAAACACCTAGGGACCCACAGGCTGAGAATCACTGGCCTTGAGCAGTGACAGTAGTGTCAGACCATGTTTCTTTTGACAGGTCTGCGAAGGCCTCCTCCCTCAGAGCCCTCCCTGCCTCCTTGGCTCAGCGTTTGGGGTTCTCTGAGGGGAAGCCTCTCTCGGGCCTGGCTCAGCCAATCCCGGCCCCCTTGGAGCGGCGCATGCGCGAGGCTGGCTTGTTTTGCCTGGAAGCCGGCCGGCGCCTCGAGGGCGATGGGCTCGGAGTGGAGCCACCCCGAGGAGCGCGAGCCCCTCTTGCAACCGCCGCCTCTGCCTCTGCCCCCGCCGGCCTTGTCGCCCGCGCGCCATGCGGCCCCGCTGCCCGCGCGCCGCCCGCTGCCTCTGCCGGGGCCTCCCAGCCGGGTCTACGGGCGGCGCTGGCTGGTGCTGCTGCTGTTCTCGCTGCTGGGCCTGGCGCAGGGCCTGGTGTGGAACACCTGGGGCCCCATCCAGAACTCGGCCCGACAGGCCTTCGCCTTCTCCAGCCTCGACATCGCCCTTCTCGTCTTCTGGGGGCCCATCGGCTTCGTGCCCTGCTTCCTCTTCATGGGCCTCATGGACAAGAAGGGTAAGCATGGGCCAAGAAAACAACAACAACAACAAGGCTAGGGATAAGGGCAGTCATGGGCCAACTTGGGCCCTCCCTCCAGGTGTTTTGGACTCCAACTCCCACCATTCCTAACTGTTAGGAATGGTGGGAGTTGGAGTCCAAAACACCTGGAGGGAGGGCCCAAGTTGGCCCATGCCTAGCTAAGAGACATCTTCCACATATCCTTTAAAAACCTTTTTAAAAGTTGGGTTATGACCATGTTCTCAAAGCTTTCTTCCCTGACGTTTCGCCCTCATCTATGGCAAGCATCCTCAGAGGTTGTGAGGTCTGTTGAAAACTAGGCAATAGAGGTTTATATATCTGTGGAAGGTCCAGGTTGGGAGAAAGAACTCATGTCTGTTGGAGACAAGTATGAATGTTGTGACGGGCCACCTTGATTAGCATTGAATAGTCTTTCAGTTTCAAGTCCTGGGTGCTTCCTGCCTGGGGGTTATCCTTTGTTGGGAGGTTATTAGCTGGCCTTGATTATTTTTTGTCTGCAATTCCCCTGTCTTCTGAATATTGCTCTTTATTTACTGTCCTGATTTTAAACTTTTTAAATACTAGTAGACAGATTTTGTTCATTTTCATGGTTTCCTCCTTTCTGTTGAAATTGTCCACACGCTTGTGGATTTCAATGGCTTCTCTGTGTAGTCGGACATGGTAGTTGTTGGAGCGGTATAGCATTTCTATGTTCTCACATAACCAGTATTTAAAAAGCTCTAAAATCAAGACAGTAAATAAAGAACAACAATCTGAAAACAGGGAAATTCCAGACATGAAACAATCAGGGTCAGCTAACACCTACCAACAAATGATTCCCCCAGACAAGAATCAGCCAGGCTTTGCAGCTTCAAGGCTATTCAGTGCTGATCAAGGTGATTAATTTTAGCATTCACACTTGCCTCCAAAAGGCAAGAGTTCCTTCTCCCATCCTGGACCTTCCACAGATATATTAATCTCACCTGCCTAGTTTCCAATATACCTCTGCATGCCATAGATGTGGGCGAAACGTCAGGAGAGAATGCTTCTGGAATATGGCCATACAGCCCAGAAAACTCACCAGTGATTCCGGCCATGAAAGCCTTCAACACTTTTAAAAAGTTCCTTCAACATGGATATTCCCTCCATCCCACGGTAAAGAAAGGCACCCCGCTTCCCTCCACCCCATATTCCCAGTTATTTGCCCTGGGATAGATGTCTAGGAAACTTTAAATTGAGATTTAAAAGAGATATGTATAAGAAATGAAGGAAGGAAGGGAGCCAAACAAATAGTCAGCATCTGTAAGGAGAAAAGATTTTTGAAAAGTTCTAAAAGATACTATGAGGCACAGCCCTTCCTTTCAATGGGTGCTTCTGCACTCAAATTTAATCTAGTTACGTACATCTCATATAGACGCTGTACATGGGGTTGCCTTTGAAGACTTTTTGGAAGCTTCAGCTAGTCCAACAGATTGCTGTCAGGAGCGGTGTACAGGGAGCACACACTGGCTGCCAGCTTGCTACCGAGCACAATTCAAAGTGCTGGCTTTGGCCTATATATAAAGTACTGAATGACTCGGGACCAGCTTACCTGTCCGAACACATCTCCCTCGATGAACCATCACGGAGAATCTTCTGGGGAGGCCCTGCTCTCGGTCCCACCACCTTTGCAGGTGCAACTGGTGGGGACAAGAGACAGGGCCTTCTCAGTGATGACCCCTCGGCTATGGAACTCCCTCCCTAGTGGGATTAAATTGGCCCCTTCCATCCTGTCATTTTGCAAACAAGTGAAAACTTTGTTGTGGGAGCAAGCGCTTGACCCATCATAATTATCTGTGCAATACAGTTGGAATTGGCTTTGGATTGATGAATATGCTTATCTGGTTTTGGATCTATGCACAATAGTCCTCTAATGTTTACAAATGTTGTTTTAATGTTGTTTTCAATTGTTGTTTAATTGTTGTTGTTTGGGCATGGAATAATGCCACTCATATAAGCCGGCCTGAATCCCCTTCGGGGTGAGAAGGGCGGAATATAAATTTCATAAATAAATAAATAATACAGTTTGGCACCACTTGAACTGCCCTGGCTCAAGGCTATGGATTCATGAGATTTTTAGTTTGGTGAAGGAGAGAGGAAGCTTGGGAAAGGCCTGACGTTTAGCAGGGTGCATCCACACTATAATAATAATAACTTTATTTATACCCCGCCACTATCTCCCATAGGGACTCAAGGCGGCTTACAAAATAGCACACAATGATGCCATAAATAAAATACATAATACATAAAATAAAACACATCAACATGAAAACATTATATAAACCAGGTATATAAATTGGATAAAACAACCTATTAAAATAGAATCAGTTAAAAGATCCATGTAATCAATATAGCAGCCCAGCTGAATGCACAAAATGTAGATATAAAGAGCTAAGTGATTGGCAATCACTTCTGGTTACTGTCTAAATGTTATCAAAAGCATGTTGGAAAAACCAGGTTTTTAACTCTTTACTAAAGTGTTGTAGTGTAGGGGCATGTCTGTATTATCTAATACAGTTTGGCACCACTTCAATTATCACAGCTCAATGGTATGGAATCGTTTTGGAAAAATCTTGGCCTTCTATGCTAAAGTGTACAGGTGCTTCCCCAAACTACATCTCTGTCAGTTTTTTTGAATCATGTCAGGAGCTAACATACTCCAAGTCGCTTCTGGTGTGAGAGAATCGGCCGTCTACAGAGATATTGCCCAGGGGATGGCCTGGGAGGGTTTTCTCATGTCTTCGTATGGGACCTCCTGCAGATTTGAACCACAGACCTTCAGGTCAGCAGTTCAGCTGGTGCAAGGATTTAACCCATTACGCCACCGCGGCCCCTATCTCTCTCAGCTAAAGTGGTGTAAAATGGCATTAATTCTACAGCAGGCATGAGCAAAATTTGGCCTTCCAAGTGTTTTGAACTTCAACTTCCACAATTCTGTTCTACAGTATAGATAGAGCCTTACAAAAGGCTAGTGAGGAAGGGAAGAGGCTCACTCAGAGTTCATCTGCTCTGTAGAGTTAATGCTGTTTGACACCACTTTCACCATGCTCCTTATTTTACTGGCAACTTGACTGCCTCTGCTTGTGTTATTTTCAAATGTGACAGGTGGAGGACTTGTATTTGTTTTTTTTATATAGAAATGATATACCAGTATGGTGTAGTAGTTTGAGGATCAAAGATACAGAATGGGGGACAATGCCTGGATCGACAGCAGTATGTGTGAAAAAGACCTTGGAGTCCTCGTGGACAACAAGTTAAACATGAGCCTACAATGCGATGCGGCGGCAAAAAAAGCAAATGGGATTTTGGCTTGCATAAATAGGGGTACAGCGTCTAGATCCAGGGAAGTCATGCTACCCCTCTATTCTGCCTTGGTCAGACCACACCTGGAATACTGTGTCCAATTCTGGGCACCACAGTTGAAAGGAGATGTTGACAAGTCGAAAAGCGTCCAGAGGAGGGCAACTAAAATGATCAAAGGTCTGGAGAACAAGCCCTACGAGGAGTGGCTTAAAGAACTGTGTATGTTTAGCCTGCAGAAGAGAAGGTTGAGAGGAGACATGATAGCCATGTACAAATATGTGAGGGGAAATCATAGGGAGGAGGGAGCAAGCTTGTTTGCTGCTGCCCTGCAGACTAGGACACGGAACAATGGCTTCAAACTACAGGAAAGGAGATTCCACCTGAATATCAGGAAGAACTTCCTCACTGTGAGAGCTGTTCGGCAGTGGAACTCTCTGCCCCAGACAGTGGTGGAGGCTCCTTCTTTGGAGGCTTTTAAGCAGAGGCTGGATGGCCACCTGTCGGGGGTGCTTTGAATGAGATTTTCCTGCAGGGGGTTAGACTGGATGGCCTGCAGGGTCTCTTTCGGCTCTACGATTCTATGATTCTATGATCAGACTATGACTTTGGAGACCAAGTTTCAAATCCATATGCAGCCATGAAATCTACTGATTGAGCCTTAGCAAATCACACTCTTGTTAACCTCAGAGGAAGGCAAAAGCAAATCTTTTCTGAAGAAATCTTGCCAAGAAAAAAATTAAGATAAGATTATCTTAAGGTTGCCATAGGTCAGAAGCAACTTTGAAGACACTTGAAGTCATAAACATAATTCTGTGTGGTTCACCGGGAAAGTATTTTTGAGCTGCCTCAGCATGTTATAAACATTACAGTCACTGAATAAATAAGCGTGATAAACTCATCAAAATATAGAATATACCTACTTCCACATTCAACATATTTAGAATATAGTGTTTTAGTGTATAAAATACAGACTTTTGATTCTGGATTTAGAGAGGGGTTTCTTTTTTGACTTTATGTGACTTTAAGTCAACTCTGACCCATGGTAATCCAAATCTAAGGTTTTTTTTGGGGGGGGGCAGTATTTTTATTCAGAGGAAACTTCCCATTGCCTCTCTAAAGCCCCTTCTACACTGCCATGTAAAATCCAGATTATCTGATTATCTGGATTATATGGCAGTGTAGACCCATACAATCCAATTCAAAGCCGATCATGTGGATTATATGGCAGTGTAGAAGAGGCCTAAGGAAGAGTTTGAGGTCCCTTCTACATGGCTGTATAAAATCCAGATTATCTGCTTTGAACTCAATTATCTAGCAGTGTAGACTCAGATAATACAGTTCTGGATTTTATGGCAGTATAGATGGGTCCCGATTTGACCATGGTTGCTAATGGGTTTTCATGGCTGAAAAACTATCTCCAGATCAGTCCAACACACAAACCACTGCACTATGCTGGGATATATTTCAAGAAATAGTATACAGTAGAGACCCTTTGCATGTGGAGTTTGGTTCCAGGACACCCATAGATATTAAAATCCATGGACATTCAAGTCCCATTACATACAATGGTGTAGCAAAATAGTGTCCCTTACATCAGTCATACTTTTCCAACTGTACTTAAACGTCCCTTAATAAGATTAGCTGCACCACCACTAATGCATGCTCCTTGCACTTAAATCTCTAAGAAATATGCACTTAAGGAGCATTCATCCCTTCTCGGGCAGGAATTCCTGATGTCCTTTGCAGCTGTCTCCACCATGTGCCCAAATAGGCAACCAAGAGTGTCAGTGGGTGAAAACTGGGGCTCCTCTATTTGCAAGCAGGGTGTAGTGGCACTTGGGATTTGAAGCAATAGACACATCCTTGTTGTCATTATCTTTAGAGGGGGAGGACAGTTGAAGTGGCAGGAGGAAATACACTCTACTTTTCCAGTCAGCCTAAAGGGAATGTTGAAGGAGTAAAGAAGGAAAGTGATTTGCTGACTTCCTCTTACTGCCTTTCACCCATCTGCGGAGCAACCACCTCATCTCGGGTATCCACCACATCTGGAAGCCAATACTGGATTGGATCCATCCTATCAAACAGAGAACATGAGCCAACAAGCTGTTGGGAGTGGCTGAAACTTTGAAGTGTTTTTCACCTGTCCAGTTGGGTTGTAAATTTAGACTGCCCTTGCCCACCTAGCCAAAAATTGCAGTTATTAACCCTTTCATTTCTGAGGGTGCATCTACATTGTAGAGGTAATGCAGCATGACACCACTTTAACTGCCATGACTCAATTCTATGGTATTTTGGGAGAAGTAGTTTTGCATGGTCTTTACCTTCTCTGCCAAAGAGTGCTGGTGCCTTGGTTACTCACCAAATGACAGCTCCCAGGATTTCACAACATTGAGCCCTGGCAGTTAAAGTGGTGTCAAATTGCATCAATTCTATAGTGCAAATTTACTGTGGGAGAATTTCCCCCCTTCCCCACTAGCCTTTTCTAAGGGAGACTCTGCGTTTTCTGACCATCATGTCTGGAAAGGTGATAATACAGATGCCAGTTGTTCTGCTCAGAACTAGGGAGGAAGGCCTGAAGATCACTGTATAACCAGGATAATCTTCCAGCCTTTGTGGCATTAGGTATGAAATGAAAACTAGGTGACTAAAATTTTCAGCCTGCACTATGGAAGGTAGAGTCAGCAACAAGTAGGGGTAATACTGAGGAGGAGGCTCTATCCAAAGTGCTCATCCCCAGTGCCAGACAGGGGTTGATACCTTTCTGGGGTTCTGGGTCTCCATCAGTTGCCCAAAAGTCTTTGATCTGACTTTCAGTATGAAATCGAATATTGTAATTCTTGAAAAAACAAGAATGTGCATAAATGTGTATAAACAAACCCTTCATAGTCTGTTCATTTTGATTGCAACACATGTTTCCCAACAACATAGACATAGGTTGCTTCAGAATTCTTCGTGCTGAACAAAAATAAGTTGTTTGTTGTCAAAGGCTTTTGTGACCGGAATCACTGGGTTGCTATGAGTTTTTCTTGTACTTTCGGGTGTGAGACTACTTTCATATGTTCTTGGCAAGAACGTAATTAAAGCCTCTGTGTCTTCAAACCTGATATACAGGGTGTTTGAAAAAGAACCCCCTATTCACCATTTAATTTAAATGGTGAATAGGGAGTTCTTTTTCAAACACCCTGTATATACACTCCACTTGCTTTACTGCCAACAGAACCTCTGAAGATGCCAGCTGCAGATGCAGGCGAAACATCAGGAGAAAATGCGGCTGAAACATGGCCATACAGCCCAAAAAAACTCACAGAAACCCGTTATTATTATATTTGCCATCAAGTCAATTTTAATTTATGGAGATCCAATGAATGAGAGATCTCCAAGGTATTTCGTCATCTGGCCTGTTCAGTTCTTGTAGACTCGGGCCGTGGCTTCCTTTGTTGAATCCATTTACCTGCACTTTTTAAAATTGCTTGTCACTTTACCAAACATTGTTGTCTTTTCCATTTAGTCATGTCATCTCATAATATGTCTAAAGTACAATAGTCTTATTTTAGTAGTCTTTGCTTCTAGTCAGAGTTCAGGCCCAATTTGCTATAAGACGCATTCATTTCTCTTTGAGCAATCTATGTGTAGATTTCTTTTTCAGTATTATGTTTCAGGTTTTATTTCTGTCATTTTTCCTTCCTTGTCCCAACCAAGCATAGAAATAAAATACTAGAACTCTATTTTTTCATACAAAGATTATTATAATACAGTAATATGAAAACTAGATTTAGTGTATCATCTAAACAAATATTTTCTCTGTAGATGGTGCTTTTCAAGGGAAATTGAAATTCAGCTAGGATGTTTTTGTTTACTCAATTCTGCTGCTCGGGTAAACACATATTGCACTTTCAGTGTTAAGTATCTTATATACATAAAGTAGTAATGTTACCAATCCATTTCAGTTTCAGATTGCACTGCAAAAATGTATGAAAGGAAAAAATGGGTTTGCTGGGTTTTGTAGGGAGAGTTTGGGAGGATTTGACATGGAAAGGATTCATGATTCCAGAAAGACTCCTTTAAGTTTGTGACATTTAATGACCAAGTTTATTTTATTAGGGAGAAAAGAGAGATCTCTTTGAAAGTCAGTATTCTTTGATAGTACCCAAATATGGATCAAGAGATAAGATTGAAATGCATGTCTTTATCCATTTTGGCTGGCGAATTTGAAATCCAGCAACATTTGAACACCCAAGTTTTAATTCATTCTTGATACAAGACCTTTCCAGAAATATTCCAAAAAGGGGAGAAACTAGTCAGAGAATTGGGTAGATGTTTTCTTTTCCCTCAGATATGGATAATTCAATTAAGGTGAAACACAAAAGAAGCTCATCTTAAGATCCGTAAACTTGCAGTATTGGGGAGTTCTGGCTGTCCAGAAATGGGATATAGTGGAAGCAATGGACTGACGTAGTGTAAATACAATAAAACATCATAACTTATTTTCAGAAGAAACCAGACTGGTATTTCTTGTGTTCCGAGAGGGTCCGACTACTTGGCAAAGTGGGGTAGCCACTGTTACAATCAAGTGCCTTTGTTGCCAAGCTTCTTATTTTCCCTATGTAGTAGAAATTCAGAGTTGGAACATGTTGTTTTGTAGATGAGAACTGAAACTATTTCAAGTAGTTCAGAGACATAGATCAGTACGGTACTCGCCAGACCACTTCACCCACATGGATGATTCTGTGTTTATAATTTTTATTGGCTAACTGAATCTTTGGTTTCCATATCAACTAGATAGGAATTCTTAACTAGAGCTCCTATTGTTGTGTTTCCTTTTCCTGGAAGATGCAAGCAAGTTCCTTTGCCTTCTTTGTGTTTCTCCACTATTTTGAAGGAAAAAATGTCCAAAGAAATTATAAAGGAACTCTGTGGAATTCTCAAAACCAAAATTGTCCACATGAATGAGTGAGATAGTGTCACATTTGTTTTCTAATAGTTCAATGTACACAATCTTTGTTTCAAGCTTTAAATTATTTTAAAATATTGTCTACAGTTACTTTCAAGCTATATGTATAAGATACATAGAAAACATAAGTGAATTTTGTGTTTAGACTTTGGTCTGATCGTCAAGGTATCTCATTAAGCACATATGTGCAAATACAAGTATTCCAAAATCTGGAAAAAATCCAAAATATTTTTGGTTGCAAGCATTTTGGATAAGGGATAACCAATATAGTTATACAGTGTTCCCTCGCTACTTTGTGGTTCACTTTTTGCTCCCTCGCTGTTTTGTGGGTTTTTAATAAACACTAAAATAATAGTTATAAATCATAAAATAATATTACAAATCCCTTATAAATCCCTCTTTCTACTTCCTTCCTAAGGAGAAGCCTAAGGAAGGAAGAGAAAAGGAGGCTGAAGCAGCTTTGATTTCGCCTCACAAGGCAGCGGCAGTGGCAGGAGGGTACATATGCGTGCTTGAAAGGCGAGGAGGGGACAGAGACGGTACTTGTAAACAACATAAATATAGTGTCCCTACTTCGTGGATTTTCACTTTTCGCAGGTGGTCCTGGAACATAACCCCCGCGATAAGTGAGGGAACATTGTAATGTCTTGCCTGACCTTTGATGGATGGTGCTTTTGACATATTAGTAGTTTCAGGACTAGTCAGTCCTGTATAGGTAGGCACATGTAACTGTATCTGTGAAAGAAACTTGTATTAAAAATAGACTTCCTGGAACTAGTTCAGCTTTCTGTTTTCAAATAAAAGCCAGTCATGTAATGTGGGGGTGCTTGGTTGGTGTGGATGAATGAGACAATAGCTGTGTTCTGTTGTTACTCTTATTGAATTGTAATAACCTCACATAACATGGCATTTGTTAGCTTTTTCTGGATATATCAGCCATTATTTTTTGAAAGCTTTCAAAGCTAGCTATTATCACAGCATGTTACCCAATGTGTTAGGTAAAATACCTCCTTCAGGTGATTCCATAATTTTCTCATGATTTTTTAAGGCAATGTATACCAGAGGTGATGTTGCCAGTTTCTTCCTCTGAAATATACAGCATCTGGTATTTTTGACTGTGTCCCAACCAAGTACAATGCACGATTGGCCCTACCATGTTTCCAAGATCAGTTAGAATCTTTAGGGTATTTAGGTCTCAATGCAATAAATACATTGATCAAATATGTGTGGCCACTGTACATGCGTAGATACACGACTTGCCAAACCTATATTGGTAAACAAATAGAAACACATTACTTTATGTCTATGTTAACCATTTAGTAGGGTTTGCCATAAGTTTACAAGCCACTTAGACGGCATTAAAACACAAAAGGGGACTAGATAAGCAGGATTTTAGATAAGCAGGAAGATTTTGCGACTTAGAACATAGAATTACTTGAGAGATTAACTAGAAAAGTAACCTAGAACCTGACCACAAAATGTAAACATTATAGTTTCTGTCAATATTTGTTGTTTTTATTATTAAGTTAGCTTCTACCTATGAATGAAAGGAGCTCCAGTCAACAACAACCTTGCATAGAACTTACAAATTTAGGGGGCATTTTCTTTTATTGAAGTCATAAATGCATAATGTATTCTTCCTTTCTAAAAGTCAATAAGGTTGTGCACATTAAAACCCTATTGCAGTCAAGTCCTAGAAGCCTGTTGGACTGCAAAGTTTTCACCTGCTACTGAAAAGACACTAAAGAGGGAATCACCATAGTTTCCCTAGTTAAAGAATTCCAAGATCTGGGAGTAGGAGGTAAAACATCTGTGTCTAATCACCTATGATCTTGCTGCCTATATTAGTGGGTTTTGGAGAGAGGGGACAGGTAATGGGGCACCGTAAAGGTGCCCCATTACCTATCCCCAAGATTGTATAATCTTGGATGCTAAACAAAATTTGTAATGGTTTGTACTTGGATGGGAGACCACTAGAGAACACCAGGTGCTCTAGGCCAGTGTTTCTCAAACTCGGCACCTCCAGATGTTTTGGACTTCCACAACTAACAGCTGGTAAACTGACTAGGATTTCTGGGGGCTGAAGTCCAAAACACCTGGGGGAGCAAAGTTTGACAAACACTATTCTAGGCAATATTTCAGAAGACAAAACTGGAGTATTATTTTCCTAAGAAAACCACAAATGGTCAAATAACTTGAAGGCACACACAAACACACAAACGTGTTGACTTAAATGGCAAATGTTCATGTGTTGTAAAAGTAATTTGTAGAGGTTTACTTAGTTTTTTGCAAGGGTAATTTCAACTTCCTCAAAACTCTTAAAGAATAGCCAGAATAGGAACTCTGTTCCTTTTCCTGCTTCTGCAGTTATTGAGGTTCAACTTGATTCAGCATGTGGGGGAGAGACTGCTTTTCACTGTGTGGGAGACTGGTCTGTGGGAAATGTGCTGTTAGAGAATCTTTTATTTATGGATAAAGCTTGGTAGTGTACTCCAAATCTTATATTGTTACTAGTTGTTTTGTTCTAAATGTGTGGTAAGAAGTTAAAGAGATTAGGAGCTGCAAATAGAAATGCGTTCAAAATTATTCCACCAGCATTTTTGCAATGAAAATCAGACCCCATTAATTGTTACTAAGTTTGTATTTGCTGTTTCTGTGGTTATTGGATTCTTAAAAATGATGGCCTGAGAGTGCTGAGAATCGAAAACTTCCTTTAAGAGTGAGAAAACAAAGCTGGTTTTGGACATGAACATTATATCCATCTTGGCATATTTGTGTCCACGTTGTTAAAATTTTGTATAATGTGATTTTATTTTGTAATGGTATCTGCTTTTACATGAATTGTTGTTTTGTACACTGTTTTTAGGCATTGAATTTTTGCCTATTTATTGTAAGCCGCCTTGAGTCCCCCCCGGGGAGAAAGGCGGGGTAAAAATTATGTAAATAAATAAATAATAAATAAACTGCCATCAAGTCAATTTTGATCTATTGAAACCTATATCCATTGTGGAGCCCCTGATGGCGCAGTGGGTTAAACTGAACTGTTGAACTTGCTGACCGAAAGTTGGAGATTCGAATCCGGGGAGCAGGATGAGCGCTCACTGTTAGCCCCAGCTTCTGCCAACCCAGCAGTTCAAAAACATACAAATGTGAGTAGATCAATAGTTACCATTTCTGCGGGAAGATAACGGTGCTCCATGCAGTCATTTTGGCCACATGACCTTGGAGGTGTCTATAGACAACGCCGACTCTTCGGCTTAGAAATGGAGATGAGCACCAACCTCCAGAGTCGGACATGACTGGACTTAACGTCAGGAGAAACCTTTACCTACCTCTATCCATTGTACTAGTTTTAATAATCTAGTATCCTAAAGGCACCATAATCAGGCAACCTCAAATTGCGGTCCTCCAGCTTTGGCCCTCCAACTCCCAAAAGCCCTGGCCAGCTTGTTCAATGGTCAGGAACTCTGGGAGTTGGAGACCCAAGCAGCTGGAGAGCCACAGTTTGAGGATACCTGCACTGTAACCTAATATCCTAAAGCCACCAGAGCCTATTTGATCTTGGAAGCTAAGCCGAGTCAGCCTTGTTTAGTACTTGGATAGGAGGCTGCCAAGGAATACCAGGAGCTATAGGATTTATTCCAGAGGGAGGAACTGGCAAAATCACCTCTGAATATGTATTGCCTAAGAAAATCCTTTGAAATTTGTCGGGTCACAAGCCACAGGTAATATGAAGGCACAAACAAACATGCACACACACTGATTACTAACCAATACATTGAACATCACATTTCTTTTAAACTGTAAAGAGAAAAAAATGAGGTTTAGTTACACTTTTAAATGTTGACAGTGCATTACTAGCGTATTTTGTATTAACATGCTGATGCAAAACATTCAAATGCAAACATTTATAAACAGTGTACCTTTTCTGTTAATCAGTCTTATATCAGCATTCTTTAGAAGGCTTCCACTGATCATAGTGGAGACTTGAAGCATATAAAACATGCAATGAGGTTATTAAAAAAAATCATTCCAAGACTACAAATTAGTTCAAGTACTATAAATTCCTCTCATTATTAAAAAAAAGTTTTTCTTTGCATGGATGATGGAAGCAAAACTAAATAGTATGAATCTACAAACCAGAAGCATAAATTGACAACACTTATTATTTTCAGCATAATCTACATCTTTCTACATCTTTAAGTTTTAATATCCTGCTCCTCAGCTGTAGAGAAATTTACTTCCTTATTCAATCTGACATAGGAACATTTTCACTAATTTTTTAGGAGATTGATAATGCAATGGAGAAATCTGGGCAGTTCACCGAGAAGTACACTGAACTGAAAAAAGCAGTAAAGTGAATACACAATTTTTACTTTTAGTCAGATTTTCTCAAGTTACACCACCTCTTTGTAATTCTCAATTCTATACTTGAACATGTTCCCACTGTAAACAATGTAAAAATTGTTTAAAGCACAAGGCTAAGTGGTCACTGGCTGTAAAAAGCGGAATTCCTTCAATTTTTTCTTGATGTTGCTAAATAATCTTCTGTACAAATATGAATTTACAATTTCAACCCGCTACCATTGGTAAAGTATCACATCTTTCTCATTAAAATTGCTGATGCCTTTATGATACAGAGTGCATTCCCCGGGACTTGTTTTTTCAACAATAGTACATATGGTGACCATACCTATATGCTACAGTAAGTAATTTCAGAGTAACACAACCACATTCTGTGGATATGCTCTATCTTAAAACTGAATCTTCTGGACTATCAACATGGTTTTCCATTCAGTTCAGCAATTTAACTTTTGAGTAAACAAATCTGATTTAGATTTGTTTAGAATTCTTAACTTGATAGAGATATTATATATTATCACAGCAGTGAGAGTTATCTACACCCAGAGATTGAAAGACTCAGCCACCCCGATGCAAGAAGATTGGCTTCTGAAGTTGTGCAAACTTGCTGAAAAGAACAAACTGACAATGCTGACCAAAGAGAAATCTTTGACCAATTTTAAGAAAGACTGGGACTTATTTATTACTTTTCGACATCAAAGATGGGGACAAACTTTTAGGATTTTAAAATTAGAAGAGTGTCATTATAAGGGGAAGGGTGTAGAAAATTGAGAAGTTAAAACCATCAGGCAGAGAGTGCAGATCATAGATTAGGTATTGCCGTTGTATGTGTAGTATATGTTTATTGAGGGTGTCTGGGGAGGTTGTAGTGAGGATTATTGAATTAGATTATGTTTTGTTGGCTGTGGTAGTATTTTTATATTAAGAAAAAGTATTGGTTGTTTTATTTTTCCGGTTGGGGTATTGTTCTTTACCTTTGTGTATTTTGTGTTGTGGTCTTTACTTTTGTTCATTTGTAGATTTGTTGGTTCATTTTCTTGAATAATTAGCAGTTCGAAAATATGCAAATGTGAGTAGATCAATAGGTACCGCTTTGGCGGAAAGGTAACGGCACTCCATTCAGTCATGTCGGCCACATGACTTAGGAGGTGTCTATGGAAAACGCTGGCTCTTCGGCTTAGATATTAAGATGAGTACCACCTCCCAGAGTTGGACTCAACTAGACTTAATATCAAGGGGAAATCTTTACCTTTACCTTTCTTCAATAAAAATTAATTTTAAAAGAATTCTTAGAATTCTTTACCCTGAAATTATAGTGATTTCAACTAGGACCAAGTGTTTTATTTCAGCTTTCTATATAGAGTGTAATCAAGTCCTATCAAGCCTTGTTGTTTACTTTGGTATTGTGATACGGCCTAAGGGCTAATCAATAAAATTTATTACTAACTAGGACCAGGGTTAAGAGATTCTGTGCCCAGTGAGCGTAAGCTAAACCAGATAGGCCAGGACAGAGAAACAAACTCACCAGGTTGAAGACAAGCCACAGAGCTTTATTACAATTTGGCCAAAAGGGCAAAAGCAAGTACAATCAATTTGCTTCAAAATGTACGAGCATAACAAAATAACCAAATAGATGAACAAATACTATAGGAACAGCTTTGTAAAGGCTGTTTATGACAAAATGTAATTAATGTCAATCAAGGATACTAAGATTATAGATACAATACCTTTTCAGAATGTTGCGTTTCATTCTAGCCTTTTAGATTCTAGGTTAAAAAAACCCAGTATCATAAAAGATTGTTGCCACCTTCAATATTTTAAATTCTTGGCTTTTAATTTTACTATTATCTGTTTCTCTTCTCTATATTGCTAACTTGATTTGGTTTTCTAAACTGCCATAGAACCACTGATGAAAAATGATGTATTATATTTTTAAGACTGTAGGCCATAGCTTTGTTGACAAGAAGAGGAAGCATCTATACCCATTCAACTTCCCCTTCAAACCAGTAGCAAACCAGCATAACATAGAGGCCATGTTCAACATGTAGTCACATTAGGAAAAAAAAAACTTTAAAACTCCAAAGATTTAAAATTCAACTGCAATTTCAGCTTAACATGGAGCCCACATTTGATATCTAGCCACAGTATTTTAAAATATATAGAAATATTACAAAAATCCAACACAACCAATTTCCAATCAGTTTCAAATGGGACATAATCCTGTGACATGCCCATTAATTATATCCTTTACAACAGGTGGGGGCAACTTCAAAGTGTGTGTGAACCATTTGCCTACACTGTGCTTGCCAGGAGGCTTGCACCAGTGTGTTTCAGCTCACCTAAGTGATGCAACATCATTTATGTCCATTATGCAGGCCAAATTTTAGCTGATTTTTAATTTTATTTTCTGTTTGGCTACAGAAAAACAAGTTTAGGCACATTTTTGGGCACTTTGGAGCAAACAGATGTCTAAAAGTTGCTCTGAATTTTTGTTTTTAACCATTTGTTCAGGGGCTTTACCAGGCTTCTGGAAGGTTTTAGGAGCTGCGCTTAAAGATCCCAAGGGCCCTTTGTAACCAGTAGGCCATATTCTAAATATAGATCAATAAAAGCAAAGGAGGAATTAAAAAAAAATCAAATGTATTTTCCTTTGGTGTTCGAAATGTTTCCTGTCTAAGATTATTTCCGCACAGATAAATGAACATCCTCGGTCACTATTTTAAGTTTCATAGCATTATTTCTTTATTAGGTCTTTGGTATATCACTTCCATATGAGACATTCGTGATTGACTATTCAAAATTTACTAAATTTAAGCCCAAAGCTAGGTATGAGACGATTCCTCCATGCACTCTATAGTATACACTATATGAATTGCCTCGCCATTTTTCAGAATTTAGCAACCTCTGCAGTTGGAAAGTAAAAGCATAAGTTCTAAATAGTTGTTCTGACAAAAAATGCTTAAGCTCAATTGGCTATTCTAGAGTATAGAACCATAAAAAATCACATTATTTTGATTTGTCAGTTCCAGGTTCATACATTCTAATGAGAGAACTTGTTCATTCTGATAAAAGATAATAAAGCAATTTTTCTAAATCAATAGATCACAAGACACCAATATACTATGAGGGGGAAAAAATCCCTCCCCTGTCCCAATGTTATTGAGTGAATAATCTATCAAGATGGAAGTTAACTGGGCCAGGAAACAATGCTTTGGTTCTGCTACTCCATCATCCTCCCAGAAGGTTCTGCATTCAGATTGTTGATTACTTATGCTAGGACTGAGAACAGCGATATATTGACACTGGGACTTTTTTCTTTCTTGACTCCATCCTGTGGCACCAAAAACACAGATAAATGCTGCGTAATTTTTCATCTTCTGGATTGTGAATAAGACCTTGAGTAAATCTAATAAACAACCTTTATTCTTCTTCATTTAGTTAAGTGCAATGTGGGATTTAATTGATGAAGCATTTCTGTACTTTGTAATGCCATTTTGAATAGAGGGTAAAAAACATTTTTGTTTAGAGATGCTTTGTTGTTTTTTGGGAAAGCTATCTACAGTCAATAATAATATAAATAAGATCAGTGGGTGACGATGAATATCAACTTAGAAATTAGTTGTTCACTGAAGTTACTAACTCATTGAGTTCACAAAAAAAAGAGTCTCGGTTAACCAAGCCTCGGTTATCCGAGCCTCTGTATTATCCGAGGCGCTCGAGCGAAGGAAGCTCAAGAGGAGAGGGAGAGGGAGGGGCCTGGCCAAGGGAGATCCGGGGCGCGCGGGGCGTTTCTCGGAGGGACAGGCCCTTGCTCCTGCAAGGGCCTGTCCCTCCAAGAGACAAGGAGCGTGCCACGGGTTTTCCTTGGCTAGGCCCTTGCTGGATGAAACTTTTTCCTCCAGCGAGGGCCTTTTCGAGGGAGATCCGGGGAGACGTCCCTCGGCGACCACTCGCCTCTTGGGAAGCGCCCGTGAGTATTGCTAGGCAGCAGCACTCACGGATGCTTCCCTAAACCGGATTGCCAAGAGGGATAATAGGGCCACCCAACAATCTGAGGAGTTTGGTTATCCGAGATTGGGCCCGCCCCATAATCTTGGATAACCGGGACTCTACTGTAACTAATTTATGTTACTGAAAGATACTTCCTGAAATACTTCTGCTCTTAGACTATTTAAACTGCATTGTTATTATTACTATCATCTTGTATTAGTTTTTAAACAACTGATTTTAAAGTGGAGATAATTGTTTTTAGTGTTTATGTATATTTATAGTTTATGTTCCGGCACTGAATGTTTGTTGTATATATGTTGTGCTCTGCCCTGAATCCCCTTCGAAGTGAGAAGAGTGGAATATAAATGTTTTAAATAATTAAATAAATAATCTGAAGGGAACATTCACTGAGTACAGTGAGGCTAACAGATTTTGTATTGTACTGTTACATTTCAAATAATGTGGTCAATAATAGGACATCTACAATTGTGTTAGTTGTATTCCAGGAACAATTACATTACTATCTTGGAATCTCTAATATTTCCTCTTCATGCCCAATTAACCATTCCACAAAGACTTGAGAACAGTAGTTTTGTCAATTTAGGAATATATTTTGTATAACTGTGTGGACACATAGGCGGTAGCACTATCTTTCCATGGTGGTGGGATTCCATGCTTATGTAAAATAAGAGGCTATATTAATGGAACATGTGCTGCTGGTAAGGTCTCTTATGTCAAACAAGCTTATACTGAGGAGCCAGAATAAATGTGTTGAATAATGTGGGGGTGGGGTGAAACTGACGATGGCACCATTCAATGACAGTGGCCGTGACACCATTGCTAACATTTGTATCAAGATGAAGAAGCAATGAAAAACTATACTTGTAGCCTTTTACTATGAAAGTCCTCTGGTAAGACAGTCCAAAATTAAACAAGAAATAGTGCCAGAAAATGGGTGCTTTGCTTGTGTGTTTATGCATAGCAGTAGGTTGGACCGTATGGCCTTTATGGTCTCTTCCAACTCTATGATTTTATTATTTTATGATTCTATAAAACTCCCAGGTCAGAATGCACTCAATGAAGTACTGTGGAAGGGCATAGAATAACTAAAAATAGCACTATGGCTAATGCCACAACTGGACCCAAGCTAAAAGGAAGTTCAGCAGTTGGCATGCTCAGAGATAAAAGCAGAGTCCAAGCACAACACATAGAGACATGAAATGTTTGAAGCGTAAACTGGAAAACAAGAAATTGCATGTATAAACATGTCAATACTTGAGATGAGCAAGCTAAAGTGGAAAGGAATGTGACATTTTGAGTCAGGTAATGACACATTTTTTATTCAGGAAATGCACAGATACAGGGTGGTTGACACCTGGCTTGAAAACAGCACATGTGAGGCTGGCTACCTCCCTCCCTCCCCTGAGCCAAGATGAAGTATTGTTGGTTCCCTGGGCTCTTCAGCACCTTTTGAGCTAGCCTTACCCCTCCTCCTCCCAGCCTGCCCCACTGAGCCTGTTGTCTTCTGTTCAGCTTGTTGTTGGGCTCACCAACAAGTTCAACCAGGGGTGGGAGTGGGTGGCAGGGCCTCGTCCTGATTCTTGCACTCAACAGGGGTACACCACCTGAAAAGAAGAGTCACAAGAGGGAGGAGACAAAGGGGGAAGGGGGAGAAAAAGGCTGCATTCTCCTTGTAAAAGGCTGCCTTCCAAACTCCCCCAAATGATGCTGCTTTGGGGCTGTACAGGGTCCGAAGTCAGGTTGGTCAATGACAGTTGGGGTTGCCTTGTGAGTCTTGAGGGCAGCTTAGGGAACCAGAAAGCCCAGAGGTTTGAGTGGTTGGGGGCCACTGAGTCGAACTGGGCTGGCTAGCTGTGAGGCTAGAAGGTGAGGAGTCAGACATGACGAAACAGCTAACAGGTAGGGTTTGCTGCACAATTCAAATGCAACATTGAGTTTAATGTACACTCTGATTTTGGAGTCAGAATTTAGCCAAAAAAGATGCAGAGTAGACTCAAGTAAATATGGTATGTGTTTCTGTATTCCAAGACACCGTTATGTGTTTTCTAGGCTATAACAAGCAAATCGCACACCCTTATCCAGAAGTTTGTTTTGCGTGTCTTGTGGGATCTCCTTACATTTCTGGGAATTCCTCCTTTGATTGAAATGTGCAGGCAAACAATCATAATACAGTAGAGTCTCACTTATCCAACATAAACGGGCCGGCAGAATGTTGGATAAGCGAATATGTTGGATAATAAAGCGAGATTAAGGAAAAGCCTATTAAACATCAAATTAGGTTATGATTTTACAAATTAAGCACCAAAACATCATGTTATTTCAACAAATTTGAAAGAAAAAGTAGTTCAATACGTAGTAATGCTATGTAGTAATTACAGTATTTACGAATTTAGCACCAAAATATCATGATGTATTGAAAACATTGACTACAAAAATGCGTTGGATAATCCAGAACGTTGGATAAGCGAGTGTTGGATAAGTGAGACTCTACTGTACAAGTTAAGATATGCTTAACAAAATAGCTGATGGCAGAATCTAAAGCTACATATTTTCTAAATCTTAAAAAAAAATTCCACCATGGATTTACCTCAGTATAGAGTTGATGAACATCTTGGGTAGCTGTCCACACACTTTAAAATAATGCAGATTATGTATTTTAAGAAATAGAAGGACCTGGAAATACTGACAAGGTCTACTAAAGCAAAGCCATGCTCATAGAATCATAGAGTTGGGAGAAACCGCATGAACCATCTACTCCAACCCCCAGTTATGCATGAAAAACACAATCAAAGTACCCCTGACAGATGGCCATCCAGCCTCTGTTTAAAAGCCTACAAGGAAAAATCTTGCACCACACTCTGAGGCAGTGAGTTCCACTGCTTAACAGCTCTTACTGTCAGGAAGTTCTTCCTAATGTTCAATTAGAAAATCCTTTTCTGTATTTTGAACCCATTGTTCTGAGTCCTAGTCTCCAGCGCAGCAGAAAACAAGCCTGCTTCCTCATCCTTATAACAGATATTTATACATGTTCTCTCCTGCAGGCTAAACATACCCAGCTCTTTAAGCTGCTCCTCATAGGGCATGGTCTCCAGATTTTTTTAAATTATTTTAGCTGTCCTCCTCTGGACACATTACAGTCAATATCCCTATTGAATTGTGGTGCCCAGAACTGGACACAGTATTCTTGGTGAGGTCTGACCAATGCAGAATAGACAGGAACCATTACTTACACAATCTAGACATTATGCTTCTTTTGATGCAGCCCCAAAGCCCATTGGCTTTTTTAGCTGCTTCATCACACAGTTGGCTCATGTTCAACTTGTTGTACAGTCCACTAAGACTTCAAGTACTGTACTGTTGTCGAACCAGGCGTCGCCCATCCTGTGTGGATTTCATTTTTTTCTGCCAAAGTGCTTTATCTTACATTTCTCCTTGTGGAAATCCATTTTGTTAGTTTTGGCCCAGTTCTCTAATCTGTTGAGGTCATTTTGAATTCTCATCCTGTCTTCTGGAGTATTAGCTATCCTTCCCAATTTGGTGTCATCAGCAAACTTGATAAGCACATCCTCATGGCCAAGCTAACAAGTCAGACAAAAAAAGCACTCTGAGTTACTCTTCCAAAAGTGTCACTTGCTAAGTCTTTTTCTTTTTTACAGAGAGCATTATCCATTGAAGATTTCTTCTGGAAGGTGTATAAAACTGCTTCTTTAAGGAGAAGTAGTCATTTACCCTTTCCTAAGATGCATTTATGATTACTTGCTGGATCTTACTAGCCAGGAGGCACACATGTCTGTGTGGGTGTTTGCTGGAAAGGGAGGAAATTAAAATCTATATGCAGCTACTTTCAGAGTCAGCAACTTCTTCTGTCTTGAGAAATATAGTAACATATTGGCTTTAATTTCATTTTAATCGTTTTAATGAATCTGTTCTTTATTGGCCTACATTCCATTTTTCAATAGCAGATAATCAGAAGGTACAAAAAATAATTGAATAGTACATTTAAAAATGCTAGGCCAGCACCTGGCAATTGAACCTGAACACTACAATCATATCATTTGCAGTATTGTCAAACAAGCAAATTCTTCCAGTAAAGAAATACTTTTTTCATGATTAGATTTAATTTGACAGTTTAAAAAACAAACAGAAAGTATAAACTGTTTCAGAAAAGGAGCAAAATGCACCCATTTGTTATCTTCTGGGGCTAGTACTAAGCAATTTTGTATTCTTTTTGACACTTGAATGTATGAGTTTTCCTGATCTATCCCGTGATTCCTTGCCACTGTGATCCTTATGCTGAACTTCTTTTGCCACTCTTTACCCCCTTTTTAATTAAAATGAGTGTAGTACTCCATATATGTGAAGATACATTTCTGAACTTACTGTAGAAACAGGAAAACATGGAAAACAGTGAACCCTATTAAAGTGAACAACATCCACCTAAAGTCACTGTAGAGTCTTGTGGGAAGACCTAGCAAATTCCAAGAGAAATATTCTCCTACTGTAATCCTTTTGCCTTTCAGAGGAGCAGTTTGTGTAGGCAATATATTTCTATGATTTTGCCTTCTCCTTCAAATTAAGCAGGGAGTTTTGTGTACCTCGGAGAGATTTTAAGTGTTTTATATACAGTACAAAATCACTTAGTATGCCATACCTCTTCTTCTAATATGTTGTCCTTTTCTCTCTAGGCCTCAGAGTAACTGTGCTGTTAACATCAGCCCTCATGGTGGTAGGAGCTGGCCTGAGATGTATACCTGTATCAGACCAAGAGCAAAGGAAATGGTAAGAGATTGGTTCATTTTGTTTTTTGCTGGGGAAGAGTTTCAATTATATTATCAGTAGGATACCAGAATCTTGAAATACAAAGGTAGAATTGATAAGCAGTGCATGTTTAATCAAATGAAGATACAAATAAACTATTTGAAAGAGTAAGCCATGCTGTTAATTCATATAGATAACTTTCTGATCCTTGTTAATACATTGCTAACACATACGTTTTGAAAAAAGAAGCCCTCATAGAACCATCCGGCATTTCGTCTACTTTGACAGGTCATTCTCAATTATTAACTATATGTTCCCAATGTTTGACTATAACTTTTATTTTCTTAGCTGCTTATAATGCTAAGGATTGCTCTATAACCTTCACCCATATAGAGAGAAAATTCTAATTAAACAAGCCATGAATGGGGGGATCGCATCAATGCAGGCACAGGCTGGTGTATGAATTTGGCATGTACTCGTATTCTCCAAATATTGTTGATTCAATTGTGCACATCATCATTCAGACATAATTCTGTATTATTTTTGCTCAGATCTCTTGTAGCCAGTAATCTTGTTTTCCCCCATCTCTCTTAACTAATAGATGGCAGTATAGTATCATAATTTTGCTGGAGAAAAGAGAAGAGTTCCTTTTTAAAGACTTTGCATAAATGTATTTTTTACAAAATAAAGTATTATTTTGAGGAAAGTTGTGAGGCATGTTTTAAAGATACATGATGAGTATCCCTTATCAGGAATTCCCAAATTGTCCATGTTGGTTTCTGAGACATCTTTCATTTCCTGACAGCTCAATGTACACAAACTTTGTTTCAAAATTATTAAAAATCTTGTATCTAAAATTATTTTCAGACAGTATGTAGAAGGTATACGTGAAACATACATGAATTTCATATTTAAACCTGAATCCCATCACCAAGATGCCTCACTACATATATACGAGTGTAGGCAGTCCCCAAGTTATGAACAAGATTGGTTCTGTAGGTTTGTTCTTAGATTTAATTTTTTGTAAGTTGGAACAGGTATATTTAAGTGTAACTTCATACACGCACACATTAGCTTTGAATAGCATAGGGAAGGGTTGGCACCCCTGTGGAGTTTGTTTTGCTATTTGTGCCCCTGTTCAGAAGATTTAACCTCACTTTTTGTCTGTGTGATAATTGGATTTTGAAACATTTGGTTTGCTGTGGAAACAAGGATTGGTGATAAAGCTTCAGTGGAGACTTCTGGTCCCAATCATTTCAGTTAAGGGATACTCAACCTGGATATCAAGCAGCTACTGAAATTCTTCAGTATTGATAGTAATGGCACTAAGAGGAGCCTGTCTAGAGAATGTGCTAATCAGAACATTCATATAGTAAGACATACACCTGACCTGAACCATTTAGTCCTTTAAATGTGAAAATTAGCACTTTCATTTGATGCCCTGAAACAACTGGAAGCTAGCACTGATGATGCAAAATGGAAATTGCATACTTCAGATGAGCCGCTGAAGTCAACAGTATGATTATTGGAATCTGAAGGTTCTGAGCACTTTTCAATATAAGCCACACAGAATACATTGATTATGATCTACCCAAGTCATGTGTCAGTAATCAAATACGTTTTTTCCTGTGAATGGCTACAGCTAGTGTACATTGTTCACTACAGATGACACTCTTCACTACAAAGCATGGGTGCAATATGACAATATTGGTTGGATGGGGAAGTAACTGTTGGAAATAGCAACCTCCCAAATCTCTCACTATTTATTTGTTAATGTATATATTTGCTAACCTGTATTCTAGTTGATTTGCCAGTTTATACCTCTCTGATGTGGGAGAAGTTATAGACATGTTATTGTACTGAGCATGTACAGACTCAAGACTCCATTTTGTATTCAGTATGTGTTTGGTTTTCAATGAAAGCAGATGTATGTGTCCAGACCTCAGTGGAGGTGGATGCATGTTGCAGTTTGGACTTCATTATAGATTTATGCTTATGTACTTCAGTGAGTACATGCATACTTAAAGACTATGGACTATTGATAAAGAATGATGCCCTGTGTTCTCAACACAGAGAGAAGCTACATTCTATCTATAACTGAACTTTAATAAGAAATGTGTTTGTATGATGAAGTAATAAAAGATATTTGTGAATAAGCAGGATATGTTATTTTTCAAATAAGACTTTATTTTTTTCATCTCTGAGTGCATATTTTAAACTAAGAGGTTTCAAGGGAGTGTATATCTTTTAGGCAACTTCAACTGCAAAGAAACAACCATCCTCTCCTAACCAAATATATTTTTTTAGTAACATGTCTTTATCCTTGGCAGTTTAAAGACATGGTTCTTCAATTTAACAGCTGAGTTACCTGTGTGCCATTACATGAATGCTTGTGAATATTACTTGTTCAAAGAGTTGACTTCTAACAAGGTCATGCTTTTCTTGACTAGTGGTTTTCAAAAGGTGGTCTCTACATATATATGGAGATTCACATTTGCCAAAAGGATATGTGCCCAGAGATTGGGTGCAGTTATTTTCCAATAGGTTATGCAATAGTAACAGCTTGCATGCACATCTAAGTTGCAAGGGAGCTGCTATCCACTCCAAGAAATTTTGCATTTTAAGTTACTGCATCATTGATTCAGTACCTCAACATTCGCCTTCGTACTCATGGAAAGAAGCAACAAATATATGACTATGACTTTTTGGTTTGTTGTGTTCTCTAGAATCTTTGACAATCTGTGGCTGACACTAACTATTGTTAGTTTAAAACAAGCCAGTTCCAAACCATTGTTTGCAAAGCTGGCTTGTTTAAGCTAATTGTAGTTAAAGTAAACCACAATTCCTGGTTTCTGTGGTAGGGGAAGCTGGAGTTAATTCATTTGAAAAGCTTTAAAACTCTTCTGACTCATCTATGCGGGTGCAGGAGAGAGCATGGCATAATGGAAACTTTAGAGGAGGCTGAAACAATGTTTCAGTATGATACTTGAATACAACAATTTATCAATATACGGGAGCAAAAGTGTAGAGTCCTTTAAGTTTTTGGAGTATGACAATGTTGTTTTCCTATAACCAATTGTGATCCACAAGTACTCTGTAAGTCACTTCGATAGAGATTGTTCTGTTGGAACTCTTAACTATTCCTGTTTAGTATCAGAAGTTTTGCTGTTTGTCAATGAATATATGTTACTTTTCACTAATAAATTATTTAGAATGAAGCTTAGTTTAATATTTTTTAAGTGAAGTAATTGTCTGAAAGAAGTTTTTAGTTTTCTTTTTAGCTCCTGTTCCCTCTCCACAGTAATCCAACACTTGTCTTTCCTTTCTCACACACATGCTTTGCCAGGACAAGGAAAAAATGGGGTGCCTAAACATTTCTGTCATTCCCAAAGCAGTTTTCCTATCTATTAATACTTTCAGACTTCTTGGACTGATCTTTTGTGCCCTATAGGTGTCTTTTGAAATCCTCCAGGAACTACAGTTCCCATAAATGTTGGGAAGATTAGCAACCAGTTCAGCCCCTGCAGGAACAAAATTGACCACCTGACACATTGGGTTTCTGTCAACACAATGGAAACAAATTTTCCCTATCTTGCTTCATTGTCTTCATGTAGAATAATTGTCATAATGCTTAAAAGGGATGTTTTATTCCCGTTTCTTTTAATGTGAGCATACAGATGTGTACAGAACCACCACAATAGAACAATATATAGAATGAGAGATCTTAGTACACTTGTCAGTGTTTTGTAAGCTGCCGGTGGCACAGTGCGTTAAAGCTTTCTGCCAGCAGGACTGATGACTTGAAGGTTGGGTTGCTGACTTGAAGGTTGCCGGTTTGAATCCAACCTGGGGAGAGCGTGGATGTGCTCACTCTATCAGATCCAACTCCATGTGGGGACATGAGAGAAACCTCGCACAAGGAGGTTAAAAACATCCGGGCATTCCCTAGGCAACGTCCTTGCAGACGGCCAATTATCTCACACCAGAAGCGACTTGCAGTTTCTCAAGTCACTTCTGACATGAAAAAAGTGTTTTGTACAATGGACCTTCTCTTTCCTTTCATTTGCTTCTCAACTATTTGTACACCACCCTCTAAAGTAGTTTACTCATCATTGAAGCAGATTTGGGGCTCCTTGGGATGTGGGGAGGAAGAGAATATACTCTGCTGAAAGAGTCTGTTCCTGTGCATGGTCACAGTTGGATACAATCTATTCCCCATAATGGCCTATTTTGCTGCTTGCACTGTAGGAATAGTATCCGCTGTTTGTACAAAAGTCTTGTAAGCAGAGACCTCCATTTAGCTATAAGAATGCCCGTTATGTCAAATGGAACATGATTTTCCTGCTGTGATGTAATAGGACAATTTAAGAAATGTACTTCTACTTTGATGATGGCTTGGATTTGAAATGCATTAGATTTGTTGTTGTTATTATGTGCCATCAAATCAGTTCAGCTTATGATGACCCTGTGAATGAGAGCTCCAGGAAGCACATTATTAATAGCCTTGTTCTGGTCTTGAAGATGCATGACCATGACTTCCTTGATTGAATCTAACCACCTGGAATATGTTCTTCCTCTTTTGCTATTGTCTTCTACTTTGGCAAGCATTATCTTTTGCAGTGAGTCATATGACTTCATCATATGTTCAATGTATGACAAGATGAGGCAAATCAGGAGACAAAGATTGTCTTGTTTTGCTTGTTTTTAAAAAGCTGCTTTAAGGGCTGGCTTTCCTCAGGGACTACAATAAAAATACAAATATAATTCCATTTAATACATTAACAAGATCAGTCCAAGGAGTCTGAAAGTATTAATGCATATAAAGTGCATTATTCTGTATATACAGTATGTCCATACCTTTATTCAGAAATTTATAGACTTGTGTAGTATCTCAGCTTACTTGTCATATCTTTCAAAATCATCTATATATCAAAGACTATAACTCCAAATCTTCATTTAGACCTGTGGAAGACATAAGTAAACATAGAAAGCAATTGTATTAAATATCCTTGAGACCCATTTCAGAGGAATCCTTGATTTTTCCTTTCTCTCCAGAATACCTGAGTTCATGTATCATCCAAGGATTATAGTCTCTAGTTCTCTTTGCTTATTGGTTTGTTTCTTTGGAGAATGTATATTTCTTTGGTGAGTGACTGAAATGTGATGGGCTTTTTAAAACAAAGCAAGTGACTATCTGTCAGAACAGGGAACTTTGTCTCTTGATTTGCTTTGACTTTTCATATGTGCTCCTCAGTTCTCTCCTTTGAACAGTGAATGTTAGCCTCAATTTAGTAATTTTAGTTTCTAGAGAGAGTTCAGGCTTGATTTGTCCTAGGGTCATTTATGTGTCTTTTCGGCAAGAGGTGTATATGTCGTGAATGGTTTTTCTTGCCACTTTTCATTATTGTCCAGCTTTCTTCACTTTCCATCATTTATATTTGTATATAGAAATACTGTAACATTGATGATTTTGACTTTGGCATTCAATGATATGTTCACAGTTGGGGATCTAATCTACTTCCAATTTCCTCTGACTTCTTTACTATATTTTCCAGCCAAGATACAGAAAATCTCTAACAATGTCAATTTCATTATAGTCCACTTTAGGTAGGTAAATCTGTGATCATAATTTTTGTTTTCTTTATACTTAGCCATATCCTTTCTTTTCCATTTTAAACCTCTGAATATAAAAGCTTGGATTTGAAATGAATCTTGACAGAATAAGGAATGTCATATGGAAGATGCAGAGAATGCTTCATCCAAGTCTCTTAGCAATTTTAGCTGAACACTTTTAAAAATAGATATCCGATTTACACACGCAGATTTGACAGCTGGAGACTCAGTATCAGGCTGTAGCCTGACTCTTGTGAATAAAATAAAATAGTAATAATGAAATCTATTTCAACAGTGCTGAAAAAAGAATGTAAGTGGAAATTAATCTCTTCTCAGGAAATATAATTCAGGGCTCATTTAATTTTTACATTTTGAAGAGAGGTTTAACAGTTGTGGGTTTAATAGTTACCACGTAAGAGTTCTATCAGATAAGGGGTTGGAACAACTGCCCTGGTTAGAGGAGAAGTTAAAATCTTTGTGACAGCTTGAAAAAAAAGAAAAACAAATTTTAGTAGTGTCTAAAATTATACATAATGTGATGAAAGTGAATCTTATACTACTATAGCTTGATACCATCCATTGAAAATGAGTGGTGACAGATTCAGAAAAGAGAAAATGAGATACACATTCAGTAATGGCAATAGCCAATATGGACAGTTTTAAAAAGAGTTTGGAAAACATTATGTGAGAATAAAAGTATCAGTGGATACTTGACATGATAGATATGTATATATTTTGTCCCGTCAATATATGGACAGTACAAGTGGAAAGGTGTGTTTGCACTGATGTCCCTGTGGTGATCTTCACATAGATGACTGTATGAACAGGATGTTGGAATAGATAGGCTGTGGGTCTGAGCCAACATGACTCTTTATGTTCAATAAGTCTGTCTGCCTTGGCTGTATCCATTATTTTAAATACAGGGTTCCTCTGCCTTCTGACTCATTGTTTTTTATGCCTCACTCTTTCAATTCTTACAGACAAGCCTGATTAATGTGATGAAGAGTCTGTTCATGAGTTCTTATTGCCTATGAAGCTCGCTTGGAACTGTTTATGCATACATGCACAGTCTTAAGGCCTGCTTACAGAATAAACAGAACCCTCTTTGAAACACTTCTGAATGTGTACAAAAGCTATTTTAGCTTTATCTGCATTCAAAAGTGATATGTAGTATGTTTCAGTGGCCAAAATACATTTGCAACCTAAAATTACCTGGGTTCCACTTTTCAATCATTTCCACTTTCTGACAGGCTAGTCCCTAGCCTGTCAGATGTGTGAGGTTCCTTTGCATAAAATGTAATATTTATAAAATATTTATAAAACTAGACATATTATATTAGCTGCTGCTTTATTACTTATAAAATGGTTTCACAAAACATCAGGTTTTGTTCAATTTTGAATCAGTTTTGCTGTCTCACCAGGGTCACTTGGAGAACAATCTGCATCATGCTTATATATATATCAATGAAGGAAACATAAAGTATTGAATGAGAGCAGGATCAAACTTTTGTGGATATGTGCCGAGCATTTGTCTTCCAATGTAGAATCAGAAGCTTAGTATAAAACAACAAGGAATTAATTGCCTCCTGATTGTTTTTACATTTGGGATGCAGTGTGCACATTCATTTACTTGATTGTGTTTTTAAAGCACTTTGACTTTTAGATAAAAGCCCTCAGTCAAATTTTGATTATTAACAATTTTATATGTGAATAATACTCAGTGCACTGGGCTGCTCCCCATACAAAAATCAATATTTTTTGGCACAAAAATGACAAGTTCCTGAGAGAAAGGGAAATCATTGAACTACCGACATGCCTATACACATGGAAATCTACTTATCAGTAAGTAATAAACATTCAGAATGAGCAATTTTGTAATGAAATTACTAGATTGAGTCATTTAAAGAAAAAGTATTTAGTCCATGAGCAAAACCTAAGCAGACTATTTGGCCCTTGTGATATCCTTACAGATTTCATGCACTTATGGAATTGTGTTTGTAGTACAAGATTTGAACAATTGCTTCAAGAATGTGCTCTTATGCTGAAGCTTTTCTGGCTAAGTAATGAGCGCCCAATAGATGGAAAAGATAGACTGTTTCCATTATTATCATTGGTGTGGGATTTCAGATTTTTACCCCAGATTTTAGAATACGTATATTTGCATATACAGTAGAGTTTCACTTATCCAACATAAACGGGCCGGCAGAATGTTGGATAAGCGAATATTTGCATATACAGTAGAGTTTCACTTATCCAACATAAACGGGCCGGCAGAATGTTGGATAAGCGAATATGTTGGATAATAAGGAGGCATTAAGGAAAAGCCTATTAAACATCAAATTAGGTTATGATTTTACAAATGAAGTACCAAAACATCATGTTATACAACAAATTTGGCAGAAAAAGTAGTTCAATAGGCAGTAATGCTATGTAGTAATTACTGTATTTATGAATTTAGCACCAAAATATCACGATATATTGAAAACATTGACTACAAAAATGCGTTGGATAATCCAGAACATTGGATAAGCGAGTGTTGGATAAGTGAGACTCTATGTACTTAATGAGATATCTTGGAGATGGGACCCAAGTCTGTACAGAAACGTTTTTATACCTTATCTTGTATTCTATAGCATGAAGGCAATTTTTACAATATTTTAATAATTTTGTGCATGAACCAAAGTGTGTGCACATCAAACCACCAGAAAGCAAAGGTGTCTTTCTCCCAGGCACCCCATTTGGGACATTTTTTGGAGCATTTTGGAATTCCAGATAAAAGATGCTTAGCCTGTTTTTATGCTTTCACCATGTGTATTTATGCTGTTCTAGAACTTTCTCCATTTATTTATTACTAGCTTGCAGACCCAGCGATGCCCAGGTTATTTGAAAAAGGCATTGTTTGTGTTTGGATGTTAGATATTGTCAGTTTGTTGTGGGTGAACTTGTCCTGTTTTGTCTTACAAGAACAGCCTTACAACACTGTGGTAAGTAATTGAAACTGCTTTACTTCAGCAAAACGTAAAGTACAACACACTCAGTGGAGTAATGCAAGAGGTAGCAAGGAAGTCTTAGGGCAAACCCAGTTCTTAGTCTCTGATAAACTCCCAAATCAAATAGAAGTCTTACAAACAAACAAAGAAACAACAATAAATCCAGATGCAGACTCGTGTTCTTTGATTGTGGGTGAACTATACATCCTAGTTCCTATAATGGCTATAAATTTAGGTGAATTCCCTCCAAGTCCCTCTAGTATATTCTGTTGGTTATGGGGATTCTGTGTGCCAAATGTGGTCTAGGTCCATTGTCAGTGGGGGTCACAGTGCTGTGTCTTGATGCAGGGTGAACTACAACTTCAGTCCCCCATACTCCTCTAATATGTTGAGCTGCTGCTCAGTTCTGCTCTGTTATGCAGACAGAGTTGAAAAGTGCAGGAAATGGTTAAGGGAGGGGCAGTGGGCAGGGTCATGCAAATTCCAAAGCACTAGAGAGAGAAAGAAACCCTGGGATGCCTGCCTGTAGTGGAGGAAACACGTAAAATCTAGGATGAAATTGTCCCTGAATGAAAGCATTCCTTGGGTGATGGGCCATAGTGTTTGGGGAGGACATTGGCAGCGTTTGGGCTACATGTTCATGGCGGTCACTATAACTGCAATGCCAGTGGAAGGAGTGCCTTTGGAGGCTTCACAGCACTTGGAACTATAGCCTGTTTATGGAGGCAGGAGGCTGTCTGGGTAAGTAGACATCTCCTCCACATACACACATACACATTTTTATTATGTGTATAGATATGGTATTTAAGCGTAGCGTTTTTGGAAGAAAATCAGGGATGCTAGGATGGGATTGATTTTGCTTTCTTTCCTTAGTGGAAAGAATGCCCATAGAACTTGCTTGCTTGCTCGCTTTGATTCAGCATGCCCTCGTCTTTCAAACTTAGGTGAAGCTTTGACCGAAGAAACATTCTCAAGTGTCTGACAGTTGTGATGGCTGTGCAATAACATGATATTATGATGTGAGGATCTGAGAGAATTTGTCACCGTACTGTCAGAGGTCTTGCTATATCGTTATGTTTTTGCCTTTTAACTGTCAGGATGTCTGACAGAGATGCCATTGTCTTGGCCTGGTATTTGCGGCATTCATTTTGTTGCAAATTCTTGACTTTGGCTTGGCAGGCTTTCAGTAAAAACAGCTCCTAAATAACAAGATCTTTCTCTAGTTACTGCAGAAACTGAAGTCCATTGTGATGAAGAATCTTTAAGTTTATCTTAAAAAAACAACAAAGACTCCATAACCACAAGTGAAAGGACCGGAAAATCATTTTGGACTGAAGTTGGCTATTTTCATATTTGATCCTTTTTTATTGCTGGTGGTGTTCCTTTACATAAGGCTCCCTTTTCATTAGTAGATAGCTTATACATTAGCTTCATTTATTTTGCTGTTTCTGTTGTCATTATTATTATTACAGTAGAGTCTCACTTATCCAACATTTGTCTATGACCATGTATGTTCTTCTGGATCTATAATCCCTTCAGATTAAACTGAAATTTTAATTTGTAACCTAAAATCTGTATTTGCTAAGGATATGCTTGCAGGGATTGTGTATTCATGTCTGTCCCAGTTATCAAAACCTCTGACGAAGATGCTCCTTTTTATGGGAGTCCAATTAAGGCCTCTCTGTTCTTGTCTTCTGTCTAGCTCAGAGATTCCCATATTCTAATCTTCTAGGTGTTTTGGACTTCAACTCCCAGAAGCTTCAGGTGTCTTGGCCAGTGATTAGGGATTCTGGAAGCTGAAGTCTCAAATACCTGGAAGACCAGAGTTTGAGAAACATTGGTCAGCTGATAGGGCTTTTGTTGTTGTTGTTGCTGCTGCAGGGGGCAACATTGAACTGTCAACATTAGGTTGCAGCAGCATGTCTGTATAAAAATGCAGTAAAGCTTGAACTGAGAAAAAAAGGTTTCTGTTCTATTTTAGTTGTGTGTACTTACGTACAACATATAAGGTAAACAGCTACCTCCAGAAACACCTACTGAGCAAATATGAAGAGCAAGAAAGAAAAGGGGAAATGAAGTTAATCTGGTTCACCAGCTGCCCTCGCATATTGCAAAAGCATAAGATCCATAAGTTTCACCACCAAACAGCCTCCATTGGGAAAGTAGAGGCTGTAGAAAGAAAAAAATAATTCCAAAATACATTTTGGAATAAACTTTCAAGTGGTTTCTAGAAGATTCAAAATATTTTGAATATTTATGGAAGGCTTACCAGACATGGTTGTTTCATTTCACATGGACATTATGTTAATTTTGGATTAAAAGCTTGCTGAAATGTGTTGAAATGCTCTTTTTTTGGTGATGTAGGAAGCTATCCCTATTTTTTCTATTTTATTTCTAACTCTGATACAAACATTGCTGTTAAAGGAGTAAAGCCCATGAACATTTCTTCTTGGTTAAGTGAGACTGCCCTATATCCCAGGATCTGATCCCAGATTAACTGCTTTAAACTGCATTATATGGGTCTACAATGGCAGATACTCTGGTATCATATCCTGGGGTATAGGGTAGTGTGGAAGGGACCTGCACCATACCTGTATTATTTTCATTTTAAATATGTAGAACTGCTAACACTATATGACAAAATCAGAGTATTTTTGAAATGCAGTTTTATGTTGTGTGATTTCATAAGTCTTGTTTACCACTTCTCTGGAAAGTATGTTTGCTTATTAAATAATACACAGAGACTAATTTTTAGTAACCTTGTTTATGAGTTTGGTAGTTTAAAATAGCTAGATGAACTCGTGAATTTAAGTTAGCCTGTCTTGAAGGAGCTACTGTTGATAGCAAGCAGAGGTCACTTCATATATTGCAAAATAAGCATTCACCCCACAGATACACAGTACTGTATCATGTAATTTGATAGGTGTAAACTTTTATGAATGACGCACATGTTTACATACTAGCAGTGTCTCTGTTGGCCTATAACCATGTCAATACAGTCATAAGAGAGACTTGTTTTTTCTTAAGAATAGACCACACCATGGGAAAACACAGTGTGCATGCTAAATTTATAATATGCAAAGTTCTCTTATTTTGATTCCGGTGGATCTGAGATTTATTTTTAAGTAACACATTCCTGCAAACGTAAATTGTTGTGTTTGTGTTTGTTGAGAAGCAAGTGCTTACATATTCTGTGCCATTAGCTTGTGAACTTTGTTTCTTATACGCAGAATGAAATAGATTCCATATAGTATGGTTAGAATTTTGGTTTCAAGAGGAATTGATGAAATAGAGGGCTTGTTCAAACAAACAGTAAGAGATGTGCTGAACCAAAAGGCATGTCAAAACACAGCATAATTGGGTGTTTTGGCTGTGAGCTTGCTTACCTATGGGGGAGAAGTGATGCAAAGTTCATAGGGCTTTGACATGACTACAAAGCCTGTTAAAAGACTATCAGGCATTTTAGTGTAGCTTTCATAGACTTCAGTCTTGAGGCAAAAGGTTAAGTAATTTATTATTTCATAACTCACACTGCTGAAATGTTCCCCTTCTTTTATTTCGTAGCATCAGTTTCAACCTTGTTATGAAAAGCTTAACACTCTGGACTGAACTCTCAATACTCATCACATTGCCTCATACCTGAAAATAATTAGTTGAATATTGGAAAAGTAATGTAGAAACCCAAGAGCAAAATGCTGGATACAGAAATCGATCAAAATGCAAGTCTTTGCTTGCCCAGTCCTAAAAATGCTTTCCTATTGGGCCAAGTGCTGAACAAAATTGTCTTGCTATCCTCATCTTTCATACAAAAGACATCTTGCATTACAGAATCAAACTTAAATTACAGTATGAAGCGATGAGGAAAGAAGTAGTTGCTCTTTGCTCCTTCTGGATAACAGAAACAAGGAGAAAATGGGGAAATAACAGTAACAAATGTTTCTAATCGCAGAGCAATTTTCAGAACAGAAGTCTGTGAGAGAGTTCCGATAGTCTTTTCAGGCTGAAATCTGCTGCAGTGATAATAAGACACTATAACAAACAGCAAAATGCACTGATACTGTTGTGTTCATATTTCTCTGTCAGTTATATTAGCTGCCACAAATTTGTCTCCTAGAATAATAGCGGATTGCTACATACCTTGGACCACATTATGAGTCTTTCCTTTCCATCTGCTTCCAGGAAGATAAGGTAGATATACTGTACACAGAAAGCCGATGAAAAGCAACTTAATTCAGGCTGAGTTCATGAATCAGTGAATTAATACAAACATATGGTAGAGAACTTTCAATAAAGTAATAGTTTCAAAATATTAGTTCCAAGACATAGAGCTCTTGGGTTTGGAAAGCAAAAAAAAAAAGTAAATGACACTAGGATGAATTTGATCATTGACTCTCACTTAGTTTCTTTATTACTCTACCACTGAAAACAATAAAGGTTCTTATGATGCCTAACAAAGTTTTATTTGACATAATATTTCATTGATTCTAGCCTTCATCAGCTGTTCACAGTCCTTCCAAATATCAAATGGGTATAGGGACATTTTTTGTATAAGTATATATGTATCTCCAAGAGTCCTATCAACCCCATGAATTTCATAGGGTTTTCTTAGGTGAAAAATACTCAGAGGTGGTTTTACCAGTTGTTTCCTCTGAAATATATCTTAGAGCACCTTATATTCATTGACAGTCTCCCATCCAAGTACAAATCCAAACTGACCTTGCTTAGCTTTCAAGATCATATGGAATCTGGTGCTTTTGCAATATTTAAGTGGGGGCATCTTACTAGGTTAAAAATGGCTTTGTCTTCCCTTTTGTACTCATGTTCTCTGCCTCGTTTTATATTCTAATTCTCTAGAATTACTTATTTTCAAATGGTGATATTGTATCTAAACAGTTCAGTAAGATCATATTTGTACCTATAAAATCTGAAGTTTTGGCAGCTTGCTAATTCTGATTCAGATTAATGCAGGCCAAGGCACCTTAACGCAACCTTGAACCTCATTAACCAAAGTTAGGATTTACTCCAAATTCTCCCCAAGAAGCCAGAGCAAACTGCAACTTTGGGCCCATATAAACAGTTGGGTCAGGTCCAAGATCGAACCGATTGAAACTATTTACAGGGCCATTCTGTATTCTCCAGACTTGGGCAGCCTGACATCACAAGATGGCACTCACTGTCCCCCCCCCCCCCCCCCCGACATGTTGGCCAATGAACAGGACAGCTGGAGCAAAGAGGCAATCAGAAGAGTGATGGTGGAGATGAGGAAACAATTCCTCTTCTTCCCTCTCCTCGAGTGCCCCAGCTAACATCACTCAAGTCAATTCATGACTGACAATAGCCATGTCATATCGCTGGCTGCTGAAATGAGGGGAACGAGGGGGAAGTACAGGTGGCCATCCAGTGGCAACAAAGTGGGTTCAGCACCATTGGATGATCAGAACTCCCTCACATCTCTGCAGTAGCTGCTAGAGTAGCAATCTCAACCATTCCAGGGCTAATCTGGCATTTGCCTCTCCAGATTTGTCTCAGGATAAATGATCCGTATGGATCCACTCTATGTGAGTATGATCAGTATGGATCACTCTATGTGAGGCTGCAATATGCAGTGAGAACTTGATTTTAATATTGGCATGTGTTTGCCGTTTGTTTCAGTTGTAATTTGCAGTTAGCATTCATTGTTGGTGAAGATGTATTATTTACTTCCAATAACACAAATCTATGTTTTAGGAAGAAAATTCCTTCTCTTTTGTGTAACAGGTCGATCAAATTATTTAAGTTACTTTCAAGATGATCTTCTCTATAACAGTTTGAGATTAACCTTTTGAATTATGTTGCAGTTGAAACTCTTCTTCTTATGATGGGAAATTGAACAATTGCTGTCTTGGTTTTTAATTTCATCATGCTGTGTTGTTTTATAATGATGATGTTATATTATGTTTTAAATTGTATGTTAATTTTCATTGTGGTATGATGTAAGTAAGTAAGTAAGTAAAAGTTTATTTGTATACCGCCCTCTCTCCCGAAAGGGACTCAGGGCGGTTTCCAATATAAAATCAGCATAAAACATTGTACAATAAAACACTGAAAACACTATAAAACGCTATAAGAGTTAAAAACAAAAACAAAACATAACAATTGACTAAAACAATCACATAAACAGAAGGAATATAATCACTCAAATAACATGTGAATCAGAAAAGAAAAAAGAAAAAAAGACCACGGGATGGAGGAGAGGATGTTTTATCATGTAAGCCACCCCGAGTCCCTTTGGGGAGATGGAGGCAAGGTACAAGAAAAAAGTTGTTGTTGTTGTTGTTTATTAAACTAATTATACTAATGGGTGTGATAAGAAGGGATCTTGTTTTTTAGGCACCATGTCTACATTATGTAATTATGACAGGAATATATGGGGAAAGAACAAGATAAGAGCACTTGATGTTCTCTAGAAAAAGATGGTTTTAGTCCATAAAGGAAGAGAAGATAATAGATCTTCTGCTTTTATGTGCATGAATATGTTGACTATAATTTTGCTTAGACATTGCAAGGATAGGGACAATCAGTCTGGTCAGCTTGAGGCTTCTATCAACAGTAACTGAGTACAACACTTTGAATTCCAGTATTGTCCCTCGTAGATAAGTCTTAGAAATGCATGGTCAAATGCTTCTATCAACAGCCCATTTGGCAGCAGCAATAGGGGTTTTTTGGGGGTATCCTCTTCTTTCCTATTTTTATTCAGCCATCCTGATCAGCAGAGAAAAGGAGTGAATTTGCTAACATATCTGTCATTTTTCCTCTTCAAGGTGTCTTTCTTTTCTATTTGTTCAAATGTTAAGTAGTTGGACATGCATATTTTATTTAATACTGAAAAATACTGCAAAAGCAATGCCAATAGAAAACCTTCAGTGTGACATTCTCTATGTCGTTGCCAATTATGATGTTTTGATGGAAGGCTTTGGAATTTGATTGTTTTCCCTTTACACAAACTGTTTCCTCTTTTGTATATTATACTTCCAGTGCAAATTAAGATTCCATTTTACATATACAATGGTGCCTGAGTTTATTTCTTAGTAGCAGCTTTCCCTAGTGTACACTTTCAGAGCTGTCACAGATTTCAATCCAAAGTGATTTTGCTAATTAAAGGTTTGTGTCTCTAATCATCTCTGAAATGCAGTCACTTGTACAAAGGACTCTATATCTACCTGGAGAGATGCCGTTCATTACAGAGCAGATAATGAATTATACTGTGTATTGTTAAGCTTGCTGGGCAATTACATGAGATAGGAGATAATTAACCACATTGGAAGAAGACCAATATATCTGCAAAAATCCTGGAAATGTGTAACAATTTGTCAACATTTCAAAAGTTTAGTTTTGCATAGTGCTCCATAGAGGATATATGGATGCTTATCATTACATTGTCATGTTATTTCAGCAAAGCTAGTTGTGGAAAATTTATGTAGGCTTTAGTTGCTACCAGAAATGAAGCCATGTTCAAGCATCTTCCACTGCACCTGCATACAGTTTTAGTAATGACCCCACTCCTGATGCCAGCTGCCACTCATGAGCCATCAAATGGAGATGCAGCCCATCCACTGTGCTGATGTCACTCCATGGGCTGATGAATTATTCTCTGTCATGCACAAGGGACGGCAAAGCAATCTAAACCATATCTGAAAGGGAACACTTATTTTCTACATTTTGTAATGATAGAGCAAAGGTTCATAGATTGGGGCACCAGGGATATCTAACAAGAGCAAGTTGTGGTGGAAAGGCTGAGAACTTTGGTGTGTAGACTTAACTGATCAGATATGTGCAGATAGAAGGGAGATCACTGGAGGGCCTGGATTTAGGAAAGTATATAGTATAAATTGCTTGGAAACATAATGCATGCATGCAAAACAATTTTTTGCAGGTCTTCAGGGGGTGTTGCTAGAAAAAGCAGCATATCAATACAGTACTATACAATACAAAATGGACTTTTGATTGGAAGGTTTAAGCTGCAGCAGAAGCCTTGAATTTGTCATGTGTGTGGAATGCATGTTACCAAGTTACAAGTTATGGCTTATCAAAAATGCCTGTGTAAAATATGTCAGTCTGCCTCAGCAGGTATGTCATGGTATGCCAAAGTTTTCATATTTTGTGAGTCTTTAGATTTTGTTTCAAAATCCTAGATCACATTATGTCTCTTAACAAAAACAATAAAAGAATCAACATGTTTATTAGACTTAAATATTACCTTCTGATTGACTCCTATGCAGACTGCATATTTTAAAATTTTGATATTGCTTTGATTTTCTGTGTTCAGACAGAAACATCCCAATGAAGAGATATCAGTAACCATTTATTCCTTTTTCATTGAATGTTTAAATACTGTATTTCAAAATTATTACCAAAAGGTTGGCATTTAAATATTGCTCTTCCATGCCAACTTTGAAATATAAATGACATATCCATAAATAATGATAAAAGTTGAATAATTTAACCAATACATTTCCTTCTTGGTAAAACTATCGTATCGTTTTTGTTTAAAAGGAGCTGTATTCATTTAGAGAATCCATAATCTTGCAGTAGCTTGCCACCAAGTATGATTTGCTTGATTTAACAAGTGCAGTGAGTCCAACAACATTTTAGAGAAGATGTGAAGCAGATTAAACTTCATTAGCTTATTGTTTTAACTTCTTAAGACATTTGACCTTAATGTCAAAGGCCTAAATTCAATACAGTCCTGATTGTAGAACTTTCTTGTTTATTTACTAGGTTATAATTAACAAAATCAATTTACTCTTACCAAGACTAAAAACTGGATTGTGTTCATAGAAATTCCACTGAACAAAATTTCGTAACAAAACTAACTCAAAACATTTTAAATATCCAAACAATGTCATTAAACTTTTTTTCAGGTCATTTTCCTGTAAACAAATGCAATTTTATAATCTGTTAGGCAAAACATCTTTAAAATGTATCACTGGGCTTTATTAGCAAAAGTTGATAAAAGTGGGGCTAGTCTTCTAGAACAGCTATTAGTCCTTAATCTCATTTTTTTCTGTCGATAGGATGTTGGAAGAAAAAATGTATTCAATTTTACACCTTTGTGTCATGTTGTGGAGTACTCCTAAGCAGAGGCAGTCTCTTCTACTCTTTTTCAGTGTCTGCAAAGCTCAGCTTGGCTGGAGACACTGATTCTTTCCTTCTGCCAAGTTCTTAGGAGTTCAATATCTAGCAAATAAACATCTGTTTTCTCCTTCTTTTTTCCCTACAGGTTGATTCATGGAGGACAACTGTTGAATGGATTGGCAGGCCCAACCGTGAGCAGCGCTGCTCCATTCCTTTCTACAACATGGTTTTCACCAGATGAGCGTGCCACTGCCACAGCCATTGCATCTTTGCTCGTTTACCTTGGTGGAGCATGTGCATTTTTAGTAGGGCCCTTGATGGTTCCAGGGCCAAATGGTACCTCAGCAACTCCACTTCCACACGATATCAGCCCTGAGCTTATAAAGGACCGTATTGAAGCTGTCCTATATGCAGGTATTGCAAAAATAATTTCATTCTTGAGTTCATAATGCGTATCTGTTATGAATTTGCTGCTGCCCTCTACTGGCTCATCTTGAAATAAATCTCAATTACTGTGAGTTTTGGAATTACTTGCCTTTTATCACTTCTATTATGTGGTGTGTGGCTGTTCCTGTTATTTGCTTCTGTGATAACTAGTCATTCCAGAGATAATATCTGCTCCATATTTTTCTGTGTACACAATTTTATTCTCAAAGATTTTTCTACTAGACTGTGTGTTAAAATAGAACTGACCTGTTGGCTTCCTCTCAGTTTTCCAATGCCAGCTTCATTTTTTATACTTCAGTAAAATCCAGAAACCATTCAGAACTCTGTGGATTATTTTCCATTGTAAATCAATGTTGAGTTGCTAACAAAATAATGTTGTGTTTGTATATAGATTTTTCACTCCCCTGATTCTGTGGATTCATGGTAAATAAGACTTCAAATAAAATAAAGATAATAAAATACTATTGTTTTTAGATTACTGTTAGTGATATTTAAATCTTCCACTCATCCAACCTAAGCCATTTTTCCAATTGTCCTTGGCAAGTAAGACCTGCAATAAAGACAGTGTGCCAACCAGCCATGCCCTCTTTCAGCTACTAAGCATGCATAGGTTTCACTCGGCTGTTTCAGATATTTTAAATAGTGTGTATTTTTTAGTTTAATATGGGCATTTATGTAATATGTTGGGTTCTCCTGAACATGATGACACCACCTTGTTTTTTCACAATTGACATCCTTAGGCCATAGATCTGCTGGCATTCTCTAGTTGAGTTCATTCCAATATCAGATGCTGCTTATCAGTGAAGTGGTTCAGTATACTGAAATAATATTAGGCTAGTGATCCAAGCAGGTGTTCTGTACAAACTTCCTGCTGTTAAAAACATATTTTGTAGTGATCAGTCTTTACAACCGAACTGGAAATGCTTCCAGCATATTTGCCATTGTTTTAGCCTTCACTTAGAAAGCATAATTACCTTTGTTATGTATTGATCCCCTTTTGAACAAGGTAAGCAAAATTTGTTGTTGATGATGAGAGAAAAATATCTGAAGTGATAAGCATCAAACACCATTTGCTTCTTCTGGAGAGCTATTTGGCTATCAGGTATTCCCTTGATAGTTATGGAATGTTTATTGTGAAGAAGGCAAACTTAATAAGGCATAGGAACAACTTTGAGTATTAGAGGGCACCTGGGACAAAAATTGGCACAGTGAGAAGACTGCAAAGGAAGTGCTTCTATGAGTAACTGCATGAAATCAGTTTAACTGTCACCAAGCAAGTAAAGCATATTCAGATAACAGATTTCTCATTCACATCAACTGTTTGCTGATCATGTCCTGACAGCATCTTAGTTGGAAGACTGTTTTTTCTCAGTGTAGCTTCATAAAACAAAATTATATGTACTGATAAGGTGCTATAGTTCTCTTGGTTAAGATTGTCCCAGCCTTTCTTAATACAGGGAGTTATTAGTGAAAAGTAGACGTTCATAACTGATATGAGGTCACTGCTATCAGTATATCATTATTTAGAATAGCACAGTGTGCTAAACAAGAACTACAGATGTGTACAGGGCTAATAACTCAGGTTGGAGTATCGTTTTAGAAATATGACATTGTAATTTAATAAATGGTTGGTTGTGCTCTATAATTTGCACAAATCAAAGGTCATGTGTGAAAACACAGAGAGCAGCCAAATAGATTTGAACCATAGTAGAATGGGAAAAGTGCAGCCTATGGAGAACATTAAGTCTCCAGCACCTTCTGAAAGTGTAAGGAACAACAATATTTCACCTTTCCCCTTGCAAAAATGGCCTAAGGGATATGCATGACAATTTTACTTTGTTTTCAGCCCAACTAAGCTATTTTAGGCAAACTGGGCTATTTTTTTCCAATAAGGACATGAACAGGGCCCTGCCCTACCCCACTCCCTCCTAGCCCTGCCCTTTCCCAGCCCCCCCCCCCCCCAGGCCCACCCATGCATCATGTGCCCAGTCACCCTCTCTCTAGGCCTAGCCCTCTCAGCTGGGCCCACAATGCGACCCTAAGGCAAAAATGTTTGCCCATGTCTGATCTAAACTATTGAATTAACGCAATTGGGTGCCATTTTAATTGCTATGGTTCAATGCTATTTAATCATGACATTTGATTTTTGGCTATGCACCTCCACTCTTGGCAAGGAAAGCTCCACTCTTGGCAAAGACCTTGTAAAACATGTATTCCTCATGATTCTGTAGCATTTAGCCATGGCAGTTAAAGTGGTATCAACCTGCATTAAATCTACAGTGTAGATGCACCCATAGACATAAGGATTCATCAGAGCATTAATTCCAAGTCACTCCCTTCTGCCTGGTTTTATGATATTGAGACTAGCAGCACAGGGGAGGAGACTGTAAATGCTTATTTATTTACTTATTTATTGTAATTAATTATATCCCACTTTTCAGGACATACTATAATAATAAAAAGAAACAATAATAAGAATTCAAAACTTATAAAGATATAGTAAGGAAACAAGAAGGAAATCTCATGCTGAAAACACAGGAAGAAATAAAAGCTTTACAGAACAACATCTCATGGTTTCAATATATTCAAATTAGATAATATTATAATAAAGATAAAGTAAGGATTTGAGGAAAGAGAAACTTTTGGGATAAAATTATGAAATCACATAACAAATTAATTACAAAGATATAATGGTCAACAGAGACAGAATTCGTAAACCAATGTATGGTGAAGTGGGCAATTAATGTGGGCCATACAATTGAAATAGAGGAGTGGCAGAAGATGTGGAATACTAAATTGAAATATACTAACTCATATGACATAAGAGATACACCACCTCGAGTAAATTGGCAAAATGTAATAAGAGTACGAATGCAAAATGCTGGAAATGAAGATGTTTTATTTAGCTACCTTACGACTGTGGCAAAAATTGTTTATGCACGGTACTGGAGGAAAAACGTTATCCCACCTAGCGATGAATGGTTGACCAAGATGTTAGAAATAATGAGTATGGATAGTCTGACACATAAACTAGTAAAGGATCGAAATAAATTGAAAAAAGAAACAGACGGGACCTTCTTGATGAACTTCATGAAGCAAGAACAATTTAGAATACCACTCTAAGACACTAAGAAATATGAAACTCTCTATTCCCAAGGACCTTAAGTTAATCTTGAGGAAGAAGACACAAATGGTGAGAATGTAGTCCAAGGATTTTATTTCACGAGAAAGAGGGTTGGAAGTCAACCTTTTTTGTCCACTTTTTTTTCTTCTCATTTTTCTATTTTTTCTCATTTTTTCTTTGATTTTTGCTTTTGTTGCAGGCTTTTTTTCTTTTTCTCTTTTGTTTTTTGTTTTGTTTTTTAGAGGATATTGATAAATCACGATGAAGATGATGAGAAGAAAATCTTTGTTTCGAACAGCACTACCCGTTTATTTCCCTCCCTTCCCCCCTCAACTTCCACACCCCAGACCCCTTTCACTCCCCTCCTCTTCATCATTCTCTCCCTTCCCAAGTATCCCATTCCCTCCTTTTACCCCTTTTTTATTGTAAAATCACTTTAATAATTTTTTTTAAAAAAACCTACATACAGATGTTGCCCCATTTACATCTGCAAACCATTTAGACTACATACCTGTAGTTGCTAAATGAGTAAACTTTATTTAACACAATGAGACTTATTGTATGGGAACCAGATGTATCAGAAATAAAGAGATGCACAAGTGGCAAAAAAAGAATTCAAAACTTGTCAGGATCCTTCACACAGAACAGCTGTCCCTGTTGGATAAAAAAGGAAGTTCTGCTGGAGTAGGCCCTGGGCTGTTCCCCCAGTATCTAAACTAACTTTCACAATAGTTCAAAGCAATGGTTGTTGTATGTTTTCCGGGCTGTATGGCCATGTTCCAGAAGTATTCTCTCCTAACGTTTCACCCACATCTGTGGCAGGCATCCTCAGAGGTTGTGAAGTTTCCTGTGCATTAAGCATGAGGTTTGATGGATTGGGCCTGTCTACTGTATCACATTTCTAACTTTAATTTCTTTCTTTCTTGTTTCCCCTTAGAATTTGGCTTTGTGGCATTGATATTCTCTGCTGCATTAGCCTACTTCCCATCACGTCCTCCATTTCCACCCAGTGTGGCTGCAGCTAGCCAGAGACTCAGTTATAGAAGAAGTTTTTGTAGGCTATTAAGGTATGTATACTGGGATCCAGCTTGATATAGGAAATCCTGTGAGATTCTGCTTTTAAGAATATTCATTTATTTTAGGCATTGATGTGTAATATAGTATTCCAAAACAATATAATATTCGAAAGTGATTTTAATTTATTTGAAACAATTCAGTCTCAGCAATTATTGGTATCACACAATAAAAGAAGACTATGACAGAGGGAGCAGTTAATCTGATAAATAAATTTCTTAATGATAAGTAATAAACCGGCTTAATTGACTGCTGTAATTGACAATATAAAAAGTAGAATAGACAATCTACATGAGTGATGTGCAACCTGTTCATGAAGAAGGAATGTTGTAATAAATGTACTACTTTTCCATTTGTGTGTGAGTGTGTGTGTGTGTGTGTGTGTGTGTCTAAGAGTGTGTGCATTTCTAAAAAATATAGGCCTAGGAGTGGCCATTCTACATTTTGGACTGAATATTTGTTTTTTATTTCATTTTATTTTATTTTATTTTATTTTATTTTATTTTATTTTATTTTATTTTATTTTATTTTATTTTATTTTATTTTATTTTATTTTATTTTATTTTATTTTATGGGAAGGATCTGGAGCCCAGATGAGCAGCTTGGGTGGCCACATTCAGGCTGCATGATTGTCGGTCTTGCTGTAGGAGATGACCTTTTCATTGGTGAAGGCGGAACTCTGAACAGAGTGGTTCCCCATTAAATCTAATAAGCTCTTGTATTGTATTCCTTTCTGCATCATCAATATTTTTTTTTTTGGATGCACATGAATTACCAACATATCACAGCATTATAGTGAGAGGTTATAGCTACATATTATTGCTAATGTTGTTCATGAAGGAAGTGACAGATTTCATCTCAGGTCAGAGGTAGCAAAAGAAGACTGGAGCCACTCTGAGTAAACATACTGAACTAGGATGACTATTGTTGTTGTTATTATTATTATTATTATTTCTTTATATTGGCTATTTCTCTACCATAGAAGACTCAAAGAGACTAAAACTAAAAGCTATAACAATATGTGAATTAAAACCTAATGTGTGTAAATATTAAAATAGAATTAAACATCAAAATATTAGAAATACATGGTCAAAAACAATTAAACAAATCTATTAATTTAACATAAAACAGAGCACCCCTGGCTTGTGCTTAAAAACTGTCTTCTTTAAAAGCCTGTCTGAATAAAAATGTTTTCATCTGCCACTGGAAGGACAGCAGGGAGGAGGCGTATTCTGACTTCCTTAGACAGGGAATTCCAGACTATCAGTCTAGTCCATTGCAATACATGTTTGTTGGCCCCTAAACACCCCCATCATTACATTGCATAAAATTGAAGAATTGGGTGGGTAGCTCAGAAGCACAGAGTCCAAATTCTTATAATCCTTTCAGTGGTCACATACGTAGGGATGGAGACTTCTGAAGGCGCTGTATCCTTTATCCACAGCCACACATATTTGTTTAGTTTTACAAATAATGTGGTTCCGATGTTGTTCACATATTGTGATATATACTACAACTGCTTGTTCAGTGAACATGTGCAAACGTGAGATATATGCAATCCTGCCTTTTAATCGTTTTATCAAACAACAAAGATCACTCATAGTATTACATAGAATATTAATAGATTATATAACCAAAATCATGTTTCATAAATCATTTGCCAAAATAACTCATGAGCTGACATTCTGTACTGAGAAAGCTGAGCTCTATGTTAAGTATAATTTATGGAAACTAAATCAGTTTCTTGTATTTACTTTAACTTTGCATAATTATTCTGGTTTGATAGCCATAGGAAGGGGGCAATTAGCTAGTCATGAGGAAGGACACCAAAGCAATGCCTCTAAACCTGGCAGTCTCGTTCAGCCTTCCTGATGACTTGTTGCCTATATACATTCAAGCGTCCCTATCCAGTTGTCAATTATTCTTTATTTAGGTCTTCACTGCATGCCATTATAGGTCTTGTAGGCTAAAGGCATAATGACATGTGAAACAAATTATTTTCAGTATTGCAAGAGAAACAAGGTAGTTCTATTAATTAGTGGGAACCTAGTTTTCACCTTACATTTTCTAGGACTAAAAGCAGGATTCATCTACATATAAACTGTGTCCTAACCAAGATACTTAAAAAAGAGACAGAAACAATTTCCATTAAGTATACTTGGCAAATGTACCAGTGTTGTCATCTGAGTGCCAATCTCCTGCCTGCCTGCAGACTGTGTTGTAAAAATGTTACTGTCAAATAAAAACCTGAATAACAGATCTGCAGGTGGACTCTAAAGCATCTATTGATGGGGCTCCATCTGGGAACTATGTTAATAAAATAGATACTTGTTCATACTCAGATCCCAGTAAAGATAAACAGTGAACTACAAAAGTTTACATTTATTATCCTTAAAAAAATCTGAATGCTTACACAATGACTATGTTTTATGTCTATTCTACTTTTTCTTGGCTTTCTTATTCTTACTGTATTAACTGCCCCTTCCAGTCTTCAAATGCTTTTCCATCACTTACATCACTTTTTAAAAGAATAATCTATCGTAAAAAGCTAGTATGTAATTTCAAGTCACCTTTATCTTTACTGATAATTTTGAATAAACACGTTTTAGGCAGAAATAAAGACGACTGTAAAAAATACCTGTAAGCCTTAATACAACTATTAGTCCTAACTGAGGAGCCTCCGGTGGCCTAGGGGATAAAAGCCTTCTCACTTGAAGGTTGGGTTGCTGACCTGAAGGCTGCCAGGTTCGAATCCCACCCAGGGAGAGCACGGATGAGCTCCCTGTATCAGCTCCAGCTCCATGCGGGGACATGAGAGAAGCCTCCCACAAGGATGGTAAAATATCAAAACATCCGGGCATCCCCTGGGCAACGTCCTTGCAGACAGCCAATTCTCTCACTCCAGAAGCAACTCCGGTTGCTCCTAACACGAAAAAAAAGTCCTAACTGGAGTAAACCCGTTTAATCAATTAAATGTACAAAATTGTTAACTTACCATATTTTTGTTGATTGAGTGATTCTACTACAGTTAGATTTAAGCAAGAGCTTGCTGCTGTACTACATTGGCATCTGGGAAAGTTAGTAGAAATTTGACAATGGCTGCATGAACTCTTTGCCCTGCATCAATCCATAGAGAATCTATCCTTTTTTTGTGATTTCTTAGTTTGAGTCTGTGTCAGTATTGTTCTTGTGTCAACCCATGATTATTTAAAGTATTTTGAGGCAAACCTCATAAAGTGATTTATAGGGCAATATTAAAGCAGTAAGCATTACTGAAGCTGTATAATAAAACAGTAAAGACAAGTGAGCAGAAAGGAATGTATCTTTCCCCAGTGCAAAGATAATACTTTTTATCTTGACTGTCATTTTTTTTTTTAGCTAAACCTTGTTTACATTCACAGTATCTCCCATAGGAAAGATTCAGGGACCTTTAAATGTGGATAGAATTATAATACAAAGTCATAGTCCTTAGTTACATCTCCTCTGATTCTTGATCCATTTTGAATTGACCTGCCAGTGTATTCTCCTTATATGTTTTGCAGAATTGTGGCTTTTGATGTTGCTTTGTTGATGGTACGAGCGGTTTTACACTTTATACCTTCCAGAATGGATCACGGATAACTGTGCGGTTCGCAGCCCAGATATGCTGGCAGGAAGGGACTGGGATGCTCCAGATGTCCATATTCCACTAGAGCCTGTGGGTGTCATCATTCACCTAGAGGCCCTAGTTGTATCTAGTAAATTCCCTTATAGCCATTGAGAGATCTGAAAAGCTCTATATTCACTAGATCCATGGCTATTTCTTTTCCTAGTTCAGTTCCAGAATTAGTAGGGAAGAATGAAGAATGAAATTTGCTGGAACAAAAACAGGTCAATTGCTTGGCAATTCCCATCCATTGATCACTTATGTTCTATCAGGATTTTGTATTCAATTGTGGCTCCATAGAAATTTTTTTGATTAGGCCAGAGTAAGTAACTTTTTATAATGAGCTGGAAAGTATATTTTTACCTATTTAAATACTTAACAAATTGCATATGTTTGTTTTAAAACATATGCAATTTGTAAATATTTAAATATATAGACTTGAAAAAGGAAGCTAGATTAATTTAGAATTTAACTGTAAAAATAAAAATTAATTCAAGCTCTGGTTTTCACATCAATTTTAAAATATAGATTAAAAATAAAATAAATATGCAGAGAGCATCCTCTGAAGAAATAACACTGTGTTACCCATCTCTGTAAATGTTACTAAATATTAGTTGATATTAATTGTCTTTAAATACTACCTTTTACCCTTACTGTTATCACTCAGGAGCAAGAGTCTTGCTTTATAACATTTATGTAGTTGAGGTGTCATTGCATCTGCAGTTAAAACGAAAGTTTATCAACAATACATTTGAAATATCATGACTGAAATTCATTTATCTCCTGTATTTTTCCCAGAGGTAATATATGTCTGTCAAAATGTATAGGCTGTCATTAATATTCACTGATGATTATTCAGTTTGGTAATATTTTTCTTATTTAATAGGGGTCTTTTGTATGAGCCTTCAGTCCACTTGTAAGTCAGCTATGCAGCTGTTGCTAAATACATCACAGCAGGATCATTGCCAAAATGCTGACTGATTTTGACAAGGCTTCCCAGAATCCAGTTACGTAGGTTTGTCAGAGTGTGCAGTAGAATGAAAATATATTTCCAAAGAGCTGGTTCTCGTTTCAGCAGAATACTGTAACAAAGTGAATCCATACTTTATACAGTTTGAACAGATTGGGCGGGGGGACATTTTTGCCCCCTGCCAACCCTGCATTGACTCCTTTAGCTTGATCATTCTTGTTTCTGAAAAAGGTAAAATGAAAATCCCCTATTCAGCTTGAACAGATGGGGATGGTGAGTGAAATAGAATGGAATAACTTTATTGTCATTGTACATTGTACAACGAAATTTTATCAGTTTCAGTGACAGAATCGCCCTTGAAGCTTCTATGTGCATGATTTGCTATTGGGGAGCAAGTGGATGGTTTCTGAAGAGCAAACTGGGCTTCACCTTTTGCCATCCCAGGAATAGATGGAGAGTGCTAGGCACTGCTGCCTTTCTTTCTCTGGTTTGGATAATGGAGAGTAATTAAGTGGGAGTTCCTCTCCCCTCTGCCTTTTATGATTGCTTTCACGCTGAGTCTCTTTTCCAGCACTGCCCCATGTTTAAGTTGACCCAGGCTTTTGAAGGTAATTTTCTGTCAAAGGTTTTTCAAGGTATACACACATGTATACAGTAATAACTTCTTATATCGACAGGTGCCCTCTAGAAAGCTATGAGTGGAGAGAGTATGAATATTTCCACCAAAGTACAATTTCCTATATTTCCTTAACAGAGTTTTTAATGTTGAACATAATACTAATTTATTGGAGATGTTTTCAAATAATTTAAGAGATAGTATGTGTGTGTGTGTTTGTGTTCCTAGACCTTTTCTGGACAAGTTCAAAGTGGGGGGCTTCTGCAGTTGAGATTGGGGACCTGAGTGAATCAGGGTTATTTATCATGGGACGCTCCCTTGCATTTCTTAACTGGAAGTGGTTAAGAAGCATATATGCCTTTCTAAGCAGGTAATAGCTTGCTGTTTGCTTCATTTACACTAAAGTTGTTTCTTTGGGGCTTTTCTGTCAACTCCAGTTTGACAGAGAGAGGATTATGATATAGCTTTCATGGCTTCACCTTCAGTGTACAGTGAAGGTGAATTGCTTTTAAAGAGGCAGAACATTCTGTAAGAATTCTTGGACCTATGTGTCTGTCTTAATGGATTGGATGGAGATTGGATGTTACTAAAAAAAGAAAAAATTCTGACATTAGAAGGATTCGACCTAAAACAGGCTGGCACTCATACCTATGGTATGGAAAGATAAAAATTGAAAAAAATGGTAATCACTTTATAAGACCGGCCCTGATAAAAGTATGGGAAAAGTACAAAAAAAAGTACTCTATCCAAAAACACCAAGGGGAATATCTTCACTAGAAGTATCACAAAGAAGGCTTTTAGCCTGGGAAAATAGGCCAATTTACAAAGAAATATTGAAAAAACAAGAAGGAAATTACGTAATGAGATAAATGTAAAGTATGAAAAAATATCATGGTTCCAATATAGACAGCTAAGGGAATCTATCTATATAATAACAGTGAATGTATGTGTGTATGTGGCAGCTTTCTGATTGGTCGTAACTTCCACAGACCACTGTGACCATCAGGAATGACGGACATGGCCCAAACTTGACACACTCAACCCCCATGGCCTGGTGCCGTTTGGGGAAGGATAGACAACGCATGATGGGATTTCCAGTACTTTGAAACGCTTCAACTCCCACAGATTACTGCAATGCCCACCAATGGCGGAACTGAACCAAACTTGGCACACAGAACCCCCATGACCCCTTTTATGTCCTGATACAGATTGGGGCGAAATGGACCATGGGTGATGGGATTTGCAGTACCTTCACTCACTTTCTTAGACTACTGATACTACCAGGAATGACAGAATTGGACCAAACTTGGCATACATATCCCAAATGACACTTTACATGCTGCACCACTTTGGAAGGGAGAGTGGACCAAGGATTATGGGTACTTTCAAACACTGTTACTCTAACTAATGACAGATCAGGACCAGACTTGGCACATATACCCCTCATGACCCAATTTATGTCATTGGGGGACGCCTGCTCGGCCCCACAACCATTGACTTGTGGGGTCCTGCAGGGCTCTGTGTTGTCTCCCATGTTGTTTAACATCTACATGAAGCCGCTGGGAGAGATCATCAGGAGTTTCGGGGTCCGGTGTCATCTGTACGCAGATGTTGTCCAGCTCTGTCACTCCTTCCCACCTGTCACTAAGGAGGCTGTTCAGGTCCTGAACCAGTGCTTGGCCGCTGTGTCGGACTGGATGAGGGCCAAAAAATTGAAATTGAATCCAAGACAGAGGTCCTCCTGGTCAGTCGGAAGGCCGAACAGGGTATAGGGTTACAGCCTGTGCTGGATGGGGTCACACTCCCCCTGAAGGCGCAGGTTCGCAGTCTGGAGGTGATCCTAGACTCATCGTTGAGCCTGGAGCCCCAGGTCTCAGCGGTGGCTAGGGGAGCCTTCGCACAGTTAAAACATGTGCGCCAGCTGCGACCGTACCTTGGGAAGCCGGACTTGGCCACGGTGGTCCACGCTCTCGTTACATCCTGTTTAGACTACTGCAACACATTCTACGTGGGGCTGCCTTTGAAGACTGTTCGGAAGCTTCAATTAGTCCAACGGGAGGCTGCCAGGTTAATAAGCTTTTGTGTCTCATGGAGTGATAGACCCTGTTGTTTAAAACATAAGAAGCAGTAGGGGGGAGAGAAAGAAACAGTCATTGCCACCCCCCACTCCCACCAAACATCTTTCCAATCCATGCTCCATAATCAGCATTAGGAAACCCAGAAAATGGGAATACAAACAGAGCTCCAGGCAGAAGTCATTTCCTTGACATTCATTCATTTTTGTGTTCGTTTTGGATTGTAATCAGGGAATTGAAAGGGTAATGTGAGCAACAAGTGAAGTTGAAAAAATTATATTATTTGCTAGAAGCATTCTCATTGTTTCTAACACATGTTAGCATGCAGACTATTCAGTAAAAATCCATTATAGACTCTGTCAACTGTGAAAAAATGTTAATAGTGAAGGCAAAGAAGATTGGAAAGAGGAAAATGTTCTACAGATTACAGTATTGCTGAAATATAATTAATGCTTTTAAAATGTACTTCAAGAAAACAAGAAATCGCAAAATAGCCTTACTATTAGTTAAGTGAAATAGCAAAATACCTTGTTAGCTGTTTCTGCCACTATGTATTTGGTCTGATTATTCACAGTCGTAAATTAGGAACAGACTAAATGCTAATTTAACTTAAATGCTTGTTACTACACTGTTTTATCCACATAGCAAAACAATCCAGATATCAGTATATTGCAAAGGGAAAACACATGAAGGCAAATGACTCACTACAAGCTTTGTTGACTGAAGCAAGCAAACAATATTTTTGCCTTGCCGGAACAGACTGGTGGAAGAGTGATGAAAGTCCTTTCTTTAGCTCATTTGTGTGCTAAATCACATAGATATGCTGTTCCCTTTCCTCTCTTTCCTCATACATCTGTATGAAAATAGCTTGGATTCAAGATCATATTTAGAGGTTGGTTCTCTAAGCTTGGTAGGTTGTAGACAGGCCCTATGTGGCCTTCAGACTAGGACGCGGAATAATGGGGTTCAAACTACAGGAAAGGAGATTCCACCTGAACATCAGGAAGAACTTCCTCACTGTGAGAGCTGTTCGGCAATGGAACTCTCTCCCCCGGACTGTGGTGGAGGCTCCTTCTTTGGAGGCTTTTAAGCAGAGGCTGGATGGTCATCTATCGGGGGTGATTTGAATGCGATTTCCTGCTTCTTGGCAGGGGGTTGGATTGGATGGCCCATGAGGTCTCTTCCAACTCTACTATTCTCTGATTCTATGATTCTGTCTAAGGCAGTGGTTCTCAACCTGTGAGTCCCTGGGTATTTTGGCCTACAACTCCCAGAAATCCCAGCCAGTTTACCAGCTGCTAGGATTTCTGGGAGTGAAGGCCAAAACATCTGAGGACACACAGGTTGAGAACCACTGTTCTAAGATAAGTAGGCATTATAGATAGGGCCTTTTTAGTGATTCCCACTTCTAACTTCCTCTTGATTGATACTCTCTTTTGCTACTTTTAAGAGAACTTATCATAGAATCATAGAATCATAGAATAGTAGAGTTGGAAGAGACCACATGGGCCATCTAGTCCAACCCCCTGCTAAGAAGCAGGAAATCGCATTCAAAGCACCCCCGACAGATGGCCATCCAGCCTCTGCTTAAAAGCCTCCAAGGAAGGAGCCTCCACCACGGCCCCGGGGAGAGAGTTCCACTGTCGAACAGCTCTCACAGTGAGGAAGTTCTTCCTGATGTTCAAGTGGAATCTCCTTTCCTGTAGTTTGAAGCCATTGTTCCGTGTCCTAGTCTGCAGGGCAGCAGAAAACAAGCTTGCTCCCTCTTCCCTATGACTTCCCTTCACGTATTTGTACATGGCTATCATGTCTCCTCTCAGCCTTCTCTTCTGCAGGCTAAACATGCCCAGCTCTTTAAGCCGCTCCTCATAGGGCTTGTTCTCCAGACCCTTAATCATTTTAGTCGCCCTCCTCTGGACGCTTTCCAGTTTGTCCACATCTCCCTTCAACTGTGGTGCCCAAAATTGGACACTGTATTCCAGGTGTGGTCTGACCAAGGCAGAATAGAGGGGGAGCATAACTTCCCTGGATCTAGACGCTATTCCCCTATTGATGCAGGCCAGAATCCCGTTGGCTTTTTTAGCAGCCGCATCACATTGTTGGCTCATGTTTAACTTGTTGTCCACGAGGACTCCAAGGTCTTTTTCGCACACACTGCTGTCAAGCCAGGCGTCCCCCATTCTGTATCTTTGATTTCCATTTTTTCTGCCGAAGTGAAGTATCTTGCATTTGTCCCTGTTGAACTTCATTTTGTTAGTTTTGGCCCATCTCTCTAGTCTGTCAAGATCGTTTTGAATTCTGCTCCTGTCTTCTGGAGTGTTAGCTATCCCTCCCAGTTTTGTGTCGTCTGCAAACTTGATGATCGTGCCTTCTAACCCTTCGTCTAAGTCGTTAATAAAGATGTTGAACAGAACCGGGCCCAGGACGGAGCCCTGCGGCACTCCACTTGTCACTTCTTTCCATGATGAAGACGACGCATTGGTGAGCACCCTTTGGGTTCGTTCGCTTAGCCAATTACAGATCCACCTAACCGTAGTTTTGTCTAGCCCACATTTTACTAGTTTGTTTGCCAGAAGGTCGTGGGGGACTTTGTTGAAGGCCTTACTGAAATCCAGGTACGCTCCATCCACAGCATTCCCTGTATCGACCCAACTCGTAACTCTATCGAAAAAAGAGATCAGATTAGTCTGGCATGACTTGTTTTTGGTAAATCCGTGTTGACTATTAGCAATGACCGCATTTGTTTCTAAGTGTTCGCAGACCACTTCCTTAATGATCTTTTCCAGAATTTTGCCTGGTATTGATGTGAGGCTGACCGGACGGTAATTGTTTGGGTCGTTCTTTTTTCCCTTCTTGAAGATAGGGACCACATTCGCCCTCCTCCAATCTGCTGGGACTTCTCCCGTTCTCCAAGAACTCTCGAAGATAATTGCCAGTGGTTCTGAAATAACTTCCGCTAGTTCCTTCAGTACTCTTGGGTGTAGCTGATCTGGCCCTGGGGACTTGAATTCGTTTAGAGAGACCAGGTGTTCCTGGACAACGTGTCTCCCTATTTGGGGTTGGATTTCCCCCAATCCTTCGTCCATTCCGTGTTGCTGAGGTAGAAGATGGCTTTCTTTTTCTGAGAAGACCGAGGCAAAGAAGGTATTGAGCAGTTCTGCCTTTTCCCTGTCCCCTGTCGCCATCACCCCATCTTCTCCTTGCAATGGCCCTATCGCCTCCTTTTTCTTCCTTTTTCTACCAACGTAAGCAAAAAAGCCTTTTTTGTTGTTTTTTATGTCCCTGGCAAGCCTGAGCTCATTTTGCGCTTTAGCCTTGCGAACCTTTTCCCTACAGGTGTTGGCTATACGTTTGAATTCTTCTTTGGTGATTTCTCCCCTTTTCCACTTCTTGTGCATGTCACTTTTGAGCTTTAGCTCAGTTAGAAGTTCTTTGGACATCCATTCTGGCTTCTTTGCACTTGTCTTATTTTTCTTCTTTGTTGGCACTGTTTGCATTTGCGCCGTGAGTATTTCACTTTTGAAAAACTCCCATCCATCCTTAACTCCCTTGTTTTTTAATATCGGCGTCCATGGAATGCCGCTCAGTAATTCCTTCATTTTTTGGAAGTCAGCTCTCTTAAAGTCCAGAAAGCGTGTTTGACTTGTCTTAGTTTCAGCATTCCTTTGTATTGCAAACTGCAGGAGCACATGGTCACTTGCCCCTAAGGATCCTACCACTTCAACTGTATTGATCAGGTCTTCCACATTTGTTAAGATTAGATCAAGAGTTGCTGATCCCCTTGTTGCCTCTTCTACCTTCTGGACCATAAAATTATCTGCAAGGCAAGTGAGGAATTTGTTGGACTTTGTACTCTTGGCTGAGTTTGTTTTCCAGCAGATATCGGGATAATTGAAATTGCCCATGACTACTATATCTCTTCTTTGTGCCTGTTTGGTCAGCTGTTGACAGAAGGCTTCATCAAGTCCTTCATCCTGACTCGGAGGTCTGTAGTAGACACCCACGACAAGATCTTTTTGAGTCCCGGTTCCCTTGATTCTTATCCAGATGCTTTCAAGCTGGTTTCCCGGATTACAGTCTTGCATTTCTTCTGCAACGTAACTGTTTTTGACATATAAAGCTACTCCCCCTCCTCTCCCCTTTGTTCTATTTCTGTGAAAGAGGTTATAGCCCTCAATGGTTAAATTCCAGTGATGGGAGTCATCCCACCAGGTTTCAGTGATGCCTATGACATCGTATGTGTGGTGCTGTGCTAGGAGTTGGAGTTCGTCTTGCTTATTTCCCATGCTCTGAGCATTAGTGTAAAGACATGTAAGCCCCTGTGACCTCCTCTCGAACTGTTTATTTGGGATTATTGTGCTCTCTGTACTTGGTCCTTGCTGTGTTTGTGCAGCCCTCCGTTTAGCCTTTCGGCGGTTCCCTGTGGTCGTGGGTAATATATTGTTCGCCAGGCTGTTGTTCCCCTCCCCCAGTGGATCTAGTTTAAAGTGCGCCTGATGAGGTTTGTGAGTCTGTGTGCAAAAAGATGTTTTCCTACTTGTGTGAGATGCACCCCATCGCTTGCCAGTAGTCCATCCTCTTGGAAGAGTAGACCATGGTCAAGGAAGCCAAAATGCTCCTCTTGACACCATTTTCTGAGCCAGTTATTGACCTGTACTATTTTTCCGGCCCTTGTAGAGCCGTGTCCTACAACAGGGAGGAGGGATGAAAAGATCACATGTACATTATACAGTTTTAGCTTTGTTCCCAGAGCTCGAAAATCATTTGTGATCTTTTGAAAAGTATACCTAGCGGTGTCATTGGTACCTACATGTATCAACATAAGGTGGGGAGGGTGATGGGGCTTTAGGAGCCTGCTGAGCCTCTGAGTGATATGGTGTATTTTTGCCCCCGGGAGGCAGCATGTTTCTCGAGCCATCCCATCCGGTCTGGAAATGATGGCTTCCGTTCCTCTAAGGAGGGAGTCACCTACTACCAAGACCTGTTTCCTTTGAGGATTGACAGGGTCCCTTTTGTGCAAGACAGTGTGTATGTCCCCTGAAGAGTGTTCCTGCTGAAGTGAATCATGTAGTGAATCAACTTTAAGCAATCTACATATACTTCTCCAGTTTGTGTGTGTTGTTCATCTGTTGGTTAGTTCAATGTTTGAATTTTGTTTGTTTTAGAGTAATGGTGGATAACTTTGGTGAATCCAAGGACTCAGTTGGTCTCCCAAGACCTCTCATGAACCTCACTGCTGCAAAAAGAGAGGAGGTTCTCATCTGGCCTAGTACACAAACAGCCAATTCTGGAAAAGCAATTCATTTGCTGAAGCACAGTACTGCACTTTCAAAAAACCACTGCTCTTTGAGACTTTCAGAGGCACAATTTCCCATTTTTACACCCCCCCCCCTCTCCGCTAATGGCTACAACTGGCCAATAAGTCTTAGAGAAACAGAAATGGCCAGGAGATCTGGGCATGACCCACATGTTACTCTCACCTCAATGTAATTTGGGGAGACTATGTTTTTGAAAGGTGGCATAGATATACTATAAATCAATATTGTGGAGAAGGATCCACTATAGCTTTTCTGCCATACTCTTTCAATGCCACCTCATCCTGAAATAACCAGGAATATGTAGCAAGATAATGCAACTTGCCACATTTTCTTGATAACATATATATCAGCCAGTTACAATCTGAGCACAATAGAATGCGGTCTACCATCTGCATCTTCATGTTATCTAATGTCTGCAAGGATGGATGACTGTCCTTAGCATTCATAGGAAGGGGAAAATGTTTATAATTGGGAGAATCTACATTTTAAAGCTACCTTATATTATGAAAGTTGTTGCTAATTTTTCTTTTACTTCACAGCAATCCCCGATTCCTGATGATTGCTCTAGCCTATGCCATCCCATTGGGGGTTTTCTCTGGGTGGTCTGGTGTTCTAGACTGGATTTTAACCCCGGCTCACATAAGCCAAGTATGTATATGTGTCCTTTTTCTAAGTTTTACTTCTGTGTCATTGGCAAAATAATGGTTTTGTTACTGGTAGCTAAAACAGCTAATCAGAAAATTCTGAAGATTTAGGTGGCCTGGTTTTATTTAATTTATTTAGCAGAATGGGGGAGACACGCAATATATCTTCAATTGTCTGGCATCCTCAGGTTCACAATATGCTAAAAACAAAGTCTAAGGTAGGTTAAAGGTAAAGGTTTTCTCCTGACATTAAGTCCAGTCGTGACCAACTCTGGGGGTTGGTGCTAATCTCCATTTCTAAGTCGAAGAGCAGGCGTTGTCCGTAGACACCTACAAGGTCATGTGGCTGGCATGACTGCATCGAACGCCATTGCCTTCCCACCGGAGCGGTATTTATTGGTCTACTCACATTTGCATGTTTTTGAACTGCTAGGTTGGCAGAAGCTGGGGCTAACAGCAGGTGCTCACTCCGCTCCCCGGATTCGAACCTGCGACCTTTCGGTCTGCAAGTTCAGCAGCTCAGCTCTTTAACCCACTGCGCCAACAAAGCCTGCAAATATATACCAGTAAATGGAATGTGAGGAAAGATTACAAAAGAGACGCCTTTTGAATTTGTGCATTTTAGAAGGTTTTTAACAAATATTACAACCCCCATATCCACAAGAGATGTATTCCTAGATTCTGTGGATACGCAAAACCATGGTTAATAACAAACCCTATTGAAAAAGAGTTCTGGCGCAACAGTACCATAGCTGGACTACTAGAGAAGACATATTTTGTTCAACATGGATAAATGAAATCATAGATAAGGAGGTCATGCAGTACTTTAAAAATTGATGACAGAAATGTTGGAAGTGGATAGCCTTAAAAATAATTCTCTATCTTGTGATATCCAGTGCCATCAAATAAAATTTGACTGGCAGTTGCTTCAAGTTAGATAAAAGAAAGTGCTTTATGGGTCACAACATTAATTTGAGTACTTGCTACTTCAAGAGGCTTGCATCGATGATTTTAAAAGGGGATGGGTAGACAAATTCACAGAGAATAGGTCTATCAGTTCCTCAGTGGAATAGTAGTGTTATATCTGCATTCAGATGCTGATGCCAATGTCCAAAACTGTCCCAATAACTTTCTGCATGCTTGAACTAACACTGTATTTTTCTGTCTCAAAACTTTCCAGGTGGATGCAGGTTGGATTGGATTTTGGTCTATTGTAGGAGGCTGTGTGTTTGGCATAGCGTTAGCAAGGTGAGCATTGCAATCTTCCCTTCCCTTCAGTGAAATTGTGTTTTAGTAATCCTAAAATGATATCCCTGAGATTATTTGCTGTTGTGTATGACAACTGTAAAAGAACAAATGCTTTTCTGTGAGCTGGCAATATGTTCATTGCATAACATAGTAATTTGTGTATTTCCATGTTTTGTTTTGTATTCTGTGAACACTAGACGTTCCACTTGCTCAGCCACCAAGCTGAAGTGCTCATATTGTTGTGTTTGACAAATGGTCTCTATCCACTTTATCCAAAGGTAGAAAGAACTACTTCGGTAAAATAGTCAAGGAACTAGCCGCATTTTCCCTGTTTGTTTTTGGCTTCTTAATTACAGGAGCCTCTGGTGGCTCAGTGTATTAAAGCGCTGAGCTGCTGAACTTGCAGACCGAAAGGTCCCAGGTTCAAATCCGGGGAGCGGAGTGAGCACCCGCTTTTAGCTCCAGCTTCTGCCAACCTAGCAGCTCGAAAACATGCAAATGTGAGTAGATCAATAGGTACCACTAGATCAATAGGCGGGAAGGTAACGGCATTCCATGCAGGCATGCTGGCCACATGACCTTGGAGGTGTCTACGGACAACGCCGGCTCTTCAGCTTAGAAATGGAGATGAGCTCCAACCCCCAGAGTCGGACACGACATTTATGTTAATTATATGATTTCTGTTGGAAAATTTGATGGCCTGAATTTTCAACTAAACATTAAGGGGATAGTTTACTTAGTACTTTAAACTGTTTTGTGAAATTGTAGGGACTTCACTGGCATTTCCCATCTGGGCATTTGGATGTGTGAATTGCTAGTTTGAAGTTCCTCTCTAAAGGGCCATCTTCAACATTAATAATAAACTTAATAATACACTTTATTTCTAGACTGCCCTCTCTCCCCAGAGGGACTCATGAACTGTCAGTGGCTTCTGCTTTTAAATGCTTTTAAAATTGTGCTCAACCTTTCTATAGTGACACATTGGTTATAGAATACCTTCCCCAAACTTCCTCGTCTGATGCCTATTTTGGTAACATTAGAATATCAAAGAGTGCTTTAATATTTCAGATGAGAGTGCTTCATTTGCTCTGAAGCTGCAATGATCAGTAGAAGGAATTATAATCTTTTCCCTCTTCTTTTGTTGCTTTTTAGTCGTTTTATCTACTGTTTCAACTAACGTATCTTCACAGTGATTTATTTTACATTATTTTCACAGTGAGGCTTTATGATTTATTTTTGTATAGCCACAAACTAGATTAAGTAATAAGTCCCTTGTTGATTCTCTTGGAGCAGAAGGTGAAATAGAAATACACTTAATAAAATAAAGGTTTTAAAAAATCACTGCTCAAATGAAAACCCAAATATTTTTCTGCCTTGGTGGCTGTGACTTACATTGGAGTAATTTTAAGGTCCCTCTTGACATATAATTGAATAATACAAGAGTTCTGAAATACAGCTTCCTGAAGTATTATTGTTTGAGTCTCACTGTGTGCGTTATGTTTCATCTTCAGAACACTTTTCTTTTTTGCCCCAGACCAACTGTTATGCAGACACTTTTAAGAAATGGTTTTGCTTGTCCTGTTATAAAGACATACTGTACTTGAAAATAAGCATTTCCTTGTGATATCCCCTGCTAAAAGAATTCCAAAATTCATTTTGTAGTAATATTTGTATTAGGCCAACCAAAATATAGAACCTCTCTACGAGCTCTGAGAGGACCACAGCTATCCCAGATTTGTATCCCATTTCCTCCTGCTTCTCATGTATTATTCTGGAGCTTTCTGTAACTGGAGGATCATCCTTTTCTAGCCTCAAGAGGACTTTAGCACAGTTTTGCTGAGTCAGGTTTGTCATGCAAAACTGACCTATTGTTGGAGATTAATTTGTTAAATATGTGTCCTGGTTTCTACCTCATGATTGCCTTTATGTTCTTTTTGTAGCTGCTGTAAATTTGGTTTTACATTCCTCAGCGAGGCAAATATTTTGTGGAGTCTAATGCTTTCTTCGATCTTTTTATTTGTGATTTAAAAAATAAAAACAGCTTTTGTTGTTAACTGAAGAAATTATAAAGCTTCAAACATAAGAGTTTTACACACAAAAGGAGTGCCGAGATGTCAAGCTTGATGAATGATACCTCATTTTTAGGCCTGTTCAGCAGTTATCTGTGCAGAGTTGAATCAATGTCTACACTGACTATAATCTGCTAAAAGTTGTAATTAGGAAAATTAGGTAATGATTCTTGTCAAGAGTGACAGATCCGTGTGTTTCAGTGTCAGCCCTGTGGCTTATCAAGCAGGCATCCTCAGATCTATTGCAACAGCTTGGTGTGAGGGTATGTTTTGCTCAACCAGCTGCTAATTGTGTTACTACCCCAAGTGTTTTTATTGAAGAACTGTAGTGTAAATGTAATTTCTCCTCATTGCTATTTTATAACACTTCTCTCCCTGCCACAGCTCTTAAACTGAAATATAATTTTACTCTGCTCTGAGTGTTATTTACAGCTAAATGCAGTATATAAAGGACGCCACATTGAAGTCTCGTTCCAGCTTTTGATGCTATCCTAAAAAGCTATCATTTGGGTGTCAAACGATCTCTGCATGGAGTCGAAATGTTTGTGCCTGTGGTACAAAATTATGCCTGTCAGAGGAAGGCTCCGCTGGAAAATAAGTCCTCAGATTCCATTATTTTGTTACCTGTATCTTCCTCCATTTAAGATTTGTGCCCTTTGTCTTGTCACTCTCATAGTGTCAGACCAAGACTTTCAGGTAATTTGTTTGCTAAGTTTATGACTGAAGGGCTTTGGATATTTTGGGGCAGCTGGTGGATATTGTACCCTTTCGTTAGAAGCTGCAAAATGAGAGTTGAGTAGATAAGAAAATGACTTCAAACAGTGATGTTCACAAGTGTTTTGGTTTTGTAAAACTGCACAGAAGCACAAATCATCCTTTTTCCCAGGCACTTTTCTTGTTGTATTTGCTAATGATCAGAGATGTTTTTCAGGTTTTGTCCTTCACAGACGCTAATACTTTGATCTTTTAAACTGCAGCAAAGTCAAAATGCAGAAACTTTGTGGCAGTTGTGTAAGTTCAAAAACTATAAGTAGCAGAATTGACAGCAGCAAATTGTGGCTATTAACCACCGGATGCACATTAGATGAATTTTCTGGATAGACAAAAGTGACTTTTGTTTGAAAGGGGCAAAGATGCTTCTTTGCTAGCCCTATGACAGGAAGGAATTATTCTATTGTTGTTTTGTGTTTCTCATATTATAGAACTAGATGATGTGCAGGATACCAACTTTAGAAACTTCAGTTGGTTCAAAATATGGCTGCCAGATTGGTTACAGGAATATTTAGGAGTGAGCGTATTACACCTTTCTTAAAGTCTCTCCACTGGCTGCCAATTAATTTCCAGGCAAAGTACAAGGTGTTGGTTTTGACCTTCTCCCATACAACCCACTCTCAATACTTAGGTCTTCTGGGAGGTGTCTGCTCCAACCAGCCAGAACTCGACTGACCACCATCACCCAGCAGACCTTTTCATTGTCTGCCCTAGGACTGTGAAATGACCTCCTGGAAGAGCTCTGACAGTTAGATCAGCTGTCAGAATTTAAAAACCATCTAAATACCTATCTCTTACGGCAGGCCTACCCAGAAAGTTGAAAGCATGAATTTTAAACTCATGTCATGTGTTTTGGTCTCTGCCCTGTGAGATTAATGCATATTTTACAGTATCTTTTATAAGCTAAATTTTAATGTGTGTTTGTAGAATTTTTATATAGTACTAACTGTGCCCGGCCACGGGTTGCTGTGGCGTAGTATGGTGGTATGGGAAATAAAGTATTGAGGAACTGGTGGTAGTTAAGGTCAAGGGTAAATGTTTCCCCCTGACTTTAAGTCCAGTCATGTCTGACTCAGGGGGTTGGTGCTTATCTCCATTTCTAAGCCGAAGAGCCGGCGTTGTCCATAGACTCCTCCAAGGTCATGTGGGATGACTGCATGGAATGGCATTACCTTCCCACCGGAGCAGTACCTATTGATGCACTCACATTTGCATGTTTTTGAACTTCTGGTTTGGCAGAAGCTGGGGCTAACAGTAGGGGCTCTCTCCGCTCCCCCAATTCAAACCTGCGGCCTTTCGGTCCAGAAGTTCAGCAGCTCAGTGCTTTAACACGCTGCGCTACCAGGGGATATTATTTCCTAAAGGTTGTGAATATACAATATTTCTGATTGTGGGTTTTTTTGTCTGTTGGAGGCAAGTATTAATGCTGCAATTAGGAAAAATGATTAGGATGTAATGGCCTTGCAGCTTTAAAGCCTGGCTGTTTCCTCCCTGAGTGAATTTTTTTGTTGGGAGGTGTTAGCTGGCCCTGATTGTTTCCTGTCTGGAATTCCCTTGTTTTCAGAGTGGTGTTCTTTGCAATATTTTATGTGCTTCTACTGTCTGTGGCCCTGAGAAAACAGGATTTCCAGACTTTGATGATGGGAATACTTTGTTGGGAGGTGTTAGCTGGCCCTGATTGTTTCCTGTGTGGAATTCCCCTGTTTTCAGAGTGTTGTTCTTTATTTAGTGTTCTGATTTTAGAGATTGTATTGTTCTGTTTTATTATACCATATTAATTTTTATATATTCTGATTTTAGTGTTTTAGAATACTTGGAGCCAGATTGTATTCATTTTCACGGTTGACCGCAACACAATAATAATAATAATAATAGTAGTAGTAGTAGTAGTAGTAGTAATAATGATAGTAATAATAATGACTTTGGTAATACACAGTGCGTCACTCCCTTCTCAGCTTCCTTTCTGGAAGAATCCTTTCTTGGGAGGTGTTAGCTGGCCCTGATTGTTTCCTTTGTGGAATTTCCAATTTCCCTGCTTTCAGACTGTTGGTCTTTGTTTACTGTCCTGGTTTTAGAAATTACATTGTTGTGCATTATTCTATCCCAGTAATTATTTCATATTAAAGTAGAATCTCACTTATCCAACATTCGCTTATACAATGTTCTGGATTATCCAACGCAGTCTGCCTTTTCATAATCAATGTTTTTGTAGTCAGTGTTTTAAATTCATTGTGATATTTTGGTGGTAAATTTGTAAATACAGTACAGTAGAGTCTCACTTATCCAACATAAACGGGCCGGCAGAATGTTGGATAAGCGAATATGTTGGATAATAAGGAGGCATTAAGGAAAAGCCTATTAAACATCAAATTAGGTTATGATTTTACAAATGAAGACCAAAACATCATGTTAGACAACAAATTTGGCAGAAAAAGTAGTTCAATATGCAGTAATGCTATGTAGTAATTACTGTATTTATGAATTTAGCACCAAAATATCACAATATATTGAAAACATTGACTACAAACATGCGTTGGATAATCCAGAACATTGGATAAGCGAGTCTTGGATAAGTGAGACTCTACTGTAATTACTACATAGCATTACTGCGCATGAAACTACTTTTTCTGTCAAATTTGTTGTATAATATGATGTTTTGGTGCTTAATTTATATAACGATTACCTAATTTGATGTTTAATTGGCTTTTTCTGAATCCCTTCTTATTATCCAACATATTCACTTATCCTGCCGGCCTGTTTATGTTGGATAAGTGAGGCTGTACTGTATATTGATAATCTTATATTATCTGCTTAGAACTGGATTATATGAGGCCCCTTCTTCACAGCTGTATAAAATGCACACTGAAGTGGATTATATGGTAGTGTGGAGTCAAGATAATCCAGTGCAAAGCAGATAATATAAGATTATAAATGGGTTATATAGCTGTGTGGAAGGGCCTTGAATCTACACTGCCATATAATCCAGTGCAAATTAGATAATCTGTGGAAGAGGCCTAAGTGAGGCCTAGGTCTGCCTGTCCCCTAATTGAACCCTGGCTGTCCCTTGGCTGAGTTGGTTGCTAGGAGACCAAGTGGGCAGGGATTAGCCCTCTAAACTGGCAGCAATTGGATAAAAACAATTATTGCTCTCCCCCTAATTAGGACTTTATTTTTCTTTTCTTTGTGTTGTATCAACCTAGAGGCGTGGATGATGGGTTGTGTTGTCAAATTTTGAGGTTGGGGGCCCTGTAGTTTTGTTGTTTTGTCGGTCAGCGTGATGCCATCACTCATTTATATATATAGATTTGTGTGCTTTTAATTGTGCTGTCACCCACCTTGAGCCTTGGGGAGAGGCGGGCAAGAAATACAATTACAGTAGAGTCTCACTTATCCAAGCCTCGCTTATCCAAGCCTCTGGATTATCCAAGCCATTTTTGTAGTCAATATTTTCAATATATCATGATATTTTGGTGCTAAATTCGTAAATACAGTAATTACAACATAACATTACTGCATATTGAACTACTTTTTCTGTCAAATTTGTTGTATAACATGATGTTTTGGTGCTTAATTTGTAAATCATAACCTAATTTGATGTTTAATAGGCTTTTCCTTAATCCCTCCTTATTATCCAACATATTCGCTTATCCAAGCTTCTTCCGGCCCATTTAGCTTGGATAAGTGAGACTCTACTGTATTACTATTATTATTATTATTACTACTATAGTTGTAAATTTAAGGGCTGTTTCTGATTTGGACATACACAACTTAAGAGAAGGAGAAAGCAGGCACAGGAGTGATGGAGTATGTGTTTGAATGCAGATTAAATTTGGAGTAGTTGATTAGATGTTTCTGTATACTCTGATCCTGGTGAAAAAAAGTAGTGAAATGGTGTTACCTCCATATTCTCAATGAAAGCTCCTTCAAAATGTTTATTTCTAATGCTCACTCTCAAAAGCATTTTGGCTACAGATCCAGTGTGGGATTAGATTACCAGCAAACTGGTTTTGTGGCCAGCTTTGCATTTGAGAGTTTTCCAGAGAATGTGAAAACTGTATTGATAGATCGAAAAATAGGCTTGGCATACAGAAAGAGGAAGGTTCTTACTGTATATGAATAACAGAAAAAGGTTCATGGTTGCAAGTTAAAACGAAGTTATTAAAGTACAGGGGAAGAGATGTAGCTATGCAAACATATATGGGCAAAGTTGTGTAAAATCATGGAGATGCCTTAACTGTTATATCCTTTATAGGCAATAAATGTCTTTTATCAGCTGCAGCAATGATTGCTAGGATAAAAGCCCATGGATGCATAGTCGGAAGAGACTCCAAGGACCATTCAGTCCAACACCCTGACATCAAGGAACGCACAATTAACACAGATGGTCAGCAGATGACCATTTAACTTCTGCTTAAGTCTCCTCTGTGGAGAGAAAAGCAGGGTATAAATAGGCATCATCATCTCCAGAGAAGGAGACACAATCACACTCTGAGGCAACATATTCTTTTGCCAAACAGCTCTTACTGTTAGGAAATTCTTTCTAATGTTTAGGTGGAATCTTTTTCTCTGCAATTTGAATCCATTGCTCCCTGTTCTAGTCTTTAAAGCAACAGAAAACAAGCTTTCACCTTCCTCAATGTGACATCCTTTCTAACATTTAGATGTGGCTATCAGGTCCACTTTCAGCCTTCTCATAGCCGCCCCGAGTCCCTTTGGGGAGATGGTGGTGGGATATAAAAATAAAGTATTATTATTATTCTCTAAGCTAAGGATCCCCAGCTTCCTCAGCCATTCCTCGCAGGGCTTGTCTTCCGAAACTTTGATTGTTTTGGTTGCCCTTCTCTGGACGTGTTCCAGGTTATCAATATCCTTCTTGAATTGTTGTGCCCCAGAACTAGAAATGGTATTGCAGGTAAGATCTGACCAAAGCAGAATAGAGTGGGACTATGACTTTCCTTGATCTCGACATTAGAGTCCTGTTGAAGCAACCTAGAATTAATTGCATTGGGTTTTTGTTTTGTTTTTTGCTGGGCCCAAGAAAAGGGATTTTTATAGTTTCTTAATGTATAGACAGGAGTGAAATGGGAAAAGTGAGAGGTATAATTGCGCAGGTGTGAGTACACACTTACTGGATACTAAGTTGTGTTTGGAATTGTTGCATTCCTTCAAGTCATTTCTGATTTATAGTAACTCTAAAGCAGTGGTTCTCAATCTGGAATCCCAGATGTTTTTGGCCTTCAACTCCCAGAAACACTAACAGCTGGTAAACTGGCTGGAATTTCTGGGAGTTGTAGGTCAAAAACATCTGAGGACCCCAGGTTGAGAACCACTGCTCTAAAGCGAACCTATCAAGAGGGCCTCTTGGCAAGTTTTCATCAGATGAGGCTGAGAGTGACTTGCCCAAGGTTACCCAGTGAGTTTCCATTTCTAACTGTGGTTTCAAATAGAAGGGTAATATTATCTTCATCTCCCGTTCGATACACTGGCTTTGTTTACACAATGACTGGGTTGCAGATAATCCCAGTTTATCATGTGATGTGCCCTTTGCCTTCCAGAGGGAGTGTTTGAACACATTGTCCCATTCATGGTTTATCATGATGTTCTTTTCTTTCTCTAAACAAAGAGTTGTAAGCCATGGTGTGCTGTTGGCTTCTGACTCTGGAATAGATATGATGACACAACCTCTAAGTACAGTACAGATAGAGAAGAAGCTTGTCCATTGTTTGTTAATTCACTTCTGCCTTCAGTTGGAGCCAAGGGGGATGATCAGGCACATAAGTGAGAATACTGTTCAGTCCTAGTAAGGATAGATTTTGCTACAATCTTGGCCCATTTAATCTCGTATAATTCTTTGGGCGGGTTGTTTCTCATCAAAGAAAATACTGGCTTCTATTTCTAAAACAATGCAATGTTGAAACAAATAAAAATAATGATAACATACTTACAGAAACATATTTTCCTTAATTGAATAGTTTATTGAGATATAAAATGCTGCAAGTCCAAAAACTTCTTCAGAGGAGAGCACAAAGTGAAATAGAGAAATGGTAAAGATAATTTCTGAGAAATCAGTATCTACATGGACCAGAAAACACCTTTATTTCTGACCAATTGTCTGTTCTTTCTTTCTTCTTTCTGTCTTAAAAATGCAAAATATCACTTTTGAAATTGCTATTTCAAATATCCTAGAATTTTTGCAGAGCATAAACAATTTTTCTCAGTTTATAGAATATATGAAATGTTTTTAAAGTGTAATTTATATTTCTTTTAGGTTTGCTGATTTTATCAGAGGAATGCTGAAACCTATACTTCTCCTGTTATTGTCAGGAGCAACTCTGTCATCCATCTGGTTTACTTTGACATGTTTAACCACTGTCATTCACCTCCCTTTAACAACAGGTATGAGAATGCTAATGTTCTTCTTTTGCATATATTTGTTTGATGGTGGTTGTTCAGTAAATGGGATACTGGAGAAATAATTTGTAATGCAAATTATTGCCATATAAAATAATTCTCATTTTGAATTAAACATAGCACAAGGGAGAATTGATATGCTATTCCGGAAGCCAAAGTCACTGAATGGTATCGCAAGGCATTTTGTAAATATAGTATCCCCGATTCCTTGAACTCAGTGACATACCTTGCTACACTTGTACAAATCTATGTGTACATTTCAAGGCTTGAACTAAACCCTTGAAATGAAGAAAAGGCAAAAAAATAATTACCTGTAAGTTTATGTTTAATATAAAGCAAAAAAGGGGGCTTTTGAATTTTATTACCTTGAATTATCTTTGGCAAGTTTTTCCAAGTTTGCTCTTTATTACCTAAATTTTTTGATGAAAGTGATCAATAATAACTTGTTAACCTGGTTTCCTTGGGATTCAGGTGGATATTTCTGTATTTCTTTTGTGGTCATGACACAAACTTGTTTGGAAATAGGAAGCTCCTTTGACATACATGGAGTGTATTGAACTAATGAACTTCATGATTTCACCTTTGCTTGTGGTGCAATTATATAGAAAACATGTTTGCCCTAAGTAATCTCAAATTACTCTGCAATCATAGTGCTGTTTGTAAGTTTGGAGCAACACTGACAAAGATTTCTCATCTGACTTCACATTATGTTTTGATATCATAACATAATTTCTGTTTCTCCTTACACTATCCCACTTACCTAAAATTCAGATTCCTTCATTCTACCACTTCTGATTTTTTCATAGCATCCTCTATCTGTAGGTGCTATTTTGCAGATGAGATGTTTGATTTGAGAAATCCAGCATAAAATTTTAATATTTGTATTTTTAAGCTTTGCATATCTGATTTACCCACTCAATAAGGTATTGTAGGTGCACATTACTTGCCATGTTTTGCCATGTTTTTAATATTTGTTTTGGCCTCCCATCTATTCTTTCCTAATTTTGAAAGCATTTTCTCCCACTTTTGTGGATTAACTACCATTATTTTCTGTTTGCCTGTTTCCCTTCAGTGATTTTCAATTTCCCCATTCCTTTTTGGATCCCACACTGAACTTGTTCCTGTTCAGCTTACTAAAAGACCAGTTGCTTAGAAGCCAAAGTGGCATGTAGAGCTCCTTGACTACATTTGAACGTTAATAGCCGGAGAGATAGGCAACAGGGGAGTTTGTTACCTTGGTGGCCACTCTCTGGAGCTCTGTACAAAATCAGTCAGCTGTTCTCATCCCATTGAGGAGGTTTTCTTTCTAAAGTTAAGAGCCGTATAAGATGTTTATTGAAGTTGAGAGGTGCCACTGCCTGGATGCCGGTTCACAGAATTCATTCAGGGCTGGTAAACTAGAAGGACTTGAAATTCATTGCTGCTGAGTTGAGAAGTATTGTAATGTACTCTTTTTAAGTAGGTGTACTGTTAGTCTTAAGTATTGTGCTATACCTTACTTTGAAGAGTAACTATGCTTCCTTATACTTAAAACTTTTAAAGAGTCTATGAACTGAACTTCGACACTTATGTTTTATACCCCTTTTTATGCTGATCTGTAAACACAGAAGCCCCCCTTCCAGCAATACCACTGTGCTTAGTTTTACTTAGTTTCATTGAGTACCCTTCCTCTATGACTACGTACTTTCTCTATTTGAATGAGTCTGTTTTATTCAAATTAACTTTGAGATCTCCAAATTGTCTTTGGTGCATAGCTGTAAACCAGATAATGAATATATAGCATATTGTATTTGACTGAGAAGGGAGAAAACACCTCAATTTTACAATGATTCTGTTGATTCTGTGATCTTTTTTTCATATTTTAAAATAGTTAGCTCTGGAATCTTTGTTTTTAAAAACAAGTGAGCTATTTTTAGCAGCAGAACAAAACCAAGGTTTGTGGAAATTGTCTGCGATAGCAAATAATTGCAATATTCTCCCTCATCAAAGATAAGAGAATTATCCCCTTTGGTTTGTCTCCACTGTTGTCAGATCCCGGCAGTAGAGTAGATTTTGACAGTGTTGATCCTGTCTGAGCTTCACAGCAAAACAAACATACACATTTCATTTCTTATTTACCTGAACAAATATGGCCAAGCTTTGCCGTGTGAAAATCCATCTTGCTTCTCTTTGTCTTTTACAAAACCTAGTGTTCCAAAACAAAACTGATTTCTCTAGTTGTGCTTTGCAAGTCTCAAATCACATTTGCAACATTTTTCAAGATTTTACCACACCAAAAACATTATTATCTGAGAATAACTTAAGCTTCTCCGTTGTCTCTTACTTTCGATAACATCCAATTTCTTTGCCTTTTCAAAATGTTAATATATTTTTTTTAGAATTATGTAGTATTGATAGATAATCACATGGATGGATTTCGTGGGTTGCTTCTGATTTCTTCAAGGCCTTTCTGATGGCCTCCTTCAAGACTAGAAGGAGTTTGTGGTTCTGTGAAAAAAAAGTAAGAATTTCTATGTGAAACATCTTATATAGAACTAAACTCTTGGTGAAGAAAATATCAATCAACATGTGTTTTGTTTCCTTGTCTCTGTAGTGGCTTAGTGATGACCTAATGTTTGCTTAGTTGAGGAGCCAGGGAATTTGTGATGAGCTTACTACTCTCACTTGAATGTTACTGTTTATTGTGAAAAGAAACTGAGTCATAGATTTGAAGACATCATAAGGGTTTTTCATTCCACCCCTCCCATGCAGGAAAACACAAAGTACTTTTGACAGATAGCCATCCAGCCTCTGTTTGAAAACCTCCAGAGAGGGAGACTCCACTCCAAGGCAGTGTATTCCATTGTCAAACAGCTTTTACTATCAGATAATTCTTCCTAATGTTTACATGGAATCTCTTTTCCTGTAATTTGAATCCATTGCTCTGTGTCCTGGTGTCTGAATGAGCAGAAAACAAGCCTGCTCTCTTCAGTACAACATTCTTTCAAATATTTAAACATATCTCCTCCTTTGAGCCAACAAGAGCTTTAAGATCGACCGGAGAGGCCCTGTTCTCAGTCCCACCCCCTTCGCAAGCGCGATTGGTGGGGACGAGAGACGGCCTTCTCAGTGGTTGCCCCTCAGCTGTGGAACTCCCTCCCCAGCGACATCAGACAGGCACTAGCTCTTCTGGTTTTTAGAAAGAAGTTAAAGACCTGGCTCTTTACACAAGTGTTTGAAGAATAAGTTATCATGGAATTTGGCACAGTCTGAATAAGGATTATGAGCAAGGATTATGGATGAATGGAACCATGCACTTTACATTTTTAATCTGTTTTTGTTCTATGTGTTGATGCAGCGGCCTTTAGTTTTTCAGCTATTGCATCACACTGTTATGTCATGTTCATCTACTGAGAAATGCAATTTATCACCTGTCAGAAGTTCATCATCATGAAACCACAGACCAAGATCCAAGATGCCAAACAGTCCCCAGTGACACCATCTGCAGAATCAGTTATTCACCTCCACTATCCTTCCCTTGCTTCCTGGACTTTGTCCTTCAACTGTTAAGAGAGACAAAATGACCACCTGTGCATCAAGGTCTTTCAGCTTCCTTCCCAGAGCCTTGCAATCCCTTAATAATGCCCTCAAGGCTGTATCTAGCAGTGTCATTGGTTTCAATGTATACCAAAGACAAGGGGTAACAGTGAGTGGGCTTAAAAAGTCTTATCAGCCTCTCTGCTATATCATTAATTTTTCCCCAGGCAGACCTATCAGGAGTCCACTACTACTACTACTACTACTGCTATGCTTCACCTGAGAATTGGCATGGGCCATTTCATATGCGGAATCTTCCACAGCCACCTGGTGTCTGTTCTACCACGTCCACCAGGGTTTATTAGTACAAGAATCATAGAATCATAGAATAGTAGAGATGAAAGAGACCTCATGGGCCATCCAGTCCAATCCCCTGCCAAGTAGCAGGAAATCGCGTTCAAAGCACCCCCAACAGATGGCCATCCAGCCTCTGCTTAAAAGCCTCCAAAGAAGGAGCCTCCACCACAGTCTGGGGGAGAGAGTTCCACTGCCGAACAGCTCTCACAGTGAGGAAGTTCTTCCTGATGTTCAGGTGGAATCTCCTTTCCTGTAGTTTGAAGCCATTGTTCCGCGTCCTAGTCTGCAGGGCAGCCGTTGTTCCGCGTCCTAGTCTGCAGGGCAGTAGAAAACAAGCTTGCTCCCTCCTCCCTATGACTTCCCTTCACGTATTTGTACATGGCTATCATGTCTCCTCTCAGCCTTCTCTTCTGCAGGCTAAACATGCCCAGTTCTTTAAGCCGCTCCTCATAGGGCTTGTTCTCCAGACCCTTGATCATTTTAGTTGCCCTTCTCTGGACGCTTTCCAGCTTGTCAACATCTCCCTTCAATTGCAGTGCCCAGAATTGGACACAGTATTCCAGGTGTGGTCTGACCAAGGCAAAATAGAGGGGTAGCATGACTTCCCTGGATCTAGATGCTATACCCCTATTTATGCAGGCCAGAATCCCGTTGGCTTTTTTAACAGCCGCATCACATTGTAGGCTCATGTTTAACTTGTTGTCCACGAGGACTCCAAGGTCTTTTTCACACGTACTGCTGTCGAGCCAGGTGTCCCCCATTTTGTATCTTTGCATTCCATTTTTTCTGCCGAAGTGAAGTATCTTGCATTTGTCCCTGTTGAACTTCATTTTGTTAGTTTCGGCCCATCCCTCTAGTCTGTCAAGATCATTTTGAATTCTGCTCCTGTCTTCTGGAGTGTTAGCTATCCCTCCCAATTTGGAGTCATCTGCAAACTTGATGATTGTGTCTTCTAACCCTTCATCTAAGTCATTAATAAAGATGTTGAACAAAACGGGGCCCAGGATGGAGCCTTGCCGCACTCCAAGATGAAGAAGACGCATTGGTGAGCACCCTTTGGGTTCGTTCACTTAGCCAATTACAGATCCACCTAACCGTAGTTTTGTCTAGCCCACATTTTACTAGTTAGTTTGCCAGAAGGTTGTGGGAGACTTTGTCAAAGGCCTTACTGAAATCCAGGTACGCTACATCCACAGCATTCCCTGTATCGACCCAACTTATAACTCTATCGAAAAAAGAGATCAGATTAGTCTGGCATGACTTGTTTTTGGTAAATACATGTTGGCTATTAGCAATGACTGCATTTGTTTCTAAATGTTCGCAGACCACTTCTGTAATGATCTTTTCCAGAATCTTGCCTGGTATCGACGTGAGGCTGACTAGACGGTAATTGTTTGGGTCGTTCGTTTTCCCCTTCTTGAAGATAGGGACCACATTTGCCCTCCTCCAATTTTCTGGGACTTCTCCTGTTCTCCAAGAACTCTCGAAGATAATTGTCAGTGGTTCTGAAATAACCTCAGCTAGTTCCTTCAGTACTCTTGGATGTAGTTGATCTGGCCCTGGCGACTTGAATTCGTTTAGAGCGGCCAGGTGTTCCTGCACAACTTGTTTCCCTATTTGGGGTTGGATTTCCCCAGATCCTTTTGTCCATTTCATGTTGCTGAGGTTGAAGATGGCTTTCTTTTTGTGAGAAGACCGAGGCAAAGAAGGCATTAAGTAGTTCTGCCTTTTCCCTGCCCCTTGTCACCATCACCCCATCTTCTTCTTGCAGAGGCCCTATGTATATATAAAGCTTGTATATGTAAAGATAACTCAAATTCAAGATTTGCTGGATTCTCTTAATTTTGTCAGTGTGAGGTCAACATTGTTTCATATAGCCTAAGTCTATTTAATGAGTATCTTTTCCCAGAGAGCTTCGGGGAGAAAAGAGATGGGAAATTACCAAAATTGACTTCTTCCTTTGATATATCAAACAGTCTTTGCTTCTCTAGCAATCTTTAGCAGCTATGCCTGGAACTGTCCACTAATACCTTTATGGCAGACAAGCACAATGCATCGTCCCCTTTAAAAGCTTTTCCCTATACCAGTTTGTATGCCTGCACATATTTTAGCACTTGGCACAAAGACATTTAAAGTAGAATCCATTAGTCGTGATTAGTTGCAAAAGGTCAGATTCTCTTTTAGATCCAATATCTTTTCTTGATACAGTATTACTAGTAGGGTTTGGTTGTTATTTTGGATCTCATATTTCCAAGTAAAATTGCCTTTGGTAGTTTTACTTTGGCTGTCATGTTAGGGTCCTTTGGAATAATGGGCCTTTATGAAATTGCTTTTTTACATTTTTAAATTGTTGTACATTATGAAATTAGTCACAGTTTTGTCTCTGTGAACTATATGTGTTGAAGATTTAGCTTGCTGTGTGTTTTAGGGATTTAGTATGCTGTTGGCCCTCCATATCCACAGATTTTATATACACAAATTCAACCATCCTTGAAAAAAACATTTTTAAAATCCCCCAAAACTAACATTTATTTTGCCAATTATGATTTTGATATAAGAGACACCACTGTACTTCTCCATTATACAGTATATAACGGGACTTCAGTATCTACAAGTTTGGGTATCAATGGGAGGGCCTGGAACCAAACCCCAATTGTCAATTTCTTCATATTTTCATATCTTCCATGAGCCTTTCCAAGGAATAGGTTTGGATTTTGAGACTGTTTTTGATGTTGTTTACCTGTCCAACTAAATATTAAGTGCAATTTATAATTTCTTGATTTATACATTTTGGATTGAAAAATTGGTCTTGCACCCATCTTAAGGGTGGAAATATACTGGCTATTTAAGTTCTAATTTACAGGGCTTCATGCTGTCTTTATTCCTGAAGGTAATGATGCAATATAATGGTGACCCCTGCGCTCCAGAGTAATTGGGAGAAATGGCACATTTGAATTGATTTGGTTGAACCTATTCTTTTTCATGTTAATTAAAAGTTTCAGAGTGTAGAGTGTATTTCAGTTAAAGTATGGAGTTCAAATGCAGGGCAGCGCTCAGTGACACTCTGGCTTTGGGGCGGGAATGTGAGATGGTTGCTTAAGAAGTCAGCGCTGGTTCAGCATTAATGCCAAAGTGGCCCTATATTGACATCAGAGGTCATGGGGGCATTGACAGTTCCTTGAACTGTGAAGAAGCCACATACTGTATGTAGCAAAAGCAGTTGATCAATGTGTCCAAGTCTCTGTCTTAGCAATTATAGTAGAATATTTTACATTTTCAAGGCACTTCGGGTTCATTAAGTGTTCATAAGTACTCCAGTAAATGGATACTTGTAGTGCTGGGCTTGTTGTATGAGGGAGATGCCAAATATGAAGTGACAAGACCAAACTAGTTTTTAGTTGGTGCCTCCAAGGGTTCTCTTTCCTGAGTGTTTAGTTAAGTTGCCCATAGTAAAACCTATAAGTTAATAAAACAATGTAGTGCTGCTCTCTCGCTCCTTTCCCCATATCCCTGGGGAATGTCGTCTTGTTTTTGCAAATGCATCCATTACTTTGACTATTCAAGAATATGCAAATATTTATATTAATATTGCAAGAATGACGCTTTTACTGTAAGTACTTCTCTGCCAGTGCTACTTGCATTTCAGAAGGGCGTGAGATCATACCAAATCATACATTATTGAAGTGGCTTCACCAGCTTTTGATTTAAGAAGCTGGGAGATGGCTTCTAGAAGAGAAGGTTAGTGACTTGGAAAGTTTATGATAAAAATCCAAGTTGTACTTCCAGTCAAACACACAGTTAGTCAAGCTGAATCAAAGTAAGTGTTATGTCCAGGTCTGTGCTGGATATTACCTTGTTTCAGTCATAACATCAACGTTATTGTTTTCAGAAGAAACAAACCTTATTAGCACCATTCATTGGGAGAAAGTATACCTTGTTTAAATCCTGTTACGTGCCATTTGTTTTCTTCAGCTGTTGCTGTTTGTCTTCCCTGACATAAACACCCTTCTTTCTCCTTTCCAGAGTAATTTCGGCAGTATTGGGAATCCGATATTGAATTGGAATATATCAGAGTTCTGTGTAGTCAATCAATTTTCACTATGAGCTGTCATCACCACACTAAAGGAAAGCCAATTCAAAACGAGTGAGCTGACATTATTGAGCTAAGGAAAGCCAGTTCAAAATTATGCTGTTTGGATTGTTCACATGATGATTACAGTCAGAAAGGGATCTCAGTGAACAGAATCACACCACAATGCTGTGTATCTCAACACGCTCATTCAGAGTATGTTGCTAAAGTAATCTTGAAAAATTGCTTAAAGCATGGAGATCTTGGCAAAAAAAGGTAACAAAATCCTTCCTTGCTTTTGACTCAGCACTGCTTTTTGCGGAAAGAATATTAGGTTAGCTCAAAGAAAGTGGGGAAAATATGAAAGCAAGACTACCGAATGAAAGTAAGTGGCCTATGTATGATCCTATCAAAGTTGAAGCATTTTAAAGCTTGCTTCAGATTGTTTTTACTTAAATACATGTGTATGATCTTGTCACTAGATTTGGCTAGATAGGTTCCAGTTTAAAAAAGGTATTTATGCATTCATAACTTCTGACACTTGAACTTGAAGGGCCTCCCAAATCATCTTGTTTGAAGGAACTTTGAAGGACCTTCTGTTGTCCTTTACCTGTTACCCTTAAGCAACTTGATGCAATTGTGATGGAGACAAATCCCTTTCCTCAATTCTGCGTATTCTTCCTTCCCTTGGTCCATGGAAGAAGTAGTAATGAATTCTGCCCCTGGCGGCAGCTTCAGTCAGCTGGCCATAGGCAGGAAACTGAAATGTGCAGCAATTTCAAGCAGCAGTTTGCTCCCGAAGGCCACATAAATTGTCTCAAAGCCATGAATCATGACTTCACTATTTCAGTAACAGCCCAACTGAAATTGTGTTGAGTTCTTCAGGGGCACTCTTTGGCATTTTTATTGAAGTTCCCTGCTGGTTTGCTTGCCCCAAAAAGTCCACTTCTCTTCACAAATGAGTTCAATGATCCTTATTAAAGAGGCTCAGTTTAGACCAAACTCACCAGAGAAACCTTACACCACTATTGCATCATGCTAATTATATGTATGTGGTTGTTTCTAATATATACATATACCCTATTAGATATTAAATTATCAAATAATTCAGATCTTCCCACTCCCCCCGCCACCCAGTACCCTACTTTGAATTGTAAACAGCAATAGTGATAACTGAGATATACAGCCAAAGATCTGATCTTTAGAAGAAAATGCTAGGCTGTGTGTTGAAGGGTTTTGCATCTGCTGTCTTTAGAGGAAGGCTGAGAAACTAAAGAAGTATTCAGCATTTACTTGAGGATGGCGTTGTGGGGAAACATTTTGTTATGGGTATTTACAAGCTTCATCAATCCATAAAAAAAATCCCAAGGCATATGAAAAGCATATCTGTTTATCTATCTATGTGTATATATTCCTTGCCTGCTTTGGAAGGTTGTTTCTGTAGGCAGACATCACTAAAATATGTCTTATTAGTAGTGAGCCTAAGCAAGCCTTGTGCCACCTACACTTTCTGACAGCACAACTTTAGGTTTCATTCAAAGTTAAACCGTGGTTCTTCTTAGGATTAAGCAGTATAGAGTTCAAACATTATTGAATTGTGTTGAGCCCAGACCTTGAAGCAAACAGTGTAGCTGCACCAAAGAAGGAGACAAGAGGTGGAATGTGAGAACTCAGGCCTTGACTAGGCTGGTTGCCATCCACATAAACCATGCCCAAAGTGAGTTAACAAGGATTAAGAAGGCCTAAGCCACTCAGATGAGCAACGTTGCTGAAAGAACATTTCAGTATTTGCCAGAGATCTTCATTGTGTATATTCATCTACACATTGATTTCCAGTTCGGTTTTGCCATTTGTTCAGCATAAATCCTTGATTAGCAGTGCTTGCAAAAGCCATGGCTTACAAATGAGATGATTTCTAAGTACAGTAGAGTCTCACTTATCCAACATAAACGGGTAAATGGATAAGCGAATATATTGGATAATAAGGAGGGATTAAGGAAAACCCTATTAAACATCAAATTAGGTTATGATTTTACAAATTAAGCACCAAAACATCATGTTATACAACAAATTTGGCAGAAAAAGTAGTTCAATACGCAGTAATGCTATGTAGTAATTACTGTATTTACGAATTTAGCACCAAAATATCACCATGTATTGAAAACATTGACTCCAAAATGGCTTGGTTAATCCAGAACATTGGATAAACGAGTGTTGGATGAATGAGACTCTACTGTAGTTGTACTTTAAATTATCCTAGATTGCAAAGAAGACAAATTTTATTTGTACTGTTTACAGCACACCAAAAATATACAATAAGGCGGGAAGCCCAGTAAGAGGGTTTGCAGTTTACCTATTGTCATGGTTTCTATAAAAGATATAACATCTAGTACTAGTAGCAATCTGTTTTCTGCCTTAACTGTTATTGAAAATGTGAAATCAGACCTTACTGGGACTGAACAATATCTACTGCACTGCTCTCACTATTTTACCCCATACAAAGGAAAAGTTTAAAGCTGATAATTAAGCAGCAAAGTTTCTTACAATTCTCATAAAACCTTAATAGTGTACTGTGTGGTAACAGGCTTCCCCATAATTAATTTACAGAATCACATAAAAACAAACACATGTCTCCATAGGATATATTAATCAGCTTAGTACATTTAACTAGAATGATTTTTATTCCAGTCTGCATTGATCGAATCCTTATCCACATGAAAAAATCATGAATATGGCTTTTAGTTTGGGAAGAAACTTGATTTGATATATTCCACAAAAAGTAAACGAATAAGGAAACCTCAGCAATATCCTGTTTGAAGTTTTGCTTCTCAAAGCCCAAGCAGAAAAAGAACACATGACCAAAGACACAAATGCGGGCATCATTTTAAACACTTAGTTAATGTTTTTATTTCCTTCTGGTTTCCTACCATGTTAACCCAAGTGAGTTAAGTTTATATAACTCTTGTTTTAATAAAGGAATACATAGGTTTATCACAAAGATATAGATGCTTGGTCACATTAACATGCTATATTAATATATTTCTATAAAGTAATGTCACTTCACAGGCTGGATCTACTGATCCTTTGGAAATGACAGCCTTGACATTTGCTTACTGGACTGAAGACTAGTAAGGGGAGTCCCCTACCATTCTTGGCAATCCCTGCCTTGAGATTCAGGGATTCTTGTTGGACAATTCTTATATGGGGTTCATTGGTCTCCTAAGAACATCTGTATGATAGTAGATAGTTTCTCTTCTTTCTTCAAGTGAAGAAAATGCTGGAGAGATGTTGCTACCTCTCAGTAAACATTTCCAAGAAGTTGTGAGAGCCATTCATAGTGGAGTTTGCAGATACTTCTGGAAATGCCAAGAGTTTCTTGTTTTCCTGCCCTTCTGTCTGCTGCTCTTCTTTTCAGCCGAAGCTTGTGTTTTCCCAGGGCATCAGAGGTACTGGCCATGGCTAAAGCTTCACCTGCTTTGCAAAGGATATGGATAGATGGTGCCCTCTTTTCTAAAGTTTGGTTTACTTATTATTTTATTTTCGTCCCGTTTTTGTCCCAAAGCAGCTTACCTTAAAATGAAATAGCTAAAATATTCTGTACTACAAAATATAAAAGGTGTTAAACAACAATCCATTTAAACATTTTAAGAACTGTAAAAAGTTAAAAACATATTTAAATATACTACATATTAAAAAACAGCACTATTATTGCAGTAACCTGAATATTTAAAATCAGGTCTGTTTTAAAAAGAACATCTGCCAGAATACTACATGCACAAAAATGGAAAAGTGATTCAGTTCTTTCTAAAGGGGATTAGTTACTCAAACTTAACAGTTTAGCAGAGATTGACACACTTTTTGTTTTTATTATTTTTTTTTTAGCAAACTTCAAAGACATATTGGAAACTCCTAATTGATTTGGGGATGGAGGATGAGGGTGATATAATGACTGTTGGTTTTACCATTGATTTACTACAGAAACAGAATGTAACTCATAGATAAGACAGGGAGAGGTAGAATTTAAGGATAAAATTGTAACTGAGGAAAAAATAGTTGGAAGTGATCTTTTTCTTTGTTAATCTTATGCACATGTTGTGTTGTTTGTTTTTTGTATTAAGTGGGTTTTAGTTAGCAAATTGTAGTGTTTGTTATATCTATTACTCCTTTTTGTGTGTAGATTTTACTTAACAAGATAGATAACGATAAATAGACAGACAGACATAAAAGGGAGCTTTGTATCCTCGGAAGAGCCACCAAGAACACACAGTCTTTCCATTCAGATAATCTGGAGCTAAACTGTTTACGGCTTTATAGATCATAACTAGCAGTTTAAATAATGAAAACAAGTATTATAAATATAGAATCTTGTTCCTTCTCTTCTCTCTGGCTACATTTTCCTTTCTTTACCTTCCTTTGCAACTACTCCTAACTCGGGGTGTTGTGTAATGCTGAACTATAGTTAAGGCAAGGGATTTGGGGACTCAAGCCAGGGAGAAGAAGGCAGCATTCTTTCCCAGTCTTGCCCTGGTGCGTTGCAAACTACAGTTGGCAGGGAGCCAGTGTTATACTTTCTCCAGACCTGATTGATCTACTGTTGGTGATTGGTATTCTGTCAGAGGCATTAATAAAATTCTAATGAATCAAAATAGAATTACTGCTGTGTTGTCAAACCAGAAAATGAAATGCAAATTAGAAGGATAATAACATTTGCTATCCAAACTGCTGATACTGAATGAACATTCAGGCTTTCCAGTTTCACGGAAATTCTGTCATGAAAATGGAGCCACCTTTGTTCTGCTGAGTTCTGTGAATTCAAAAATGTACACTCAGCAATTAAGGTCCACCCTGTACAGCACATATTACATATTTGTATTTTACTTGTCCCATTTCTCTCACCTTTCCGGCAAGGTAGCTAACCATTCAATTCAAATAAAAAAATAAAACATAGCTGGTGTAAATAATAAAAACACAAAGAGACAACTAGACATTTAATCTAAAACCTAACTAGATGACAAAGGTCTGTTATCATTCCATTTGTGCATCCGTCTCTGTACATTGTTTTCTTGGAAAATCTTGTCTTTTTCTTTTTGTCTATGTACTCTTGCCTCTTCTAGATTGAATAAAGGTGTTTCCTTCAACACCTTCCTCTTGTTTTGTTTCCTCTGGCTCTTAAATCTGTCAAATGCCAAGCTATGAAATACAGTGCTGAAACCATGATTCCTTTTTATTTAAGAGGGATTAGAGAACACTGCCATTCCCAAAACCATGTTGCTGGGAAAAAACAATAAACAGAGATGATGTCACAGATTTACTGAGTTATAAATCTTACTAAGAAATACTTTGGGAAATCAGTGTGACTAGTGCTTGCCTCACTACAGTGGGAAGGACTGCTTGCCTTCACCACATTCAGTTTCTTTCTACTCTCCCCAGACTGTGTTGAACTAAATTTGGAATTGTACCTCTGTTTTTTTATCTTGAAGCTGCAGTCAAGGAACATACCAGGAGCAGGGAGAAAATACTGAATTTCTTAATTCAAAAATCTTAAGAGAGTGAAAGCTGTATATAAAGACCAAACTAAAACAGCCTATTTGAAGTCTGTGCCATTTATATTGTCTTTCTGGGTTTTCTCTCAAGGCACATCCTTCTTATCAAGAAGTCTGCCTCCGTGCCTCAAAGAAGAATTTTATCACGCAAGTGATCTGATGAATTGCTGTTTGTGCCTTATCTCGCCAGCCTTTGCTATCTCCTGTTCATGACTCCTCATATACTAACAAAAGGATATTTGTCAGCATCCCCAGGCCTCATCTAAAGATATATATAGAAGAGAAAATTTCTTCCTATGCTACATTTCTTAGAAATTTTGGGATTTCGAAAAGTAAAGATGTTATAAATGTCCTGACTTGTTCATATGCATATTCCTGTGGTGTTTAGACCAGGGCATGAAATGATGCAGCATTAACCCTTCTGATTAATTGAATACAATCAAAATATCATTAAATGATCTGAAATGGGACCCATGTTCGTGCTTCTTCTCTCTTAACTGCCTCTTTATACTCAAAGCTGTTTTGCCATCTTTAACCATGGTACCACTTACCAATCAGCACCAATCTGTTTGCTATTAAGGGTGATTTTGAGCCAACTGGTGTTGCTGGAGGTTAATACTCAGTCATGCAAAACTGCTACATTAAAGAATGTCTGTGTTACCTGTACTATAGACAACAGTGTCTATACTATATCCCATTATACTTGCTGGTGTTTATGTACCTTCCAGTTGATTCCAACCTATAGTGATCCTTCTACTTCTGTAGAAGTTTCTTGGCAAGGTTTATTCAGAGGAGGTTTCTCATTGACTTCCTCTAAGACAGTGGTTCCCAAACTTTGGTTTCCCCAAGTGTTTTGCATTTGCCCAGGTCAGCTGGTCCAGTGGTCAGGAACTGCTTGACATGAAATCCAAAATACCTGAAAGACCAACATTTGGGAACCACTGCTGTGAGGGTAGGAGATTGTGTGATGTTCCCAAGGACACCCAGGGGGTTTCAATTGTTGATTGAATATTCAAGCCTTGGTCTCCCAGTCCTATTCCAGGAATTAACCTACTATACTACGCTGCCTGTCCATTTAATTATTTTTAACTGAAATTACCATAGTGAAAAACTTCCCACGTTGTCATGTTGGAGAAAAACTATTTTGAAATATCTTTCTCCTCTTACTTTAGAACAGTTCCAAACAAAGAGTCTCCCTAGTGAAATCAAAGTGGTGAAACTATTATTTTCTCACCTATTTTTTCTATATAAGTATAAGGCAAGAACAGATTTTGGAGCCAAAATTGTGGATTTTGATATGACCTGTGGATAAATTAAGGATTATTCCACAGAGAGGGGAAAACACTGAGTCTCTCCTCTCTCTGCCCTTTTGAATGCAATTTCCCCACTCAAGTGTTTAAGATGTGGTTGGTGCTTCTTTTAGATTTCCTCAGGATAAACTAAGTTCTTGCCTTTCAACATTCTACTCAGAGAAGGGGGTGTTTCCTTTTTTTTTATAAGAGTTAAGACACAGTACTTATATTGATATGTGAATAAGTCGATCTGAATTTTTTGGGTCGATTTTTTAATTAAAATGTCTAAGGGGGCCAGGCTGTGGCGTAGCTGGTTACCGTGTTTCCCCGAAAATAAGACAGTGTCTTATATTAATTTTAGCTCCCAAAGATGCTCTAGGTCTTATTTTCAGGAAATGTCTTATTTTTCCATGAAGAAGAATTCACATTTATTGTTGAACAAAAAAATTAACATTTATTATATACTGTACAGTAGTTGTCATCACAAACCAGCATAACCAGACAAACTGTGAATCCTATCAAGAATTTCTTGTTACTACCAATATTTCCATGTACAACACTTTCTGGTACATACATTTACTGATCCTGCATGCTCTGGTGTTCTGTTCATTGGGCATGCTTTGAAACAAAAACTTTGCTAGGTCTTACTTTAGGGGGAGGCCTTATATTTAGCAATTCAGCAAAACCTCTACTAGGTCTTATTTTCTGGGGATGTCTTATTTTAGGGGAAACGGGGTAGTAGCCAGCTGCAATAAATCACTACTGACCTGAGTTCAAAGCCAGCCGGGGTCAGATTGAGCACCCAACCATTAAAAATAGCATAGCTCGTTGTTGACCTAAGCAACCTGAAAGATAGTTGCATCTATCAAGTAGGAAATTTAGGTACTGCTTATGCGAGGAGGTTAATTTAACTAATTCACAACACCATAAAAATCATCCAGCAGTGTGTGGAAGAATGAGGAAGTAATCCATCAAGGACTCGGTGTCACAGTGGATGATGAAGCAGCTGCTCCCCCTTTGGCCGGAATCAGCATGCCCTCATGAAGCCGGAAGCTTGAAAATGTTAAATTGCCTCTGTGTCTTGTCTCTGTCTCTGTCTGTATGTCGTATGGCATTGAATGTTTGCCATAAGTCCCCTTCAGGGTGACAAGGGCGGAATATAAATATTGTAAACAAACGATAAATAAATAAGGTTGTTTTTTCTGGCTTTCAAAAGAGTCATTTTGAGTACAGCAGAGTAGTCTCCTTACCTCTTCAGTAATTTACTCTATTTTGTACAAAAGGGATGGAGATCATATATGCGAGATGACAACTCATTCCTGATATCAAACTGCAACTCCCCCATTATTCTCCACTAGTGTCAGTGCTGTCTAATTTACAGTTGATCAGCGTTTGAGTGGACAGATGATCCTAGCCCTCTTTTTTACTGTGACGAAGATTAAACCTGTTGGAAGCTGGTTGTTTCCATGGGTTTAAGCACACTCTGTTATTTTCTGCGTCCTCCAGCATACGAGGGCCTGTGTTACGCAATAAACCAGTGCTAACCTCTCAGACTGAAGCAATCACAGAAAGCTAACTACCAGGTGTGTCTATACTTTTTTGTCTGCTTGATTGAATACTTCCTAATTGGTGTCCTGAAACCACAAATTCTCTTTTTGGATTGCTTGGAATCTCAACTTAGAAAGATTTACGTATTGAGTATTCTTCCTGTTCCAGAAGTAATGTAGTGATTCATATATTATGACATCAGTTATATTAGATACTAGGGCAAAGCATTTCAAATGTTGTTTTCCACAAAGGTGGAAGCCAGAACTTGTTCCGACCTTCAGCATTAAGGACAAGGAAGGTTCTATCATAGTTCTTTCCCAATTTAGTGCAGTAATTGACTATTTGTAGAACTGTTGTTTTGATTTATTTTAGAGTTAAGTAAATATAAGCAGATGGGTTTTTTTAAGAAACCAGATTTTTTAATGTACTACAGTTAAAGTACTAAAATGGAACCTTTCTGACCCAGTTTACTAAAAATACAATGCAGACTATAAATTTGAAGCAGACAAGTACCTTGGGAGCTGCAGGAACAATTACATTGTATGCAGTCTTAAGAAACAGCCCAAATCATTTTCTTTTTCCTGTGGTCATTTAGTGATTCAGATAGTCTGAATGTGTAGCAGTATTGAAAGCGCAGAGCTTGAGTTGAGAAATGTCAGGTGATGATGATATGTATGAATATGTATTTCTGTGCATGCATATATTCACATCATTTAGGAGGTGCAGAGGAGTGCATGTTCTGTTAGATCTCTTTTCCAGGTTTAGTCCTCCCATTGAAGCATGTACAAATTGGGGGTTAACTTGTGCAGTTTATAATGCAGAGAATCCCTTCTCAGGGCAGATCACAGAACATATACATGGCAAACATTCAGTGCTGTTAGCCATACAGGACAGACAACAGATAGAGGTATTTGTCAGCATTTTTCCAACTACAGCATCCTGGAGATTGTGGTCGATTCTGGCCACAGGAGAATGCTGCCACTCCATCCGCTATGAATATGAGCCCTTGATCACAAACTTTCCCCCCTGTTCTTTGATTGCCGGCATTTCTGGTATTTTCTTTTATGGTGCCATAAAATACCTCCCTGCTTAAGTGGTGCCTAATTTCTCTACTCACAGCTCACAGCCGTTTTCAAACTACTTAGGTTGACAGTGAGCTGGGCTGAAGATCAGGTGCTCTTCCCGACCCGGGCTTCGAATGCCAACCTTTCGGTCGGTAGAGATTTATTGCTGCTGGCGATTAGCCAGTTGTGTTCTCAATAAAAAAAAAAATAGCTACTGAAGATCAGTTAAGACTACAGTCTTTTCCATAAAACCAAACCACTAGCTACAAAGATATTCATGTCTATATTTTAGGTTATTACCATAGTTTCGTGACAAATATTTCAACTGACAGTACTTTCAGCCACTGTATTCACAGGAATTGCTTCTAGGTGGCTGTGATATGAGGGCTCAGACTTGGAACTGATGTGTGGTATACATTTTAAATTTTAATCTTAGGATGACCCAGATTAGACACTTTTCTTAGGAACACATTACTGGCCAGAGATTATATGCACATCATAGTTTAGGTTTTGTTAGTCTAAATTGGCAATAATGGACAGGGGGTTTTATTCCCTGCAGGAAAGAATGTTAATGGGGTTACAGTGTAGACATAATTGTGGTTTTGTTTTGATTTCAGCCACGTTGTACACATCCTCCATTTTGCTGGGCGTCTTCCTGAACAGCAGCGTACCTATATTCTTTGAACTCTTTGTGGAAACAGTCTATCCAGTTCCAGAAGGAATTACCTGTGGTGTGGTCACCTTCCTAAGCAACATGTTTATGGGAATACTCTTATTTTTTCTCTTTTTCTACCATGAAGGTAAGGATTGTTTAGAAGTTTTAAATTTGATAGGATGCTATCTTTTATGGGGATTTTTAGTTTTAATTTTAGTAGAAAGAGGAGCCTGCATAAATACTCTAAAGATCCCAGATCCCATCTGATCTTGGAAGCTAAGAAGGTTTCAGCTCTGGTAAGTACTTAGGTGGATCACCTATGAGTACTAGATGCTGTAGGCTGTATTTCAGAGGAAGGAACTGGGAGAAATGCCTCTGAGTATTCTTTGCCAAAGAAAACCCTATGAAATTTATGGAATCACCATAAAGACACACATGTATGCATGGACATACAGGAAGACAAACTACGTACATGCAGACCTTCCATTAATAATGTGTATAAGTATGGAGAACAAAAGACCTCTTTTGTATTGGTCTTTATCCATGTGCCAATCAAAGACAGTGCAGCAGCCTCCTGTTGCAAAGAATAGTGTAGTGTTATGACAGTTAACTACGATTGTAGCTAAGCAAGCTAAAGGAATGATGAAACTAACCCAACTCATGCTCTGGTTGCCCATGAGGGCGAGGAAAAGGTGTGATTTTTTTCTTCTTTTTGTGAAACTTATTTTTAGCTACTTTCCTTCCTTTTATAGTCCCTCCTGCCTTGTTTGAGACATGTTTATGAAGATCATAAACTGTAATATGTGAATGCGATATTTTTTTGTAATTTCAAGTTGCCAGTAGCCATTTCCATACAGAGGACTCTCAGCAAAAACTAGCTGTGTATACTTGGGACTCCACACCTCTTGCAAGAGAAACTGTGTAATCCTGTTCAGGATTCATGGAGGAGTGAGGGAGTTTTCAACAAGTGTGAAAGAAAAAGGGAACACTTTAAAAAACAAGTATTTTTCTTTAAAGTTGAAAAATAACATATCTGTATGCTTTATACCTCTGTATGAAGAAACATATTGTTGGGTGGTCCCATTTTGCTTCAGAATGATAGGCATGGGACTATCCAGCTCCAGTGCTGGGTTGAAAAAGGAGATTCCTGTAACAATATGTTGCAGCGTATCTCCAGCACATAAGAGCAGCCCTTATGTTCATGGCTCCCGACAGCACTTTGAGTGGTTTACAGAAGTAACCTTTTTTCTTCACTTTGCTAAAAGCTCCTTATGGTGTGCCATACAAAGCTAAAGGGCTCAGTATGAATCCTGACTGCAAGCTGTGAACGTTTATTGCCATTTTATGATTGTATTGGTTGAGCAGTGGTGTAGCTCAGAGCACAAATGGACACACACTGTATATCCCCAAGCCCCCAATGCTCCTCTCCAGAATACTATTAAGGACTCAAGCAGGCAGATGTTTGTTCTTTTTCTATTTCTTCTTCTTTAGCCATCTCTTCTGCTTTGTACCTTTCAAATTCTCTGGTTTAGCTACTATCGAGTACAGGAGAAGTGGAGAAAGCATGACCTAGACACCGCATAATCACCTAAATCCCCTTGTCCCTCCTACATTTTTCTTTAGAAAAATCATCCTGAAATTTCTCTGAAAAACTATCAAAACCATACTGCAAATCCTACAAGAACCTGACAGTTTAGGGCACCTTAGCCTCACCCTTAAGCACCCCTAGCTGCCATATTCAGCCTTTTTTGGGTGTTCTACAAAGAACTGAATGTCACTTCTGCTCATTACCAGAAAAAGCGGTGCAGCCTCTGGATGGTGTGTGGTGGAAATAGTTTCCATCCCAAGAGCTGCAGACTTCATTGCTGATCAGATCGTTTTTACAGTTTCCCAGTTCCTTCAGACGGTTTCCTTTCTTTAGGACAGAACTGAGAGATCCTTACAGAATAAGGAATTTCTGGATTTTAGGCAGCCTTTATCTCTCTCTCACTCTCTCTCTCTCAAAAGAGCACAGCAGGTAAAAAAAGAAGCTCATCTCTTTTGTTTTCACAGTGAACCCAATATTTTTCCTGAGCAGACAATTGAGAGTTATTCCAATATTTTCCTTCTTTCTATTCTCAAATGTTTGTGAGGACTGCAAGCTATGAAAGCTGTTTTAGAGAGTTTTAAAAATGTTTTTGTGTTTATTTGCACACATTTGTACTAGATTTATTTACCACCCTCTAGTTATTTATACATATTGGATTTCCAAAACAAAATACAATACACAAAATAGAATGATAACATTAAAGACAAAATAATCTTACAAGTTTGGGGAATACAAATATCTTTACCACATGTTCAAAGGATAACAATTTAGGTAGCCAGTTCATAATTTTCAAAAGATAGCCTGTGTACAACCCGTATAATCTCAGAATATGCATTTGATGCTTTATGAAATGCATTTTTATCTAGAACAGGGACACCATCTCACCTGTCCTATTCCTGGGGTTTTTGGGGGCACTGAATCAAATAATTGCATTGGATATATCACATCAGCTCTAGTTTCTTAGATATGGTTATTGTTATTTTCTATGAGTGAGCAAATAAAAACAGATATGACATATATTCTGTATCTCAAAACAGGAGCTGATAGGAGAAAACTGAGGCCATGTTTGAAGTCAGCAGGCCAAATATACCCAGAAATAGGTCTAACATTTGAGGCACCAACATGTGTGTTGACCAGTGTAATGGTCATAGTCTTTGGAAACCCGGGAAAGTTTGTTTAAGAGCTGCTGAGAATATTCATTTTATAAAGAGGGCTTTAAATGGATCATGGATTTGATCAGTCAGTGCTTGCAGTTAGTAGTATGAATGGGAAGGGCAAAGTAAACAAACAGTAGATCATACCTTTGTCCAGTAGAAACTGTTACTTATTTTTGGATGACCCTGTTTTCTTTCTGTATTGAAAGGAATTGGACCACCACGTTATTGCTTTTTGAATATACAGTAGAGTCTCACTTATCCAACACTCGCTTATCCAACGTTCTGGATTGTCCAACGCATTTTTGTAGTCAATGTTTTCAATACATCGTGATATTTTGGTGCTAAATTCGTAAATACAGTAATTACTACATAGCATTACTGTGTATTGAACTACCTTTTCTGTCATATTTGTTGTATAACATGATGTTTTGGTGCTTAATTTGTAAAATCATAACCTAATTTGATGTTTAATAGGCTTCTCCTTAGTCTCTCCTTATTATCCAACATATTCGCTTATCCAACGTTCTGCCGGCCCGTTTATGTTGGATAAGTGAGACTCTACTGTAATAGTATTATGTACTAGTATATGATTGATGTTTAGGGTTTTTTTCAAGTCAGGCTCACAAAAGGAAGGGATACCAGGGATCATATTGCTAACATATGTTGGCTTACATAAACCTTAAAACAATTTCACAAGAAAACCATCTTCTGCATTTTAGCTCATAGCATAGCCTTTGATTGTGTGAAAACCATGGATCACTCTGAAAGACATGAATATGCCACACCATTGGAGTGTCCTGATGCATGAGCTATATTCCAGATAAGAGTCTAATGTAAGAACAGAATAAGAAGAGACAATTGGGAAAGGGGCCAGGCAAGGCTATATTTTATCGCCCTATCTGTTTAATTTATATGCAGAACAGATCACCCAGCTTTTGGTAGATTAGACTCAGAGGAAGGAGGTGTGAATACTGGAGGACAAAAGATAATCAATTTGAGAAATGCAGATGACACCATGCTACTCTCAAAAATATAGCAAAGACTTGGGATTGCTGTTGAGGAAATTCAAGCAGAGTTATAGTTGAACATTAAGAAACAAAATGACCCCAGATGATTTTGTAACTTTAAAGTGGATGATGAATACAGCAAAATAGTCAAATATTTTATCTACCTTTTCTCAGTCGTTAATCAAAATGGAGATTGCAATAAAGAAACCAGAAAAAGATTAGAGGTTGGAAGATATGAAGGAACTAGATCTATATATATAAAAGAGTGATGGCATCACGGCAATTCACAAAACAACAAAACTACAGGCCCCCCAACCTCAAAATTTGACAACACAACCCATCATCCACGCCTCAAGGTTGATACAACAAAAAGAAAAGAAAAATAAAGTCCTAATTAGAGGGAGAGCAATAATTTTTTTTATCCAATTGCTGCCAGTTTAGAGGGCTAATCTCTGCCCACTTGGTTGCCTAGCAACCAAGGGACAGCCAGGATTCAGTTAGGGGACAGGCAGATTTAGGCCTCACTTAGACTTCTTCCACAGATTATCTAATTTGCACTGGATTATAGGGCAGTGTAGACTCAAGGCCCTTCCACACAACTATATAACCCATTTATAATCTTATATTATCTGCTTTGCACTGGATTATCTTGACTCCGCACTACCATATAATCCACTTCAGTGTGCATTTTATACAGCTGTGAAGAAGGAGCCTCATATAATCCAGTTCTGAGCAGAGAATATAAGATTATCAATATACAGTAGAGTCTCACTTACCCAACGTAAACAGGCCGGCAGGATAAGTGAATATATTGGATAATAAGAAGGGATTCAGGAAAAGCCAATTAAACATCAAATTAGGTAATCGGTATACAAATTAAGCACCAAAACATCATATTATACAACAAATTTGACAGAAAAAGTAGTTCCATGCGCAGTAATGCTATATAGTATTTACAGTAGAGTCTCACTTATCCAACACTCGCTTATCCAACGTTCTGGATTATCCAACGCATTTTTGTAGTCAATGCTTTCAATATATCGTGATATTTTGGACCTAAATTCATAAATACAGTAATTACTATATAGCATTACTGTGTACTGAACTACTTTTTCTGCCAAATTTGTTGTCTAACATGATGTTTTGGTGCTTAATTTGTAAAATCATAACTTAATTTGATGTTTAATAGGGTTATTCTTAATTCCTCATTATCCAACATATTCGCTTATCCAACGTTCTGCCGGCCCGTTTATGTTGGATAAGTGAGACTCTACTGTACTGTATTTACAAATTTACCACTAAAATATCACAATGAATTTAAAACACTGACTACAAAAACATTGATTATGAAAAGGCAGACTGCGTTGGATAATCCAGAACATTGTATAAGCGAATGTTGGATAAGTGAGATTCTTCTTTAATATGAAATAATTACTGGGATAGAATAATGCAGAAGAATATAATCTCTAAAACCAGGACAGTAAATAAACAGGGGAATTCCACACAGGAAACAATCAGGGCCAGCTAACACCTCCCAACAAAGTATTCCAATCATCAAAGTCTGGAAAATCCTCTGTTTTCTCAGGGCCACAGACAGTAGAAGCACATAAAATATCGCAAACAACACCACTCTGAAAACAAGGGAATTCCAGACAGGAAACAATCAGGGCCAGCTAACACCTCCCAACAAAAAATTCACTCAGGGAGGAAACAGCCAGGCTTTAAAGCTGCAAGGCCATTACATCCTAATAATTTTTCCTAATTGCAGCATTCATACTTGCCTCCAACAAACAAAAAAAAAACCAATCTGAAATATTGTATATTCACAACCTTTAGGAAATAATATCCCCTGATGGCGCAGCATGTTAAAGCGCTGAGCTGCTGAACTTCTGGACTGAAAGGCCACAGGTTTGAATTGGGGGAGCGGAGAGAGCCCCCACTGTTAGCTCCAGCTTCTGCCAACCCAGAAGTTCGAAAACATGCAAATGTGAGTGCATCAATAGGTACTGCTCCGGCGGGAAGGTAACGCCGCTCCATGTAGTCATCCCACATGACCTTGGAGGAGTCTACGGACAACGCCGGCTCTTCGGCTTAGAAATGGAGATGAGCACCAACCTCCAGAGTAAGACACGACTGGACTTAATGTCTGGGGAAAACCTTTACCCTTGACCTTAACTACCACCAATTCCTCAATACTTTATTTCCCATACCACCAGACTTCGCCACAGCAACGCGTGGCCGGGCACAGCTAGTAAGATTCTAAAGTATAAAGATGTAATCAGAGAATACCAAAGTCAAGGTCATTCATACTACAGTAGTTGGATTTTCTATCTCTGATTGTGATAGCAGAACAGTGAAGAAGAGGTATGGAAAAATTAACTAGTTTTGGTGTTGGAGTTGAGTTCTTCAGATTACATAGACTGCTAAAGAGATCAATAAATGGGTCTTGGAGAACATCAAACCCGAACTCTCTCTAGAAGTCAAAATGATTAAATTGATGCTGTTGTTCTGTGTCCACATTGTGAAAAGATATGACTACTGTAATGGTAGGTAAAATGAGAAGCATTAGGAAAAAGGAAGACTGCATCATAAGATGATAGACTCAAGGAAGCCACTGCCCTGAATTTACAGAATGTAAGCGGGGCAGTTGATGACCAGATGCCTTGGAGATCTCTTATTAATCGGGTCACTGTAAGTTAACACTGACTTGAAAATTATCAATGATACAATGTGTGTGCCACATGGCAGCTCTTCGCATTCATTGCTTTTCCTTTTTGAAAGAAGAGTATTTTAAGTGTCAACAGTAATTTATTTGAAATTTCCAAACATCACTCATTTTGAGCACATATTTTTTTAAAATACACATACTTTGAGACTGGATAACAATAAATATAAACAGCAATTGTAAGTGTATCTTGGTATCTCCCAGGCGTCTATTTGCTGTACACTTCATGAACAAATCTGATTAAATCATTTTTCCCATTCCAATTTCTATAGACTGTTTACGGCTGTTAAGCATTAAGATCAAAGTTGCTTCCTACCTTATTTCTTTAAAGAAACAATGAGTTCTTTGTATTTTTAGAAGCTGATAGGAGTTCTACCAAGCAGCATTGTTTACCAAGAAAGAAATCCATTATTCTAAAGTCCCATTCATACCTTAGTAGTCCCATTTTCTAGAAACCTAGATGGGAAGAAGCTTCCTTTCAACACAGCTGAAAGATTTCTCAGTAAAGGGTATTACCAATTGCAAAGAAGTCAACTTTAAAGGTATAGGCCTTCTTCGAAACTTGTATTTTCGTCAATTATTACATATATCATACAGAATTTCCAGTGTCCAATTTTATGAATGCAATTTTAAGTCTCCAGATGATTATTGAGCAATGTAGTTGTTAATGTCAATTCCTTGTAGGCTGTAAAAGAGCGAAGATAACTGTTGTGGCTTAGGATACCTTGGAGGGGTGCTTCAGAATGCACAGGGGCATTTAAACCACATTTCCCCCTATAATTTTAGGAGTAGGAAAGGCCTTTTTGCCATAGGAAGTGACTGCAAAGTTATTATTTTTGTTTTAAAAGTAATCTCATGGCCTTTAAATATCCTGGAGAGGCAAAACATGGTGAAATTGCCTCCACCCTCTAGAGTGCATTTGAAGACAAAGTAATTCTGGGGAAAATTGGACCTCAGTCAGGTGGGGGGGTCACAAAAATAATTCCAGCAAGAATGGATGTTGCCCTTGTTCAAGCTACTTGATTCATTGGAGCAGAGAAATTGGAAGGCAAATGCCAGAGCTATAAATGTACCTTTGAAAATCATTCTCCTCATCACAAAAGTCAAAACTGACACAAAATTTCATTAGGCAGTCTCTTCCCTGGTAATGATTATTCAGTATGTTTCAGAGGGTTCTGAATCTGAATTACATTGGAAACTTAATGTTTACAAATGAGAGGACAAAATCCTTGCACAACAAAATTGAAACATCCTGCCTGTATCTGAGAAGGGTGAGCAGAGAGGGCAGCTACTGACGTAGGTTTTTCTCCTGTCCTGAGCATTGTCTTTTGCTTTATGGCGGTGAACATTAATTTGAAATTAGATCAAAAACAACAAGCCTTTCCATACATAAGCCCCCCATGAAGTCAACTAATTTGCTTCTAAGCACAAATATATAGAATCAAGCTGAACATCGGTGTTCTTCAACTGCATTTCGTTCAGCCTGGAGATTGCTATTGTTTCTGCATTGTAATTTTAAAATATATCACTGCTACCTATTTCCATAAGCTTCCTTTGGTTAAGATCATCTTTTTTCCATCACAATTATTCTCCTCCTCGACCTTTTGCATTGGTCGCTCTTCCCGATTCCTGATTAATTGATATTACTCAGGACTCCTCCCTACCATACCTAATGTGACCTTAAATGATTCTAATGCACTTTATCTATTTATGAATTTGTTACCCATAATGTGCACCGTACACTTTGCTTATCCACTATTGCAACCTCATTGTTTTTAACCTGATGTTTTAATTCTGCGTTGTGTTTTTTAACTTATTGTGTATATATTTTTGTATTGGTTTTTGTTTTTGTCCTGATGTTTTATATTTTATCATTGTTTGTATTTTGATTTTGCTGTAAGCCGCCCCAAGTCCCCTTCGGGGGAGATGGAGGCGGGATACAAATAAACTTATTATTATTATTATTATTATTATTATTATTATTATTATTATTATTATTATTATAAGCTGTTGCTTCCAGCCTTTCATAAAAGGAATGACTTAATATATAGTTTTAAAACTGCATTTTAAAGAAAGCAACAAGTTCTTTAGAAAGTTACCAGGGATTTTCTAATGAACTCCCCCTGCAGTATCAGAGGAATTCTCCCCCTAAATGGAAGTTTGCTTAGGGGTGTGCGAAATGGCAGAAATCCAGTCTGTTTTTCTTCTTTTTTTATTTCAAATTTCTGGTCCATCTGTCCCTCTGTTCCCCCCCCCCCCCCCCAAATCTGTTTTTGGGAAGATTCTTCTCAAAATAGAACTCAGGGTTCCAAATTACTAATCCAAACAGGCCCCCTCCTAATCTTCCTAAAAACAGAATTGGGGGGGGGGGGCAAAACTCAAAATGAAAACAACAGAAACAGAATGGATTTCTGCCATTTCACACACCCCTAGAGCTTACCAATTACATCCAATATTCCCCTGAAAAGGGCAGCCTTAGGAGATTAATGACTGTGTTATAAGACAGACACAGGAAAATCAGAAGTATATATTGAAAGTAAAAGGTGTGAAAAACAAGAGAGTAGCAACAATCACAGTATTAGTAAGATATAATCCTTTTCATTTCCTTTTAAGGATAGCATAACTTCTCAGAGTATTGATTCTGGAATAATAGGCACTATCCTTCTACAAGTCTTGTTTCCTGCTGAGATCCCTTTCAGTTCATTACAAACGTGCCTCTGATGTTCATGAAACATTTGATGTATCATGGTGTTGGAAGACAGTACTACATCTTTTTTTAGATATTACTCAGTTCGGAAATATATTTATAATCCAATGTACATGTATCATTGATATGGATCTGTATAATACATGCTTGCAGCTTTACTTGTTGCATACAATCATATTTCTACAAGACTTTGTACAAAATTTTGGTGTATTAGATTTCTTTTACATATTCATATATTTTACAATCTCCTGTATATTCATGTTCTGTCCTTTTGGACATTTGCTTAAAAGGCAGTAAGTTGTATGTTGCCCTACAGGCCAGGTTTGACCAACCTGCAGCCCATGGGCCATATGCAGTCCAGGACACCTATACATGTGGTCCACCACAAAATCATAAACTTACTTAAAACATTATGAAATATTTGTTCTGTTTTGTTTTGCTTTGGTAAGTTTATTGCATGGTTTTTTGTAGATGGAATGGAATAATTAGAGTATGTTACATCTACAAATATCGGACTATTATCCATAATTTGCATTATAATTGCAAGTGGTTCAGCCAGAAGACCTGCTCGATGATTTTAAAAGACCTTCCACATGGAATGCCTCATAATTAGGATTATTATGCAAGGACTTTTCTTTTGCTTATCTGTGGTGGCGAATATCACAAAAATTATGCATGGACCTTTTTCGGGGGTGCTCATCAGTTATCGTTAGTGTTAGCATATTTTATGTGTAGCCCAAAATGATCCTTTTACAGACAATCAGGTCCTTCTTTTGTATTTGCTAAGCCTTTAAACAGAACAAAACTAATTGTAACCCTGGTCAATAGTAACCCTTTTCAGGACTTTTGAAATAAACACATGTTTAAAAAAAGCAAGTGAGTAGAGACATAAAATTTTTGGAATTTTTGAAGCTGTGAGTTTAAAAAAAATGCTTCTGTTTCCCCAGGAAAAAAAAGAAGCCATTGTTAATTTTTCATTATGAGTATTATTGGTAATGTAATAATACCCCTTCCCTCCCCCTTTTTTAATCCGTTGTCATTGTTGAAAATGAACTCAGGTTGGCAGAAGCGCAGTTAGCTGGCAACATTTGGGGGCAGCAAAATAGGCTTGACCTTTGAAAACCCCATAAAAGGTGGTTGCCATTTTTCCTTAGCTACTTTTTAAGAATTATGATAGACCAGAGCACTTATGGTAGGATAATTCCCATGCTCTATTATTATGCTGGTCTGAACAGCATGACGGAGTAAGAGCATAAGAAAAACTTCAGCAATTTTGTCTAGGTGGTATAGGCTATGTACTTCAGCACAACGGAAAGCTTTTGATGGAATTTAATAGCATAAAGATTATTAGTGGTGAAGTCTAATAGTATCTAGATAGATGTAGTTTTCTATGGAAGCAGTGGTTTGCTATGTATTCTCTGGAGGTGTTAGAGAAAATAAATTGCTCTTTATCTTTAGCCCTCTGAATTATAGGATTAAACTAAGCCAGGCTTGCTGGATGATTTTTAAATCTAAAGGTATTAGAATTCTATAAAATAGTGAACAGTAGCTATTTTTCAAAGAGACAATCCACTGATAGCAAGGGAACATGTACCCTTTCCTTCTGATTAGGATAATTAAAGATTGGACAGAATTTATTTTTTACAGTTACAAGCTGGCTTCTTGAGAGATTAATATAGACATGCTTTTAAAATGAATGGAGCCTTTTACTGAGAAATTGCCTTTGTCATTCTCAGAAGAATAGATTATGCTGTTGTAAATGAAAAGGTATCCCCTCTATTGAGAAATTATAAGACTGACAGGAGACAAAATAGTAGACTATTTAAATAGACTGTACTCTTTATGAGGCTTAATACTCTGACACATGTGTCAAATGCAAGGCCTGTGGGCCAAATCCGGCCCGCCACATCGTTATATATGGCCCATGAGGCTTTCTATGCCAGCAACATAGTTACAATTATACAGTCTTACAATTATAAACAGCTCTTTGAAGACAACCATAAGGCTGATATGGTTCTTGGTGAAAATGAGTATGACATCCCTGATCGAAGTGCACCAGATTCTCTTTCAAATTTGCAGCTCATCAAGGGCATACTTGGATAGTACTTGCATAGTAGTCAACTAACAAATACCTGGGGCTGTAAACTAGATTTCATTATGAGGAAATGGCAAAATTACCTCTGAGAATTCCTTGCTTTGGAAAATCCTTTGAATTTTGTGAGGTCACCATGAGTTAATGGATGATTTGATGACACACACACACACACATTATGAATCATAGAAAACACCACCATCACTATTCACTGCAGAATACTTTCCAGTTTTTGAAGATGTGGGACCCAGTTTGCAACTATGTTTTTCTTGTGTCTGTCTTTATCTGTGTTATTAAAAGCCTAATTTTATTTCGAGCATTTGAATAATATTCAGCTACAGACAAGCTCCACCCCCCGCTTTGATCCTTTCAAAAAAAGAGATCAAAGGGGTTTCCTCAAATCCTTTGAGTTTCTTGCTTTCTGAATGAAGTGAAACCTTTACTGAACCAACCAAATAAATATGAATAGAGTTATTTTACAGAGCTCTACAGCAATCCTGTCACCAAATGCATTTTATTTCACTACAACGTCTCACTTCTTAAATGACAATCATTAATATTTGTAGCACTTTCAAAGGTGTAAATAATATGTGCAGAACTGTCCAAACATTGCAGTGAAAGATGCAAAATAAAGAAGGATGTGCTATGATTGCCTGAGTTTTGTTCTCAGAAGTCAAGCAGAATGCAGTTTATAGCACATCCAATATAGGTTTTGAAAAGGTAAACAGAGTGCTTTGTATTTCTCCAAATTGAGTGCCTTAGCCAAAAGTTTATGCTGTCTTGTAGCTTTATCATTGTGATAAATACCTAATGATCAATCTTTTTTTTTCTTTCCCACCTAGAATTCTCTTGGTTTAACTGGTGCGTTCCAGGGTCCTGCTTCCTGAGTCTTCTGCTCATCCTGTGTTTCAGGGAATCCTACGACAGACTTTATCTTGATGTCATTGTCTCTGTTTGAAAGCACAAAACAGAGTAGAGGATGAAAGCTGGTGCTGTGCTCGGCCCATTTCCTTGGAATTTAGAAAGCCCAAAGTTCACAGTAAAAACTCAAGAAATTATTTACCATGGACATTTTAACTGAATTTAGAAATAAGTTTAAAAAAAAACTATACTTCCTCATTTCATATTTTATTATTTACACAATTATGAAGAGCCTTGCACTTGAAGGAGAATTAGATTGCTTTTAAGGGAGAAGTTCTGTCTTGTGAACTGTGATATTTTATTTAAGAAGCTATTTAACTGGTTATACAAACTGTGCCAACTCAAACCACTCACAAAGAGAAGTATCGTAGCAATATCATGTCATTTAGGGTTTATAAGGGAAGAGTCCCTACTTGTAAAAAGAACATAATCTTTTGGGATCCTGAAGTGTCAAATGAAAATTCTGACAGTTCTCAATTTTTCTTGCTTTCAAATAACATTTTACTTCCATGGTTTTATAAATAGCTAGGTGCTACTAAGAAGATTTTCAGTGTAGACAGTATATTTAACCCTCCCTGGGAGAGACCATTCACACTGCAGAATTATAGCACTTTGACATCACTTTATTTGTCATAGCTCCACCCTATATGAGTTTGGGATTTGTAAGATAAACAAATCTCTCAAAACTAAAATTGCAGAATTCCATAGCATTGAGCCATGTCATCCAATGTTGTGTCAAACTGTTACAATTCTGCAGCGTGGATACAGTGTGAGTCTATTCAGAATGAAAAGAACAGATTATGTATCATCTGTGACCGATTTTTAGAATAATTATATGATTATATATTTAAATTCCCTGTGAAGTCTTAATGGGCTCTTTGCACATTAGATTTGTTTTCTAATGTAGCTGCTTCTGGGGTTTTTTTTGAAAATAAAATGTTTTTATCCCCTTTCCTCCAAAAGCAACACAATCACACAAATACGGTTCTTGACACTGAAGGATCTTGTGGCAATCGGTGCTATACATTCAGTTTCAGCCATAGTATACATAATGACATTTTATTGTCGAGGAACAGTGATCATAATTCTGGATTAGTCCTGAAACTTCTCTTTTGTATCCCTCTCTGGGAACGTTCGTTTTTCACACCGACAATGCACACCCTTCTCCCAAAGTTTTGCAAACCTAATTAAACCAAGATTTTGCCTTTTCTGTAATGTTTACTTCTCTATTTATTCTGAGTTTTAAAGATTGCTAATCATGTGTGATCATTTGGATTTTTTTGTTTTCAATAACTGTTTTAACAGTGGTGGCATCTGGTGTTTTTAGGAGTAAAATGAAATTAAATGGGAAGTTCATATTCTTCCTTTGGCTTCATTCTCAACTTTTTTTTCACCTTGTTTGCTTTGTTTTACCAAGTCTCACATGCTCATGCTTTGCAACAGATCTGAAGCAATGGGAACGTGGCCAAATACAGGCTGTCTTTCTCAAGATGGTAAGTTTCAGAGAATGGAAGGCCAGTGTTATGATTGAGCCTCATGGCTCTGTTACTGACAGACGTGGGCGTAAGACTCCTCGAGAGTCAGATACTCTCGAGGAGCGAGAGAGAAAAAGACTGCGAGACATATTTGCAGCACCATCTGACGAGGAGTCTTTCGAAGGGTTTACGGAGAGAATGGAGGAGGGGCTGGTTAGCTCAGAGGAGGATGAGATGGATTGGACTCGGGTAAGGGAGGAAGTGGGTGCCACTGGCCATGATGGGACAGAAGATGAATGGGGACCTTCAGGATTAGACCCATGGTTTAGCTGGAGGGATGGGACGGGATCCACAGCTGGAGATGCTGTTGGGCGTAGTCAGAGGTGTTCCAGCTCTGACGAGGAAAGTGATGAGGAAACGCCCGGGTTAAGGAGGACAGCTGACAGTGATGAAGATTTGTAACTGGCATAAAATGGGGCTTGAGAGCAATTGCAAATTGCGTTGGGCAAGGTAATCTGGGCAAACGCTTGGGATCCGTGTGTGTGTGGGACGCTTCCCTGAAGACTTGTGTGCTTTCCTGTGCTGTGACGTAAGTTGATTGGAATCCAGGGTCAGACGGCGGGAGGGATTGTGTGGGCATTTGTTTGTGCAAACCTGTGCTTACTCTTATTAGCTTGACCTTCCGTCGTCTTCTTGACGGACGCCATCTCCTGCTTTGAGAACTCGGACTGAACTGACCACGGCTTGTCTTCCCCCCCTTCTTGGACTTGGAAAAACTACAAACGTCTGCTTCTGGCTTTGATCTACGGAACGGAACTGGTCTACTCAACTGCTACAATCCTTGGCTGATTTACTCGTGTTGGAGATCCTGTCTGCTGTGTGTGTGGGGGAGCGACGCAAGTTACTCTAAGCACAGTGTTGGCAGCAGAGAGGAATCTGCTGCCAATTAGTTGCATTCTTTGTATCTTTTGTTCCTTGGCTTTCGTTTCGTTTATACCCAGGCTGAAGCAAGCAGTTTGTTTTTACCCGGATTAAACTCCGGTTTAATCCGGTTTATCTTTTGAACATTTACTTTTGCCCCTTTTTTGCTCCTAAAGGCAAAAACTGCCTGGCCCTTGTGTTTTACGGGCATTTTTGAGTTCTGTAATCTAATAAACTCTGTTACTTTGAATCTTGTGGCGTTCTGTCCTTGACAGCCAGCCCATATGTTTAATCCGTTGTGGCCAGCATGATTCTCTTCTAACGTAAATACTTCAAATCACTTCAATTACTCTGTCTCACACTCCTGCTTAATATCATTTGTGCTTTACTCTTTAGTAATCGTGACTCTTCAGTTGACTTTTCAATAGACCCCCAACTAATATTTGGATGTCCAAAATGAATTTGCACATTCAAAAGAGTTTATTAGAATATGTTTTTCTCTTCTAGATTGTCCATTAGAAAAGCAATCCCTTCAGGAAACAGCATAGTTTACAGAACACAGTTGAGCCACAGAACCAATATAACAATTTTCCAGCAGACACAATAGTGGCAAGCAAAGCTGGGGCATTTCAGGAGGCTTGTAATTCTCTGTTTGAATGAAATCTCAAAATTGGATGTGCCCCATTCCACCTCTCCTGTTTCCTTTGGACATTGTAAGTCAGATGTTTAGTGATACTCTTCAGACTGTTCTCCCGATTGAGTAGGTAAGATGTTTCAGTTGAGTTGTAATTAGTAGTTTAAATTAATTTTCAAGGTCATGAATATTACCATAAATACTGGTGGGAATTATGCAGCCCTCAAGATTTTGTAGGATGGCAAATCCCACCAAATCCATCACCAGCGGCGAGGAACACTGTGAGTTGCGGTCTGACATCATCTTGAGGGATGCATCTTCCTTCATGCCCATTTTACCTTTTTGTTGCTGCTTGTGCCATCTTTTGTGCCGTGCAGGAAAATAGAATAAGGTAATTTGCTGAACTGAACTTTGGCAGGCCATGAAAGATTAAAAACGTATTTCTCGAAGAAGTCCTTTTCCAACTAGATTAATTTCCAGTTTATAGTAAATGTGATTTCCACTCACTTAAAGACAAGCACTTCTTTACTTATAGGTCAGATGGCTAAGGAGACGTACTGCTTAATCCTCCACTTGGATGGCAGTCGCTTTAAGAACGATAAGGTCATGCTGCTCACACAAAAAAATGCACTCTCCTCTTTAGAGCCCAGCTGCTCTGTGAAATCCTATATGAAATAGTAGGGTATTGTCAAGATTTTTTCTGATAGCAACACCAAGCAGTACATCTTACTTCCAGCTAGGAAAAGATCAAGACTCTTTTTGGATTATAGGATCATTGCTATTATACACATGATATATCCATATGAAGATACTCACATCCACACTGTATCTTCACTAGAAGCAGAAATCTACTACATATTTGTCACATTACTTGTTCTTTAATGACTAAAATCAGTTTAACAGTTCTTTTCATTTAACTTTGTGGGATGTTCTGCTGTTAGTTTCTTCTTCCTCTTTATACTTCTTACCAGGTTTTTTGCATTAAACTGGATTATATGAGTCCCCACTGCCGGATAATTTGGGATAAACAGAAAACCTGGGATCAGATCCTGGGATATAGGGCCTGTCTGGAAGGGCCCTAGGACATCTGTTGTCTTTTTATAAGTGCTGAATTTGTGAGCACTTGTGAATCGCAGGATAAGAACCTAGGATTTTACAGATGTCTTTGGCTTCCATCTCTATTAGCATCAGCTTGCTGCCAGTGGTTACATGATAGGGGTTGTAGTCAACCTCTGCAGAGCCATATGTTACAGTCAACCTCTGCAAAGCATCCTAGCCTGCTGCCGTTTTCCAGTTAATTGTCATCCAGATTCCCTTGGCTTTCCTTTAAAACGGTAGTTCTCAACTTGTGTGTCTCCAGGTGTTTTGGCCAACAACTCCCAGAAATCCTAGCCAGTTTACCAGCTGTTAGGATTTCTAGGAGTTGAAGGCCAAAACATCTGGGGACCCACAGGTTGAGAACCACTGCTTTAAAAGCTCATTGTGGGACAACTCAGTTATTAAGGCCATGATCTTGTGATAGTTTACGTTTTTTTAAAATCCATTTATTTCAGTGCATACTAAGTGCATTATTATCAGTACAATCCTACAACTTTGCTTGGAAGTAAGCTGTGCTGTATTCAAAGGGTCTTACCTCCCAACTGCTTGGATTAGTATTCCAGTAATAAACATGGAGATCAATGCGACTGAAAGGTGCTTAATTTTGATTGGAATGAGCCTGGTGTTTGTCATGAGGATTCCAGAACAATATCTTGCCTTTTTTCTGCTCCTTTTTTTTAAAAAGCACTAAAAATTAAACTACACTTTACACTGAGCTCTGTGTCATTCCTCCTGAACTTTTTAAAAATGAAAAGTCGCCAACTGAGACAGCAGTCAGAAGTAGGCAAAAATAGGTAAGAGATTCTTGATCTTTCTTCCCATTAAATTGATCCCTTCACATTATTTTCCTCCACAGAGAACAATTTTAAAGCAAAAACACAGTAAGAAGGGATAAAGCACTTCCTTTCAGTTGCAGTTTTTCCTTGTTCCCAAAAACAATAACATAAAGTTTAATCCCTGGTATTATCGAAGGCAAGGAGATGACTAAGAGGACTTTACTTTGCCCCTCTTGGGCAATTTAAAAATGGAATAAAGAATGTTGCCCATCTTTTATTTATTGCCGTTACTTTTATTTGACAACATGGGCTAGCTTCATATTAAAAAATGTATACTGTGTAATGGCACAACCTAAAAAACGCCTTTGAGATTGTTAGGGAACCATTTCAAATGTTGGGTAGTGACAAAAAAAATGCATAACCCAAACCTACTCTTTAAAAAAGTAGTAGTTATTAGATATTCATGTGGATTTAATTAAATGTTGTTATGCATCATTCATAGCCTCAAGACAGCCTATAAAGACTCAGATTGCAATTTTGTCTTGGTCATTAACCTGCATTGTAATTATATTGTTTAATCATTTAAACTTCTTAAGTTGTTGAGGCAGCAAACATTGGTTTGAGGAAGACTTTTGTATGTGAAATTATTGGTTATATCAGGGGTCCTTCAAACTTTTTTATTAGTGGGCTGGCTCTCAGTCTCTCAAACTGTTGGGCTATAGCAGGGGTCCCCAAACTAAGGCTCGTGGGCTGGATGCGGTTCTCCAAGGTCATTTACCTGCCCCCCGCCCTCAGTTTTAGACTTAGGCTTGCCCAAAATCTAAAATGACTTGAAGGCACACAACAACAACAATCCTAATTAACTTGACTATCTCATTGGCCAGAAGCAGGCTCACACTTCCCATTGAAATCCTGATAGGTTTATGTAGGTTAAAATTGTTTTTATTTTTAAATATTGTTCTTTCATTGTTGTTGGTTTGTATTTTTTTTTCAAATGATAATTCGGCCCCTCAACAGTTTGAAGGATTGTGGACCAGCCTTCTGCTTAAAAAGTTTGAGGACCCCTGGACTATAGTTTGAAAAAAATATGAACGAATTCCTATGCACACTGCACATATCTTATTTGTAGTGAAAAAAACATGAAAGAACAATACAATATTTAAAATAAAGAACAATTTTAATCAAGATAAATGTATCAGTATTTCATTGGGAAGTGTGAGCCTGCTTTTGGCTGATGAGGTAGGTTAATTAGGATTGTTGTTGTGTATCTTTAAGTCATTTCAGACATAAGAAGACCCTAAATCAGTGGTTCTCAAACTGTGGGTATAGGAGCCCCCGGTGGTGCAGTGGGTTAAACCCTTGTACTGGCAGGACTGCTGACTTGAAGGTTGGGTTGCTGACTTGAAGGTTGCAGGTTCGAATCCACCCTGGGGAGAGCTCCCTCTATCAGCTCCAGCTCCATGCAGGGACATGACAGAAGCCTTGCACAAGGATGGTAAAAACATCAAAACATCCGGGCATCCCCTAGGCAATGTCCTTGTAGGCAGCCAGTTCTCTCACACCAGAAGAAACTTGCAGTTTCTCAAGTTGCTCCTGACACGAATAAAAAACCTGTGTGTCCCCAGGTGTTTTGGCCTACAACTCTCAGAAATCCCAGCCTGTTTACCAACTGTTAGGATTTCTGACAGTTGAAGACCAAAACATCTGTGGGCCCACAGGTTGAGAACCACTGCCCTAAATCTAAAATTTAGGTCAGGGGCCAGATAAAGACCTCGGAGGGCTGCATCTGGCCCAAGGGACGTGGTTTGGGGACCCCTGGGTAATAGTATATACTTATCACTTCAGTTGCTTCCTAAGATTGAATGAAAGTAGCATGGTTGGGCTTGGGTATAGTAGAAATGGCTGTATATAGTCCAGAGAGGAAATTCTGTTGTGCAAGTCCTACCGAAATAAGGATATAGGACTGTTGCTCCTACTGTTCTTCTCCCATTCATTTCATGCCATCTGGACAGAAGAAATTCTCAGTGGACTATATCTTAACCAATCTTAGTGAAATGCTCTAATATGAAGTTGATTGTCTCTGTCTGCTATGCATTGAAATGATCTCAATAAAAGGGGGAAGATGTTTATCTATGTCTTGAATGAGACCGGAATATAAACTTAGTTGTAGTAATCCTCTGGATTTTCTTAGTGTGTAGCATCAGCATCTTACCAGTCAGAGACTGCAGTTCCAGTTGATGCACTGTATATATTAATCACCGAGAAATCTGGTACTATCCAGACATAAGGTTCTTAACTCCATGTAGATGTGTTTAAGATTTGGGGTATCGGAATGTTGAAATATTTGATGTACATTCTCAGGGCCATCTTTTGTCATGAGCCATTTTTAGCTTTGAGGGAAAACAATCCAGTTTGGTCTGACCAGTGCTTTGGCCAGAATGTTACTATTAATTCATCTCCCCTATCTATTCTCGAGCCTAGTGATTTGCACCCTGCAGGCTATGTTAGAGCAGGTTCACTCTGCAGAAGTGTATTTTCACAAGCAAGATGGAAAGAGATACCCAGAAGGCCTGTACAGTCTTCCCTGACTTTCAGCATCACACTTTCGGCTCCTGATCTGCTCTTTTGACCATGTACTGCCTCTTTTCTCTCTTTCTCTTTCTCTTTCTCTTTCTCTTTCTTTCTCTCTCTCTCTCTCTCTCTCTCTCTCTCTCTCTCTCTCTCTCTCTCTCTCTCTCTCTCTCTCCGTCCCTCCCTCCCTCCCCCCCCCCCCCCGCTCCCTCCTCTAGTGTTCAGTCTTGCATTCTGTTTTTCAACCATTTTCCATTTTTGATAGTGCCTGGTCCCTAGCTTGTCAAATAAGCAGAGGAAGCCTTATTACACACACAAATAAAAATATCAGGCTGTGACATTTTAGTCATATAAGTAGTCACTGCTTTCTGTCTCTGTTAAGAGAGAAAGAGCAGCATATAAATAAACATAATAACATCAAAATTATTTTGGTCAATCAAAAAGATGCTCTTTTGGTTTCCAAATCTAATGTTGCTTGTACATCGTTTTCACTACCATGAAAGACTAGAAGACTTTTCTTTAAAAAGCTTTTCAAAATGTTCCCATTCTATAGTAATATGTTCTGTGGCTTTTCTGTGTTCCTTATGCATAATTCTTCCTTTAGGGTTAATAGATCTGTATCACGCAGTCCATTTTACTTTTTTTTTCCAGGACAGTGAGAACTAGAATCTTAGGTTTTGTGGCAAATCTACTTCAGGTTGTGAATAGAAATATAGAATGCAAATTTCTCTAAATTGTACTAAAAAGATGAGTGGAATAAGGAATGCAATGACACAAGTGCCAGGTTTTTTCTCCAATAATAATTGGGGGGAAAGTATGTTCTCCATGCACTTTTGGTTGCTCCGCTTGACATGTAAAGAGTTGTTTCTTATTTTCTTCAAGTATATTGAAATAGCTATTAAATAATGGGAAAGATCATTGGTGCATATTGCATTGTGTTTGGTAAAATATCAAGAAATTCATGTCCATATTAATGCAATATGTTTTGGTTTGTTCCTAGATTGATTCTACTTTGCTTAACATTAATGACGAGGCTGCACTTGCGGACTATACATTTAATATAGTTAATTCTTCCAAATGTTTTCGTGACTACAATTTTCTTTGACATAATAACTCTTTTTTATATTCAAGTAGTTGTTCACTTGTCAGAATTCTGCATGTTCTATGTGCAAATATCCCCTGACTGTGTTTAAGAAAAAAACAAAACAAAGAAAACCTGTTTCTGTGTTAGAACTCTTGAATTAATAATCACTTTACAGGATTTATTAACTAGGTGTGATCATGTAAAAAGAAAAAAAAAGAAAACCAATCCCTTTTGTTTGTGAATATGACATTTTGTAAATCAAATCTGAAATTGTAAAAATAAGGGAAAACATTAAATTCCATTAGGGTTTGTATGCATTTTACTTTTTGTAATTTTGTAAAATAAAAGATATTTTTATTTTAGGGCAAGTTCTACTTTTGTATGTAATATACTGACATGGGGCACAATTAATCAGAAATATGTCCTGCTTTTGTCTTACTGGGAAGAAAATAGATTTATGGTCATGCCCTACTCCCTTTAATTATTTTTAACATAAGCTGGGCAGATTTCTTATGTATTGTGCCAGTGATGTCTTTTATTTTTTAATGAAAATTATTTAAAACCACTATTATGCCTGGAAATGTAAACATCATGTATCACTTTGGAGTTCTGTTTAAACTGGAATCTTGCTGTTAAACGTTGTGTGTTAACTTGTGTTAATACCTGATACACATTAAAAAGGTTAATTGTAATTTGTGGCTCGTATTTTGTGGCACAAAGGAAAATAACACTTAAGAATGTGGTAATATTCATTGATTTTAATCCAGATTATTTGACCTTGGTGTCGGGAATTCGCGTGGTGTCTGTCACTCCCATCAGTAGTGGTGCATTTCTGTGATAAGGTCATTTTGGAAAGAGATCCAAACTTTATAAGAGGTCTAATGAACAAATGTCTTTTAGTTTAGCATGCAAATGGCAATGGCCCAAGCTCCTAGGCATCTCCTAGAGATTTTCCCTAAGTGGTGAAGTAATAAAGGATCAGACATAAGAAGCAGTGGCATGATTCAAACATGAAAATCTCAATTTTACAGTATTCTTATTATTTTATTTATACGTAAAGACCTTTGTATACCACTGGAGGAGCTACCGATGTCTAGAGAAGTATTCTTTCTAGGCCTCGAGGGGAATTTTGGGACCAGCTTGTACCACTGGAAGCTGGACCATAGAATTGCCCTGGAGAACAGACCAAGAGAGCTTCCCATATCGTTTAAAGATAGTTGTTGTTGTGCTGTCAAGTCACTTCTAACTTACCATGATCCTAAGGTGAACCTATCAAAAGGTTTTCTTGGCAACATTTGTTTGTTGAGGGAGGGGGGGCAGCCTTTATCTCAATCTGAGACTGAAGGGCATGATAGGCTCAGTGTCACCCAGTTGGTTTCTATGGTTTCTAGGAATTTGAACCATGTTCCCCAGCATCACTATTCAATCCTCAAACCACTACGCCATGCTACCTGGCTCCTGTTTCAATATCCAGCTACAATAAATTGAGGATTGAATAAAATGTTGTAAGAGCAAATACCTTGTTTCACCAAAAATAAGACATACCCACAAAATTAGCCATAGCAGGATTTCAGAAGCATTTGCGCAATATAAGCCATACCCCGAAAATAAGAAATAGTGATACAGTGTACAGGGTCGGCTCTCCTTGTCAAGTCCCAGTCGTTCTGTGTGTGCTGTAAGCTGAGACATAGAGAGAGAGACAGTGAAAGTCTCAGTGAAGTGAGGAGCAAGATGCTCTGGTTCAGGTATTGTGTGTCAACAGGGGAAGATGTAAAGCTGTAGCTGCCGTTTTACAAACACTGTGGGTCTATCTCCCCCAGCACCAACCAGCAACCGTCTGTGAGTCTTTCTCACTCCCCACAAACACCAGTAAAGCTGTTGCTCCCCAGCACTGACCAGCAATAGTCTGTGGCTCTCTCTTACCCACACAAACACCAGGGAATAGGGGGTAAGCTTCATCAAGTAGTCTGCTACTGAGCCCAGAGAGATCATCCCATAAATGCAGATTGTTGTACCATACTTAACTAAAAAAAATAAGACATCCCCTGAAAATAAGCCATAATGTGTCTTCTGGAGGAAAAATAAATATAAGATAGTGTCGTATTTTCGAGGAAGCACGGTATATGTGATGTGATAGAATGGAACAAAGGATTTTCAGGCTGCACAGGATTTGTCTCATGTCAGAACTCATACCTGGGAAATATAATTACAATTGAGAAATAGCACATTTGACGTCACAGTCTGCTCTTTGGAGTTTATAGAAAAAAACATTGTGATTTAATGTTTAAAATTAGTTTTACATGCCATATTATATTTATATATTTCCCCCTTGTGGGTTTAAGCTGGGAAATGGGATTCTGAAATTCTATAAAGTACATCTTTTTGAGATGAGTCAGGTCTATTGAAGTTCAGATGAGATACATGGAATTTGTTTTCTGCAGTTTTGTCCAACTCCTTGATTCAGCTGTGGTAAAAGTGGATAATAGTTGTTAAACTACAACAATAACACACTGTGTATAACTGGATCTGACGTAGTGGAATTAAATCCATGATAACTTATGCTGGAATGTATCTGTCTCAGAGCTCAGATCCTCCTGTCATACTCATTTTCCTTTCTCACTGATCTTGCAATGGGCCCTGTTAGTATCCTGAATACAAGATCCTAATTCCTACCGTGTTTCCCCAAAAATAAGAGAGTGTCTTGTATTAATTTTTGCTCCCAAAGATGCTCTAGGTCTTATTTTCAGGGGATGTTTTCATGGAAAACATGAAGAAGGATTCACATTTATTGTTGAACAAAAAAATGAACATTTATTATATACTGTACTGTCATCACAAACCAGCATAACCAGACAAACTGTGAATCCTATCAAGAATTTCTTGTTACTACCAATATTTCCATGTACAACACTTTCTGGTACATACATTTACTGATCCTGCATGCTCTGGTGTTCTGTTCGTTGGGCATGCTTCCAAACAAAAACTTTGCTAGGTCTTACTTTCAGGGGAGGCCTTATATTTAGCAATTCAGCAAAATCTCTACTAGGTCTTATTTTCTGGGGATGTCTTATTTTAGGGGAAACAGGGTATATTACAATTATATTTGGAAATCACTGAGCAGTGTAATTATTGAACTAATCTTATCCTACTAGATTATATTTTGAAAAGGTAAATGTAGCTGATGATATCTTCTATACACATAATAAAAGTGAAAAATGTGTATTTGTGTATGTGTGGAAGAGGTGTCCACTTACACAGACAACCTCTCGCCTCCACAAACAGCTATGGTTCCTACTGAGCAGGAGACAGCAATGGCCCTCCCTCCACTGACATGCAGGTTATAGTGAGCGTCATGAACATCTAGCCCAAACCCTGCCCGTGTCCTCCACAAACACCACTCTGCCCCCCCCCCCCCCCAAGTAAAGGCTTTCATGCAGGGACAATTTCATCCTAGATGTTCTGTTTCTCCTCCAGAATGGACATCCCAGGGTTCCTTAATTTGCATGACACCGCCCACTGCCTGTCTCTTAACTCTTTCCTACCCTTTCCTGTGGCACACATTTAACAGAGGAATTGATCAGCAACTGAACAAGAGGTTTGGGGAGAATTCACAATTATTTACAAAAGTTGTACTTCATCTACATCCAGAGAGCACTGTTAACCCAACCAATGATGAATCTGGTCCAAACTTGCCACTGATAATGGGACTTGCAGTACTGGGACCTTCATTGATACTGTGACCCCTACCGAAAATGGCATTGATTTTGTTGGTTATAGTTCACCTACATCCAAAGAAACTGTAACCCCCACCGACAATGGATTGGGACCAAACTTGGCACAGAGAAGCCCCATGACCAACTGAACATACTGTAGGGTTAGTGGGAATGGACCTTGATTTAGGAAGTCATAGTTCACCTGCATCCAGAAAGCAGTGAACCCAGCTGACATCAGCTATGGATCAAACTTGGCACACAGAAACAACGTGGCCAACTGTGCATATGGGCCTGGTTTGGGGGTGATTGACCTCAGATCTGGGAGTTGTGGTTCACCCTTATCCAGAGAGCCCTGAACCCAGCCGACGATGGAACTGGACTAAATTTCATTGATATTACCTAACATGGGGGTCCCCAAACTATGGTCCACGGGCCACATGGGGCCCTTCGAAGGCATTTATCCGGCTCCCACAGCGGCAGCTCCCTCCTCTTCCTCTGTGGAAGGTGAATGCCGCTGCCACCTTCCCTGCCTTTTCCCTCTCACTGCAAAAGTCTTGCTGGAGCCTTCCCTTTCAAGCATTTCCCGCCTCTTCCCTCTGCTGCTTGAGCCTTTGAGTCTTTTCTGCCTTCTGCCTCCTGCTGCACAAGCCTTGGAGCTTGCCTTTTCCCACCTCCTCCCTCTGCTGCACCGCCCCCTCCCTCGCCCGGCGCGTGCCTTGCAAAGCTTTGCTTTGTGTTAACACAGGTATTTTAATTATTATTTTATTAATTATTAAGGGGTTTTTAATTGTGCTTTTGGTGCACAAAGGCATAAGGGGGTTGGACTAAATGGCCCAAGGGGCTCTTCCAACCCTCTTCATTATTTTTATTATTATGTTTATTGTTATTATTAACATTGAGGCTGGGTGGCCATCTGTCAGGGGCACTTTGCTTGTGCTTTTGTGCACAAAGGCAGAAGAGGGTTGGACAAAATGGCCCAAGCAGTCTCTTCTAATGCTGCTTATTACGGTATTTTAATTATTTTAATTATTGTTGTTGTTGTTGTTGGGTGGCTATCTGTCATGATTATGTTTTGGTGCACAAAAGCTGAAGGGGGCTGGATTAGATGGCCCAAGGGGTCTCTTCCAACCCATCATCATCATCATTATTAACAGTGAGGCTGTATTTGTTCCCATTTTGTTTTGTTTTTACTTCAAAATAAGATATGTGTAATGTACATAGGAATTTGTTCATTGTTTTTTTGTTTTTGTTTTTGTTTTTTAACTATAGTCCAGCCCTCCAACAGTCTGAGAGACAGTGAACTGGTCCCCTGTTTAAAAAGTCTGGGGACCCCTGACCTAACATCTCAAAACAAACGATGCCTTCTTCTAATAACCTGGGCACTGCCGGGTCCCCAAGCTAGTCTTGAATAAAAATCTCATAAGCAAAATCTTCCATATTGTTCTGTTGAAGGCAACAGAAGAAAGGAGTGCAAAAACATTATTTCTTCAAGAAGTCGTAATATAAATGAATTAAAATGCTGATTAGGACTGCTCTGTAGATGAGTTAGCAACAGGTTTTGTCGGGTGTGTTAATAATGTCCAGGTATTCCTCAGTTCTACCCAAACCATTTTAGAATCTTTTTGCAAACAAAATAATTACAGGATCTAAGGGGGAAGTGTCATATCTGGTTCACACCAAGTTTGTTTTTACTGATCTGTTGCCTCGCAATTACTTTCTAATGGGCTTCATTTAAAAAATAAATTCCCAGTGGCACATTTGCGGATATGAAAACTCTCAAAATTATAGCTTATGATTGACTAGAAATGAGGCATTATGCATGCAGGTGTAGCTGGTTTTGGGTTATTAGAAATCCAATCTATTTTTTATGATATTGTGGTGTAATTTTCGGCACAAGACCATGATATAAATTTCCAGTTGCATCGGAACATAAACTAAAGTGTCCCTGACTCTTGTCACTTTCCATGGTCTTTAGTTTGATTAATAAATGGGATGAGAGCTATAATATTTTCCCAGTGTGATCTGTGATCAACCCTCCGTCAAAGTGGACCCGTTTTATAGTGGTGTGAAACAATGATAAAAAGATGTCATTTCAGGACCAAAGGGACTAGTTTCTCAGCCTGTAAATGTTGATCATACGGTTTTGGTCTTTGGAGCACGTAAATAACCTTTTTGTCTGTGAGTGTATTCTAAAGCCATCGTCCTTGGAAATTGAGGCTCTTTGATTTCCTCTGTAAAACAAAAGTTATAAAATTGAGCAATTCAGCTAATCTGCTCTTTATTTTCTACTAGCTTGAGGACCTGGTAGTGCCCGGGTTATTAGAAGAAGGCATTATTTGTTCTGGGATGTTAGGTAATATGACTTAGGTCCACATCAGTCGTTGGCTGGGTTCAGTGCTGTCTGGATAAGAGTGAACTACAACTCCCAGATCCGAGGTCAGTCACCCCCAAACCAGACCTGCACAGTCACCCCCAAAACCATGCACAGTTGGCCATGTTGGGTCTGTGTGCTAAGTTTGGTCCAGATCTGACATCAGCTGGGTTCAGTGCTTTCTGGATGCAGGTGAACTACAAGCCCCAAAATCAAGGTTCATTCCCTTAAACCCCTTCAGTATGTTCAGTTGGTCATGGGGCTTCTCTGTGCCAAGTTGGTCCCAGTCCATTATCGGTGGGGGTCACAGTATCAATGTAGGCACTGCATGGCAAGTTTGGTCCAGAACTAACACGTGTCCACTAATGGAACAATAACAAATGTATTAAAGATCATGAAAGATTGTATTATGTACAATAAATGAATATAAATTTCAGATAAATTGTTACAAATGACAATCAAACTGTTGCATTCACAGTATGATGAATGGTACTAGTTACATTCATAATGGAGTAAACTTTCTTGTTTATTTTCTTGTTTCTTCATAAAAGATGAGTAGAGCTTAAAAACCTGGCTCTTCCAAAAGGCCTTTGACATTTAATTGTTGTTGGATTGACCTGTCTGTTCATTCTATAATCGCCCCATTCCTGATGTTTTACTATTATTTACACTGCACTTTATTGTCCATTTTAACTGTGAAATTACCTGTCTCCATTTTGGTATTTTCTGCACTTTGCCCGGGATCTATGAATTTAGTCCCCTGATTTTAATATTGCTTGATTCTTGCACATTTTAATGATTGTTTTTATTGATGTTGATGTTTTTATTGGGTTAATTGTGTTATGGCTTTGTGATTGATTTTTTTATTGTTGTATCGGGCATGGCCCCATGTGAGCTGCCCCGAGTCCCTTCGGGGAGATGGGGCGGGGTATAAAAATAAAGTTGTTATTATTATTATTATTATTATTATTATTATTATTATTATTATTATTATTATTAGACCCCTGCTCCACAACCGGTTTCTACTACCTATAGTTTTCGTCTGGTGGTAGGGTTTTTGTTATTTAGTTCAAACAATTCAAGAATGTACTCAATGGACCCTAAAGTCTTTCATAGATATTGTGGAACAAAGCGTTCTGTTTCAAATCAATGATACTCTGCATTCAGGTTTTATTCTACTACGAGTTTGGTCCAGATCCATCATTGGTTGGGTTGACAGTGCTCTCTGGATGTAGTTGAAGTACAGTTCTTGTAAATCATAGTGGCTTTTCTCCAAACTTCTTTTTCAATTGCTGATCAATTCCTCTGTTAACTATGAGCCATAGGAAAGGGTAGTAAAGGGTTAAGAGAGAGGCAGTGGGTGGTGTCATGCAAATTAAGGAACCCTGGGATGTCCATTCCGGAGGAGAAACAGAACATCTAGGATGAAATTGACCCCATATGAAAGCCTTCACTTGGGTGGGGGGAGGGGGAAATAATGTTTGTGGGCAGGGTTTGGCCTACATGCACTATAACTTGCATGCCAGTGAAGGGAAGTCTTCTGCTCAGTGAGAACTATAGCTGTTTGTGGAGGCGGGAGGCTGTCTGTGTAAGTGGACACCTCCGCCACATACACACACACACATTTTTCACTTTTATTATGTGTATAGATTTTAGTGCAGCAGCATCCATTAATTCATTTACATTTCAGGTAAGCTATGTCCATCTGCTCAGAAGTCTCACAGAATTCAATGTGATCTCCGCCCAGTGGCATGTATAAGGTGTAAATCAGTTCTCATGGTTCAATGCAAAACATGCTGAGCACATAAGCTTTTTTAAAAAATGATGCCACCAATAAATACTGTGGCTACTTGGTTGACAAAAAATCATTAATTTGCCAAGTAGTGTTCATTCCACTGAGTGAAAGTAACAGCTCCAAATGAGTAAATCTATATGAATCTTTGTATGGATGGATGTGCCAGCTTTCTGATTGGCTCCCACTTTCAAAAGCCACTGTGACCACCAGGAACGACGGGCCTGGCCCATACTTGGCACACATAACCCTCACGATGCACTTTACAGCCTTGTGCCCTTTGGGGGAGGATGGACCACGGATGATGGGGTTTGCAGTACTTTCAATCTCTTCAGCTCCCACAGACCACTGAGATGCCCACTAGTGACAGAACTGGGCCAAACTTGGCACACAGAACCCCCATGACCCACTTTACATCCTGGTGCAGTTTGGGGGAAGATAGACCACGGATGATGGGATTTGCAGTACCATCACTCACTCCCTGAGACCACTGCAACTGCCAGGAATGACAGAACTGAACCAAACTTGGCACACATAACCCCCATGACCCAATTTATGTCCTGGTACCTTTTAGGGGAGGATGGACCACGGATGACGGGATTTGCAGTACTTTCAAACGCTTCCACTTCAACAGACCACTCTTACTGTAACCAATGATGGATCAGGGCCAAACTTGGCACAGATATCCCCCATGACCTACTCCACATCCTGGTGCAGGTTGGAGAAGGATGGACCATGGACGATGGGACTTCCAATACTCACTCCCAGAGAGCACTGTGATTCCTACCAATGACAAAGCAGAACTACACTTGGCACACAGAGCCCCCATGACCCACTCTACATCCTGGTGCAGTTTGGAAGACTTTGGACCATGGATGATGGGACTTCCAGTATCTTCACTCACTTTCTGAGAGAACTGCGACTCCTACCAATGACTGATCAAGACAAAACTTAGCATATAGAGCCCCCCTGACCCACTCTACATCCTGATGCTGTTTGGAGGGGGGATGGACTGTGGACGATGGGACTTACATAGTTGTAGTTCACCCACACCCACTGAACCCAGCTGACATTGAATCTAGACTACACTTGGAACACAGACAAACAATGTCTTTCTCAAATGACCTGGGCACCGCCGGGTCCCCAGGCTAGTTTGAAATAAATCCACATGCAGTTTCAATATGTAAGAATATTTACTTTAGCCTCCCTCTCTCCCTCTTTTTGCAGAAAACGGCAAAAACAAAAAAGCAATGTTTATATACAGTACAGTCTCGTTTAACTGACCCTCGCTTATTTGACATTCTGTCTTATCCAATGCCTCTAAACAAAAAAAAATGCATAAATCGGTGACGAGAAAAGTCTGCCGCTTGTTTGGGAGCGGGACTGTACTTGTTCTTGTTACTTCTAACAGTGAGGCACCGCAACACAAACATTGATTACAACAGGTCCATCAGGCACACGCCTATGACTCGCCTTTGGTCATGTCTCGCCTTTCAATATATTTTCAATACATTGCAATGTTTTGGTGCTAAATTTGTAAATAATTACTGCATAATGTTACCGTGTATTGAACTGTTTTTCTGATGGTTTGTTGTTAAGTGCTTAATTTGTAAAATCATAACGTAATTGATGTTTAATAGGCTTTTCTTAATTTTTCTGGATTATCTGCCATTTTCATTTATCTGGCGTTTTATGTCGGATAAACGAGATTCTACTGTAGATGCAAGGAAGGCTATATGTGAGTTCAGTTTCTCTTTATTTCTAAAGTTGCTATTGTCGGCTCAAGGCGGCGGAGAGGTAGTATATGACTTATCAGATATCACAGTAAATGAGTGCTGTAACCATGTGAATACATCTCAGCGGACCTGCAACATTGGCTTCATTAAATTCATAGGAGAATATAACTCTATGCCTACAAGAGAATAGTGTGCTAAGCATGTTTGCCACTTCAGTCTGAAGTAGTGGAGCTGTACTTAAAGACAGGGGAACTGGATGTGCAAGTTGGATCTTCTACACTTAAAAAAAAAAAAGGAAGAAAACCACTGCATTGGGTAAGTGCATTTCAATTCAGGATGCATAATTGAAAGTTAATGGCCCAGTCCACTGCCTCATCTGTGGGCAGAGATTCATGGACATCTGAGTCTAGCGATTCATAGGCTCTGCAGAACCTCTCCTCTCTCAATCTCACTGCTGTGTTTGGCAAAGGCTTAATGGGGAAAAGCAAATAGAATTCATTCTTTGGAATTGGTTTCCCCTGAATGGTTCAGGCTAAACGATGAAGGTAGTCTATTGTACTACTCAGCAGAAGAAATGTTAAAGAGACATTGTGGGAGTAAGTGTTGATACTCTTCCATTATTAATTAACCTGTTGATTGAATATGTGTGTGCTAATTACATAGATTGCCCAAATAATGAACTAATACTTTTTCAGAAATGAGTAAGAGTGAACACCAAATGTGACTGTTCATAACTGAAATTGGATGCAAATGCATTATTCTTGGAGAAAAGCAAGTAGCATAAATACTATAAAGTGAAGGTATTCATTCGGTAAGTTTGTTTGCGGATCTGTAATTCTTTTAATACTGATTATATAAGAAATGAATTGTCTGCTCCTGTTCACATGGATCAAATCTATATGATTTATTTTAGAAGTGTTGGTGAAACTGATGAAAATGTTCAATTGGTTTTGTATTAAGACACATTCATTTATCTGAAATTATTGTATAGATTTTCATAGCTGATGTGACAATCCTAACTTAAAGATGTGTAAACTCTAGAGAGGTAAGATTTTTTTTTTAATGTCAGGAGTAACTTGAGAAACTGCAAGTCACTTCTGGTGTGAGAGAATTGGCCGTCTGCAAGGACATTGCCCAGGGGATGCATGGATTTTTTTATGTGTTTACCATCCTTGTGGGAGGCTTCTTTCATGTCCCCGCATGGAGCTGGAGCTGATAGAGAGAGCTCATCCACGCTCTCCTTGGGTTGGATTTGAACCAACAACCATCAGGTCAGCAACCCAACCTTCAAGTCATCAGTCCTGCCGGCACAAAGGTTTACTCCTAGAGGTAAGATTAGACTCAATCATATTCTCCTGGCAGAAACCCTTTCATGCCAGATGTTCTCAGAAATCTGCCAGGAGAGCAATCTTCAGGCAAAGAAACCAACAAGGTGGTACAAGGGAGTGATGCCAGATCAAAACCCCTCCCAGACCAGGGAAAAGGCCAAGGGTGAAGGGAGAATAGGATGGGTTTGGGTTTATCATATCTACAAGTAGCCTACTGAAGCCTAGTTGGCTCTTGCCAGTTAAGACTGGACTCTGCCTGTGAGCCCATGACCAAGGAAAGGAGTATAGATTTTGAGTCTCTGCCCATTTAAAGCAATTTGAATTGCTTCTCTGCAGACATTTCAGAATGGATTCCGAGTTTTTTCTATACTATTTTTTTAAAAAAATTAAGAGAATAAAGCACTAGAATGAACACAAGAAGATATAGAGTGGGAAATATTATTTTGGCAGGAGATGATGTAATCTCAAGAGGAATGTTTGAACACAGGAAAATATGAATATGAAAAGGGTTTGAAAATGATTGATACATTTGTGCTAGATAAAAGCTTTCATTTTTGTTGCAGATGAAGTAAAGACTAAGTTATATGGTGAGCAGTTTGATGGAAATATTTTATATTTGGTCAGCAAATCGTTGTCAATCATTGTCTTCATCCCGTTTGTACTGACAGACATACCTCCATTAATAGTTTCTCACAAAGGCTTTTTACAAAAGCTTTCTATGCTTGCCCCCACTCCTCCTCTTATCTTCTATCTTTAAGATTTTGAGCAGAATCAGCTTTGTGGTGGTAATGAAGGAAGGCTGGAGACTGCTAGTGTCAGGCTGCATCCCTGGATGCATTTTGGAAGAAGCCTTCACAAGTTCTCCAGAAAGTTCCAGATGTTTCTCTTTAGAATCATAGAGGTGGAAGAGACCGAATGGGCCATCTAGTCCAACCCCCTGCCATGCAAGAAAAACACAATCAAAGCACCCCCAACAGATGGCCAGTCAGCCTCTGTTTAAAAGCCTCCAAGGAAGGAGCTTCTACCACCCTCCGAGGCAGAGAGTTCCTCTGCTGAACAGCTCTTACAGTCAGGAAGTTCTTCCTAACGTTCAGGTGGATTATCTCAGGCGGAACAATGTATTCCATGATTGTTCTACCCCTTGCAGTTTTATTTTCAAACTGCTCTTTCCTTTTTCATTTGAGGAATGAGTATTATAGCTACTGTTTCCTTCAGTGCTGTGGAACAAAGTCTTCCTTACCCTTTTTTCAGACCACTTCAAGCTTTATTTGAGTATAATCCAATCAGGGTAATTCAGACCCCCTAGAATGGAGTTCTGTTAAAAATGAATCACTGAATTATTCCTTCTATGTGGAAAGAAATTGAATCATAGAATTGAAAGAAATCATAAGAGCTTTTCATTCCACCCTCTGCCATGCAGGAAAACACAAAGCACTCTTGAGAGAGAGCCATCTATTCTGTTTGAAAAACCCCAGAGGAGGAGACTCCACTCCAAGGCAGTATATTCCATTGTCAAATAATGTTCAGGTGGAATCTCCTTTCCTGTAATTTGAACCCGTTGCTCCAAGTCCTAGACTCCAGGGCAGCAGGAAACAAACCTGCTCCTTCTTCCTTTATGTGACATCCTTTCACATATTGAAACATCATGTCTCCTCTCAACCTTCTCTTCTGCAGGCTAAACATGTCCAGCTCTTGAAGGAATTCCTTAACCAATTCCTAATCCACCTAACAGTAATATTGTCTAACCCACATTTTACTAGTTTGCTAGATCATGGGGGGCCTTGTCAAAGGCCTTACTGAAATCGAGATATGCTACATCCACAGCATTCCCAGCAAGGCTTACCTGGCTTGATTTTTTCATTTCACACATGCCTATTGTTAGTTTTGGATAAGAAGTTTGCAGAAACACATCTGTCCTGAGTACTAAATTTTCTGTGAAAGAAGTCATGCCCAGGAACACATCTACTTCATTAACTGAGATACACCTATATTTCAATGCCGTTGTCCTCAAATAATAATGAAAAAATAGTACCAGTCTCCTAATGTGTGGAAATTTGGTCATCCAAAGATTTCCTGACTGTAAAGTTATATGCTGATATGTTGCCACTTGCACCCCATTCTGACTGTCCACTTCTTCTGAGAAAAAGAAGAGTATGTCCTAGGTCGCTTCTACACTGCCCTTATGTTCCAGGATCCGGTCCCAGATTATCTGCTTATCCCAAATTATATGGCAGTTGAGACTCATATAAGCCAGTCCAAAGCAGATAACCTGGGATCAGATCCTGGGATATAAGGACAGTGTAGAAGGGGTCCTAGTAGCTGCTGTGAGCCTCTTCGGGAGATGTTGGAGCTGCAAACACTTCCTTCGGCTGAGACACATTTTTTCATAGACCAGTGGTTAACCCCAACTACAGGAGACCCATTGAATCAGTAGGGGCACAGCAAGGCAACACTGACACACACTCTAATGCAGTGGTTCTTAACTTGTGGGTCCCCAGATGCTTTGGCCTTCAACTCCCAGAAATTCTAACAGCTGGTAAACTGGCTGGGATTTCTGGGAGTTGTAGGCCAAAACACCTGGGGACCCACAAGTTGAGAACCACTGTCATAGACATTTTCCATCTATGTGTATTCTGGGAACCCAGCTCTTTAACAAATCCGTTCTGATCTGCCACCCTAAAACTCCTTTCTGGGGCAAAGGTGCCTCATGTTGTAGGTCCCGTGTATGGCTCAAAACTGCTGAAATGCAAAATGTCATTGAAAAGCCAGCAAAGAATCGAGTCATTTGAACACTTTAAAGAAGCAGAAGAACTGATAATTACAAGAGCCACGTTTCCCCACAGCAAACGAAAAGCTCACCTAAAGAAAATTTGGCTTCAGCTGGGGGCAGACAATAAAAGACTGAAAATGGGCCCAACTCATGTGTCTTGGATGAGACTTCTTGTAGTCTGTGTCATGTGTTGCTACTGAAAAGGCCTGGCGAGGGCCCAAAGAAGTGGTTTTTTTAAAATCTGATCTTAGGGTGGAGGCAGGATGAAATGGGACAGAGCAGTTGTTGAGGGTTTAATACATTCTAAGCCAGAAATAAATACTATCTCCGCAGATAGACAGCACAAAAAGGTGAGCAGGTTGATAACCTTTTTATTTCTGAATTATTCTTTACATAGTACAATATATAAAAATACAGAGACTCCCAGCCCAGCTCCCAAATTCACAGTGTCTAAAGGAAGCGATTACAATCTACACCACCTTTATTCTAACAGTACCATTGCATTCACTTGCATAGGAAGGAGGAAATGCCTTCATAACAGAGGCTGGCAGTATTGTCCCCATTTTGTCTCCTAAGGCATGTACTCTTGCGTTCTAGTGAGAATCAATTTCTCTTTATTAACTCAACAGATTAGTCTCTTCTCTCAGCCACAGTTATCAAACTGAGCCGTAGTATCTCCTGCCTTCATCTTCCATTTGGTTTGCCTCCTGCCGCCTCTTCTGAAAACAGATTGGATTCCATTTCAAACAGGCCCACACGTCCACCCAGAGTGAGAACAGCTGCACAGCTGACTGGCTTCAATATTGTTTTGACTTTTCTATATGCAGAGCCCTTTTCAAAAACCTGTTATTTGTGGCATATTCCTCCTGACCTCTCTTTAACTTGGGGAAACATCATCCTTGGCAACTCATCCCACAGCAGCCTTGACCAACTGTCCGCCAATAAACTCAGGCATGATGACTAGAGTCCTTTTAGTTAGTATTTACGATGCCAGTGTAAGAGGCAGCATGGCAAAAGTATTATGACTGTGATGGGTCAGGGGAACAGCAGCAAAATACCCAGCCAGCCCCTAAACCAGTGCTTCTCAACCTGTGAGTCCCCAGATGTCTTGGCCTTCAATTTCCAGAAATCCTAACAGCTGGTAAACTGGCTGGGATTTCTAGGAGTTGTAGGTCAAAACACCTGGGGACCCACAGATTGAGAATCACTGCCCTATACTATGCAGGAGCCGGTGGGGCAGCTTTCCCTGGAAACATGGATGGCTTTCCTTGCTGCCCTCTAACAGAGTAACATTATGCCAGTGTAACAGCATTATGTAAACAGTATGAAGTACCAACAGGACTTGCTCCTGTCTTGAGATACTTGCCGTTCAAATTACCATGCTCTGAGCACTGTTTTGAAGTCCTTACAAGTAAGGGAATAAAATTAAGGGGCAAAAAACCATGACCTTCTTTTGGATGTAAAAGGTTGTTTTATCTGTTTCCTAACATCATCTGCCCTGGAAGTCCTTGCCTTAAAATAGGCAAGATGGGTTGATGGATGGTTGTAGCTTAGTGGTGCCAACAGTCTTTGCATATGTATCTTTTCTGATACCCTGAAAGCTCTTGTTTCATGTGTTTCAGGGCTGGGTGTTTATAGTCCAGTTAAGTCTTCCTAAAACTTTTGAATTAAATCCTGGACTCCTACTTTATTGCTATAGGCCAGGATCCTGTAGGAATACTTTAAGGTAGGTAAAGGTTCTCCCCTGACATTAAGTCTAGTCATGTCCGACTCTGGGGGTTGATGTTCATCTCTATTTCTAAGCTAAAAAAACAGTGTTGTCCGTAGATGCCTCCAAGGTCATGTTGCCGGCATGACTGCATGGAGCACTGTTACCTTCCCGCTGAAGCGGTACCTATTGATCTACTCACATTTGCATGTTTTCAAACTGCTAATTTGGCAGAAGCTGGGGCTAACAGCAGGAGCTCACCCTGCTCCCCGGATTCTAACTACAAGAGATCCTTGTAGAACTCTAGTTTACTTGCTGGAAGCTCAGGAAATTGGTAACCTTCATTTTCCATGCAGCTGGATGATATCTGGTATTGCACTGGGCCTTGGCTGGTGGAGGTATTCACAGGTGTCATGGGGGGGGTGCTCTGCAAAGAATTGGATACTTCTCCCTGCAACAAGCTTTAAAGGATGTATGCTGGCATAATTTCATTCATATGTTATACCAGCATATGTCACCAACAGGATGTCAGCCATAATTTGTTAGCTGTTATCTGGCTATTGTAGGAAGCACAGGTTCCCTGTGCAATAGAAAACGAGTGCCTTTCAGCAGTGAACCTATATGTCACAACTGTATGTGACGTGTCAACATTAGCTGGTTATTTCTATACAAGTGTGTTCGTTATCCTTGGTGGTGTATGTTGCGATGGGTCTGATAGCCCATGTTTGCATGTTACTTGTATTACAGTGTATGATTCTTATTTTATGATTACTGATTCCATGGGAAAGGCAGATTAAGGTTGCCTTAAGGGACTGTATTTTTTGCTTTGTTAAAATGGTCTTCCCCCTGCATACATCTGCATGCAATAGTGAAATTGAGAACCATATTTTGCCCGTTTAAGGAGGCCTACAAAAAGCTTATGCTGTCATAAATTTGTTAGCCTTTATAATATTGTAAAACTCTTTAAGTCTTTAACAACAAACACAGTTGCCCTCTGGAAAATGTTACAATTCTTAACATATTAATCTATTAAAATTAATGGAATTTACTTCCTGAGCCAGAGCTCTAAATTCTTACAAGAGTAAACTACTTCATTAATTTTGGTGGAGCAAATAGATCCGCCGTCACGACAGAAGCTCCATAAAAACTGCTGACTGCACTGAAATAAATGGGCTGCCCTTTTCTGCATAGGCAAACAGGATTAGGGTTGAAAATGTCATTTGCCCCAGTACTCTGTTCTCCCTTTGTTCACCTGAAAATGATGTCTCTGAAGAGGAAACCCCTTCTACATATGGAGGCTCTCCACATGTTCAAGAATCCAGATCTCTCCGTCTGATTAGGACTTGACATGTGTCACTTTCTGCATGTACAGTATGAAGAGACTTCAGAGTTCAATTAGATAATAGCGGAAATCTTGGGCAGTAACAAGTGTGCAGCCTGGTTACACACTTGACTTGTTTTATATTCATGATCCTTATGTTGTTTGTGACTTCAGGACTGTTTAGTGGCCGTGAAAAGCTCCCCCACGTCTCCAAGCTCAACTTAAAAAGCAGCTGCTCCAAATGATTGTGGATCCTTTTCTTTGTCAATTAAGAAGCAGTTAGCTGCCCCTACATTGGCAGTCTTCAGAAAGAACCTGAAGACCTGGCTGTTCCAATGTGCCTTCCCAGATTAATAGGAAATCTCCAACACCAAGTTTATACTGTTTTAATTGTTTTTAATTTGCCTTTTGTTTTGTATTGTTATATTGTGTGTTGAGGCCTTGGCCTTTGTAAGCCGCATCGAGTCCTTCGGGAGATGCTAGCGGGGTACAAATAAAGTTTAATAATAATAATAATAATAATAATAGTCCCAACTTCTTTTGCATGAGGGAATTGCAACCGGGGTCTTGCTTCGCAGGATGGTTGTGGGATTGTCAGTCAGCTGCTTCCTGAATGACAGGGGGACAGATCTTCATTGTTTGCAGTGGCTGCTTCGTGGTAAGTGGGCATTTGAGTAGGATTCACAGCAATGCTGTATAGGAAAAGAGTTTACGCACACATAAATCCCCAAAAGGATCATGTCTGTTGCCTGGCTGACTATTTGGTCTGGCATAGACGGGTCTTTTAAAAACAGATGGTGTGGGCTGGCTTCCTATTGAATGACTGCATTTAGGTTGTTCTGATAACAAAAAATGGACTGGGTTTTGCTGACTTATGCTGATGGTTGTGTTTTATAATGAATTGTGTAGCTATCTGCAACAGCAGCTAAACAAAATATTGCCATTTACTGTTCATTTTGGCTACTGATTATTAAAAACAATCAAACCAATGTACTAAGTCAATTTGGGCAGTTTATTCATAAAGTATGAGCAAATACAAACATTGTTTACTTTGCCATTCTTAACATGAATGGATTATTTTGTGGGTTGGGGAAGATGGAACAATTCTAGCTACAAAAGTCAACTTCTTAATTTTCATTAAACCATGAAAAAATTCATTCCTCTAGGAAAAAAGCAAGTTCTTGTTAAAATCTGCTGCTTATTCTTTTGGGTTCTCCTTTGAAACCTAACCTCAAGTCCCAATGCTGCTTTCATTATTTTAAATGGATTTTTAGACATTCAACAGTACACATATATTGTCTGTATGTGTTATAAATATATATCATATATACACATACACAGTGTTTAAGTAGGCAGACTTTATGAACTTTACATTTTATATGTTTGCATGTGTAAGAAAAATCTCACATTTGGTATGACTAATGGCAACTTACTTTCATCTTGGCATGATTTTCTTTTGCGACATTAGGTCTTGTAATGCAAGGAAAGGTACAGTTCTCAAATATATTTCCAAAAGAATTCATGTCATTTCCTCTTCCTATACCAATCTTCAACTAACGTCACTTCTTTCTCTAGAAAATAATAAGGCAGCAGGTATGCATGTACAACTCCTATGCTGGAGTACGGATGAGCCATTGCAATGCATATACAAACAGTCACACGTCCCTCTTTACAATGCCATCATCTCTCCCTTCAAGCATTCACTCTGCAAAGAGACATCTCTCTCTCTCTCCTTTTGGAATATGCATATTACTGAAGTGCAGTATTTTTAAACGAGCTTCCCAGCAATAAATTCAGCGTATATTTCTGATATACAGCCCCATAAAGCTCCTTCGATCGGATCCTGCGGAGTTTTGTTTCCTCTGCCGAAGAAGAAGCTACAGTACAGAGGCTCAGCCTCCCTTTTTGTGACACAGGGAAGGAGCAAAGCAGTTTATGGCTGTGCCAAAGCTCTGTGGCGAAGCTTTGCTGCTTTATCACTTCTGTAGTCCCACTGAGGAGAACAGAAAAACAACACTGAAGAAAGGCACAGGAAGAGAGATGCTATCACTCATTTCTTCGGAGCATAAAAGCAGGATAAGTCTATTCAGCTGTATCAGCTCCTCAGCCCCCTACTTACCCTAATGCGGAGGCTGATCTGCTTTCTAAGATATGCACATACAGCTCTATTGCAAACACAGCTTGCTCCATTCATCTCAATAAGGCAGCTTAGGCACACTGCCTCTGTAAATGGATAGGTCTACAGCAGGGATACAGTCTTCCATGTTTTGAGGGACTTCAACTCCCAGCATCTCTCACAACTGATCTTGACTGAAAGGAGAGGCAATCCACCAACATCTGGAGGCCTTCACTTTCCTCTGGTATACCACAGCTGCCTTTTAAGGTGAAAGGAGTAGCTGTTTTGGGAGGATGAGCTTCATATCAGCCTGTAAGGCAGTGGTTCTCAACCTGTGGGTCCCCAGGTGTTTTGGCCTACAACTCCCAGAAATCCCAGCTAGTGTACAAGCTGTTAGGATTTCTGGGAGCTGAAGGCCAAAACATTTGGGGACCCACAGGTTGAGAACCACTGCTGTAAGGAATCGCTGGATCAGAATGTGTGACAAGTGGGTTCAAACAAATTTCCAACATCTCTAGTAAAAAAAGGTAATAAAATAGAACAATGATCATGAATAAAACACATAAAGAGACACAACAGTTCAAAAGATCACCCAAGTTATTCAGACCTTGGAAAAATAATCTTTTGAACTGCTACTTCCAGAATCCCTCAGCCAGCTGACCCTTTGCCAATAAGCAACTTTTTCTACTCTCTGGTTATGATTATGAAAACAAAGGGGAATAATTTATTTCATGTATTTAATTGATACACTTTTGCCTTTTTCCCAGAGCGGGAAAGGCAGCTTATAACAAGCTTCTCCATCCAAATATGAAGCTCTATTTTCCCCCTCACCAGACTCCAAAATTCATTAAATCAGATTTCCCAGTATTCACCGTCCCTATTCTGAACATGTCTGAGTTGAGTGTGCTCTTTAGCCTGTTACCTGGGCTCAACATATCACTATCAATTAATCATGCTGCTTTATACAAACACTGAGTTGAGCCCTGTAGATGCTGCTGTGCACCAGACAAATAAGGAAGGCTTTAAGACATATATATTTTAAAAATGAGATGGCTCTAATCACTTTGGCCTAAAATCCCAATAGCTCTTTTGAAAGAAATGGGCTATCTCCCCTTTATAATAAAGAATCCAGACACAATCTTAATAACTCACATAATTTTGGGAAGCTTCCCTGAACAGCTATCCCCTGTAATGTATAAATTGATCCTAAATTTCAAAAACCAACTGCTGTCCAATACAGAAAACTGCTCCACTGGGCACAAGGGTGCTGCTGCCTTATCGTGTTGTGTGGCAAGAACAACAGCACCATCCCAGAATGTGCATGTTACAGAATGAGCACATGAATCCTGTTGTAAAAGCAATTATATTGTGAGACCAAACCCACATCTAGTGTTGCATTAATGATTTCAAAAGATCTTCCTAGATTAGACAAACAACAAGACCTACCATGGACAGCAAAAGCCTTTTGCCATGGGTTGTTGTGCATTCTCCAGGCTGTTCTAGAAGATGTTTCACCCACATCTATGGCAGCCATCCTCAACGGTTGTAAGGTATCTATAGATACCTCACAACCATAGATGCAGGCAAAATGTCAGGAGAATGCTTATGGAACATGGCCGTACAGCCCGGAAAATGCACAACAACCCAGTGATTCTGGCCATGAAAGCCTTCGACAACAACCTCTTGCCACGATCGAAATGACCCACTGAAGCAGAGATACAAGCACTCCATGGTGTCCTGTCTCATTAACCTGTCAAAGGAAGCTAAGGACTCTAGATTTCTCTGTTTGCATTAATATTGTCCCCCAAAGAACTCTACTCTCAGGCAAACACTAACTGACTGGTACGATGCTCTTTTCCCTCCTCTTCCTCAATGGCATCAACATGTTTGCAATAAGAATTACCATTCACATTTCTGAAAAGTTCTCATTCAAATGCCTAGGCAGAACGAACTATTCTAACTAAAAATATCTCTGCACAGAAACCTGCTGTGATTTCTGATCTCTAAAGAGAGAATCTTACCTTGCATAACCAGGAGGAGAAAAACTTACAAATCAAAAAATGAAAATCTTAATCGAGCTGAAAAATCTGGCTTATTTCACAGCAAAATACAAGGCAAATAAAAGAATGGAGGGAGGGAAAGAAGAGTGAAATGAAGGGCTTAAGACACTGGTACTCATGCTGGTGCAAAATTAATTTTGCATCACACTGGGCCACTCTGAAACAATGCTTTGCTGTGGCCCCAATCCAACAATTTCTTACAGATGTGAGAGTTCAGCTGTTGCTTAGCTACCGGTCTGGTTTGTCCCAGTCATTTCAGTGGGAAAAAGCAGCACATCTCCATGTGCAGAAACAGTTTCTGCATTCGTGATTTATGTGGGGACAAGAACCCCTTCCTGCCCTACAGGGCTGGCTTAACATACAAGAGAACAAGTTCTCAGTCACTGGCATACTGAAATAATATTGGGGTGGGGGAGACTTTATCGGATTGGACATCCCATCACCGAGACAGTTCACAGTTTGTTTAGACATCAGTGATACACTAACATGCCTTATGACCTTTGGTTGCTTTAGGTTAAATGAGAACTAGGCATCAGCACTGGATTGTTTCCCCATTGAAGGCAGGAGGCATCTTCAGGCATGGACAGAACCACTTGCCAAATCTATATTTCATGCCTGTAAATAACTGTGCAAAAAAGTTTTCAAAGGTGGTGTGCGTGTGTGTATGTGCATGATGTATTCATGCATGTATGAATAAGCAATGAGGACAATGCTGCATATTAGACAATCTGAGACAGAATCTGAAATAAAAGGCATGGATTATGGTCAAACCAATAAGTGCGAACAGAGAGGGTCATTGCTAAAACAAGATACACGGGAGAAACCCAAGCGTGAGATGTGCTTCATTGCTCATGCAAGGGACTGGCTCATGTTTTTTGCCACATGCACTGCACTGTGGCAGTCTCCAACTCTTAGCACCAGGAGGTCATTAAAAAATAGATAGACACACCAAAAAACGCTAACCAACAGTGAGCAAACACACATATGTCGGCAGACACATGGGATGGGAATGTCCATGAAAGCAAGGCTCACAGATGGGCTTCCTGCTAGACATCAATGTCAGACAATCAACTGGCCCAAGACATCATGGCTTCTGCATTTGTCTAACACAGTCACACACAGACACAGAAGAACATTTCACAGCAGGATTGGGTTGGTTGGGAATGTGACAGGCCCCAGTTACATTGACCTTAGCAGGTTTCTTTCTCTCACTCAGATACTGAAGGACACTGGCAATTAAGGATGCACATTGCATTTTCAAAGAGTACGACTGACTGGAAGACGCTAAGGGAATCTGCAGCAGGCTTTCTGAGTTAGACTATGCTATGGAGACATTCTTTAGAGACACCGAACTTTCCTTGTTCGTGTGAATTAAAAAAATTATAAAAAATAAAACCAGCAATTCGCATAAAGCTTGGTGATTTTAACAACAACAGAGGGTCCTCAATCTAACAGTTTCATAAGAGGCTACTGGAATCAAAGTCAGAAGAAAATAGTCCCTCCTAACAGGATATTCCATGGCTCTTGTTCCTCTCTCTTCGCATAAACTCCAGTGGGCTAAATCACCCTTGATGTATCCAGAGCCCATGCTTCATGTACCCAAACTTAACGTCTTAATACTATTGCCTCAAAATCTTGACTGGAAATGTTTCACGATGCTTCCTCTGTGTGAAGTTCCTCATCTTTATTTTGTAAATCTCACAGGACTTCATCCATTCAAAATTGCAGGTTGCATATTTTTCTCCACATCATCGGAAATGCAGACAACATTGATCAACCCCAAAGCTTAGAAACCAAAAGCTTGAGTGTGGTGGTCCATAAGGCTTGTTTTGAGGATGATATTCGCACTTTAATTGACTCGTAGGTATGCGCAAGACAAGTCTCAGTGCATTACTGGCATTTCTCTGCCATGTTCACTGAATTTCTGAAGAAGTGCTGAGCAGTCACATACCATTCCACACAAGTTTAGCACATCATGGTCGATTCCTGAACTATCTTTGCAAGAGACACAAGGGAGCAACTCCAGCTGTAAATATCCATAGCAGTAAGTGCCACTTCTAACGGAGGACTTCTCCAAACTCCTAGACAAGATAGTCCTTCATCCATAAGCAGTAGGTCCTCTTAAGGAGATGTGCTACTTGAAAGTAAGACCACTGATAAAAAAGAAAATAAAAGGCCCACTGTATTATATTTACACCTAGAGATAGGGCCAGTATTTGGTCCATAAACTCAATTTTAAAAATAAAAATCATATAGGAAGTAATCCAGTTTTTGGAGGATCTGTCCATCATCAGCTGTTAGCAAAGGTCCTTCCAGGTGAGGCCTCGGGCCTGTAGTCATATTTATTCAGTGTACTGGGATAATAGGTTGTTGTGTACACATTTGTCTGCTGCAAAGGATAGAAGTTGGTCCTGTCATCTGGTATTAAATTGTTCTTGTTAAGCGTCTGTGGGGGGAAAAAAACAGACACATTAATGAAGAAACTCTCTTCCCCTCTTCCTTATAATCAGAATTCTCACCTGTTCCTTTTGCTAGTGACACTTGCTATTGGTACTTTCCCTCCATTTGAAGGTTGCCTGTATAACCACTTCGCTGCTTTCTACATACATTTTCCATGGATTGGGGGGGGGGGATTGCACCTGCTCCTTGTTCTGCCGGCATTTATTGGGGGGGGGGGCATCTTTGCCAAGTGACTAGTGTGAACCAAGATCCATATGTTTATCCAGACTCAGCTATTCTGATTCTCCCAAAAAAAGTAGGTTTGAAGGGTCATACCATATTCTCCCAAACATCATCATGCAAACCATGCTGGGCCTAATGAGGAGGAACTGTTCACATTGGGACAGCCTGATTTTCCTTTAGTAGACTTACTTTAATTCCCTCCCAATAGCAGTGCACCAAAAAGGCATTTCACTTTGCTTTGGAAGAGCAGGTGGACATTTACCTGATCTCCATCTCCACTGGTAGATATCCAGGTTTGGACCCCCCGATATTAAGTGTGTCACTTCTGTAAGCTACAGTGCAAGTAACAAGGCATGGTCACATGTGAGGAAAAAGGGTTTGGGGAGAAAATCAGCAACCAATTTACAAGCACAACGTCCAACAGGATGGAGGGAAAAAATGGAAGTGAAATGCAGCTGTACTTTTAATTGTCGATGTCAATATGGGGGTTCTTGTTTTCTCCTTTCTGTGCATTTATGAAATAATTCTATCTAAATGACCTGCCAAAAGGAGAGGTGGTTCTTGCCTCCACTCTGCAAAATGCATTTTTAAAAACAGCTGAATCCTATCATTTAATCCCAAATGATATAAGCAAACCAGAGATATTTGGGGAGTAGCCCACAGAACACCTGTTAGTATGTCGCCTAAGAGGCTTCTTGCCCTATATATTAAGCCCTATAGAAGGCAATGTTGGTACATGGGTGATCCAAGGAGAAATGCGACTGATTTATGGGGAGAAACAAAATAATAATAATAACAATCACCTAGAAAAGAGCGACAAAAAAGAGCAAATGCATGTAGAATGGTCAGTATGCAAGAAGTTTCTAAACTGGTTAAACTCTGGGTGTGGCTGGACTACAACACCCATCTTTCCTCATCCCTGGCTATGTTGGCAAAGGCTGCTGGGAATAGCAGTCAAACAACTGGAGGGCTACAAATTGCTCTATCCTACCCTGTTTCCCCTAAAATAAGACATCCCCAGAAAATAAGACCTAGTAGAGGTTTTGCTAAATTGCTAAATATAAGGCCTCCCCGGAAAGTAAGACCTAGCAAAGTTTTTGTTTCGAAGCATGCAGGATCGATAAATGTACATACCATAGAGTATTGTACATGGAAATAATGGTAGTAACAAGAAATTCTTGATAGGATTCACAGTTTGTCTGGTTATGCTGGTTTGTGATGACAGCTACTGTACAGTATATAATAAATGCTCATTTTTTTTGTTCAACAATAAATGTGAATTCTTCTTCATGGAGAAATAAGACATCCCCTGAAAATAAGACCTAGAGCATCTTTGGGAGCAAAAATTAATATAAGACACTGTCTTATTTTCGGGGAAACACGGTAACCATAGTACAGTGTTCCCTCACTTATTGCTAGGGTTAGGTTCCAGGACCACCCGCAATAAGTGAAAATCCGCGAAGTAGGGACACTATATTTATTTTAATATTTATACATTATTTAAGTAGTTATACACTATTTTAATTGTGTGTTGATAAATTGCCTCCTTCTCTTCCTGTTGCCGCTTGGGCTCCTTTTCTCTCCCTTCGGCTTCTCCTCCCTCCCTCCCTTAGGCTGTAAATTGTAATTTTTTATGATTTATAATAGTCTTTTAGAGTTATTGATAAACCGTGAAACAGCGAATCCGCAAAAAGTGAACCGTGACGTAGTGAGGAAACACTGTATTCTTAGCAATCTTCTATGGCTCTGGACCAGTGGTTCTCAACCTGGGATCCCCAGATGTTTTTGGCCTACAACTCCCAGAAATCCCAGCCAGCTTACCCGATGTTAGGATTTCTGGGAGTTGAAGGCCAATAACATCTGGGGACTCCAGGTTGAGAACCACTGCTCTGGACCAACTTGATATTTAAATGACTGCTTAATGGTTCAGCAGTCCCATCTCTTTGCTCTTTCATATCTAAAATGAGGAATGAGAAAATAAATCCCTTGTCCTAGATGGGCTTTGTAAAAAGTAATTTTCGTGTTGAAAATGTTTCTGTACCTATTTTTAGGATATTTAAGTAAAAGTTTTTTTCATTGTTTTTATTTCATGCAACGCAAAAAGTCCACTTAACTAAAAGTATTGTATCAGACCAAATCCAATGCAGCTGACTACTCCACACAAGAGATAGCTATTGCAGATATCCTTTGTCACAAAAAGAAAACAATTTTAAAATCTAATAATCAACTGCAAATCATAAGTTGAAGACTCCATCGCAATAGCCAGCCAACCTGTTAAAACCTGAATATATCAAGCAAATATACCAAGCATTAACCCTCTGCTCAAAATGTAATTATTTTGCTTGACCACATTTAGCTCACTGCCCCGAAGGCTTGTAGAGAAGGCTAATACTACCATATTGAAAACAAGAAAAAGAATTGGATGGGAAGGTCGAAGCAGCTGAGAAGATAAAAGTATTAAACTGTGTGTTCAGGAAGAAAGCGGATGAAAAACACCAAAATCGTTTAAAGTAAAAGGCTGACACGGAATCTAAATAGTCTAATCTGCTTCTAAGACAGCTCCACTGGTTGCCTATAGGTTTCTGAGACCAAGGTGCTGGTTCTTACCTATAAAGCCCTAAACTGCTTCAGTCCAGGCTACCTGAAACACCATGTCCCCTATACATACTGGGTCGAGCACTGAGATCCAGTGGAGAGACCCTTATCTCTACTAGGGTCCTCTTCAACATGTGTTTTAAATGGGGCCAGGAAAGATTCCTTCTCAGGGCTGGCACCGGCACTTTGGAACTCCCTTTTGGAAGAGCTAAGATTGGCTTCATCTCTGTTGTGTTTCCGGAGGGGTGTAAAGACCTTCCTATTTAAGAAAGCTTTTAATTAAAATTGGAGCCATGTGTTTTAAGGGCTGGGTTGAGTTTTAGGGTCTAATATTTTATTTCGAAGGGGATTTATATTGGGCAGATGGGACTGGGTTACACTGAAGATGTGATCTTATTTATATTTTAACTTTGATAATTATGTTTTAATTTTGTATTGTATGGTTTACATGCTGTAAGCCACCTTGGGTCTGCTTGCGGAGAAAGGCGGGGTAGACATATCTTAAATAGATACATAAATGAATAAATAGATCTTTACAAAATCCAGGATTTGCTCTTAACAGAATAGAATTTTCTCTGCTGTCTTAGTGTCTGCTCTGGAGATCACTTCCTGGCATAAGTACTGATGAGGCTTGACTGCCTGCAATCAGTTGATCAAATACCTAGTCACTTGCGCCATTTAACTCCTTGGGCTCCAAAAAAGTGTGGGGCACACACTGTGAACTGTTTCTGAAAATCTGGCCAATCGCCGTCACTGACAACCTAACAGGACACAGTAGGTGAAAAGGTATTAACCAAACAGAGTTCATTCTCAGATATTCAAGTTAGAGTCAACAGATAGTTTTAGGGCAACGATAATGGATCACAGCAGAAAACTCATCAGGATGTTCTTCTAAGAGAATGGTTCTCAACCTGTGGGTCCCCAGATGTTTTGGCCTTCAACTCCCAGAAATCCTAAGAGCTGTTAAACTGGCTGGGATTTCTGGGAGTTGTAGGCCAAAACAACTGGGGACCCACAGGTTGAGAACCACTGTTCTAAGATGAACTAAAACATAAAATGTGTATTCGTCCATTCTAAAATAGATAGAAATATATAGAAAACCTACAGTATATGATGTAATAAAGGCTGTTGAGTGTTTAATTTGTATTTTTACCTTATGTTTGTTTTATATCATTTGTATCTTCTATTTCTAAATTATTTTTCCCAAAAATGCAAAATGGAAGTTGTGTCTTCAGGCTGTATTCTTGCCTGGTCAAAGAACTGTATGAAAACATGACTAGGACAGGTGCTCTCTTCAAGACACAGGCCTGTCACCATCATATGTAGTTTCAGTCTCAAGTTTTATTCCAGTGAGGGAAAATTATATTTTCTCTATCACAATATCTTGTCGAACCTCTAGCCACTCCTCATGAAACTCACTAATTTCTGAGCTAAGTCACTATCAGCTACCAGTGATGGCCACATAAGGAATTTCTGTACCATTCAGCTGGCTCCTATAATGCATACATTTGACCTGTAAGTGCCATTATCTTCATTTATTTAACAACTTGTGTTAAAGATGGCAACATGAAAGGTCTCCTGGAGATAGACAACGTGTTGAAGGCAAAAGTACGTTTCTGCATTCGTAAGAAATCTTCTACAAATAGATGAGTTCTTTTAAACTTTGCTCTAGAGTATTCCATGAAAAAAGAAATGAAAAACCAAAGATGTACTTCTACTTGAATAAGCTGGTAGATGAGGATTGTGACAGAACTTCTAAAGCAAAGCACCACATACAGAGGAGCTCTGTTCTTCCTTTTGCTTATAATTTCAAAAAAAAAATCCACTTTAACACCAACAGACTAGGCGAAACAGCATGAAGATAGAGATGGAGCCTTCCTTTATGTATGGGCGTGGGAGAGAAACGGTGGAGCAAAAGTACAGTAGCCACAGAACCTGAATGGATAGTCATCCCAATGGCATCAGTACCACATAACCAAACTGAACAAACCATTAACTCAGCAACAGGGCCATGGCCAGAAAAAAAAATTCAGGGGGGGGGGGGTGTTTGAAACTTTTTAAAAGCAAATCATGAAGAATAGTTCCATAATGCAAAATAATTTAGAAATCAGGCTCCATTGATAAACTCCAGTGGACACTCAAGATAGATAAACTTCAGTGGACACTCATGGGTATTTGATTAAACAGTTAAAATTCATGAGTAAAGCAGGTTTGTTTTAACCTGAATTTTTTTTTGGGGGGGGGGGGAGAGAGTTGAACCCCCAACCCCTCCCTCCTTTGGCTACAGCCCTGCTCAGAAACTATATACTTCTATCATGCCAAATGGCACCAAAAGTAACAGAAGAAAGATCTATGTCACCTCTAGGTGTTGGTCAACCATCTCACTGGCCAATGCTGCAAACAATTCAAATAATATGGCAGCATTCTCGCTTTCTGTACTATACATCTTCCATGTCTTTAATTCGGTTAAGTAGGTTTTGCAAGGTTTTGAAGTAATCCAAAAATATGCAAAACTCATATGAGTAAACATAATGCATTTCGGGGGTGGGGGTGGTTTGTGTACACACCATAATTAAGCTATCAAACCATCATATCATCTTTCAGCTTTCTGGAAAAAAGTTGTAGGGTCTGGAATCTTGGATAGGAGATATGTTTATGATCCCCACAACTGCCACTTATTGAGAAGCAGCCACTGCAATTGACAAATATTCATTCCCCTGTCACTAACATTCCCATCCTGACCTATGACAGCAGTCCCTTGTGTGTTGCAATTCCTATTGTGCCAGAGTTTGTTTAGGGGACAACAGACTGTCAGCCAGCTGCCTTCCGATTCATAGGAGAATAGCCCCAATGACTGTATCAGATACTGCCCACTACATGGAGACTGGAGGACTTTCATGACTCCTACATAGTTATGCATTTGTGCCTACTCCATATTCCAAATCCCTACCTAGCCCCTGGCTATAAAACACAAGAGAGTAACTGTATTTGTGACTACTGTAGATGATTCCAGCTGCCATGCTTGAAGAAAAGGAAGGCGAAAGAGAAGGTGGCAACACTTATGCTAAAAGTGGTCAAAACCAATGGCATGTAGCTTTCTAACCATGGTTACGTACGCATAGCAGCATGCAAACCTGCTGAGCTAGCAAATGACTGCCAGTACTCCACATAAAAACTTGACAGAGACAAATCTTGAAAGCCTTAAGTGGCAGCATCTGCCGATCTTAAGTAAGACACATGTGACAAGCCCGCCTGGGTCAGCGCTGCTGCCACCATAAGATAATGACACCCCTGTGAAATGCATCATTGCTCCACTTGTGTAATCTTCCCTGCATGAGAACCACACCTCCCTAGGATGGTTGACTGCTCAATTTGATTCGGTCCAATGAATTAAAGAGGGTCAGGGGAAGACACTAATAGCTTCTGACTAAGCTCTGCTGCCCAGTCTTTTTTGTTCCTCCTCAGTAAACCTTCTTGCTTACTCTTCCTAGCAGACATTATGTAAATCAAGAGGCTTTTGAAGCAATATTTAAGAGCTGCAGTCTCATACAATGTAAGGAATTCTTTGTTCTCTGAGTCATTTCTTAACCCCCTCTCCCAAAAATCACAGCCTTTTGTATCAGACTCTCACCACTCTTTGCTACCCGGCAGTAAACATTCTTAAATGCCACTTGTGTACGTGTGTGTTTGTGTGGTCTTTGTATTTGTATTTCAGTCTGGTTCCTTTTGGGGAGTTGTGTGAGCAGAAAGAAGACAGTTTGGTATTCTATCTGGCAAACTTAACTGAAAGCCACGCGGTGCAAAGACAGTGTTACAGAGAAACGGTTGCTAACTTTCCAGACTGCTGCAATTTATCAGTTTTTGACTGATGACTGAACTGTACACAGATCGCTTTTGCAAGCTGAAATGATGCACAGCAGAAGGGTCACCCCAACAGAAGGCAGGCGCTTGCTGCAGCAATATCGCTGCTTCTGCTGTGCCACACAGGGGATAAAGGGCAAGCGAGGAAGGAAGCCAGTAAAAATTGAAAGAGCAACCTATCAAATTAAAAGATAGGAGATTGCCATCTTGTGTTTGCCAAGGGATAGAAGGGCAAAAAAATCAACACAATGTCTTGGCCAGACACAACCTTCTCCTGGGAATGGAAAGGTGGTTAAAAGTCTGTTTTGTTATCTCTAAACTAGAAAAGGAAAAAAATATGTAGGACCAGAGAGAAAAGGCATTATTTTCAGTAGCAATAGAAATGACCATCTACAAGGGAAGAAGACATTAAGAAGACAGGCAATGCTTTGGAATATCACATCCCCTTTCTGGTTATATTTCTCAATCCACACTTGGAAGATGCACCAAAGTTTTCCGTAGAGTCATCTGAAATTATTATTTTTGGGGGAGGAGAAAGGGGGGCTCTGTTTATTCATCCCCAGCACTGCCATTTTGAAACAACAATGTAACTGTCGGTCATACTACAGTATCCAATATTCCTATAGCCAAGGGCTCTACGCCAGAATGATATAACTTACCCTCATTCTGTTGAGAAAAAAAAGATCGTGTTGTTCTTCCAATTCCTAAACACTTTTTGGGGGGCTGAAAATCACAAACCTGTGTTCTGTCAATCTTTGTGCATCCAAGTACAGTAGAGTCTCGCTTATCCAACATAAACGGGCCAGCAGAACATTGGATAAGCGAAAATGTTGGCAAATAAGGAGGGATTAAGGAAAAACCTATTAAACGTCAAATTATGTTATGGTTTTACAAATAGAGAACCAAAACATCATGTTTTACCACAAATCGACAAAAAAAAAACAACAGTTCAATACACAGTAATGTTATGTAGCAATTACTGTATTTACAAATTTAGCACCCAAATCTTTGCAATGTATTGAAATCACTGACAAAAAAAACATTGATTATTAAAAAATTGACTACAAATAAAGATAGAATTGCTGCCTAGAGAAACAGCTGTGGATCCGGGCAGGAGGTAGATTGTGTTGGATAATACAAAACGTTGGATGAGTGAAGGCTGGATAAGCGAGACTCTACTGTATGTGCACAGATCACCTACATGCACTTAAACCTACCTCTCCTGCAACCATTGGTTTTTCTTTGGACTCAATCACTTCCCTTATCTTCTGATCACTTTTTTTCTACAGCTTTCTTTTCAGTGTGGAAAAAACTGGCAGCATAAGTAAGTTCTGAAAAGAGCTGTCTTTCTTTGCTTTGGATTTTTTTTCTGTCTTGAGGCTAGTAAAACTGAGGGTAAGGAATATGGAACTGTAGCTGAGCTCTGAGCTACTTTTGCCAATCCTGTTAGCAGTGTTGGAGGATGATTAATCCTTTGTTTACAAATCCCTGTATGAGTCTGTGAATGTTCAGCCCTGCAGTTCTATCCACAGACATTAAACAGTTTGATGCATAGGTGTGCTTTAAAAAGAATTCAAAGACTTATCTAGTGCCTTAATCATTTTTAAAGCCATCTATAAACCTGCACTCATCACTAGCAAGTTCCATAAATTAATTATGTGTTTTGTGTGAAAAGCACTTGCACTGGATATTCTAAATGCAGCTAATACACATTCCAAAGGCATTAGGATACTTTCGACCCTGTTCTGAAGGATCCGGAATCATTTTACTTTACTCTTACCACTGCACAAGCAGTTAACCTTCTCAATTAAATGTCCAACATGGTCCCAGTCACACTCAATTCAGACCCTGCCACTAAAATCTCAATGGATGGCCTGTTGTTGTGTTTTCTTTTAATTTTCCAACCTGCACACTTCGCACACATGAATCTCACCTCCAATTGTTGCTAACCTCCATAAATACATGGTTTGTATTGATCAGAAGAAGGCCAGGATAAATGGTCAGTTTTGACAATAGAGGAAAATCAACAGCTGCATCGTAGAAGCATCAGTCCTTTAGGAACAAAAATGATCTTGAATCACTGCTAGAACATGAGGAAATCAAACTGGTGTTTGGATGATCAAAATTCAGGCAAGCTATTGAAAGCTCCAAATGGATAAACAGGCAAGAAAGATGTTCAATAGGATGAGCCCACTTAGGTCTCACCAAAAATAAATGTGAACTATTAGGCTTGACTTAGATCCCAATGAAACAGACGGCTCTTTAGAAGGTACCTGCCTTATCAATGCTTTGATTAGTCAAAAATACTGTCAAAATCGAAACTCCCACTGGCCACACTGGGTATAGTTACAGCCACGGCGGCCACCAGAGCTGTAGCTCTGACAAATACTCTCGATTTGTAGAGCACTGTCCAAAACAGCAGGTGCTTATGCTGTGACAGCTTGTGTTACGCTATTTGGCTGAGTTGGTGATGGCACAAGCCATTTTTATCGTAATGCATGATGTACATAACATGTATTGCAATCCACCTCCATGTTGAACATATCATAGTACTGTCAAAGCACAGCAGAAATTGTAGCTAATTTATGGGACGTGAATGGCTGATTATGAAATGAATTTCTTCCCTACTTTTGTTAAAAAATCTGTTAGCAAGATCCTGGATGTTCTTGAGAAGAGGAGGGAAGCAATAAGGAAAAAGAGGAACACTATCTAGAACTAGAATGTATTCTTTTTCCTCATAATCATCTCCTGTGTCTTGGCATGTTATCACCGGTGAAAAAATTGAAAAAAAAGAAAAAAAATGAAAAAAAGAGGTTAGGTACTCACCAAAAACTGGATGAGGAAGAATATTAAAATTCAATCTGGTTACTACTTATGGGGAGCAGGATGTGTGTATATATATGTTAAATTTACTGTTAGTCTTATGTAAAGCAGACTCTCCGAGCAGCACAATCATCTTAAATTCCACTGTTTTCAATAGGCTTAGTGTAGGTAGGACAAACATGGGATTTAGAATACTGAGAACGTTGAAAGTGTATTTAAAGCTCTAGGCATAAATAATTCATTCCCATAATCCTGCAGTGCCCTTTAAATAATGGCCAAATTGACCACATCTCTTAATAAAGAGCACGTCCTCCACCTTGCTATTTATAACAAATGTCCTACTTTGCAAAATCTCAAGTTCATTTGTATCTTTTTAAAGCTCAAGTGACCTAGACTGGATACATCAAATGTGATGGAACTAATGCTTCAGCCACCATCCATGTAACAAAGTTCATTACTGAAAATAATCAATATTCTAACAAGATTTTTCAATGCTATCTACAAAACCAAATCAACCATCACTTTTATGAGAAACCCTACTTATTTCAGGAGAACCTGGTCACCTTAACCATCCCCAGGTTTGCAAGGTGAATCAATCAAGATTAAAAGCTCGCATTTCCCCCCATTTTTCTCTCTTCGAGTACTTGCTCAGCCAATTCAGAATCTCTTCCCTTTATTGTCGTTGTGTAGTATCCTCCTAAGACTTCTCCACTGTTTCCAAGTTTGTGGTCATCATTTATATTTATATAATTACCATTCGTAAGATTATCTGGACAATACTAGGACACACAGTAAACATAGGGCTATAATCTTAGGAGGACCCGTGACATCTCCTCCTAATCATCTCCTTATTTTTATGGTCAGCATACAATCTCATTTGCTAGTGGCCCATGGTTTCTAACATACTATTCTTTATAGCAGTGGTTCTCAACCTGTGGGTCCCCAGGTGTTTTGGCCTACAACTCCCAGAAATCCCAGCCAATTTACCAGCTGTTAGAATTTCTGGGAGTTGAAGGCCAAAACATCTGGGGACCCACAGGTTGAGAACCACTGCTCTATAGATAGAACGGTAGCCTAGCAGTCAAAGCTATTTCCCTCTCTTCCTTTAAGGATTCATTTCTTGACTTCAGAGCTCTACTTAACTGTACCTCCATTGCTGTCTGAATTTCCTCGTCTCTGACCAACTATCTCCCTCTCTCACTTTCTCTCTCTCTCTGTTTGGATTCAAACTTTCACCTTATCTTTTTAATGTTTATAGCCTTGAGTTGGGGACAGATACTGAATCACTTAGTTACCAGTGTTACATTCAGAAGCATCTAATAAATGTTTGGCATCCTTCTTACTTAGGAGTAGTTTTACTGGGTGGTGAGAAAGATGAGTGTATATGGGGGTGGGGGTGGTAAATGATTTCAGAAGTGTTTAAAACTAATGAATAAAACTCAGGTTGTGCATTTCTTTCTATATAAATCAATATTTATTTAATTAGCCAAAAGAATGAAGGGAGATGGAGAAAGGCAGAGGAGGGGACGGGTGGGGAAGAATTCAATTTGCGTGACATGACTTACCTTCTACAAATTCATGCTGACTTGCACTTAGCTAAAGTGCTTTCTTATTAACTTGACTCCAACATTCAGCCACCATAACCTTCCAATATATTTTTAAAATTCCCAATATAACACAACAGAGTTTTACAGAGAGGATCAACATTTCTGAGGTGAAAGTAGGTATGGAAAATGAGAATCCCAATACCTCTTTGGACATAGTCATTTATACTGCAGCAGCATCCACAAAAACTGAGGAGTGTCACTAGTGGGCAAAGACAACACATCAACACACAAACCTAAAGGAAGAAAATTCCCAAAGTTGTAAGCCACAAACAGGCACTAGAATAATTCCCAAATCCAACATTTAATTGGGAAAAAACACTTTACAAATTCATTCCTCTTAAAAATTTCTAAAAGTTTCTGCCTGACAAACTTTGAGTATTCCAGACAAGTAGAGAAACCAAAGAGAGAAAGACTGTGTGAAGAACCTGCTCTTCAGAAGAACTAAAATACTATGATTTCCTCTTTCCCAGAGCTCAGAATATTTTCACAGAGAGCCTACAGTACAATGATTCTACCCCAAGATCAAGCAATGCATCTACAATATACACTGTTATTATAGTGTAAATCCACATATACATTCAGAGAGGTGTGTCAACTGATATCATGTCACTACAAAATTATGTATAAGACACACATCGAAGTTTATATATTCAGGGGGATCTAATGCTGCTTTTCTTAGACTATGTCACTTGGAGCTGCGAAAGAGTCAATCAAACATTTGAATTTCCTTCACTGAAATCTTTACATTTGGAAAAAGAAAAACTACACAAAATTTTTCCTTTTAATGAGAAAGGTCTAGCCTAGCTTTTACCCTGATGTGTCATTTTTCTATGTGCACAGGGTTTTTTTAAAATATAAAAACAAAAAATGTCTGATCAATGCATTTAAATAATCTATTCAAAACATTAAAAACATTAACCCTCGGTGGCACAATGGGTTAAACCCTTGTGCCAGCAGGGCTGCTGACCCAAAGACCAGCAGTTCGAATCCAGGGAGCAGGGTGAGCTCCCGTCTATCAGCTCCTGCCTCCCATGCAAGGACATGAGAGAAGCCTCCCATAGGATGGTAAAACATCCAGGGGTCCCCTGGGCAACTTCCTTGCAGACGGCCAATTCTCTCACACCAGAAGTTTGCATTTCTCAAGTCGCTCCTGACACAAAAAAACAAAAACGAAACAAAAACCACTATTCTAAGTCTTACAATCAAAACCAATCAAGTTAAAACAATTAAAAAATAAAATCTCTATAGGTGGCACTAACAAAATTAATTTAATTACAACAGAATAAGAACACCTAGTTGCTGGTGTGTGTCTTCATGTCATTTCTAACTTATGGTGAAGAAACCCTGTTACAAGGTTTTCTTGGCAAGCTTTGCTCAAAGGAAGTTTTCCTTTGCTTCCTCTGAGGGCGAGAGAGGTTTACTTGCCCAAAGTCATCCAGTGGGTTTCCATGGATGAATGGAAATTTGAACCCCAGCCCACGTCAGATTGAGCTCCCGGCCATTAAAAATAGTCTAGCTTGTTGTTGACCTAAGCAACCTGAAAGATAGTTGCAAGTAGGAAAATTTAGGTATCGCTTATGCAGGGAGGATAATTTAACGAATTTACAACACCATGAAAATTGTCCAGCAGCATGCAGAAAGGAACGAGGAAGCAATCCATCAAGTACTTGGTGTCACAGTGGATAACGAAGCAGCATACCCTCATGAAGCCTGGAAGCTGGAAAATGTTAAATTGCCTCTGTATCTTCGTCTCTGTCTCTGTCTGTATGTCTAATAGCATTGAATGTTTGCCATGTATATGTACACTGTGATTCGCTCTGAGTCCCCTTCGGGGTGAGAAGGGCGGAATATAAATACTGTAAATAAATAAATAAAATATTTCAACACTTAAAACATTATACAACACTGCCAATTTAAGACAGTGGTTCTCAACCTGTGGGGCCCAGATGTTTTGGCCTTTAAGTCCCAGAAATCCTAACAACTGGCAAACTGGCTGGGATTTCTGGGAGTTGTTGGCCAAAACACCCGGGGACCCACAGGTTGAGAACCACTGATGTAAGAAAACCTTGTTATTTAAAAAGAGGGAATATGTTGCCACATGAATCACTCTAACGGCCCTGTTGTCTATTAATGCAATGCACTCTGGGAGGAGGAATATATCATCCTTAGAAGGCTCTAGCTGCAAAGAGTAGCATTTATCATGACTGACAGATCCTCTTTTGCTCTTCCTATGGCAGCCCCATGGGTTATTCTCTTTTTTTTCTGCTAAGCTCCAGCACGTTTTTCTAACGAACAGATCTACATGATCAGAAGAATAATGCAGTATAACACTATATTATTTCCAAAAGTAGGCTGGAAAGAAAGAATGATGCCAAATAATTGAACACTCTTCAATATTAATGACTGTGTGCTCAAGGTAAGTTAACATTCCAGGGAGAAGAGCCTAGCCTGCCTTTAAGATCAATATCATATGCATAGGGATTATTTTGACATAGGCAAAGAATTCAGACATGCAATCTTCTACCTGGAGCTAAAGTATTATAGTTCTAGGAGGGTTATACACCACATGTTTCTTCTGATTAGGTATATCAGCTCTAAAGATATATGGCTGAGATCCTGCATTGTCAGATGTAACTGTCATGCCAGAGCTCTGTCATTGTAGTTCTTTCTGACAACGTTGCTGCAGATGACGTTTTCCAGCACCCTGATTTGCAGTATCTTGAAAACCATTGGTTGGGATGCTACCAACCTGAAATGTAGGATTGAGGGGTGATGTTTGGTTGCTAACAACCATAAATATAAATCCTGAGCAGATACGAGATAATAAGTCCAGTTTACAATCTTGTAACTACTGAAAAAGACACCAGACATATGAATCCTATCTTTTACAAGCAGAGAATTTCTCGACAAAGTGATGCAAGATCCTGTCATGTGGGTTAATGCACAAAGGCAGAGGTAAACACAACTATGTACTAAGCAGCTGCTGAAAAACATTATCTGTTTTTTCTCTAGTAGTGAGAACCTTTAAACCTCGTATAGCAGTATATATTTTTCTGTCCAACTCAGTAAGGAATCCTGTGAAAAAGCAAAATGCATGATTTTCTTAAATTACAGGATGAAACTCTAAGCCATATCAAGCATTGGTCTGGACATGATTAGGTCTTATTGGATTATTTTTCCAGACATCTCTGTGACATCTCAATCTGCAATTTAAAATTATTATTGATATATTAGTCTTAGATTTAAGATATCAAAGCTTTAGCCTTTGTCTGTTGTACTAATAGGGAAGGAAACATTCACTTCAGAAAAAGGATAGCTCTTATCATGCAAAACTGCCCCTCGGTGGGAATAAAAAGGATATGTATCCTGGTGTGCAGGGGAACTCCATCACAGTTGTCAAGACTAAAGCCCCTAAATCCAGCTTCTGCTTTCTGTAGCACAACTGGCACAACTGTCGCAGTGAGAAGATGCAAACATCAACACACAAGCCTCCAAGTGAGAGCTGAAAGGCCTAGTGAATGTATCCACATTTGCTTGTTGGCAGTTGACTGAATTTTTATTTGGTTTTTGGCAGCCACAGGTCAAATAAGTTGTATCACAAGAAACTAACAATCAAGCTTCAAAACACATATGGTATGTTGAACAGGTGCGGAACTCAATTGGAAACCCTAAGAAACATGTTTGCTTTGCTGTCCTGTGTCACCAGTAGACCTTCCAAACACTGCTTTCCCAAGGGACTCTAAACTGGGAGTGTCTGTAATTCTATTTTTTGTATCAGCTCCCTGTTGTTAAAACAATGATTAATAGGATTTTATGGTCTTGCTCTCTGCAATCTAATGGATTGCTCTTAAGAGGCATTTCCCCTGTATGTTACTCTGTTTACTATTGGTGCTGCATGCTTTATTATCTGTTAATTACTATCAGGATACTTGTTAGCATGTCAGGTTTATTCCCTGATAATGGAAATTCCAGCTTTCTATTGAAAAAGAAGTTGCCATGAAAATTAATACACAGTGGAGATGCTTTTCTTTACACAGGCCTACCAAACAAACAAACCATTTGATGATATAAGTATGGTGTTTCATGTGGCCATTCTTTTTATAAGTATAGGCAGATAGGCAGAGATGTACAGACATAAAAAGATACTGTATTATACTATATTTGACCTTTTTTGGTAACAACACTAGAGGGACTTTAGATGGAGAACTGGGAAGGGAGATGACTAGAGGTAATTTACAGAGGGAATTCAAATAATGAAGACAACAATGTAAAATACATGCAAATGGAAGAAACAGCACAGCCTAATGGTTCCAAACCTGATATTGAACCAAACAGGATGTTGGACATGCCTCCAGAATTTAGAGTTATTTACAGTTCCACAACCCTGCAGAGCCATGTCCCACTTAGCTGAAGAAGCTTACATGTTTGCAACAAAAAGTATAAATAAAACTAGCTCATCTAATATGGATTAAACCAGGCTTACCAACTAAATAATAAACAAGCAACTGACTAAAGTATTGGGGAGGGGTGGTTCAACTCACTAATCTGAAGAACCATGATAAAATCTTTCTAGATAGTACCAATTCAGACAATTACAGACAGCACACATCTTGAATGCCTCCTCATGCTTACAGGTCAAGGAAAAGGCTGTCAGCCATTACACATGCTGTTGCTGATCAAGATAAGTGCTTTGTGAAAACTTGTAAAGACAAAGTTCAGGAACCACTGGCTTGTCCTGTCAACACAAGCACACAGGACTCAAAACAGAGCCACGGACAGATGGAGCCTGTTACCTTAAATTCCATAGGTGTGTATTTCTCATTCTTGGGCGTTGTGTTGCCTTTGTAATGGAGGTGGTTGGGAGTGGTGGGGTGGATCACAGTCGACTCCTGGGATTGCCTCTGGCAGCGCTGACAGTAAATGTAGATCACAAAAGTTAAGAGGCTGGAGCCAAAGAAGCAGGAGACCCCCGTGGCGATCAGGTGGATGAGGCTAAACCCTGAGGGAGATAATCACATGGGAAGTGGTGGTCAGACACACAAAGAAGGGAAAATCAAACCCATGTGTTCAATAGCAATATATTATTAAAGGCACAAGATGCCATCGGCCTTTATTGTTGCTCTGTGCCGCAGGCAAAACATCACAAGATAATATTACTAGACTCCATACAGTATTACTCCATACAATATTACTACTATTCTGGCACTGCCTCTGAAATATATCCTGGAGTCTCACTTGTCTCATAACATTTATAATGTGTCTATATGGCAATTGAGATATATATATCCTCATGATCCATGTTACATGGAGAAGTGTATTGTGCTACACCAATGATCTAGCCAATTCCAGTGGCTCCTCTGTGGCTCCAAAAGAAAAGTCAGTATCATCATCTGGATCAATATGTGCTTGATGGTAAAGCCATATTATTATTCTCATGAAAAAAAGGTATTAGGAATGGTAATGGATGAATGACAGCACTGGACAACCACAGGGCAATTTTCTGCTTGCTTGTCAACAAGGCCATTTTGAAAGCAGCCAGTGCCTGCCATTGCAATTCCAGCTGACAGAAGCTTCCCTCCCTTGCTATCAGTTCTGCTCATCGTAGTTCCGCTTTAATGGGATCATATCTTGCTTTCTTAAAAGCCTTTCTTTCTCCCTTTGTTGATACTGAAACTAAACATTAAGCTGACAACCAAAAGGAACAAGGCATACCGACAACACACATGAATGGGTCATGGCAAGAGGAAGGTGAGGAAAATTCACCATCTCTCTAATCAGAAGGGGAAAAGGTCTTTGGGTCTGCCTGAAATACTTAAGGCAAAGACCTGACAAATGAAGTGGCTAACAGAGTACAGCAGAGATAAGACCATACCCAGCTATGAGGGGGGTCCCATTCAAAGTACCTTCTGGTGGGTTCCCTCATCCATCACTAGTAAAAACCACAGAAACAAGGTCTAGCTGTGTTTCTAATGTTTCGCCAATTGGTGGGACTACGTCAGGATTTTGTGGGAAATGAAGATGCTAGCTAGAAATGTCCAGCACTCAAATGAAATGAAATCACAGGATCATAGAGGTAGAAGAGACACAAAGGCTATCCAGTCCAATCCTGTCATACAAGAAAGCACTTCCAAAGCACTCTTGACAGATAGCTATCCAGCCTTTATTTAAAATCCTCCAGAGAAGGGAACTCACATTTTAAGGCAGCATATTTCACTGCTGAACCACTCTTACCAACAAAAAAGTGTATAGGTAGAGCTTCTTTTTTTCCCTGAGTTACAAACATCCGACTTACAAATGACTCATAGTTAAGAACAGGTCTGAGACAACAGGAAGTGAGGGAAATCTACCCCTAGGAAGGGAAATTCACTCCTGGAAGTTATAATGGCGAAAAGGTGTTCCCATTGAAGCTTTCTCACAAATCCACAAGTCATTTTTTTTCAAAATCCAGTGATCACAGGGACAGAAAGGGAGGTGAAATCTTCTGAACAGGGACAGAGACAGCAAAACAAACACCACAGGGATGTTAACTCTTTCCTATGACATCCAAAGCTTATATAAATAGATAGATAGATAGATAGATAGATAGATAGATAGATAGATAGATAGATAGATAGGCTGGAGTTACACTTAAAATGTACCTATTCAGACTGACATACAAATTCAACTTAAGATACTTAAACAGGGTTTTCATATCAATTCTTTATCTTCTTTTCTGCATGCTAAACAACCATCTGCCTAAGCCACTTCTCATAGGTTTTGCTTCCAGATCTTTTACCCTTTTTGTTGCCCTTCTCTGGACTTGTTCCAGCTTGTCAATATCCTTCTTGAATTGTGGTGCCCCAGAACTGGAGATCTGACTAAAGCAGAAATAGAGTTGGATGATGACTTCCCTCATTCTAGACACTATACTCTTATTAGTGCTACCTAGAACTGCATTGGATAAAGAGGCACCATTGCTGAGGACCATTTGGGTTCTGTCGGTCAATCAATTACAAAACCATTGGACAGTAGCCCTGTCTAGCCCACATTTAACCAGTTTATTTGCATGAAAAGCACAGGAGACCTTGTCAAAAGTCTTACTGAAATGAAGATATGCTATATCCACAACATTACCCTCATCTAGCAAGTTTTTAAAATTGTCCAAAAAAGGAAATTAGAATAGTCTAAAAGATTTTACAATGCAAATAAGTAGAGATACAAGACTTCAAATGCGTCTAAATCCAGTGGGTAGTCAAGGACATGTACCAACGAAGGGTACAAACACAGTGCAAAAACGTAGCAAACAGTCCAAAGTACAGTAGAGTCTCACTTTTCCAACATAAACGGGCCGGCAGAACGTTGGATAAGCAAATATGTTGGATAATAAGGAGGGATTAAGGAAAAGCCTATTAAACATCAAATTAGATTATGATTTTACAAATTAAGCATCAAAAAATCATGTTATACAACTAATTTGACAGAAAAAGTAGTTCAATATGCAGTAATGCTATGTAGTAACTACTGTATTTATGAATTTAGCTCCAAAATATCACGATGTATTGAAAACATTGACTACAAAAATGCGTTGGATAATCCAGAACGTTGGATAAGCGAGTGTTGGATAAGTGAGACTCTACTGTAGTTGAGAAAGATGGAAGTAAAAAGAGAAAGGTTGGACTTTAAATAAATGAACAAAGACTTTTGGTATCACACTGTTGCAAAACCACTTGGGATTTTAAGAAATAGGTTTTTCTATACCTTTTCCTATACCTTAGCTATAATATCAACATACACTGATTTTGCAATGAAGGCTTTACCAAAAAAGTTCTAGGAACTATAAAACAGCTCAATTAAAAATAATCTGCTGTCTTGGTTATTAGGCCTGTTCCTGTGGTTATTTGAGGCACTGATTCAGAAAATTGCATTAGTTCTAGTTTCTTAGGGCCTTTTCAGACAGGCCCAAAATTCGTGATGGGTTCCGGATTAACCTCAGGCATCCAAATGACATCTCAGATAAATCCGGATTCATCCAAAGTAAACCGGGATTTACTCTGTATTAAAAATAACACCTGAAAAGATCTGGACCTTCAAAGGGATAGATTCTCGGCACTGTCTTCCACAATCCCAAAGGCCATTCCCCATTACCATCCTGGTTCTTCAGACTCTAGGAGCCCAAGGGAGGAAGATGGAACCCCCATCCTCCCCTTCCAGCCCCCCATTTTCCCCTTAAACTTACTGGAAGGGCCTGGCGTCTTCAGGCCCCTTGGAGTATTTTCTAACGTCATTTTGATGCATCAGAAGCTTACTCCAAGGGGTCTGACGACGCAGACAAATCCCTCTGGTAAGTTTAGAGGGGAAATGGGGGGGGGGTCTGTCATCTTGCTAGACATAGCCAACCACTCAGGATAAACCTGGGTTTTGGGCCCTCTATATGGCCTAAATCTTGAAGGGAATCGGGATTTTAAATCCCGGTTCCTTCTGCGATTTGGCCCTGCCTTGAAGAGCACTTAGATACAGTTGTAATGATTTTCAATGGGCAAGCAGATGAACACTGGTATATGACATATGTTCTGTACCCCCAAAGCTAGAGCTGATAGGGTGAAACTAGTGTCATTTTTGGAATCAGCAGGTCAAATATACCCAGAAATAGGGCTAACATTTGAGGCACCAAAATGTGTGTTGGCCGGTTTAATCAGTATGGTGCTGAGAATTTTGTTTCTGTTGTGCTGAACTGTTTCCTCCTGGAAACAACAGCTCTTCTCAGTTTTACCACCGACAAGATAACACTATTTTTCCTTGTGCTTTTGCTGCTAATCTGGATAGCATGAATTTTCTTTGAATCTCTAGGCTGGCGTTTATAGCAAGGCATTCTGGTTTACTGCTGTTTTGCTACCTATCGTGCTATTTCACTCAGTTGCACTTCTATACAGCAGGATGAGTTTCCAAATCATTATATTTTTGCTAGATATTGAAAGTTGCTAAGGCATAAATAATATATGCCATAGTGAATGCAGATTATAACAGTATATAAGAATGCAGTGGCACTGAGAACATCAATAACAATGCATAATAATGTATATGAAATTAATAAGGGGTCCCTGGACTGAGGCAGACACCTGTCAGGATGAATGAAGCATGCAGAAGGACAAGTTTGCTTTTAACACAACTGGAAACCTAACCCTTTCTTGCAGTCACACTTCAGGAGGAAACAACACCAGAAGACCAGAAGCTTTTGTTTATTCTATTGTTAACATAATACGTTTTTGTGCTGTGATTAATAAATATCTTAAAAACAATAATCTTAAAAAGATCACCAAGAAACCTGTTTATTTATATGGGTCTCTGTAGGAAATCAATAGAAATTGGAAAACATCTCCTGAAGCCCTCCAAATCTGCTACTGCTAATCATCTTCAAAAGAAATGTGGCACTTCTCACGGTCCACTTATGAAGCAAATAATAAAAAGTATTCTCTGTTATTGTGACCCTGGCCCATGGAAATCAGCTGGGAAAAATACAGAGAGTTAATCATTTTGATGATTCATAATGGTATACCTATACTACAGGTATCAATAACCTGGGGAACGTAGTTAGGTATGGATGCTAAGAACTCTGTGCTAGAGAACCTCAGAGCCCCTCACAAAGGAAAAATTCCATGAGTGGAATGAGTACAAAATCAATGTCTAAGTCTGTAGTGTAAATATGCTCTCCAAGGAGGAAGCAGAACTTTTTCATATGGAAATTTTTGTTGAAGTGAAAAAGGATTTGGGGAGGTTTTTTTGCATCACTGTCAGATTCTGCCCTACATTAAAGCTTCTACTAAGAAGCAAAATATTAGGAATGTTATTGAGGGCATCTTTACACTACAAACATGTATTGGTTTTATACTCATGCATTTCTCATGAAGACTACAGTTTGGAGAGGCCACTGGGAATTCTCTGCCAGAAATTCCAAATTTACAAAGTTCAGGATTCCGAATCTATCAACAGGCAAGAATGTTCAATGCGCCAAAGTAAATGTATTATTTGGTGTGAGAGTCAACATGGTGTAGTCGTTTGAGTCATTTGGAGTTTATTTTTGGAAATACACTGAATGACCCTGAGTAAATCACACTAAGACTTGGAGCAAGGATAAATTTCCTCTAAATAAATCTTGCCAAAAAACCCTAAGATAGGGTTGAGTTGAAATATAATAAAACAATTGAATATGTTTTAATGGAGGAATAATAAGAATGAAATGTCAGGATCTAGGAGGCTCACTGATGGAGTAGAGGGTGAGAATGAATGAATGTAGTCTCCAACAGATTAGGTTCAAGAAAATGTGGTGCTTAGGAAGTGGGCTTCTGTTGCCCTAAATTATACATTTTGCCAGTCTTATCAAGGGTATTATTTTTGCTCCCCCTTGGAAAAAATGTTTCGCTGAATAAGAACCCCACATTCTCCATCTACAGTTTGCTTGCAATGAACTCCACTGACAACTCTCCAATTAACTGAGCACTTAGGAAAATTGAGGAATCTCTCTTCATCTTTTCCAGTCCATTTAAAAAGGAGTTACAGAGGAAAAGGCTCTTTCGGGTAATTAATCATTCTGAGATTTTTCCGTCTCCCAAATTAAAATCTTACACCAGAAAACTAAATTGCAAATACTTTCCCTCCCCTCTCTAACTCAGACAATGAGACTCCAGTGGAATTAAGGCTATCAATGGGACATGAACTGCACAGATTAATGGTTGGTTTGATGCTTCCCAGAAAAGAGTAGTCAGGTTAAGATAAAAATAAGATCTGTAGCTAGTTGTACAGTACCTCCACAGTTCGTGCTCTCGTCAATGCTTGAAGCTGGCAGTATTACTAAACAAAGAGGGAAAAAACAGTGAAGAGGAAATGTCATTTTTTGCCATCTGTGACATTCTGCAGGCAATTAAAACCCCTTTGCTCAATACCTCACAAGTTAATCTCTGCGGTAAATAGAGGGCTTCCCTGATCTTAGGCAAAAAAAATTGAATGAAATGTAGGGGAGAAAAAATCTTTTTAAGAACTGTACTCCCTCCCTGTTAGTTCAGAAGCACCAAATGGATTGCAAGCTATCTAAATACAACACACACAAAAGAAATAACTTAGAAATAACATTTAATTCTAGTGAGAAATGTGCCAATTAAACAATGCCTTGCAGAAGTAGTTACCCTCCTCCCCTTTCAACATTTCCACATTATGTTGCCTGGCAATGAAATGGATGTAATTGGAAGCGTTACTGCTTGAAGTACATTATATTCTCAACACTGGAAAGGTGCAGAATATTTTTTTCTTGTGGCACAAAAGTTAAAGTAAACAAACACACCATGTACTTATGAATGAATACTGCAAGTCACTATAAATTACACAAAAAAAACCTTTCAATGTTGCAATGAGTTGTTTCAGAAACATGCAGACCAACAACACAAAAGACCAAGCCCTTGCCCTTCCCATGCCTATGAATGAAACATGAATAGAACCATTTATTCCAGAACCATCATTCATACGCAAAAAGGCAGTTTCGTTGGAATTCATTAAAGAGATTTATTTTATGTATTTGGCCATCAGATAAATTGATAGCCAGTAGCTAGGTCACTTTTATAAGTATTAGCAGCACATTTTTGGAGGAAAGGTTTATCATCAGCTATCAGCTCAGATAGACTTGAACTCAGATAATACAGGGGCTGCTTCCAGACAGCACTTAAATGCACGTCAAAGCGGGTTTAAGAAACCGCCTTCGGAGCATGTTTAACTCTACATGCCACCCCTTAAAGCACATGCTTTCCTTGAGGGATGTCCAGATGCCCTTCTGGTACCTTAAGGGAAGGTCGCTCTTGGAAAATGAGAAAGTTGCTATCCTGAGCTGGAATTACAGCAGAGCCACTACCTCTAAAAGTGAAATTTGTAAAAATCTTCAGAAGACTATACAAGAAGCAACTAAACCTGAAGAAGGGACACCCATCCTGAAACAAGGACATAGAATACCCTGGGAACCCTTGTTGTTTTGTTTTTGCTTTCTTTGAATGCACATTCTGAGAACTCGTTCTTGCTTGGGACTTTGATGAATTTGTTTAAGGGGTAAAACCCCCATTCATAAAGATTAGCATTTGTGCTACTTCTTCAACCAAGCTTCAAGACTTATATCTGCATGTAACTACATTAGTTTATGAACTCTTTCATTTGTGGCTTTGGAAAATACATAAACATAAATGCAATGTTTGCTATAATGCTGTGAAATAGTCAATATTTGTTTAAATCTTATGTGCCTTTGTTAATTATACGTTTGCTACTTCAGTTCTATTATATACGGTGTGTAATAGGACAACCTTTCTCTATACCTTAAGGGAAGGCACTGAGACACCCAATCCCCCCCAAAGGCCTTAAAATAGACAATAACTTACCCGGCCACCATAGGCCTCGTAGCACACTTCCTGGAATGTACCCATGTAGCGCTAAGAGATGGCCGGGGGGGGGGGGTGTCAATTCCCCCCACCCGTTTCTTAGCACTACATTGGTACATTCCAAAAAGCATGCTGAAAGGCATAATAGTGGCCAGGTAAGGTTTTTTATTTTATTTTAAAGGGGGGTTTTTTTTTTGGGGGGGGGAGGACTTGGGGAGGTGGTGGGTTGCCTTTTTGCTTCTTCGGGCATACTGGGCCCAAAGAAGCGAATTGCACTGTGTGGACGGACCCCTTGGTAGTCCAGAGACTACAGAGGGGTCAGTCCCCACAGGACCCATATTCCATTAGACACTGGTCTTTTAGGAATTAATTAATTTGATTTCACCAGAGGCGTTGTTGGGATGCCTCCAGTAAAACCATGGGAGCTCCCACGTTAGGTGCCCTGTCTGGATGAGCTCTGAGAGCTTTCATGCTCTTTTCACGGGCTTTCCAGGAGTTGAAACTGGTCTGGTCCATAAAGGTTTACCTAATAATTTTATGAACTTCATGCGTCAGCAATAACCACAGACATGTATATTATAAGGAGTAAGGCGTAGGAAGTTTCCCACACATTTATGGCACTTAGACATAATTGGGGGAAGCTATCTAACTGAAGGCTGCCTATAGTCTTGAGATAGCTAAATAATACATTTGCAAAATGCATCATGGTTAGCATCATTTCCTCCCACACTAAGTATTCTAAACCTCTCTTTAAGTGTCTTTCATGATGTAGCTCAAGAAACCAATCTGAACAAAACAATTAATCATATCTGTCATTTCTGAACACATAACCCAATTAATATTAAAAGCAGCTTTATAATAACTTTCCCTCCCATAAGCTACACAAAACAGGCTCTACTATTTTTCCTGGTTAGCAAGTCCGTGGACTGATTCCATAGCTTTCATAAGAAATTACACCTACCTGGGATTTCATTGTACAAGCAGTCTTGGTACTGCGTACTGTTCCCAGAACATTGAGAAGACCCAGGGCTATGGATTTCACAGTAACGACTTCGATATTGGATCCCATCTTCATTACATAAGCTCCAGTCAGACCATTCAGACCAGCCTCCTTACAAAAAAGGATCCCAAAATTAAGACAGGTTCTATAGAATTATTATAACAACAACAATGACTACTGTAGGGATTAAGACGGACCAAAAATCATGGAATTTCTAAACATGGGCACCTCGTGAAATGTTGTGACATCTGCCCAATATCCCAGAGTAGGAACACAAGGAGAACCAAAAAATAACAAAATCAAGTATCAACCTTAACAACGGCATCCAGCGTGATTCAGAATGTGAACAAACATATTCTACAATAGCACTCTCATTACAGCTATGTTGGGCAATAGACCACACTTTGAAAGATTAGGCTATTTAGGGCTCACTCTTTTTCATTGCTTTCAAAGTCCAGAAGTACAATAACATCAGTCCTGGAATCTTGGAATACATTCTCAAAACATGAATTTTAACAGAAACCAAATGACAGCATCATAAAACATTGTGAGCTGCTTTAAGTACTTTGTTAAAATGGATTTATAACACATCAGGTACCATAACACAGAAGAACTGACAAAAAGCAACTGAGAGGCCAGCATTTTTGAGGCTGCCCTTCCCATCCTAACTGCATTACAATCTCTGGGAGGCAGTCACTAAGCTCTGAACAAAACTACACCTCAAAAGCCATGAGATACTGGAGCAAGTCATTAAACTCAGATGCTAACAATATTCACGTCTCTTCCTCTCTCTTGTATTCAGAGCATTTCACCTTCTGGTTGTATGCTTCTTTCCATGTCACAGAACTTGATCCAGCAAAACATAAAACAAAACTACTCTACCTTCACACAAGTGGGTATTGCACAGGGCTTCCTCCGTGTGCAGGCCAATGCAGATGTCCTCTCCATTTGAGGGTGCTGGGTTGGTGCACGTCCGAGTTCTCTGGTAGTGTCCACTTCCACATGTGGCTGAGCACTGAGACCAAGGAGTCCAGCAGGACCAGGAGCCTTTCACTGAGAATTAATAGAGGGAGGTGCATGAGTTCACTTCTGTGTTTACTTTAACCAAACCACCAATCCTAGAACTTTTTCACAAAGGAGGGGCAGTACAACTCTCGTATACACAGGGGATAGGGTTCCAGCTGAACTGTGGATATAACTGCCATTAAATGACCTTATTCCTAGTCCCAGCATCCCATCTCTGGAGGACCTAGCAAATTCCTAGAGGGACCATCTCCCCCCAGGTACAAGTAAGTGAAAATGTCGCTTTGGATTCTACAGTAAGGAAGATCGTACTATATAGTGAAATCCATTAAATTTTTAAATGCAGTATTATGTATAACTGTCCTGTATATCACAGGATCCAAGTCTCACATAGAAGAAATACAGCCAGCCCCCTACACTTGGGGGTTTAAGTTTTATTGATTTGGTTAGTATGTTCTCTCTAGGAATCTCTAGGTCCTCCAGGGCAGCTCTAGGATGAACACTGGCCAGAGGCTGCTCACAGAGTGTCACTGGAGTGCCTAGAGATTACTAGAAATAATACTTTTCTAGGAATCTCTTAAATCTTCCATAGCGGTGCTATGACTACCTTCTGACATATATTGACCATAGAGTTACCCTGGAGGAACTAGAGATTCCTAGAGATGTTGTCACAGGTTTAAAAAAGTAAGTTTTTTAAAATATGCATTCATTCCATTTTCATGGAATGTTCTATAGCCTTAGCCCCTGAAAAAGTGTAGGTCCTACTGTACACTAAAATGTATCTAAAGCTGTTAAATCTATTCAGGCTGAGAGGAGTAAACTGTAAGATAAGCATGATTTAAAATGCCTGGATTTTTTTTTTTTAAGAACTACAGGAGTTGAGAAGACTAAAGAAAGTTTGGTAGGTAATTTCTCTGGGAAAACTCCTCCATGAATATGGTGCTACTACCAGTAAGACACTTTCACTTTATTTGCCAGAAGCAGCTTTAGCAAGAAGAATAGTCAGGTATATATGGGAGAAAGTTGTCTTCTGGGTAACATAATTCCAACTTGTTTAAAGTTTAAACCACCACCTTAGCTTATATCCAGACACAGAACTGGAGGCAGTGCAGCTAACAAAGCACAGACAAAATATGCTCTTCTTAAACGCTTCTTCTGTTTTCAGTTTCATCCCACAAACTATGCAAGGGTGGTTGACTTCCAATGTTTCCTCAACATCTAGTTTTGGAATCTAATGCATAGAGAGACTAGAAAATAACCTCATTTGGCTATCTGTGCCCCCTAAAGATTTCTGGAATCAGGTCTGACCATTTGGAAGACTAAAAAGAGAGTGTGGATGTGCGAATGAAGTGCTGTAAGAAATGAATTCTGCACTGGGGAGACATACTGCAAATGTTCTGCAAGGATAATTATGTTCTATCACTTCCTTCATGCCTATCATAACTCATCTTCTAGCTACCTCTAGCTCTGGCTCCATGTGCATTTAGTCACGGGCAGAAAGCAGGGGACATCAAAGGTCTCAGCAGATTATGTCATCTTTCTGTGCCTGACAATAATGACATGACCAGATTCTTGACCGGTCACCACATGCTCATGGAGGAGGACTCCTGCAGCAAAAGAAGCAGCTCGGTGGGAGGCTGGTTACTGTGCAATGCATAGAGAATGCCAACCTCTTGGAAGTGTAATTTATGATGGAAGAATTCAAAGACTTAGCTGTGTTAGACTGAGTTAGTATGCAAAGGAATGAGACTGAAAGAAAAAAGTTGGTACCATACATTTCCATAGATTTAAGAATATTTCATCAGATAAATGGACTTAAAACTACAAAACTTTAAGTGATTAACCTTTTCCCCTCCATTTGTTTCAGAAGAGCCACAAGATTTCTTTGCAAGTTACTAATAGGATGCTAGTCATAGTTGTCATGGTTTTGGGAAAGGGATGGGACCGGGTGTGTGTGTCGTTTACTAATCCAATTCAGCAAGAAATAAGAACATTAAAAAGGCCAAAGCCCAAGTACAGTTAAAGACCTGTTCACAATATTCATATAACACTATGATTCCACATTAACTCTCACGACGACATCCTATGGAATCCTAAGGTTTGCAGTTTGGTCAAAGGCAGCAGAAGAGCTTCTAAATTGAGAATTTTAAAGGTCAGACTACTGATCCCAAGAGTCCATAGGACAGAACTATGGCAGTTAAAATACAATCACAAATCTGCAATTGTGAAGTGTGAAAGGACTTCAGGAAAAGACTACCAACCAGAAATGGGCAAGCACAAACTCTTCTTGGAAACATCCTTACAGAATGAGGCAGAAAACCAAAGGACTTGATGTAGTCTAGAAGCTGCTATTTAAACTCAACACCTGATTCTGTATGGATCTCAGTTGACTAAAGGATGAAAGATGCAATATTTTATGGCAACTTATTTAGGAAACACCACTCTGAATGTAAATATTTCTTTTCTTGAGTTTGGCTTATAACCACAGCCTGACACAGTAAAAACATATGAAAGCAGGAATTTGTGTCTGACTAGTACTGCGAGATGAAGGTCTTCTGAAGTGTTGTATTTAACATATAGGAGAGTCATCATCTGGGTTCTGCTTCAGCCAGCAAAATGTTCTCAACAGGCAATTGTGTCCAAGAATGGTTGAGGGAAGAGGGGACCCATGCATAGCACACTGCCATCCCAAACTAAGACCGACAGTAAGAGGAGAAGAATAATTACCTGGACACGGATGTGGGTTACAATCTTGATATTCCATTGCAGATCCTATACAAGGCAGACCACCATTTTTGGGTTCTGGATTGGTACAGGTTCGCTTCCTGGTTCTGAAGCCCAGTTCACAATCCCGGGAACAAGATGACCATCCACCCCAAAAGGACCATCCACCATTGATGATCCTAATAGAGGTTTTTCCACTTTTCAGAAGGTCATCAACCAGAGCTGGAGAGAAGGAGCAGGTAGGGAAGAGGAGAGCCGAATTGGAAAAGTCAACATTGGAACATATAAAACCCCTTTAAAAAGATCAAACACAGCCTTCTCAAGGTTTCCAAATTTTCACTTGACATAGAAAGTATGCCCAAACTCTCTCATGTGCATGATGTTATCTTTATTTTCAACGTTGAAGTTACAGAAGTGAGCAGGTTAATTCAGGCAGTTAGCATGATCAGTTATGCTAGATCAGAGGTCCCCAAACTAAAGCCTGTGGGTTGAATGCCATCCTCCAAGGTCATTTACCCAGGCACCATCTTAAACTTTAGACTTCAGATATCTGCAGCATGCATAGGTTCGTGTTTTTTTTTTCAAACTATACTCCAGCCACCCAATAGTCTGAGGGACTGTAAATCTGCCCTCGGCTTAAGATGTTTGAGGACCCCTGTGCTAGATTATACTGGAAACAACTTTGCTTCCCTTTACTACAGAAAACCTCAGCCATATAGACAAACCAGCTTCTCCCCTTGTTTTTCCAAAGAAATGAGAAAAAGGAGTTTATGGCTGAGTAATAGTAAATTGGCAATGGTCCTGCTTCCCAGTGATATTGTTTTAATCCAATCTCATGCAGAGGTGCATCGCAACCTCACTGACAAGAGGAACCAGCATATTTTTATTTAGCTTATTTATCAAGGTAAATACTCAAATGTGAGGCTTTAGTTATCATAGAAAATTTTGCACCCTATCTCAATTTTATAAAATGCTTGTTTGTTTCCCCAGCCCGACCCCCTGCAAATCTTTTTGCTTATAACCGGACCTCCAATTCTTCTTCTTCATAGAATGACATGCCTACCTTTATTTAGTAAGGACCCTAAAGCTCTTGTGCTATGTGGTACCAACAGCTGTTGTGAGTCTGTACTGTGAATGATTCATCTTGGCTAAATTTTGGAGGAGTGACTTGTTTGGAAAACAACTTCACGACTATTTCATTCAGAATGGCCAGGGAATTCAGAGGTTTGTAGACTATTAAAATAACCTTTTCAAGTTGTAATGTAAGAACACTATCTGCCCTCTGGGGTAGGGGTGTCAACTTTGAATCAGTCTGGCCAAAAACAACATATATCGAAGCTGAGTAAGTTAGGAACTGACTAAAAACCCCTCTGATCCAACACTCTGTTCCAAAGGCAATCGATCAGATGGTTCTGGGAGGCCAAAAACCAAGGCACAAGCCAGAATGGCACTCTCTTACAAGTGTGACCACAAGGAGAAAATAGCTAGGTCTTCTGGCTAATGCCTATTAGTATCTATTGTTATTTTTTCTAAACTAGGAATTACCAAACATTCTAATTTTTCCTTGTCAAGAAATTGTTCAAGCCCACAATCACTCTAATGTAGAAAATTGCTACTTTTTGCAACTTTTCAAGAGTCTACAATCAAGTGTGCCTGCACTACACTTGTATTTCATTTAAGGCATAAAACATATTATGATATTGGCAGTTTTATTTTTAGCCCTTTCCTTAATGATTCTTGGCAGGGAATTCACCTATTTCACAGCAGCCAGTCATTGGGTCAATGTTTTCCTGAGATTTCTGTCACACCCTCAAGATCAAATTTCTTGAGTAGTCACTGCCAGCTCAGTCTGCTTGGTAAGAGATTAATAACTGATTTGGAGATTCCAGGCCAGCAACAGTTAGAATATTTATCCAACAAATCTCTGCAGGTAATTATCTATCCAATCTCTGAAGGAGGCTAATAAAAAACATTTTTCAGGAAATTAATCTGGCAGATTAGAAAGAAGAAGAAAAAGACTGGAGGCAAAATAGAATTTTCTCCCAAAGTGACAAGGAAATCGTCCTAAGACATGTAAAAGACTATTATTGCCAATTCACACAAAATGGCACTTCATTATGTTCAAAGCAGAAGCTATGTTTATTTCTATCTGGCCAAACCACAAAAATGTGGCAAATATAGGTTATGCTCATCACATAATGAGCAGCAGAAACCAAAGTGAAACCAAAAATATGGCCTGAGTCTGCTGGTTTTGATTTGTCCACTGCTATTAACAACGGTTGGCTGATATCTACCCCTACTTTTCATCTGGCCATGCCTCTCATAAAAATAGTAAGGAGCTTAGCTTGACCACAGGTTATCTTCAGTTGAAAAGGTACATACAATCAGTGTCGCAAACTGCTGAGCCATCATTGGGGCAGAATCGAGATTCCGTCTTCTTTCGACCAAACTGGAGATCATGGGGGTCGGCAAGCTGAGCCCGGCAAGTGTAGCGGAAGCGCTGCTCCTGGCGAGCCCCACTTTGGGTGATGTTGGTGGGCATCCATGGTGTCCATGGCGTGTTTCTCCGCACCTCCGGACATGCCTCTGGGTTGCATGTTTTATACTCCTATGAAAAAGGGGAAAAGAAAAGAAAAAGACACAGTCCTTATAATTTGTCTGAGGAATTGGAATGCCATTCAACGTAATAAATAGGTTTCTGTAGAAACAGAAACAAAACTCAAAGGTAATATATGCAATTATTGCTCCCTCCTACTGCAATGAAATCTGTAGTCACACATAGCTGCATTAAGTAAAACTAAAAATATTAGATTTCATTTAATCATTAATTTCCTCATAACAATTTCTATGAGTCTGCTGCAAAAAAAAGCAACAAAGAGTCTTTTGGATCCTAAAAATTAACAAATTATTATGCCTCTGGCTTCAGCAAAAGAATAATTATATGCCAAACATAAACAACACATGTAGAAGAATTCCCAATTTATTAAAGACTCATGAAATGACATTTATTAGGATTATTGTGTGAATCACCAGATGGGATAACAGACTAACCTAGTTAACTATCTTTTAGAAACTCTAGAGTAGGGCAGATTTTGCCAACTTCTTAACTATGTCTTCAGCGACCACCTGTTTTCTTTATACTGCAGAGCTCAATGTGAGTCAATGAGAACTGAACTAGGCTCATTTTGCTTAGCCCCACCCCATCATCTTCATAGTCCCATCTGGACCTTTTCCTGACATGATGCTAGAATATAAAAGAGACCCCAAGAGCTGGCTTTCAGATATGTCATGATTCATTAGGAATCAAGTTTTTCGTAACTCTTAGAAGTGTAGGCACTGGTCTCACAGAAGCAGAGCTTTCAAATTAAAACAGAATTCTTCATCAGGCTAAATGAAAGGCATATGTTTCTTGACATTCCATAACTGCAGAATGTTGATCCAACACTGCAGCAGGTGATCCCTTGTATGTTTTTAAAATAGAAAAAATTCTGTTAGCTCTTCCACTTGTGTGTGTGTGTGTCTGTATGTATGTGGTGAATGCCAAGAAGAAACACTGAGGGAAGAATGAGCACCATTGTGAGGAAAGAGAAAAAAGGGAATGAATGCTTAGGATGGTGATAGGCAGAAAGACCAGAAGTAAAAGAAAGAATCCTGATGAGAAGAGGATGTGTCTATACTGTAGAAGGGACAAGGGATGTGTCTACACTGTAGAATTAATGAAGTTTGATACCACAAACTGCTCAATGCTATGGAATCCTTTGTAGTTTACTGAGGCACAAGCGATCTTTGGTAGAGCAGGATAAAGACCAAGAGAAACTATAGCTCCCATGATACCATAGCATTAAGCCACAGCAGTTAAAGTAGTGTCAAACTGCATCCATTCTACAGTGTAGATGAACACAAGGATTGTGCAGAAGAGCCAGGAGAGAATCTTGCCAAAGACCTTGTCTTTGTTCCCTATGTCAACAACCTCATCCATTTTCTGTTGCATGCTCAGCACTTTCTTCTTCCTGCATCAAGATCCAGACTACCATTAAACAGGAATCTGATGAAAATGTAACTGGAAAAAATATAATCTAGACCAGCGGTGCTCAACCTGTGGGTCTCCAGGTGTTTTGGCCTACAACTCCCAGAAATCCCAGCCAGTTTACCAGCTGTTAGGATTTCTGGGAGTTGAAGGCCAAAACACCTGTGGGGACCCACAAGTTGAGAACCACTGATCTAGACTAAACTAAACTAAAACATACCACAGCACAGCCTGGGCAGGTGTTTCCATTTTCACAGGATCTCTGTCTTGAGTGCACTCCTCCACCACAATTCGCACTGCATTTATTCCAAGGGCCCCATGATGCCCAGAAGATTGGTAAAGGGCACGGACTGTTCTCATTGCAGAACCTAAGTGAGGAAACATTGTGCGAAGGAAGAAAAAGAAAGAACAGTGAGCCAGTGTCCAGAGTACAAAAAAGCCAGGAAAAGTTCTAAATAACTCTTCAAATAAACCCTAACACTAGGGGTGGGTGTGGGTGGACATCATCTTTCTGGAAAGCTTCCATCTGGTTAGTTTATTAGAAATGCAAATTCAGCATCACAAGGAAAAGTGACTGGCCAGATACATTAATTGTATTTTAATCCCATTGAAATCAATGGCAATTAAGTCTTGACAAATTTATTCCTTTGATTTCATTGGCATTCTAGCATTTTTGTCTGCACTGATCCAAATCATTATTGCCTGCGTTCAAGTCAAGGAACTGGATATACTTTAAGAATCTGGGGTGTTATTTCATTTAGTACTTTAGTATTCATTTGATCATTTTAACTAATGAGACTGTTTTGCTTGCTGATTTGTATTTACAGTATTTACTTATTTCTCCAACATCAATCTGTCTATCTTTTCTCAAAAACATAATTCAAGCTTCTGAATCTCTTTATTGTTTCACTGATTGCCTTTTTATACCATTTGTAAACAATATGTCCTTTGGGTGGTTGTCTTTTCATCATGAACCCCGGCTCAGATTGAAATGATGCTGATATATCAGATGACAGTTTCTAAACATACCTTATATGAAATTAATTTTTACTCTCTTTTAAATCAAAGAAATCAGTGCTCCTATTTAACCATTCAATTTTTAAAGATATACCATCATTAGAAAGAAAGAGTTAAAATTCCATTTCCAAGGGCTATGGATTTAATCAAGAATAGAAATATCTAAAGAGTTCAGAATAAGACCTTTTCCATTCTAAATTTGAATGTTTTTGAATTGAAATTCTAGGCCAAGACATCATTTTTAGTAACTTATAGGTTGCAGGTGAATGTATATTTTACAAATGTTGTGGATGTAGTCAAGTATGGAAATATCTAGAATTCAGAATAATGAAATGAGTCATTTTTACTATTTTAAATTACTAACGATGTTTTTCTTCTTAACATATCTAGGTCAAGAAATATTTTATAATAACATATATGTTTTGCTTCTGCATTTGCACTTTCAGGAAAAGTACCACATGTGTTTTCAAATGCTGAGTCCACTGTTGGGTCATGATTGTGTGCGTGTCCCATTGGCTACTAATATTTGTATAGCCCTTTAAAACACACGTTCACATTGAATTATATTTCACAGTTTCACTGGCATACCTTCCCTACACCAGCAAAATGCCCACTGTGATACTAAGTGTTATGTGTTGTGCCTGTGCTTACAGCAATACATATCAAAGGACTCTAGATTACCTGGACTGCATACAGGTTCATTTTGTAGAAATCAGCAAATAAGCCAGATGCACTTTAAAATTGTACTTCAAATGCATTTAACTTTCACTCAATAGATGAGTAATAAACAACATTAACATTGACTTCAAGGGACTTTCTCTTTATGTACATAAGTAACACCACAGTTTGTAGTGGAGGCTGATTTGCACGAACAACCAATAGTCATCCTACAGTTGTTTTTAAAAGCAGCAGCCATGCTGTCCTCTCTTTATAAGGAACCAAATAAATAATAACTACTTCTCCATGCAAACAAATATTGGTGCTGCATGTGGCTTTAAAGCTCTTTGAATAACTGTGAACATTTATTTCCGTTATGCTTATATTTTTTAGTTGTTGGTTCCTTTCTGTTACAAACCCGCAGAAGTGGAATCTATAAGGTAAAGGTCAGTTTCTCCTTTCCTCCAGTGAGTTAGCCAATTTACACTTCACAGCTACACACAAATACTGTGCTATCTGACTTATAAACATGTATGGTTTTGTAGACGTTTTCCTGGTAATCCTACAAACTTCCATCTTTTCCCAAAGATGTGGATACCTTCCCATTTTGGCTCCATTTTTACTGGCACTCATCATTTCAATTTGTTTTTAGACTGGGGGACGGATGGACCATGCAGAAGGCTGCACAAGCATTCATAGAGTGGTTGAGATGGGAGAAGTAACATTATGCAATATCAAAGGCAACAATCCTTTGCATGTTTTAAATGGCCATGGTGTGATTAAAAGCTATGACAACATCTTGAGGCATGTTATTATCTGGATCCTGCATTTCCCTCCTAGGGACTGAAAAACAGTTTACTGTTTAATGTAAAACAACTAAGAGATAAATATGAAAACAGCCTTAATAAAAATTAACCCAAAATATACACAAAGCAAATTAAACAGCATATATTTCCCAATAGCAGTAGAATGTAATTGTGAAACTATTATTCAAAAAAAGGTTTGAAAAAGCAAAATTTTACAAGGTGCTTGAAAAAAAAAAGGATTGCCAAGTAAATATATCTGATGGGAGTGTTCCATAACCACAGAGAAGACCTTTTCCTGTTGCCAGTTGCCCAACCTACAGAGATGGGTGCCACCAGAAGAGAGGCAATAATCTGAGGAATGGGCAGGTTCATCTAGGAGAAGACATCTAGGAAAGGACACTAATCCATGTGGTGTAGGTATCCTTAAAAAACCCCCACAGAAACCCAGATCTCTTGAGCCAAGAAGCGTGACAGATACTTAGGGATGGGGGACGACTCTCACCGCTCCTCTCTGCTTTGTCCGACACAGACCCTGCCTCCGTATCGCGGAGCAGGGTTGCTACACGACCTCTGACGGACCTGAAAGCCAATCCCACAGGAAGTGCTGCAGGGGGCCCAGGACGACCATGGTGTCCAAGCTCCATTCCTGACAGAGGGGAGGGGGGAGGAAGAAAGATAAAACATGGCATCTGGGTTAATTTCTTGTGTTTTGTTTCAATTTCATGGAAAATTCAACACCACTGGCTATGGAGTAACCAGCAGGTTGTGCAGAGTGACTGGCTCTACAAAGAACATGTTAGTAAAGTTAAACCCAAGAAACAGAGGGAGACTCAAGTGTTAGTATTCCAAAGAGGATTTGAGTCTTTGTCAATGTCTATTTCAAACAACCACCACCTAAAAAACCCAGACATTCTACATTCCCCCTCATTCATAACAACCTTGGATAATTTTGTGGGTTGATAAAATTTATTGATAATTTTATGAGGGTTAATATACATGATACTGGAAGGTGTTGGCATAGGTAATTAAATATTATCTGGCCTCATACTAAGGGTTATCTGATTATTGAACCATTATACCCATTCTGTTCAAAGCGGTGGCCTATGGACTAATGCCAGTCCATAAGCCATTAGCTGCTACTCTTTGGTAGGTTTCGAAGAAAAAGAAATATGGCACCAATCCCCAACACAGTAGAAATATAAAAAATAAATCTTCCCTAGAAGCTCTACTTTATACCACAATTTTGAAAGAGTTTATGAATCTTTTTTAAAAAGTGAAGGTAGGGTCTATGCAACATTGACAAATCAGTCAAGCCCTGCTAGCATCCTTGTGCAGGATCCCAGACCAATTTGGGAGAGGAGAACAGGACAGAAAAGGAAGATGTTGCTCTTCAGTATGAAGTGACTATGGTGTAAGGAGGCAGGGTGGTGTGTGTATATATCCCTACTTTCTTTGAAAGAATAGCAGTACTGTAGGCCTCCTCAATACAGCAAGGCAATACTAGTGGGTGGCAGATGTAGTAGCCCCTACTCAGACTTCTCCGTTCCTCTTTCCCTCAACTCAGCAACACAGCTGAGAAGGGTAGGGCATCACCTTTGGGACATCTTGGGAAAGGGACTTGCTTTGTGAAAGAGGCCAAGCATGCACAATCTGACAGATGGCTTTGGTGAGGAGGCAGAGACAGTATTGCAAATGAGTGGGAAATTTTGCTGGAGAGTTGCTGAGGAAGTTGCAGGGAGAAAAGGCAATGGCATGCCTATGTACCAGTCTAACATGCCAATGGAATTACAGGTAGTGTAATACAACCTATACTTGACTGTATTAAATCAAAAGACCTGCAGTCAAAAATCTTAGCTAACATTTCCTAACCACGTGGACTAGATAAATTTATATTTTATAAAAATACTTGATATTTTTAAAGATTTCAATGTTTCCAGCATGACTGCAATGAAGTAGATTACTAAACCATGTGCATTAACATCTGCCAACAAGTTTTTCTCAGTTTCGGTTACTTTCTTTACTTTTCTTTCATTGCCACTTCTGGCCAGGAGTGTATTTGTACAGCTAAAGCTACTATCTGCACCCATTTCTGCAAGTGTCACATAAGACAATAATGTACTTTCCTGTTTGGAAGACAGGAATTCTATATAGGTCTGTCTTTAAAAAGTGCTTAGAAGTCTTAGTTGACCTGAAAGGCTGTGGCCAGCTATTCATCTATTTCTAGCCAGCATGCTATTCATCTATTTCTAGCCACAATTGAGAGTGCTGGTTACAATCTAAAGAACATATTACTTAGCTCTTTGCTAAATGAAGGGTTATATGCCCCCAAAGAAGCTGTCCCAAGTTTTGAGGTATTCAACAGATGTCCTCATCTCAGTCCTATTACCTTAAGGAGGGAATATGAGAAAAATCTATCTTGATAACTGCTCAGGATTTCCCTTTCTTGGAGACTGGGATTACTCTTTCTCTATAGCAGTGGTTCTCAACCTGTGGGTCCCCAGGTGTTTTGGCCTACAACTCCCAGTTTACCAGTTGTTAGGATTTCTGGGAGTTGAAGGCCAAAACATCTGGGGACCCACAGGTTGAGAACCACTGCAATATAGTCTTTCTATAACCAGCTAAATACTTTTTGTTCCCAAAGAGATTTGGAAATTATAGGTTGATAAATGATGAGTTATACTATCTTTTATGGGTATAAATTGTTTTAATTCTAGAAATAATAAAGTTTTGTTTTTTGATCAGCATCTACTGTATTTAGATTTTTTTTTTTAGTCCCCTAGAATCCATGATAGAAATAAATAAATCACTACAACCACCACAGTTTATCTTGAATAAAAACTACATTATATCGAACTGCTGTGTTAATATCAAAATTCATTGAACAGATCAGACAGCAACAACCAATCAATCAAGCAGTTATGATGGTCAAATATTTTGAGAATGGCTGGGTACATGCTTCTTATTCATCAAACAAGTATGTGACTTTTGTAAAATGAAAACATAAATCTTGACAGAAAATAAATCTCACAAACAATGTCATGTCACCATCCTCAAGATTTCACTATATGTAGTTTCCATTCAGTTCAATATTCCTACCTTGCTGGTCCAGCCTCAAATGATGCCAGCCATTTTCTAAAGTTCAGTACTGAGTCAATATCACAAGCTATCATGTTACTTCTGTTTCGGGAAGTAGAGCTGGTGAGCAGATGTGTTCATTTTCAAAGAGTTGATTGAACTAATAAAAGTGCCTGGCAACTGGAAGATATCTGGCAGGACACCAGTTGCAGCAGGAAGACTAAAATTAAAATCTGAGTGTAATTCACACTTTTCAAGCCCATTATCAACTCTTTCATTCTTTTGGCAGCCTGACTTTTGAACAGCAGTGTTGTGGGGACCCCCCCACACACACACAAACCCCCCCCCCCCCCGATTGTCACTAAAGCCATGATTTAACCCAAGGCTTCTTTCGGTTTTTATGTCTAGCTGGAAAGGCTTAGTATCCAATCACAAGTGATCTTCCCAAAATGAGAGGAACACTGACAATGAAGTTGTAAGTATTCAAACTATATAAACTTTTTTTAAAAACCCTCCATAAATCATAAATTAATATGTCTCTATGTAAATATGTCATCTGCTTTATCCAAACATCTAATTCACCCAATGTTTTGGACAGGATTCAGAATACTTGGATAAAATAAGTTCTACTATATATGTAGATTTTCTGATTTGAATATTTTGTCTTTTAAAAGAGAATAGTTGATTTATATTCTACATTTAGACAGTTCTCAATAAGGTTTTCAGCAGTCATTTTTAATGTTAGATCTTGGCTATTACTAAACATTTTTTTCAAGCATCTTAACAAAAACAAAACACCACACCATATGAAGTCATTTAAAACTGTATTTCCAAGCCTGAAATGAGTTGATCGATCATATAGCTGTATTCATTAATAGGATGATTGATTATATGACTATTCATTAATAGTCTCCAAATGTGAACACTAAATGTCCTTCTCATCTATTTCTCTACTTCCTATGAGCTAATCTTGCAGTATCAAATTCTTTGGAGAGCATATTGTGACAATTGCTAAATGATTAAATCACGGACTTATGTCCCTTATATGTTGTATCTCTTTCATGAAAGAGAACCTTCCAAGTCACGGAAGCTGTATCATCTGTAGACATGGCTGCCCCAAAATATTATCAGACAAAACTTTGCAGACAATTTAATTAATATGTATTCAATTTAATATACATAGAATATCCCTGTTCAAGTATAGGCACATATGGATGTTTTAAAAAATTCTGGAAAATAAGAAGAATCATGATTATAATAATTATATGCAGATGTAAAGTCTCTGTATTGGAAATTACTCTGGTTGCCTTAGGTAAGATTTTTTTCTAATGTCCTGTATGGAAGGGATTGAAAACCATCTATTTGTCATCAGTGAGAAAAAGAAAGAGATCAAGAGAGATCTCATCATGTTATACATTCGTTAAAATAAAGGTTGGTTGATACATCTTTTGGAGATGAACTCCAGACTGTGCATGAAATGTATATAGAAATTCTTCAGAAGAATCAAGCATCTCTGGCCATAATGTTATATTATGGCAGAGATGTTGAGCAGTCTTTGTAACAGTGGTACACCAACCAACCCAAAGAAACATGAAATAAATTCCTTAAAACACTCAGCTAAGATTTTTAAAGTGTACAAAACTATGCTTGCAGCTTGTGATGTATATATGTACATCACCCTCGATAATTATTTTGCTAAATAGTTGTTTCTCCATATCTAAAAGGAAAAAACAAGGACGAACAGCCAATGAAGGACACATGATCAGGACCACAACGACAGTAAGAGAATAGCTTGCATGCAGAGTGGTCATGATGACACGGACTCAGGGTAAATAACAGATGTGAAAATTGGTGTTCAGTGACTCAGGAAAACAAAAGGATGCTTTAACTGTATTCTCAGCTCAGCTAGCTGCCCAGAATCACTCATATTACATTTATGAGAAATGTTGGATTTTTCTTTATATTCCATTAACACGCCATGGCATTCATCTGCATAATAACTATGCCTCATTTTTCCTAAGGGCAGTCCTAGATTTTTCAAAAGTTTGCGAGCCAAACCTCAAATCGACACATAATAAGTTGGCTGGTTATGGTTTCATTTGCTTTAATGTTTAAGCAGATATTCAGAAATATGTTAAACTGGGACTTTAGAAAATACTAAATTCTATACGGTAAGAGATTTTCAGATCTGCAATCGGGGGATATAAGAACTAACATACACACAGCATGCAAGGTGAAGTTTTTAAAAGAAAGGGTGAAAACAAAGTTCTTGGTCAAACATGTTGAATGTTCCTGAGGGTGGGAAGGGAGGGGAATCCAATCCTATTAAAATCAAGCTTTAAAGTGTATCCTACATGTTTGTTTGTGTTAATAAAGAGAGAGAACGAAGAGCTAAAGTATGTTAATAAAATTAACTTCTCAGTATGAAGTGCTTTTATTTATTTAATGCAATTGAGAGATCAAGACACAGAAGATCCTTGAACAAAGGTCCCCAGTAGCTTTTTTTTTTTTTTTTTTTTGCACACAAGGATGCCCGCACGTGTGACTGCAACATAGCTTAAGACTGCATCACTATAGGAGACACATAACATTTTCCTATTGGAACTTCCCACCCTACTTTGGTATCACATGAGTCATCTTGGTTCAGGAAGGAAAAAAGATGCATACTAGAGTGCATTGTGGGCCACATCTCAATATACAGACTGTCTCAGTTTTATTTCCCAGCATTTCTAGTTAAAACAGATCTTAGTAGAACTGGGAAGCATTTCTGCCTTAGACAGCTGTAGTCAATAAACAGCACTAGGTTAGATACTCACTCATCCAAATAAAATGTCCTTTTCAAGGTACAAATATTCTAATCCATGTTGATGATTAGGTGGAATATTACCAAGGATGGCACTGTTTGACATAAATTGTGAATTTGGAAATTGTTTCTTTGCTAATAGCTAGTTGCAGAGAGATGGGTGCCATGATAAACTCTTTTACATTTGAGGAATCCCTTCAGTATCACTTTATTGCATTGTATTTTTATTACATTTTTATCCCTGCCTTTCTCCAAGGACATTCGGGTAATGTATATGGTTCTTTCTTCTTCTTCTTCACCATAAAAACTAACCTGTGAGAAAGGTGAAGTTCACTGATAGCAGTCTTAAACAGCCCTGATTAGGAATTTGAAACAAACCTCACCTACTACAGCAAAAGAAGTTACAATTGTGTTGCTTCTTTTCCTTCCATTTTACATAAAATTATAAACCATTGCTGGGGAATCTTCAGCCCTTTCGATATGTCAGACTTATAATTCCTTGAAGCCTAAACTAGAATGGCAAATAGTAAGGGGGTTGTAGTTGGGAGGATTAAAGGTGTCCTCCCCTCTGTATGTTTGACCAAGAGGTAACACAATGACAGCCAATGTACAGATGAACACACTTCTTTTCTTTTGCACAGAAAAAGCCCACACACGTTGAAGTACCTTGAGCAATTTGCAATCTCTATTCCGGCTCCTTCACAATCCCGTCCACCACACCGAGGCTGAGGGCTGTTACACGACCGTGATCTGCACATACAAGAGCCTGTGCTGTCTCCATCCGAATGCTCACAGGGTTGCCATGGGGACCAGGCCCCCAACCGCCCATCAACCTTCAAGTTTTTCACCTAATTTACATAAAGAGAAGTCATTGTGGTAAGAACGGAAAGCTGCTGTGGGGTGTGTGCAAAGATGCCATAGAGACCGAGAAAAGTCTGCGAATCTTCTCTCTTTTCCCAATGTCTTGTCAATATTTGTGCCGGATTCCATAGGGCATCCCTAACTCATGAAGGCAAATGGGTCCTTCAAAATCTACATCACACAAGAACACCCAAAAATCCTTACCACACACTTAGGGTATGTTGCACATACTCTGGATGGAAACAAAATAAACACCTTATGAAAATGGCAGATCAAATAAACGGGCACATACACCAACTGCATGTTTACAAACCTTTGTTTCAATCGCAGTTCAAAGAGCAAAGGCAACATTTCAATTAGCAACATCTGCATGTTAAGTGAATAAAGCGACACAGGGCCATGCTTTCATCCCACCAAACTAACAAGCATCGGCTGATGCATGTTTCAGAGAATTGTACTTCTTAAATTTCTGCTGCTTCCACAGTGCACTCCTTTGGAATGAAGTTTTTATCGTTCTACATCGCAAAAGAGGACGATAAGGAAATCTTTTATTTTAGGGAAAACGTGTCCACCCTTACAATTCCCAATGTCCCTCGCCCATTCACTATGTTGCTAGCTCTGAGGAGTACTGCAGTCCAGCATCTTGATGTCCAGCCACTTCTGTTTTTTTATGGTCCTATTTTTTGCCTCATCTTCCTACAGAAAGGACAGATAACTCCTAGTGCTACTAATCAGGAGATACAGAATGTAGTGAATTCATCTTTTCTGTACTTGGGAGGGAGGAAATGCAGTAGTGAAATGCAAGTGGAAGCTGATATCATCTGGATCACACAGAAATACATACATGCCATAAGTAAAACAGGATGGTTGCTTGATAAAGGCCTTGTCTATATTTCTCTAATGCAACTCAAGTCCTGTGGGCCAAATCCAGCCCGCCATGTCCTTTTATGTGGTCCTCCAGATGCTGGACTACAATCTTCATCTTTAGACACCATAAGTATAGCTGATAGGAGTTGTGATACAGCAACATCTGAAAGACTGCAGTTTGTTCTGTTTAGTCAGGATAGTGGTGTTTGAATTTAGATACAAGGCTTGTGAATATGAATCTGGCTTTAAAATGTCCTTCAACCTTGCCCCAACCTCAGAGCCACAAGTGCTACTGGGCTGCAATTCCCATTATCCTCAATTCACATGGCACATAATCAAAAATGATGGGAGTTGACTGGAGACCCAAACTTAGTAAAATGTAAAGAGCACTTACCACTATGTAAAAATGTTATAGGTAGCCCTCTCTGTTCACCATAGATTCAAAGGCACGTTGAAGGCAACTATAAGGTTGATGTGGCCCTTGATGAAAATGGGTTCAACACGACTAATCTAAGTAGAAGCATTTCCCCATCATTGAAAATAATAGCATCCATCTTGGTAAACAGAAAAAGGAAAATATATTTCCCCTAAAGATGTTCTTCAGATGGGAAGGGGGGGTTATTTTTCTCAGATACTAGAGAATCAAAGCTCAATGCTTGTTATCAGAGACAAATCTAAGAGCACATAATGAGTTATGAATGCAAATAGGGTAACAAATCATACATTCCTGCTTCATTGTTTATCTCCTCCAGCCCACCCCCAGTACAGTTAAACATTCCCTTGGCACTTCCTACGAACAGCTATTCCCCATCTGAAGTCTATGAGAAATGACATGGAAGTAATTTAGGGTCTGTCATTATGCTTATCACACTGTAGTCAAAGGACTTTAAACATCTGTTCCAACGCTTTGCTTTCACCACATTCTAATTCGGCAGTACATAAACAATAAACATCATAGGGGAGGACTCTACTGAGATCTCTCCACTGCTCCAGATAAGGCTGAGCTGGATGACTTGGCTTAGTTAGAGACATCATGCATCTATGAAATATGAAGATAAAGTGCCTGATAGAAGAAGATGAGCAGGCCTAAGTTGCAAATCTGAAGCCATTAGTTGCATTCAACCAACATTTTTCTTTTCTGGATGTTAAAAGGGAAATCATGTATGCACCTTTTCTCTCCCCCTCCATGCTAATCTTGCCTTGACATAATTCAGTTACAGAGCTGCCACTAACCCAAATGGCATTGAGTCTTCACTGCCCTTGAAGTCTCTTGCATTTTATAAGAATCTGTGCAAAGTACTTTTTGCTCTATGGCGAAATAGAGAATAAGGCTAGCATTTTTACAAGTGTTTTTTTTAAAAAAGATAACAACGAAGCATTGCACCAGAACGAGTGTACAAACATATAATTGGGATACTGTTACTTTTCCATGGCTGTATGGCTATGTTCCAGAAGCATTCTCTCGTGACGTTTTGCCTGGCAGGCAGCTTCAGAGATTGTGAGGTTTGTTTGAAACTAGGCAAGTGGGGTTTATATATTTGTGGAATGTCCATGGTGGGAGAAAGAATTCTTGTCTATTTGAGGCAAGTGCAAATATTGCAACTGATCACCTTGATTAGCATTGAATAGCCTTGCAGCATCAAAGCTTGGCTGCTTACTGCCTGTGGGAGTCCTTTGCTGGGAGGTGATTAGCTGGCCCTGATTGTTTCTTATCTGGACAGTAAATAAATAATAACACTGAAAAACAGGAGAATTCCAGCAAGTGTACTTTTGCCCTAGTTGCTTAACTGGAAAAAAGGAAGGGACCAGCTTCTGGATGGTTTGAAGGTACTGTATCCTTCCATAGGGCACCTAAATCCAGGACCGGGCCACAGCATTGTTAAAACTCAGTGAACCATCACACTGAAAATATACTTTTAAGGTGTGTGTGCACACTCATAGCCTTAACATTTTTTTTCATGTTGACAGTATAGTCTATATTGGTAATTATAAAATAAACAGTGTTTTAAGTTTTTAATTATTTTGAATCAGTGACTCCTAGAAGATGCAGGCAGCTCCTAATTCACAAATTTCCCACAAACTGCAAAGTTAGATCTGCTCACACAATCCTGTTGAGCTCTCTCATACTTGAGATTTAGATTTTGTCACATGGATCAGAAAAATGAACTGGATCAGTACACTATAGCTTGTACTAATCACAGCAAGCGAGAACCTTTGTTCATTTTGATGGAAATTTTTTATTTTCTGCTGGTCATTGCTGGACATAGAATACAATGAACTGCATAATCCCTTCCTCCAGTCCAGCAAAGCTGTTCTTGTGACTTGCACAGAAATCAAAGGTGTAATTTGGTCTAGTGCTTTAATTAACAAGCAAAGAATGGGAGAACCAAGACAAGGAAATTAGAGAAACAATTACTGGCTCATAGCTGGCACTGGGAAAGCAAGCAATTTTAAATTAATTTTAAATTAAATAAACACAGAAGATTTCAAAATGAATTGCAAGCTTGGAAACATTTTTCTTTCCTGATATATTTATTCTAATTCCATCCTTAAATGGAAAGCAATTTCTGTAGAATAAATTGTTTAGGATTCACATTTAGAAAATAGGCATTGAATTAGTCAGATAATATCCTCCTTAGTGGGTCTTTTGAAGCAAACACCATACCATTAAAAGGGGGGAGGGGAGTAGATAGAAATTAAGCATCATCTAACGTAATTAATCTTTGGTCCAAATAAAATAATTCTTCATTAATCAAAGCAGTATGTTTCATATGTGTCAAATAAGAGCCAAATCCCACATGGCTTTCATAGTATAAATTCCTAATTGACCTCCGTGATTGGGTCTGAAAGGAAAATCCTGGCTCATGCCTCACATTTACTTTATCTGAAACTGTAGTAGAATGTCATTACCTAGGAGATATGTGCCCTTTTGTTTATTAAGTTTGAAAAAGTGTCACACTGGCTTGCCCTGGAAGTTCAACTCTCCTCAAAGCACATAAAATTGCCACCCTTGTGGTAGTCTCCACTTTTTTATTCCAACATCACGGCCACCAGTTTTCTGTAAGTCTCAAGAGGGTTTCCTCCAAGAGTTCCTAATTGGAAGTAGCGCCAAAAGGGCACTATACAAAAAATTATGAGGTTGTACTAATAAGAGTATATTTTCCCCACAGGCAGAATGTTGCTTTGCCCTATTCTTATTTCTCTTTGAAGAACAGCAGTGTAACATGAAGAATGAGTCAAAGCAATCTACTGTTCAGGGGAAGAAATGTATAACTCTCTTTTTCCAGACCTGTGATGAAATGGGAATTGTTCAAAGGTTGTCCCTGTACCCCACCCCTGGAAATTAAAAGAGCTCAATCTCACAAGGTTAGAGCACTCAAAGCCTGCTCCAATTTTCTCTCTAGTGAAAGCAGTGGAAAGAGAATAAAATCTGAACAGAACCATTCCTATAGGTATCTAAAAGTGAGCAAGCTACCTCTCTGCCATTAGAAGAGCAAGATGACGCTGTTTTATTTGTGCAGAAATCAATGAACAGAAATGTCCTCAGGGCATTTCACACAACTCTTTTCATTTGGGACCTGAGTACTTCAAAGGATTGCCACTTTCTCTATGAACGTTTCTGCATATTTTGGTCTTCAGAAAAGACCTGCTCCCTAGTCACCAACATGCAAGGTACAGAAAGACGGTGGCAGCCAGGCTGTGAAAGGTTCTCTGTGAAAGGGCCACATCTTTGTGCCTTATAGAATCCATTAAAATTTAAAATACTTTTTTGATACACTGTTCACTATGGCAGCTGAAGTTGACTTAGAGCCCTTTCAGACAGGGCTTAAATCCTGGGAGGAACTGGGATATTTAATCCCAGTTCCTCCTGGGGTTAGGTCCCCACACTTCCCCCAAACCCTGTGCTTTCCCTGGAAGGGTGGCTACATGCCCTCCCACGTCAACCATCAGCCCCCCATTTTGCCCCAAAACTTACTATTGTAAACCGCCCTGGGTCCCTATAGGAGATAGTGGTGGGGTATAAATAAAAAAAATATTTTTCTTCTTTTTATTATTATTACCGGAGGGGGTCTAGCTGCATGTGCAGGGCCTTCAAAGACAGCTTCTGATGCATCCAAATGACGCATCTGGAGGTGGGGGTGGGTTTCCCTGTTGAGAAGATTTCACCTCACTTGATTGGGTTTTGAAAAATTTGGCTTGTTGTGTAAGGATTGATGATAATGCTTAGGTGGAGACACCTTTCCCCCATGATTACTCTTTTAGGAGTGAATATCCCTTCCAAGCGATAGGTTTCTCTCACTTCCTGTTGTCTCACCTCCATTCTTAACTATGAGTCATTTGTAAGTTAAATGTTTGTAACTCAGAGACTGTCTGTATAATGCAGTTCAAGCTACATTATATAGCAGCGTAAATGGGGCCTGAGATTATAATACCGCTATGGCCTACATATTGAAACCGAAAGCAAATACAGTAGAGTCTCACTAATCCAAGCCTCGCTTATCCAAGCCTCTGGATAATCCAAGCCATTTTTATAGTCAATGTTTTCAATATATCGTGATATTTTGGTGGTAAATTCGTAAATACAGTAATTACAACATAACATTACTGCGTATTGAACTACTTTTTCTGTCAAATTTGTTGTATAACATGAAGTTTTGGTGCTTAATTTGTAAAATCATAACCCAATTTGATGTTTAATAGGCTTTTCCTTAATCCCTCATTATCCAAGATATTCGCATATCCAAGCTTCTGCTGGCCCGTTTAGCTTGGATAAGTGAGACTCTACTGTATAAATATCCCCATCCTCTGCTGCTGTGTCATTGTGAACACCAAATGACTAACAATGAGCTATTTTTAGCTGTTTTAAAAGACAGTGAAGGGAGGCCCCCTATGAGGTTGGGGACAGACATGTTTCAAGTAGGGGATTAACACTACATATCAACAGTCAAAGCCATTAAGCTGAATGAGGTAACAGCATGTGAAATCAGGAAACACCGTATTACAAGAACAGCCCAGGAAGGTTATAAACACAAAACCATATTTGGAAAAAAGACATAGGAAAACAAGTAGAAAATGGATTGACTAGTGCTCCCAGGGTTGGGGATGGGGAGGTGGAAGAGCTTAGGTGCCAAGGATGAAAAGAAAACTAAACACCCCAACAATGCAACTTCAAAATTAAACAGGTATGGTGCAGATATAACTCTAAGAAACCTCAGCTATATATTGCCTTAGGACAATAAGCAGCATATTGGCAGAAGAACATGTTCGTTAAAAAGAGAGAGAAATGCAGCTGGGGAACCTTGGCTGAAACATTACTCTACTTTGGAGGTCTGAATCTAAATGAAAAGTTGTCCTGGTCGCTTGTAGCTACTAGAATAGGGCCCGAATCCTGATTCATCTGTTCCTTTCGTGGTTTTGTACCGTTCCATCCATTCGGATTGTATGGAACAGCACAACCACATGGGAACAAAAGAAACAGTGAAACAAATTTTAAAAAATGATAGCTGTTTGATCGGCTGATTTTTGGTGCTTGGCTATAGGTCCTGGCTGGCTTGCAGGGCCTACAGTCGAGCACTGAGCGCTCAGGTCTTGATTGTAGGCCCTGCGAGCAAGGCCTATGAGCCATCGAGTGCTTAATGCTCCTAGGCCCTGCCTGCCAGGACTACAATCGAGCGCTTGACTGCAAGCCCCACGAGCTGAGTCTACAAGTCATCGAGTGTTCAATGACTCATATGCCCGGCTCAAAGGGCCTGGCGCTTTGCTGCCCAAGGCCCGAAAAACCTTTGTTTTTTTCAGACCTTGGACAGAAAAGCCCGTTTGTATAGGCATAAGCAGCAGGTGGAAACAGAAACTGGGCCATATGAATAGAACACATAGAAATGGTAAGTAATTTTATACAAATGCACAAGTCTAGTAGCTACCAGCTTGTCCTGGTACAAATGGTTTGACAAAAGAGATCAATGACTGGATTCCTAGTCTGTAAGTTAAAATATAATGACGATATTCGGTGTGTGTGTGTGCGTGCATGTGTTTCTTTTTAATATCTGTTAGAAAAATATGAGAAATGGAATTTTATTCTCTCTTGATTGTGTCAGCCCTTTTGGCTCCCCTGCAAATAAATGTACACTCTTGTCCTCCATCTCATAAATATAAGTGACTAGTTGAAAAATGAGGGCCATAGTTTCCCTAAAATGGATTTATCATGCAAATTTATCACATGAGCCACATAAACATAAGATTTATCATTTGTGCCATGCAAATGTATTGCCTTTGCTGTCTCAGCAGAGTGACCGAATCCACTGAAGGTTCCATATGCCTAGAGGACTGCAAAAATGACTAAACCCATATAAACAATATGCTTAAGCCTACTCTACTGCTCTATTTAGCCCAGGACCACTTGCCACTTCCTGTAGATAGAGGGAAGACATTATGTGATGTGTGGATGTCTGTCAATTGTAGAAAATAAACCATTGTGGTTAACAGTGCTGCCGCCCCCTGCACCACAAACAGTAATGCCTGCGACTAAAAATTGTGCCTATCAGGGAACAGTATGGATCCTCTCCACAGCCAGTGCCCTCAGTCCAGACAGAATTGTGGTATTGGAAGATGACGTAACCACATCAGACAGTTTACCGACATTACCATTGCAGCTGGGAACCAACGACACAGATGTGGCAACCACACCACAATAGTTCATGTATATCATTCCTGATGAATGTCTCTAGTATTTAAGTTTTCACTTACAGGGCACTCAGTAATATTCTGAGTCCACAGGCTCATATTGGAGCTGTCCTCAATGGTTGTGCACCTCTTCTGCTTCTTATCCCAGCCACAATATGGGTCCCTTGCTCCCAGGCACTCACTGTGTGGGGAAAGAGAGAGAGAGAGAGAGCGAGAGAGAGAGAGAGAGAAGATTAGCGGTCTTTCATGGATGGGAAGCTCTAAAACAAGTTATTCAAGTACAGTGCTTCTGTGCGACAGCTGTCAATTACGCCAAGCAACAGCAGAAGAAACAAATTTCATTTAAAATTGAGTTTCACTGAAGAAAGGTTTCAAGATGGCCAGAATAACTAGGTGAGGATAGTTTCTATCCTAAAACAAAACAAAGGAAATGGAATGAAATGGAAATCAAGCTCATTCATTCTTTTTTAAGGCCCAAGGGCTGACAAAGAATTGCTTTGCAAATGCTGCTGAAGAGTACTTGCCTTTTTGAATAACAGTGCATGAATTCATTCCCCAACAAAATTCCTTCTGTAGGAATGTTTTCGGAAGAAACTAGTAGAAGTTAGACAAGCTTAAAAAAGCAAGTGGATCAGTGCTAAAAGTTTATTAGCCTTGGATTTTGATTGTTGAAAAATGGCAGCATTTTTACTATAATAAGTCTGAAAAAGTCACAAAGTGAATGCTATTTAGAAATCTGTTTTGTTGTGGTGATGGTAGTGGATACTCAGCAGTGGACATTTTTTTCAATATGTATGGTTTGTGAATGCACCTTTAGTCTGTGATTTGTTAACAAAAACAACTGCCTAAAACTTTCAATATACACAAAAGTCATAGATCAAACTGGAAATTATTTGGACAAACAATGCCAACTTGTTCTGGAGTGCATAATTTTTGATTGCACTTAGTGTCATATAGAAATTCAATGTACACGCTGTTAATGTAGCTTTCTGATTCACATAACTGCAGGGAATTCACTTAGCATTAAGAGGAAAATGCATTTTCTTGATAATGATTTACACTTCCCATCACATGATCCTACAAAAATAGAAATGGCAAAAACTGGGGGGCAGCCAATAATATTTAAAAAGGGAAAAAATAACATGTCTCAAGATACTTCAAAGAAGTTTTTGATTAGCTGAAAAACCCAACATGTTTTGACCCATGGATACTCTTACGGCTTTCTTCAGTGCACTGTATAAAACTACAAAAAGAAAACACATAAATAAATATCATCAAATACCATGCCTGCTGGCCTTCTTTGGGGAAGGATAAGGGGCAGGCTTTGGGGAAGTTGTGTGTAGGATTGGGGGGGGGGGGCTGTGAGTTTTAAAGGCTATTTTAAGTGTATTTAATAATAACAATAACAACAACAACAACAACAACAACAGCTTTATTTATAGACCGCCCTCTCCTAATCTGTTTTTACTACACTGTACTATTTAATTGCTTTTTAACTTTTGTATTGCGCCTTTTAAATTGGACTAAAGTGTGGGATTGTTAGCTGCCTTGAATCCCCATAGGGAGAAAGGTGGGGTATAAATAAAGTTAATAATGATAATAGTAATAACAATAAATAATAATAATTCATGATTATATTTATACATTGCTTGTAGCCTAAATACTTACAATCAAAACTTCAAAATGGTCATCTGTCAGGGGTACTTGTGATTTTCCTGCATGGCAGGGGGTTGGACTAGATCAGTGGTTCTCAACCTGGGGTCCCCGGATGTTTTTGGCCTTCAACTCCCAGAAATCCTAACAGCTAGTAAACTGGCTGAGATTTCTGGGAGTTGTAGGCCAAAATCGTCTGGGGACCCCAGGTTGAGAACCACTGGACTAGATGGTCCATGAGGTCTCTTACAACTCTATTATTCTATGATTCTGTTCCATTCACATGCAGCCCAGATGCATCTATGCATCCTTGAACAATGCTTATGTTTTTTTTTATCATCTGCTCATGAAATAAAAAATCGTATTTTATTCATGTATTTTCATTTTGCCGATAAATAGATTTCACAATTCTGTCATGAAAACTTCTGCAGTTTCAATTCTAACTAGATATGTACAAGCAATAGGCAATATTTAAATAAAATAATGATTTTAAATAATATGTCATATTTTTTGACTTTTATATTGCACCTTGATGAATTCCTTCAGAGTGTCCACACTGAAATGCATCCATCTTTTCAGCTAATAAATGATAGTATTTTAAGTGTCTTGAGATGCTTCTCCCTTTTCTTTATGCATACAAGAACAGAAACCAGACTACATATTAGAATGAACAGATGAAAAGTAATGACGCCTTTCTGTTCAGATCTTCCAATGTTCCCTGTCAAAAAGCAAGGAAAGCTAGGTCAAAGACATATAGCAAGAGGGCCATAACAGATCTGACCTTTGGTTATCTAGAGCTTGCTCTTTTAGAAGTTAAGAAAATGCTACAAAAGCAGAAGATAGACAATTTAGACACATAATAAAAGTGAAAATCTGTATGTGTGTATGTGGCACAGATGTCCGTTCACACAGACAGCCTCTAGCCTCCACAAACAGGCTATAGTTCCCAGTGCTGTAGAGCCACCAAGTCACTCCCTCCCAGGACATTGTAGGTTACAGCAAGCACATCCCAGTGTTCCTTTCTTTCTCCATTTGCACGACCCCACCCACTGCCTTTCCCTTAACTCTTTCCAACCCTTTTCTATGGCACACAGCAAACAGAGGAACTGATCAGTAACTGAACATATTAGAGAGAAAGATTTGGGGACAATTCACCATGATTTCTAGGAGTTGTAGGGACTGGGATGTATACTTCACCTGCAATCTAAGAGCACTCTGAACTCCACCAATGATGGACCTGGAACTCACTTGGCACACAGACTCAACATGGCCAAATGTGCATACTAGCGGGGTTTGGGGATGATTGACCTTGACATCCAGGAGTTATAGTTCACATGTATTCAGAGAACACTGAACCCATCTGATGATGGATCTGGACCAAAGTTGGCACACAAATTCAAAATGGCCAACTAGGAATACTGGTGGACTTTGGGGAAGGATTGACCTTTATCTCTGGGAGTTCACCTGTATTCCATGAGCCTTCTGAATTCCACCAATGACAGATCTGGACCAAACTTGGCACACAGACTCAACGCTGCCAACTTGGGGTGATTCACCTTGGCATCAGAGAGTTACCATTCACCCGTATTCAGAAAACACTGAGCCCAGCAAGTGATGGATCTGGACCAAACTTGACACATAGACCCAACATGGCCAACTGTAAATAATGGTAGGCTTTGCGGGTGATTCCCCTGGGAATCTGGAAGTTGTAGTTCACCCTTATCCAGAGAACACTGAGCCCAACAGATGACGAATCTGGACCAAATTTGGCACACAGACCCAACATGGTCATTTTGAATACTGGGGGGAGTTTTGGGAGGATTGACCTAAGATTTCTGGAAATTGTAGTTCACCCACATCCTTATGCATTTTCTAATGGGAGCATTAAAAAAAACAGGAAAACACATAGTGTAAAATATGAACAAACTAACACCCAAAAACAAACAAGGTTCTTTCCAAATAACCCGGGGATCGCCAGGTACCCAAGCTAGTAATAATAAAACAATATGGTCCTTTCAATAGTATGATTTCAATCCAGAGTTTGTAAAAGATCAGGCAAGGAAACAGGAACTATAAATTCCAGAAAAAAACACAGCATGTTAGTCAGGGAATCCTAGGAGCTGAAGTCTCTCCAAGGTAACTTTTTCAAATTCTGCTCCAATCCTATTCAGCCTTTCCTTACTAACTTTAGGGAATGTTTTTTAAAAGTCCTGAGCAGGCCAACTCGCACCCATCTTCTTCCCACAGGTATGAGACAAATGCTGACAAACATCTAAAAGAGTTTGTAGCTCTGTCTCCTTGGCTGATCTTTTACAATTAGCAATCAGCTGCTTCAGTCACTTGCAAAGCCCCAGAAAGATTTCAGAAGTGTCAATTAAGTCTTTAGGGTACAACCAAATGGGATGGGATTTGGAAGGGAATGTCTGAAATCAAATTCAGACAAAGGAAAAGAAATGAGATTTATTCTAATCCAAGCCATCAGTGTAAGTGAAACATCCCTGCGCAACTTACAAATCAAATGAAATAAGATGTGAAGTGCTCACATCCAGAAATCTCTGAAATCCCATTAAATAGTAATGCTAGAAAAAGAAAAAAAAATTCCTCTAATATAATTCAACATGCTAAGAGCCCGGTGGCGAAGTGTGTTAAAGCACTGAGCTGCTGAACTTGCAGGCCGAAAGGTCCCAGGTTCAAATCCCGGGAGTGGAGTGAGCGCCCGCTATTAGCTCCAGCTTCTGCCAACCTAGCAGTTCGAAAACATGCCAATGTGAGTAGATCAATAGGTACCACTCCAGTGGGAAGGTAACGGCGCTCCATGCAGTCATGCCAACCACATGACCTTGGAAGTGTCTACGGACAACACTGGCTCTTCGGCTTAGAAATGGAGATGAGTACCAACCCCCAGAGTCAGACATGACTGGACTTAATGTCAGGGGAAACCTTTACCTTTACCCTAAGATCATCTGCAGTACTAACCTGTACTGGATGCAAAAGCTGTTTGTCCCTCAAATAAATATTCGATTTCTTTCTGTTGTCAAGTGTACAGGTATCTTATATTACTATTTACTAGCTTCCTGTTTGCCTCTCCTTTGCAAGTGTTTATCTTCTCTATGATTTATGATTAGGTACATGATGCCACTGTTTCTTGAGTATTGCAATTAATAGTTCAGAGAGCAAGCTGCAAAGATTTATCTCATTTTCCCCCAGAGAGGCTTTAAAACAAGATAAAGAGAAGTGGTCATTCCGTTCCCGCTCCATCCTGCCAAAAGGTAAGACCTGATTCAGTAACATCTCTCAGATCACGTAGCAAAAGGACACTGTGGGAGATTTGTGTGCTGTTATTCTGGCTGAGCCATGCTGCACACACCATGCCAAGCCCATATTGCTCTACTCCACTGAATGGAGTGGCTCTCCACTTTTAGAGGACGTAAAATGACAACAGCTCTTCAGAGGAGAAAGGAGGGCAAATAGCATTGTGTGGAGTCACTCAGTAGACAGATGGAGGCACGGGGAAGAAAGCACAGCCATATGGCCCTGATGCCTGAGGTGATCTGATTACTCCAGGATGGCATTACATGGCTCATGGGGATGAGAAGAAAATATCAGTGGCGGAGAAGCAGTTCCCATTTACCATTTGATCTTCTGGATTTTGAAATTAAATTCATTCTGAATGCTTCCAGTTTAACAATGTTTTTCACGAGAGACTAGCAAGCTGAAAATGGGATGGAAAGCATTCATTGAAGTAACTTCATAAAGCACCTTTTCTCTTTTCAAATCTAATTTCTAGACCATTTAGTGATAATTATCAGATACAAAAAGAGACACTATTGCATTTGTGCATCTATAAACCCCAAATCAAAGTCAAAAGACTGCCAAATGCAAACTTTCATGCTCGTTCATTTCTCTAAGGAAATTTGATGGAAAGGGAAGAACAGGGAAAGCCTTTTGTAGGATTGGTATCTATGAATTCTCAACAGACAGAATGAATGTGGAGAAGCTCACTCGCTTTCTTCTTGGCAAAGAGGTGGGATACAAATGTGGCACGAGTAAAAAGGGGTAACTGCTGTTAGCATGGATAGTGTATTTGTGAGTTACCTATCATCAAAAATGCAAACCCAGCAGAAAAATTGTGAGAAGAAAGGAGGCAAGAAAGAAATTGAAATGGTGTGAAAGTCAGGGTATTTGGATTGTGGATTTTGCTTTGAAAAGTCATGGTCAAAGTGGGATATGCTATAGAACAGTGGTTCTCAACCTGTGGGTCCCCAGGTGTTTTGGCCTACAACTCGCAGAAATCCCAGCCAGTTTACCAGCTGTTAGGATTTCTGGGAGTTGAAGGCCAAAACACCTGTGGGTACCCACAAGTTGAGAACCACTGCTGTAAAAGGAACTCTTCTTCTAACATCAGCTCCTCATGTTCTCTAAAATCTGCTTCAGAGGGCTGGGAAAATCTTTAGAACAGTGGTTCTCAAGCTGTGGGTCCCCAGATGTTTTGGACTTCAACTCCCAGAATTCCTAACAGTTGGTAAACTGGCTGGGATTTCTGGGAGTTGTAGGCCAAAGCACCTGGAGTCCCACAAGGTTGAGAATCACTGCTTTAAAATCAATGTTCAGGGAGCACAAGGAAGTGAGGAAGGATGGCCAACTGGATTTAAGGCAATGAAATTTAGTTAATTAACTATGCGGATCATATCTTTATTTGGGTTAAGATGATTAATGCAACCAGAATAACAATCCTCTCAGATGAGGTATTCCCCGTTCTTCTCTCGCACAAGAAGGACTTTTACCAAGGCAATGCTTACCATTTGCAATATTTACAAATACTTAATGTATGTTTTTTAAAATTAAATGTTCCAAAACCAGTTGAGCAAATAATTGGGGTAACTCTTCAGTCAATTATGTTATTAAATGATCTGACAGATTATACCACTAAACCCTGCTGCCTAAGCAAAACACACTGAAATAATTGCATCGGAATGATCACACTATCTAGAATTTGATCATTCCAACTCAGCATTCAAAGCATAGTATCAGTCCCTGACTCTTGGGGCATCTCAATAACTTGGCAAGAACCATATTCATGCAAGCTGTATAATAATTATTTTAATTTTGAGCTCATAAAGGATTCTGTTTACATTTCAGCCTTCCAATTCAATGATAGATTTCCTTTCCAAAGTAGCCCTTGATGCTGATCAGATTGCATACCGCTTATGCAAAACTCTTCAAGAGCACAAGCATGCCGGAGTGATTATAAGTATTCTTTTGTTACATTAATGTCATCTTAGAGACTCATCTATTTTACATCAAAACACAAGCTGTATGCATTCAAATAATAATAATATTATCTATTTGTTCCAGGCTGCATCCTCTCCAGCATTCCACAGGCATTCTGCTCAGGTGCAACAACCATTTTGCGAAGAGTTTGGCAGCATCTGTATTACAAGTGCTGCTCTTGGAACGAAAGAAGGAAGGAAGAAAATATAGAATCACATGCTGAATGATCAACTAGAGAGAAAATATGGAAGATTATTACTACATTTGACCACGGCAATGAGAATTATCTATGGCCAAAGATGGAAAGACACAGTCCCGAAGCACGAAGACTGGTTTATGAAGATATGTGAATTAGCTGAGATGGATAAGCTGACTAATTTTAAGACTGGGATTTATTGCTTTTTTTCATCCAAAATTGGGACAAATGTCTACTGTTATTTTTCTGATATAGAAGAGTGCTATTCAAAGTAGAAGGGTGGTTATACAATGAAAGGAACAAAAATGGAGAAGTTAAAATCAACAAGCAGAGAGTGTTTGTTTTTTTTTTCCGTGTCAGGAGCGACTTGAGAATTTGCAAGTTGTGAGAGAATTGGCCATCTGCAAAGTTGTTGCCCAGTTGATGCACTGATGTTTTCATGTTTTTACCATCTTTGTGGGAGGCTTCTCTCATGTCCCTGCATGGAGTTGGAGTTGATAGAGGGAGCTCATCCGTGCTCTCTCCGGGTTGGATTCGAATTGGCAACCTTCAGGTGAGCAACCCAACCTTGAAGTCAGCAGTCCTGCCAGCACAAGGGTTTAACGCACTGTGCCACCGGGAGCTCCAGCAGAGTGTGAGGCTTATAGATTATTTTTTACCCCTGTATGTGTAGATGGTTTGTGTGGGATGGTAGTGATTAGGATGATTGTTTAAGATTGAGTTCTGTTAGTTGTTGTAGTTTAGTTTTTATATTAAGAAAACACATGGTTTTTTTGTGTGAGGGGGTGCACCTGTCATTTCTTTGTTTGTATGTTTGTTTTCGTGAATAAAAATTAATGTTAAAAAAAGAATCACAGCAAGGTTCTAATGAAATATAAGCATATCAGCAATACACCTGTCACTAGCTTTTGCAACTCTCTGTGCTTTACAGACAGCACATCTAAGTAATTATGATGTTTATATATGCTTTTAATTTTGTTCATGTTTCTGTTCTTTGGGCTTTGGCCCATGTTAACCGGCCTGAGTCCCTACGGGGAGATAGAGGCGGGATAGAAAAATAAAGTATTGTTGTTGCTGTTGTTGTTGTTATTATTATTATTATTATTATTATTATTATTATTATTATTATTATTGACTACACTGCATAGTGAACCCTGTTCATCCAAACAATGCAAAAAGTAGAATTCCAAAATGTGACTTTACTCTGTTAATACCAAATTAGATGGAGTTTAAAAAAATTATGTAGACTAAGCAACAGGGAGACCACATTAGCTGGGATAGGAAAGATTTACCCTTTCCATTCAGTATGATCCTGAAGAAACTATCATGCATCTTTGTAGAAATATTTGCAATGGGAAGGAAGCTTCCGTTTTTATGCAATTAACAGCTTTAAGCAAGCATTTTTTTAAAAAATAGGAACCTTAAAAATAGCCAGGAATAAGAATTAAGAATTTTCTCTTCACCTTCTGCAGTCCTAATGCTGCTAAGAACCTTTGTGGCTAATTATATCATTTAAAAAATCCTATAGATGTATTTATTTATTTACGACATTTATACCCCACCTTTCTCCACCTCGGAGGGGACTCAAGGCGGCTTTACACATAGGCAACTATCTGATGCCACAGAACGATGTACAATTAAAATAAACATTTTAAAACAGAATTATAAAATACATAAAAACATATAAAAAATTAAAACAATACCTTCACTATTAACCACGCTATCCACAATCATAATATGGGCCGTTCCAATAGTTATTGCACATCATTCCATATCAATCTATTGCACAAGTTCTACAAAGGCTTGATCACAATGCCACATTTTCACTCTCTTACGGAAGGTCAGGAAGGAGGGGGCTGATCTAATATCCCAGGGGAGGGAATTCCACAGCTGAGGGGCCACCACTGAGAAGGCCCTGTCTCTCGTTCCCGCCAATCGCATCTGCGAAGGAAGTGGGACCAAGAGCTGGGCCTCCCCTGACAATCTTAAACTCCAAGATGGTTCATAGGAGGAGATTCATTCAGACAAGTAAATTGGGCCAGAACCGTTTAGGACTTTATAGGCCAAAGCCAGCACTTTAAATTCTGCTTGATAGCAGACGGCAGCCCGTGGAGCTGACCTAACAGGAGGGTTGTATGCTCCCTGTTCGCCGCTCCAGTGAGCAATCTGGCTGCCACCCGTTAGACCATTTGGAGCTTCCAAACAGTCTTTGCAGGTAATCCCACGTAGTCTATTCAGAATGTAACCAGAGCGTGGACTACCATGGCCAAGTCTGACTTCCCAAGGTATAGGCACAACTGGCACACAAGTTTTAATTGTGCGAATGTTCCTCTGGCCACCCCTGAAACCTGGGATTCCAGGCTCAGCTATGAGTCCAGGAGAACTCCCAAGCTGTGAACCTGCGTCTTCAGGGGGAGTGTAACCCTGTCCAACACAGGCTGTAACCCTATACCATGTTTGGCCTTGCGACTGACCAGGAGTACCTTTATCTTGTCTGGATTCAATTTCAATTTGTTCGCGCTCATCCAGACCGTCACATCTGCCAAGCATCGGTATAGGACTTGAACAACCTCCTTAGTAGCAGGTGGGAAGGAGTGATAGAGTTCAATGTCATCTGCATACAAATGACATTGAACTCCAAAACTCTGAATGATCTCCCAAAGACTACACGTAGATGTTAAACAACATGGGAGACAATGGCTGTGGGGCCGAGCAGGTCTCCCACAGCAACACCTTCTGGGAATGGCCTTCCAGGCAGGACCAGAGTGTGCCACAGTGGCATGCATTTTGGGCATCTTATTTGGAGGACTGTGCAATGGTCTTGGGGGGGGGGGCTTTTTTGAAAAATGCGCAGGAACCTCAACTGGGTCTAACCTAAGAGCATAATTTGCAGACACAATTCAATGTAGTGGTAACACCATCAAAACCCTACATGACTCAGGATCAAGTTATCTGAAACACTGTATTCTCTCATATGTGCCTGCTTGGATTTTAAAACACATGGAAGATGTCTTTTTTTCTCTATCTCTTTGGCATCTGAAATGAATGAGGAAGAAACTTGAGGGAGTATGATCTTCCTGGTTGCTCTCAGGTTCTGGAACCCATTGCTAAAGGATGCATAGTTAGTCCTGCTTCTCATCACTTTATGCCAGCAGACATTTTAAAAATTAATTAGGCAGGATTTTGGCCTATACATTGGCTCACATATCTGTTTGTTTGCTTTTTAATTGATGCACTTCTTTTTTTGGTTTTATTTTATTGCTTTTTGTTATATTTCTTTATTTTCTGGTATCACAGCAAGACACTTATTGAGGTTGAAGGAATATGTTAATTATTAGGATTAAAATACTTCCTAACTACAAGAGAAGTTTATCAAGGGAAGTCACAAAAGCAGGATACAACTAGCTGAAGTTTATCAGATATAAATCCAATTGTAGGGTATATATTTTCAACCAGATGACCCACTGGAGACATTTTCAATTTTCATTACTCATTCAGTGCAATTCTCCTTCAATTGGCGTAGATGGTCCCTGATGTACTTTCCCTCTATATGAATCCAGGAAATGAAGCAGATATTCCATACACAAAATGTTCTCTTTTCAGGGTGGGGAATCTTTGTCCCTCCAGATGTTTTTACCTATCATTTCTACACGTCTTTACCCTTGGCTGTGACAGCCAGTGCTGATAGGATTTGTAAACTAAAACATCTGGGGGAGAAATCCCGATCTTCAACAACCATAATGTAATAGCAGGCCCAGATCAAAACATCGTGGGATAATATTTGAAATAACGTGGCACATACAGCAAGCATCCTCATACTTTAGACTACTTATAGTGTTATATTATTGAGGATTCAAAAAATACCTCTCAGAACACATTTAACAAATGGGATTTATTCTGACAGGGTATTAGTATCAATAAATGCTCATTTCCAGGTTCATTGTTCTGCAATAAATATCTTATCTGATGCTTAATAGAATACACCCAAAACAGTCTGCTCATAAACAATTCAATTCATCTCTCTAATAGAAGAGTCATTTGCCTCTCACTCTTTATTCTTATCCACCAAAAACATTTGCATGAAAATAGCACCTTAGCTCCTTAGGAGCTTCCCTGCCATCTGCCTCTGTGACTCTATTCTCACTGATTACGTTAATTTTTGGAGTCAAGAGTTGGGATGGAAGCAGAAGGCACACTTGCAGAGATTAGTGCTCGAAGAAAGCACACAGGGCATAAGTGACAACTCAGTGAAGTTACTGGAGCAGAAAAAAATGATTAAGCTTAGGGCTATGCATGGTTTCTAAAGGTATATTTAGACAGCTCTCCTTTTTAAAAACTGAAAATAATTTTAATTTCCCTCAGAAATTGTATGTGTGAACATGGCTACATCAGCTAGAGTTGTACATGTGAACACTCCTCAGCTTTTTGCCCAGGGCTCCATTTGCTGCTCACGTGTTTATTTAAGACAGAATTTGAAGAGTTCTGACTCTGTTACTTTTGAAAGTCAGTTTTCAAAACCTACAATATATACTCATGTATAAATCAACTTCACGTACAAGGGCCAAAATTATGGATTTTGACATGACCTGTGGATAAGTCATTCCATAGAGAGAAGTTCCAATGCCATCTCAGGGGGCCAGCAATCCAGGATGTCAATGCCTGAAACCATGGCTACTGTGACTTCACTTGGACCAGAAGCATATCATAGAAAAACACTGGGGGATTTAGAAAGGCCTACAAACACTTCCTGGGGGAATATGTTTTGACACATGGTTAAGTAACACCACAGTTATCAAAACCCATTGATAAAGCTGTATTGTGAATCAAAATTAATTAAATCCAATGAAATAAAAATACTTAAATGAAATCCTATAATGTCGATGTTGTGAACCCTTCATTACAAAACTTCAGCTTACAATTTATTGTTTAATTGCATTCAATTGTTTATGAACGTTCCATCTTTCAAAATAAGGCCATTTACTGAGGCAAACATCTCACAGCTGGGTTCAAGATATCTTTATTTTCCCAATGTTGATAGACAACATCAAAAAGGTTCAAACTGAATAAAGAACAAAAAGATTTAGGGTTCCATGTCCACCATAGCTGCTTCCAGCTCATGTAAAAAGGTAAAGGTTTTCCCCTGACATTAAGTCCAGTCATGTCTGACTCTGGGGGTTGGTGCTCATCTCCATTTCTAAGCCGAAGAGCCGGCGTTGTCCTTAGACACCCCCAAGGTCATGTGGCCGGCATGACTGCATGGAGCGCCGTTACCTTCCCGCCGGAGCGGTACCTATTGATCTACTCACATTGGCATGTTTTCGAACTGCTAGGTTGGCAGGAGCTGGAGCTAACAGCGGCTGCTCACGCCGCTCCCGGGGATTGAACCTGGGACCTTTCAGTCTCCAGCTCAGTGCTTTAACGCACTTCGCCACCAGGGCTCCTTCCAGCTCATGTAGTTACCATATATACTAATGTAGAAGACCTCATGTATAAGTCAAGGACAAGTTTTGGGGGCAAAAGTATAGATTTTTATATTACTCATAGATAAGTCAAGGGTCATTTCTTGGAGATGTCACCTCTGGGGACCAGCCATCCCTGGCTGCTGCTGCCATTTTCCCACCCAGATATTCAATAAGACCAAAAGTACCATCACAGTGGAGAGCGTAGAGGATTTATTGCTTCCTTTAGGTTCTCCCAGGATGGACTAAGCTCTTGCCTTTTGTCACTCTACTCAGAGAAGGGGTTGGTTCCTTTTTTGATAGGAGTTAAGGTACAATACTGACTGACCTGTGGATAAGTTGACCCAGGTTTTTGGGTTGATTTTTTGACTAACATTTCTACGCTTAGACAATGAGTATATAGGCTAGTTGATTATGGGAGGGCATGATAAAATTCCATCTCTTCTGGACAATTAGGCTGACCTCTTTCAACAGTTCCACTGCACCTCTTGTGTTAAGCTCTCTTGAGCAAACATTTTGATCTTCCCATCTCTTCTAGAAACCCCCAAACAGGAATGATTTGCATGATTTTAGTACATGCAAACTTTGTTTTTTTTTAGTACAGACCTCAGATTTTTAGCTGTGCACCTTCAGATACATTTGCAGACATTCACTTATGTCCTTATAAGATGAGAAAAGGGGCAGACTCAGGCTGACAAAACACAAAACAATATGGCTATAGTCAAAGAAATAATCACTGCATGTAACACCGAGTTGTTAGATCTCTGCCTAGTATCTGCAAGAATGAGACTGTGTTTAGCTGGCTGGTAACATGCGACAAGATTAGTTTATTGTGCCATTAACATCAACCAACAAAAAGAGATGAGGCAAACAAATAATATTAGTTTCCAGAAAACCAAATCCTAATTACTGACAGCCTCAAAAACCAACATGCAAGACAGAGAGCTTCTGTTATGCCTCAAACCAGATGGTGCAAAAACAGCAAAAGAACAATCCAACAATGTTCAAGGAGTAGGGGAATGAAAATTTCAATAAGGCAAATCCTACAATTTCAATTTTTCTGAACAAAGCAGCTCCCTCAAAGAAACAAACAAACAAACAGAAAACAGAATATAAATTACTGATATAACAGATGATCTGTAAAAATCCATTCTCATCCTCACTGAAAAGGTAAGTGAAGCAGAACTGAGCTATTTTATCCAGACACCAGCCAAATGGGAATGAACTCATTTTTCTGCTATGAACTCAACACACCCATGGCAATGTAGCACCAACATTCACCTCCATTTCCATTTAATGACAACAGAATCTATTCAGACAAAGGGACTGGTAATATAATAAATTCTCACATTCCATATACAGTTATACAAGCAGAGTCTATTCCACCCACACATGACTGGAAACATTTAAGGAGCACAGTGTGACCAAATTTATTACCCCTCCCGAATCCATCACACTTTTGTATTCCCCCATTCCCTCCCTCTACACTTTGGAAGGTAACCTTTACGGTGATGGCCTCTCCCTACTTGTCCATGGACTGCATATAATTTAGGCTGTGAATATTACTGTATATATGCCAAGTTTTTTAGCTCCTTTATTAGGCTGAAAAAGCCTCCCACGGCTTATACTCAAGTCAAGGGTTTTTTTTTTTACTCTGTTATTATTATTGCTTTTATAACATTTATTATTTTACTATTATTATTAGATTAATTATTTTTCTCTATTATTGTTATTATTACATTTATTATTTTAATCTGTTTATTATTATATTTATTATTTTACTCTGTTATTATTAAATTTTATTTTACTCTATTATTACATTTATTATTACATTTCCATTATTTTATTCTATTATTATTATTATTATTATTATTATTATTACATTTATTATTTTACTCTCTTTACTATTACTGGAAGGATATGTAAACACATTTACATTGAAGAAGGTTAGAATAATGATTTAATCAGAGCTGAAGTCTTATCTTAAATTACAATTTTATGTATCTAATCAGAAACATTTAACCTACTGATGCTTCAATTAATGTCATTTTATTGGTATCTATTTTTTATTTTGAAATTTACCAGTAGCTGCTTTATTTCCCACCCTTGGCTTAAACATGAGTCAATACATTTTCTCAGTTTTTTGTGGTAAAGTTAGGTGCCTCGGCTTATAAAAGACTCCCTGCTGTAAATGTTCTCTCTCCAATGCATGGTGATTTCTGGAGAGAGGCCCTAGTAGAAAAAGCAAGGCAAGCAAGTTCATCTTTCTCCTAAATGCATGCTGAGGGACTTCTGAATAGAGATCCTCAAGTTCCTGCGTGAGCAGAAACCAAGAGACTACTTGACTTCTTATAGAATTGTGCAAGTCCACAAATACTGGCTCCTAACGACAATGTGCTAGACCAGTGGTTCTCAACCAGATGTGTTTTAACCGACAACTCCTAGAAATCCCAGCCAGTTTACCAGCTGTTAGGATTTCTGGGAGCTGAAGGCCAAAAACATCTGGGGACTCTAGGTTGAGAACCACTGTGTTAGGCAATATTTGCTTCCTTGCACCAGAATCTTAGTTACCAGTTGTTCTAGTTCTATGGACCTGCCTGATCACTTACTTGTTTCTCCAGCTTATAATATCTGTCTGGAAAACAAATAAATAACTGAATGAATGAATAGCAGGACAAGAATCCAAGGACTACTGATTTTTTTCTTTTCACATTTTATGAGAGGTTCAGAATCCCACGAAAGTCCATAAAATCATAGATCATTTGGCTAAAGGAAATAAAAAACAGCTGTTTGGCATTTCACATAATATAAAAATTAGGGATGCATTTGATAAAATATACAGTATGAACAGAAATAAACAAACACACTAAAATGGCTAAACAATAAGCCAGTCAAAAATTAGAACAGGCTGGAACAAAATCAAATAGGATTTCATATTGAGGGCATCATTATTAATTTGGGGGAGGAAGAATTCTAAGAATGTATGACATGATTTGTATACACTTTTTGCAAATGTGAGAAGCATGAGACGTTAACTAGTTGGATAAGCTGCATTTATCTCAGTGTAAAGATAAGGATAATTTTGGATGCATCATACTGCAGCAGTAGAAAATTAGATCTTGGAAGGTAAACAAAGATTGCCCTTGTAACAAATCTCTTCTCCAGAGGGCTGGAATCCCCATTCCAACCCTTAGGTTCCTGTCACTCACCTTGGCTCTTTCTCTGTCCAACTCCCTCCTTGTATAAGGTTCTTGGTCCTCAAAGTAATCCCTATATGGATCAGTGGCTGTTTGGTTTATGGATTAACTGTGGGAAATGTGACCAGACTATCAAAATGTAATAGGAAGATCCAGACAGTCGTAAAAATATTAACAAGAAGTTTATTAAGACACGGTTAGATAACACATTAACCCCTGAACTATTTAATCATTCACAGCTCCCCCAAAAAAGTATTCAGTTCTTCCCCCTGGGGGATTGTGCTATCTATGTTATAGCTTTTCCTATCTCTCTACCATCTTCTTCCTGTCTCTCTGCAATCCTTTCCTTTTCTCTAGGACATCTTTCCCTTATTTGCCTTAAGTCAAAGACAAGCCTCAATTTCTACACAACCTTTCCTGTTGTGATTGGCAAGCTCCATCAGATTTCTCTCTTCGTGGCCCACTAAGAAGTTGGTTTTTTTTTTGGTTTTTTAAGTGATTTTTTTCCTTTCCTCTCCCGAAAAGCATGACAAAGGACAAGTGAGGTAATTGCATGTTTGACAAAAGACAAAACAAACAAACACAATCCTTAAAACCTCTATAACAATTGGATGGAAGCACTACAGTTTCAACTTACAGTCATCCCTCTACAATTCACAGGGTTAGGGGCACAGAACTCCTGTGAAAGTGGAAAATCACAATAAAGAAATTGCTATTTGTTTTACCCTAGATAACACCTCTCTAAAAATGTCTAAGTCTTCCAGCATGATTCTATAGTCAACTGGAAATTGAACACAGAATCACTTTGGAGTACCTAGAGATTCCTAAGGAAGTGTTTCTCAAGAACTCCAAGCATGATTGATGGAAGCCGACGATAGAGAAATATTGGAGATGTTTTAAAGAGAACATTTAAAATAAAATGCACGAATAATCAAATTCGCAAAAGTCAAAACTGCAAAGGTGGAGGCATGACTGTACATAAATGAACAGCTCCATAGCTACTGGCTCAGTCGACCTGTTTTGAAAACTTTTAACGACTATGAATTTTTTAAAAAAAAACTCATCTCCCAATGTCTATGGAGACAGAGGACCAAATGCTGCTGAGTGGAGAAGTGTTGAATAGAGAACGAAGGAGGCAGAAATACTGACGTTTTGGCAAGTTCTTAGAATCTATATAAAAATTGTTTACGTAATGAGAGTTGCACATAAATAATCCATTTGAACTATGCATACAATACAATTTTTATACATAAGTACCATTAAGTACCATTTTATACATAAGTACCCTTCTAATATGTCCCTACTTTCTAAGACCCTCCTGTGGATACATGAAATCAGGATAATAGCAGACCCTATGTTTTAACTATAGTTGGACTGGAATCATCATATCAAATAGCACTGGAAGATCCAGGGAAGCCCAGAAACACTCCTAGCAGTGAATATATTTTTGTGTCTGGGTAAGTGAAACCATCCCTATCGAGTCTGTGGCTAAGGGAGTCAGAGGAAGGAACTGGAAAAATAACCTCTGAGTACTCCTTGTCTAAGAAAACCCTATGAAATCCACATATTTGACAGATGACCTGAAGGAACACGCACAAACAAATGAAGGGCTATGGACACAGAAAAGATACTGTGTACACATACAAAAAACACCTGTCTGAATGCATTCAAATCTTCACATCGTCAAACAATCTTTTCCTGAAATTCTTCTCAGGAATCATCGTTAGCCTGGAGTCAGCCTTTTAAAAATCTTGATATATGGAGTTCAATCATCATAGTTGATTATAATTACACACAATTCATGTATCCCCCCTTTATTCCACATTCTAATTTTAGGATTTAGTATTTCAAAACATAAAATCCAAGATTTATATTGCATCCATATATGTATGCATACACTTGTGTGTGGTTTATATGAATGAACTTACCGCTCCTGTTGTTTCATCCATAGTATGCACACAGTGATATCTCAACACAATTTCTGATATGAAACAGCCATCAAGAACACGGAGCACATGATAGGAAAATCAAATATACACTGAGCTTCTGTTCACAATTTTACATAATTTTATATTATTTTATGGCTTCCTAAGTAAACTGGACTTATTTAACTAATTAACTTCAGCATCTGGTCTACCATATTCTGTTTCTTTGCAAACAATTGCAACTTTTAAAACTGTGGCCTCAAACAATATACATAGCAAATTATTCCATTTCTTATCCCTTGACACACCTTTCCATCATTTCTTAGTATCAATGAGTGCTTTATGGAGTATTTTTTTAAAGGAACACTATAAAATAAACAGTACTTTTCTTTACATATAAAGATGAATGCGACCCCAAGGAAATTCTGATTAAATCTGGATTTACGTCTACATCAATAAAGAGAAAGAGTTATTAAAAATATATGAATAACTACTGCTTCATAAACACTATAAAATCTGCTGCTGCCTTGCCAAGCAAAACTGATCTCTAATAAAAACACAAGTACAGCAGGCCTCTGACAACCAGTTATAAGGGCAGTCATCCAAATGAAAACTCAAATGCCACAGAAATTCTAATGAGAAAGAACGAAAGAATATTTACCAGAGCCTATGCAATTTTGGTGTTGAAACACAATCCCATTCATCACCGTAACAGATCTAAACCTTCATATAACTAGCCAGATGAGTAAACATACTAGAACACGAAGCAGAGATGAAATCTCCCTAAATGTGGTACCTTGGTTCTTGTTGAGTTTGGGACTAGCAAGGGAAATGGAAATGAAGCACCCCCACACATTATTCAGACTTTCAGATCTGATTCCTAGTTGCTAACAGAGATGAGAGCTTCATGCCAATTTTATTGGGCATATCAATCATCCAAGCTGAATGGGATGGAACTCTGCCAAAGAGGGCTGGTATATCACCAAATTTCAGGATTCCATAACACTGAGCCATTGAAGTTAAAGTTATGTCAAACTGCATATATTTTAACAGCGTGGATGTACCTGTCGTTACAACACTATAATTCCACATTAATTTTTGTAGTTCCATCTGATTAAAACCAGTGATTTTCAATTTAGTATTCTCTGCCAAAAAGCTGTAGTGCCTTATCAGATGACAAAGTATTCCATGGGATACTGCCATGGCAGTTACAAGTGGATTCATAGTACCATAATGATGCAAGATGAAAGGGCCCACTACTATCCAAAATGAACTGTTTTGAGAGGTACCTCCAGAAGGAAGAATGTTTTGTTATGTTTTTCCTGTTGTTGAAGGTGTAGGTAATTTAAAATGCTTTGAAAAATAAATTGGAGGCATCACCTTTTTCCTATGAAGGTGTAGGAATCTCACACCCCATCGACACTGATAATTTAATCTAAACTGAGATTGAAGAAAGAGGTTTTGTTGTGCAGATGATTAGATACGAATTCCTGGAATCAGTTTGAAACTTGGATAGCGATTACAGAAACCACAGAGCACAGGGAATAAAAGCCACAGAGAATAAAAACAGTAATGATTACCTGGTCCTGATACTTAAGGAAAAACACAGATTTGGATAATTGGGAATACTTATGGAAAAAGGGATTTAAATTTTCAATAGAGGGCTCTATCAGAGAAACATGTATATAACTTCTACAGAAGTTCTATAAAAGTTATATAACTCCTGAATTAGTGGCTAAAATTGATAAATCCAAAACAAGGGAAATACTGGATATGCAAAACGCAGAAAGGTACCTTCTTCCGTGTTTGGTGGACCTGTATGGTAGTAAAAAGGTTTTGGAAAAAGGTGAATAAAGAATCCAACAAAATTATTACTAAGAAGATTAAGAAAAACCCAGAAATGTGCTTACTGGGTTTGTTTCAGGAGAGAATTGGCAAAGATGATGTAAAAATTTGCCAGTATAGTTATGTGGCAGCTAGAATCATTACAACAAAATCTTGGAAGGGGGAAAAAGAACTACTTATTAAGGATTTGAGAAGAAAAGTAGTAGAGTATATCCAAATGGCCAAGGTCTCCAATGGCATAAGGAGAGGAAGGAAAGAAAAATTAGCTAGAAAATGGAGACTGGCCTTTAGGTATTTAAAAAAGAAGACAAAATAGATTTTGAAACAAGTGAACGGGGGATTTATTAGTGTAATATAAGGATAGATTTTTGTTTGATACTAGATCCATATGGTGTGGTGTTGGAAGTCATGGGTGGGTTCATGGGTAGGAATGGGGAGGTGGCAGGACAGGGCAAATAATACTTGTATTTTATGGTTGAATCTCGAAGATTGTATGTTGTTTTTTTTCTCATATATCATAATAAAAAAATTCTACAAAAAACAAAAGGAAAGAAACCCGAGTACTGCGGCAACTTAAAGGCTTTCTTTCATGTACTTTTGTGGGAATTCGTATATGGCCGCTGCCATTTGAAGCTACCTTTGAACTGCATTACATGGTCAGTGCAGATATGGCCTCACTGTACAAAGATTAAATTTCAACATGGGGGCTTTCATTTCAGCAGGGTGGTAAGTCTGTGCTGGGTTTATTCTGAACTTTAGTGAAGATACACAAGGTCCTTCTCTACAACAAGTCCTTGGATTTGTCTTCAAAGTTTGAACTAAAACTTGACGTGGGTACACTGCCTCATTTCTCATTAACAACAAAACAACAGAGACTTACTCTTCACCTGCAATAAATTTAAAAGAAATGCAATAAATGTATTTTATTTTGGGGAAAAGAATGATATACAACATACTTCCTCCTCCACTTCATACATCTGATTTGTTTATAACAATATCTGAGCAATCAACAGTGATGCTGTTCCTGGGCTATGGCCAGACACCACCCATTATGAATAGATTTCAGCTTTAACCTTGAAGTATTGCTTAGGAGACAGTTTCTTATAATCTTATTTATTACCGTAGAAAGTGACAACATTAAAGAGTCTTACTTTTCTCTTAAAGTTACAAAAGGATTGAGGGGAAAAAATCCATGCAATTACTATGAGACATATAAAACTGAACTGTATAGTGGGAGGGGAAATTTAGGGCCACATTATGCAGAATAAATGAGGATTTGTCATTGAAGGACACTTAAGAGAGAACTATAGCATATCATGGTTCCTTAATGAGTGTGTGTGAATTTGCAAACACATATTTTTCTGTCACACTTGACATTTTTAGATGTACCCTTAAAACATCTTTACTGGCACACCTTGAAATTAATTTTAAATCCGTTCTTAAGAGAAGGATTGGGGAACTTTTTACAGCTCAAGAATGACACTCTCACATGGGTGCCTTTCTAGGACTAATATGCCAACAGTGGGCAGAATTGAGGCTTAAGGAAGGTGCAGCAAAAGCCAAAAGGAGCTCCACATCCTACTTTCAGCCTCATAGCTACACCATGGCTCACCTAAACCAGTGTGATGCCTGTACATTGAACACCACCGCTTTGCCAAAAGGAAAACCATAACTTAGGATAATTACAAAGAATTAAAGATGGAAAAATATTGTATATACTTCTGTATAAATTGACTTCATGTATAAGGCAAGTGCAGGTTTTGGGCCCAAAATTAGGAATTTTCATATGACTGATAGATAAGTCAAGGGTTGTTCCATGGAGTGAAAAATGCCGGTATCACCTCAGAGAGTGAGCCATCCTGGCTGCCACTGTCATTTCCCTAATTGGGCATTCAAAACAGCCAGAAGTGGTGCTGAGGTGGAGAAAGTAGAGGAGGTTGGAGCATCTTTTAGGTCCTCCCAGGATGGTCTAAGCCTTCATCTTTCACCACTCTATTCAAAGAAGTGGATAGTTCCTTTACAATAAGAGTTAACCTGTGGATAAATTGACCCAGGCTTTTTGGATAAATTTTTGACTAACATTTCTAGACTTACCTATAGGGTACCTAAATTGTCTAAAGATGAGTGTCCAAAAAAAAACAAAAAAAAAACAGCATTTTTTGACATAAGCTTGTTTTTGAACTGAAATATTCATCAGACCTTCTTCTCATTGCACTTTGTAATATCAGGAAGCTTGTGAGTACCTTTTGCTGCTTGGAATTCTTTGGTTGGACATTGTGATCTGGCACCTACAAGTCAATAAAGATGGAGCCAAGCAAAGTCCATCTGCTTACCTTGTGCTTTCAACAAAAGCCTTTTGATGGCTTTAGATTTTGTTTTCATTGGCTGGACTCTTGATTTTTTCTCTATGGTTGGTACAGCTGTTCTGAGACCACATATGTATTGTTTTTATTAGTTAATTATTTTAAGTGTTAATTATATCACATTTTTATATCATCTTTCAGGTTTAAAAAGAGCCCACAGGGCAGCGTGAAACAATGAAATATCCATACAATTATAAACAGTACTTAAAATCAAAAGAAAACAGATAAGCAAACCTTTAATAAGACCAAATTATCAATTAACAGGAATAACTGGCATTACTCATATTGGAAGCAGGCTGGAGGCCATTCACAGTAAACAAGTGGTCACAAATCCTATAAACAAATAACATATTAATAGCCAAGAATAATACAGGAGGCAAATATATAACCCCCACACATACCATTTTAAATTAAGCAGCTATACAGGGATTCCAATATTAACAGAAAATTGCTTAAGAGGCGGGAGAAGAAGCTGCTCAAAATGAGACATCTATCTGGCTTTTCCATATATAGGAATAAGATATAAAATACACATTTTTATCATAGAAGGAAAACAACTGGGAAGAAAATGTTAAATGTGAAAATGATGGGGAGGGAAAGGAGTTATATGCATACTCCTGCCACCTTTCCACTGTTTTTGTTTTGTTTTTATTGGTTGGTTGCTTGTTTATTTTTTAGTTGAGAAAGTGTTGATAAAATAGGCATGTAATGTCTGATTTCAGGAAAAACATAGCAGACATAAAAATGGATACAATTTTTCATTTCCCAGAATAAAAAAATAAAAATGATTCCAGAAGAAAGAAAATGGAGATAACTATTTTAAACTGATCAATTCTGTATGGAAATATTAACTTATCAAGAAGCCTGCACGATATATACTCTCACTTCATTGTTTTGGTTTGTTTGTTTTTTTTTAGTTTGAAAGCAAATTGGATGATGCTGTCTCAGTAACTATTTTTCACAAACTGTGTTACTTGGTTTACTATGGAAGATTTCATATGTTATGTTTATTATTGAACATTTATAACTTTATGTTGCTTTATAGAATATATTACACTGAATCATTTGTGAACAAACATGAATGTGTGACAAAAAAACAGCAGATGAAGTTAAAAGAGAGGATATCCCATAGGTTTGGAAGCTGCATTTTGTAAAATAATTGTGCATTCAGTACAAACGTACTGCTTGAATAACTAGAGACCAAATTCCATACACTGGTCTATCTGCTGTGATTCTTTAATATGCCAAGACCGGGATTCCTTAATATGCCAAGAATGTAGAATCTGCGGTGAGTGTGGGGCTTCCACAAACAAAATAATCCCGACAACCATACAATCAGCTCTCCATATTCACATTCACTGGGGTTAAGGGTGCACAATCCCCACAAAAATGGAAAAACATGAATAAAACCCCCATTATTTTTTACTTGAGAGAATACTCCAGGTATCTTTAGGTTCTCTAGCATGACTGCAACTTCTGCTGGAGGCTGGCTATAGAATTGCACTAAAAGCCCTAGAGTTTCTTAAAATAGGTGTTTGCTTTAGGAATCACATTATGATCAACTTCTGGCAGAAGTTGACATAGAATCACACTGGAAGAAGTAAAGATTCCTAGAGATAATATTTTAATAAAATCTGCAAATAATCAAAGGCTGGACCTGTTCCTAATAGGGAGGGCTAACTAATAAGTCCACATCTTTATTGGGCACAGCTATAGAAGCCTGGCTCTACCATGCCTCCAAATCCAGGCATCAGTCAACATGCCTGCTGGCTGATGACAGCAAACACCTTGCTAATCTGTGGGAAATATCTAGGATGATAACCTGGGATACCATATAGATGGAAACCACTGGAGTTTCCTCAGTCACCTTGGAGTGCGGTGGATCCACCTGCCCCCAAATCGCTATATACTCACCCCCAAAATTTAATAAGGCTACCTTCAGCCAATTATGAAAGAAATTGCCCCTCCTGCCTCCCTCCAGCTGAGTTTAGTCTTCATTCCAAAACTGTCCAAAGATGTGACAAAATTAATGTATCAAAACCCTGTGTTACACAAAGATATTATATACATTTAAAGCTGAGGGTGGAGTGGGCAGATGAAGTCCAAGAACTATCTGGCTCTGAGAGCAATCAGGGTTAGAAACCCTGGAGGAAGACCTGAGTAAAGCCTATGTGCAAGCTTTCTTAAGTCCTGCCTTCTAAATCCCAGGCTGTTCCTGATCGGCTGCTCTTTCTCCTCTTTCTCCAAAGCCCATGCAATCCACATAAGGGCACCTAATTAAAAATGGCCAATCAGGAGAAGAAATGGTGCTAACCCAGAAGTCTGTGCTGCAGCTCACAAAGATCTCTCCCAATAAGTCAGGAAATCAATCTTCATTTCAATACATAGTTCTGCAAAAATACATCTCAGATTAAGCATTTATTGGTATTGATAAAGCACATGCTATTTTAGGATAAGATACTCAAAGTAATAAGGCACAATTACTTCCAAGGTAGACTAAAAGTTTTATAAAGACCAGGACTTTTGTACATTTAACTGAAGCTTTGTCTTTCATAGTTCTCGTACAAATGTTAATGTGGGTGGTAAAAACATACATATTTTGTGAAGCTTAATGGAAATCTTCTTAGTGATTTAGCTTCTGTAAAATAGAAATCAGCAGAAGAAAATGGCATTTTCGCAGGATATAGTGAAAATGCCTCAAATCTTAATTTCACTACATTTCTATAAATCCTGCCTGCTTAATTGTCCTGTTTTAGGTGGTATCAGGTTACAAAACGTTGCTTTACTTTTCACAAGGAAATTCAAAACATTTTTCTGCAATTTGAAAAATGTAAACATATATTCATTTTAGGTATGATTTTTGTAATTATTTTTTGTAAATTGCATTTAGTCAGTCAAAGGGAAATTTTGCATATTTTTCAGTTGGACACCTTTAAAATGTATGCATGGATTATGATCAATCTGTCTTCTTAAAAATAAATTACAAGCCTTAAAAATATGCAAAGTACTAAGACAAAATACTACTTGTCTCGCAAAGAGCTTCTGGAGATGCAAAATGGGTACCTTCCATTTGAATGAAAATTGTGATAAATATTCTATCTCTTGTACATTTCTCATTTCTGAATTTCCCCACTTCATTTAAAACAGATGACAAACCTATTAGAATCAAGTCTACCAAGAGAGATACCAATTTTATATTTTGCATAAAATGGATAGGTGGTCTTAGCTTACTGACCAAGGGAACAGATTTATAGCCCACAGTTTACAGTCTGCAAAATGTATTGGTTTCTGCCTCAAAATGAATTACCACACAACTTCATTTCCTATCTGATAGTCTTCAGCTGTGTTGACAAATTGTGCATCATATATGCCAATCAGGGGCTTTAAATTATTTAAAGTAAAACAAATCATAGAATCATAGAATCATAGAATAGTAGAGTTGGAAGAGACCTCATGGGCCATCTAGTCCAACCCCCCGCTAAGAAGCAGGAAATCGCATTCAAAGCACCCCCGACAGATGGCCATCCAGCCTCTGCTTAAATGCTTCCAAAGAAGGAGCCTCCACCACAATCTGGGGGAGAGAATTCCACTGCCGAACAGCTCTCACAGTGAGGAAGTTCTTCCTGATGTTCAGGTGGAATCTTCTTTCCTGTAGTTTGAAGCCATTGTTCCGTGTCCTAGTCTGCAGGGCAGCAGAAAACAAGCTTGCTCCCTCCTCCCGATGACTTCCCTTCACGTATTTGTACATGGCTATCATGTCTCCTCTCAGCCTTGTCTTCTGCAGGCTAAACATGCCCAGCTCTTTAAGCCGCTCCTCAAGGGCTTGTTCTCCAGACCCTTAATCATTTTAGTCGCCCTCCTCTGGACGCTTTCCAGCTTGTCAACATCTCCCTTCATCTGCGGTGCCCAAAACTGGACACAGTATTCCAGGTGTGGTCTGACCAAGGCAGAATAGAGGGGGAGCATGACTTCCCTGGATCTAGACGCTATTCCCCTATTGATGCAGGCCAGAATCCCATTGGCTTTTTTAGCTGCCGCATCACATTGTTGGCTCATGTTTAACTTGTTGTCCACGAGGACTCCAAGGTCTTTTTCGCACACACTGCTGTCAAGCCAGGCGTCCCCCATTCTGTATCTTTGATTTCCATTTTTTCTGCCGAAGTGAAGTATCTTGCATTTGTCCCTGTTGAACTTCATTTTGTTAGTTTCGGCCCATCTCTCTAGTCTGTCAAGATCGTTTTGAATTCTGCTCCTGTCTTCTGGAGTGTTAGCTATCCCTCCCAGTTTTGTGTCGTCTGCAAATGTGATGATCGTGCCTTCTAACCCTTCGTCTAAGTCGTTAATAAAGATGTTGAACAGAACCGAGCCCAGGACGGAGCCCTGCGGCACTCCACTTGTCACTTCTTTCCATGATGAAGACGACGCATTGGTGAGCACCCTTTGGGTTCGTTCGCTTAGCCAATTACAGATCCACCTAACCGTAGTTTTGTCTAGCCCACATTTTACTAGTTTGTTTGCCAGAAGGTCGTGGGGGACTTTGTCGAAGGCCTTACTGAAATCCAGGTACGCTACATCCACAGCATTCCCTGTATCGACCCAACTCGTAACTCTATCGAAAAAAGAGATCAGATTAGTCTGGCATGACTTGTTTTTGGTAAATCCGTGTTGACTATTAGCAATGACCTCATTTGTTTCTAAGTGTTTGCAGACCACTTCCTTAATGATCTTTTCCAGAATCTTGCCTGGTATTGATGTGAGGCTGACTGGACGGTAATTGTTTGGGTCGTTCTTTTTCCCCTTCTTGAAGATAGGGACCACATTCGCTCTCCTCCAATCTGTTGGGACTTCTCCTGTTCTCCAAGAACTCTCGAAGATGATTGCCAGTGGTTCTGAAATAACTTCCGCTAGTTGCTTCAATACTCTTGGATGTAGCTGATCTGGCCCTGGCGACTTGAATTCGTTTAGAGTGGCCAAGTGTTCCTGGACAACTTGTTTCCCTATTTGGGGTTGGATTTCCCCCAATCCTTCGTCCATTCCATGTTGCTGAGTTTGAAGATGGCTTTCTTTTTGTGAGAAGACCGAGGCAAAGAAGGCATTAAGCAGTTCTGCCTTTTCCCTATCCCCTGTCACCATCACCCCATCTTCTCCTTGCAGTGGCCCTATTGCCTCCTTTTTCTTCCTTTTTCTACCAACGTAAGCAAAAAAACCTTTTTTAGTTGTTTTTTATGTCCCTGGCAAGCCTGAGCTCATTTTGCGCTTTAGCCTTGCGAACCTTTTCCCTACAGGTGTTGGCTATACGTTTGAATTCTTCTTTGGTGATTTCTCCCCTTTTCCACTTCTTGTGCATGTCACTTTTGAGCTTTAGCTCAGTTAGAAGTTCTTTGCACATCCATTCTGGCTTCTTTACATTTGTCTTATTTTTCTTCTTTGTTGGCACTGTTTGCATTTGCGCCTTGAGTATTTCACTTTTGAAAAACTCCCATCCATCCTTAACTCCCTTGTTTTTTAATATTGGCGTCCATGGAATGCCGCTCAGTAATTCCTTCATTTTTTGGAAGTCAGCTCTCTTAAAGTCCAGAATGTGTGTTTGACTTGTCTTAGTTTCAGCATTCCTTTGTATTGCAAACTGCAGGAGCACATGGTCACTTGCCCCTAAGGATCCAACCACTTCAACTGTATTGATCAGGTCTTCCACATTTGTTAAGATTAGATCAAGAGTTGCTGATCCCCTTGTTGCCTCTTCTACCTTCTGGACCATAAAATTGTCTGCAAGGCAAGTGAGGAATTTGTTGGATTTTGTACTCTCGGCCGAGTTTGTTTTCCAGCAGTTATCGGAATAATTGAAATCGCCCATGACTACTATATCTCTTTTTGTGCCTGTTTGGTCAGCTGTTGACAGAAAGCTTCATCAAGTCCTTCATCCTGACTCGGAGGTCTGTAGTAGACACCCACGACAAGGTCTTTTTGAGTCCCGGTTCCCTTGATTCTTATCCAGATGCTTTCAAGCTGGTTTACCGGATTACAGTCTTGCATTTCTTCTGCAACGTAACTGTTTTTGACATATAAAGCTACTCCCCCTCCTCTCCCCTTTGTTCTATTTCTGTGAAATACTAGAGAACACATTGTAAGAACTGTCTACTGAAAAGGATGGCCATACCAGTCTATAATTACTGTAGTATCTCAAGTATTTCACACTTTAGCAGCATGACAGTATATAATTTGTATTGGATATACATATAAAATTTCATTAATCGAGGCATCAGTAGGTTAAATGTTTTTGAATATTTACCGTATTTCAAAGAAAAGCAATAAACTAGCTCTATAAGTGGAAAAGTAGGGGCAACAAAAACAATATGGTATCAACAATAACATAATAATAATAATAATAATAATAATAATAATAATAATAATAATAATAATAATAATAATAAAAAACTTCAAAAACAGCACTGATCTCTAGCAGTAAATTTCCAGCAAGTGTGGGAAAAGAATATGTTTAGAGATGGCTGCTGGATCTTTACTCAAGTATCTGTGCCTTTTACTCACATCGTGTCACGACCCAGGCTACAGAGCACCAATAACCATACGCAGAGGCCAGATTCTATCTAATATCTTTATTAAGGAAATATATAAAGTTAGTAAAAGCAAATGTAAAAGTTAGTCCAGAAGCAGACCTTTCAGGAAAGGTCAAAATTAGTCCAAAGAAACAATGTCCAATATGAAATATTAAGGTCCAAAGTTGTAATCCAATAACCGAAACACTCACTTTGCCAGGCAAAGTGAGGGGAGATGACAAGGTCCTTTAGTCCATGAACTTGAGCAAGGCTAGGAGATAACTTGATACTTGAAAACAAGGCTTGAATCGTGGAACAAGGTAACGAGGAACAAGAACAAGGTCCGTGGAATAACTTGGTAAAATCCGTGAAACAAGGCAAGGTTTAGTCCTGGGAAACAAGGCAAGGTTTAGTCCTGGGAAACAAGGCAAGGTCCGTAGGTAAACAAAGGCTGGGAAGCAGGAGCGAAGGCAGGAAACAAGGACAAGGCTTGAGCAGGAACGAGGCTTGAAACGGAGCGCGCTGTCCAGACACAACCCGCTCCGGAGGCTGACGAATTGACTCCGCAAAGTTACTCCGCGGGTAAAACACCTATATAGAGTCTAACTTTCCCGCCGAGAGCAGTTCTCTGGGAACCAGAAACGAAAGCTAATCTCTGAGACCAGATGTTTGACTCCTTAAAGATTCTCATGGAAAGCAGGCTTAATTGGCAAATTCTTAGCAATTATTCTCGCACTCCTGCGCGAGGCTGCTTCCAAACCTCTCTGTTGTTTACAAAACTCATGGCGAGAAAACACTGGAGATGTAGCCTCAGTATTTGTTTGACATACTTCTGGAACATAATCCTCTTGCAGGTGCAAGGTTCCCAGATCTGGCTGGGAAGAATCTGTCTGGGAAGAATCCAGTTCTGACTGGGAAGGTAAAAAACCCAAGTTTTCTTCTTCATCAGGCATCACAATGTCATGAGCAGGACTACAAGGCCCATGGGTCATCACACTATCCCCCTCCTCAAGCCCCCTCCCAAACTGGGACTCTCTCCCCGAGGCGCGAGGTCGTGGCTTGGCGGGATAGGTCTGATGAAAGCGACGGGTTAGATCAGGAGCGTGAACTGTGGAAGCGTCTTCCCAAGAGCGTTCCTCAGGGCCAAAACCCACCCAGTCAATGAGATATTGCAGGCGGCGGCGGTGAAAGCGAGAATCCAAAATGTCCTGAACCTCGAACTCGTCCTCCCCATCCACCAAAATAGGGACGGGGGCCGGCCGGTCTACATCTGGCCGCACACCATCCGCCGGAAGGAGCAGGGAGCGGTGAAACACTGGGTGAATGCGCATTGAGCGCGGAAGTTGGAGTTTGAAAGTCACGGGGTTAAGTTGCGCCACCACTGGATAGGGGCCAATGAAACGGGCATCTAACTTCCGGCAAGGGCGATGGGAGGGCAAAAAGCGAGTGGACAGAAAAACCCGATCTCCTACCTTGATTTCGGGGCCCGGCTGGCGATGTTTGTCCGCGTGACGTTTATAGTCCTCCTTGGCTTGTTCCAGTTGCTGGAGCAAAAGTTGTTGCACCGCTGTGAGTTCCTGCAGCCAATCTTCTGCTGCGGGAACTTCTGAAGTTTCAATGACAGGGGGAAAGAAACGTGGATGGAAGCCGTAGTTTGCAAAGAACGGCGTTTCTTTTGTAGAAGCCTGGACTCCATTGTTGTAGGCAAATTCCGACAGTGGTAACAGAGAAGCCCAATTGTCCTGTTGGTAGTTTACATAACAGCGAAGGTACTGTTCCAAAGTGGCATTGGTGCGCTCCGTTTGCCCATCCGTTTGGGGATGATGAGCTGAAGATAAACGAGAGTCTATGCCCAATAGTTTTTGTAGTGCCTTCCAGAAACGAGAGGTGAATTGGGATCCACGGTCTGTGACCAAACTCTTGGGCAATCCATGTAGTCTGAAAACATGTTGGAGGAATAAATCTGCAGTCTCTTGGGCCGTGGGAAGACCTTCACAGGGAATGAAATGGGCTAACTTGGTGAAAAGGTCCACCACCACTAGGATCGTGGTGAATCCACAGGAAGGTGGTAAGTCAGTGATAAAATCCGCAGAAATTATTTCCCATGGGCGAGATGGGTTAGGAAGGGGGTGTAGAAGCCCTGAGGGCTTCTCCCTTCTTATCTTGGAGCGCTGGCATACTGGGCAGGTGTTAACATATTTTTCCACATCCTTGCGGATCTTGGGCCACCAGAAATCTCTTAGGATCAAATGCATGGTTTTAAATAGTCCGAAATGCCCTGCTGGTTTGCAGTCATGACACAGACGAAGTGCTTTTTCCCTGCCCGGTCCGGGTGGGATATAAACATGATTTCTATAGCAAAGCAGTCCATCTTTAAGCGAAAAGGGAAAATGCAGACCTTGACGAAGTTGGTCCTGCGCCCAGGCATCTGCTTGCTGACTAGCCCTGATTTCTTGAGCACAGATGGGCCCTGGAGTAGAGGGAGTTGAATCAATGGGAGTGGATTTGGTGTTCCCCACTGTGAGCGTGGCAAAGTTCTCGGGTTGTAGTAGTTGGGATTCAAAGGTCTCCTTGCGTCCTGCAGCGTATTCCGGTTTACGTGACAGGGCGTCTGCTTGCTTGGTTTGGGCTGGGGTCACATAATGAATCTGGAAGTTGAAACGTTCAAAGAATAAAGCCCAACGTTGCTGCCTCTGATTTAGCTTGCGGGCAGTTCTTAGATGTTCTAGATTCCGATGATCAGTGTGGACTTCAATGGGAAATTTGGCCCCTTCTAGCCAATGTCTCCAAGTTTCAAAAGCTGCCTTTATGGCTAATAGTTCTTTTTCCCAAATGGTATAGTTCCTCTCTGGTGCGGTTAGTTGACGAGAATAATAGGCACAAGGATGAAGGTGATCTCCCACCGGTTGTAGGAGCACAGCCCCAATTGCCACATCAGAGGCGTCCGCTTGCACCACAAAAAGGGTTTCAGGATCTGGATGCTGAAGGATTGGCTGGGATGTGAATAATTTCTTTAGTTGCTGGAACCCTTTCTCTGCTTGATCAGTCCAGCGGAAGGGCTGTTTTCCACGGATGCAGCTAGTGATTGGGTCAGACCAGCGGGCAAAATCTGGAATGAACTTACGGTAATAGTTCGCGAACCCCAAGAATCGCTGCACCTCCTTCTTGTTAGTTGGCGCCCGCCATTCCAATACTGCTGAAACCTTGGCTGGATCCATGGAGAGCCCTAGAGGCGAGATACGGTATCCAAGGAAATCTACCTCTTGTAGATCAAAAGCGCATTTTTCTAGCTTGGCATAAAGTCCATGATCCCGCAATCGTTGCAACACCATTTTGACGTGGTTCTCATGTTCTGATTGTGATCTAGAAAACACCAAAAAATCGTCCAGGTAGATTATCAAGAACCTATCTAGATAGTCCTGGAAAATGTCATTGACAAAATGCTGGAACGTTGCGGGAGCTCCGCATAATCCATAATTCATAACTCGGGACTCGAATAATCCGAATTTAGTCTGGAAGGCGGTCTTCCACTCGTCCCCTTCTCTGATGCGAACTAAGTTGTAAGCTCCCCGAAGATCCAGCTTGGTGTAAACCTTGGCTCCTCGAAGTCGGTCTAGTAGATCCGAGATTAAGGGCAGGGGATAGCTGTTCCGCTTGGTGATATTATTCAATGCTCTGTAGTCCACCACCAAGCGTAATTCCCCTGACTTCTTCTTCACAAACATCACTGGGGAGGCGGCTGGGGATTGAGAGGGTCTGATGAATCCCTTGCGAAGGTTTGTCTCTATGAATTCCCTGAGAGCTTCTTGCTCTGGTTCAGTCAGGGAGTAGAGATGCCCTCGCGGGATCGGGGCCCCCTCCACCAAGTCAATGGCACAGTCATAAGGTCTATGTGGGGGTAATTTTTCGGCTTCTTTTTCATTGAATACATCCCAATACTCGGAGTACTTCTTTGGCAAGGTGATAATGGGCTCGGTGTCTGTGGCATGGCAGACCTTGGCTACGAGGCAATGGTTTTGGCAGTACTTTGAAGCAAACTGCAGTTCTCTGTTGGACCAGGAGATGCTTGGGTCGTGAAGTGTCAGCCATGGAATCCCCAAAATCACAGGGAAATGGGGAACCTCAGTAACAAAGAAGGAAATCTCTTCCATATGTTCCCTTATCCACATCCTGGTGGGTTCCGACCACTGGCTTACGGGGCCCGTCTTGAGAGGGCGGCCATCGATGGCTTGCACCACACGGGCATTCTTGAAGTCATGATATTGTAATCCCAGAGAGTCGGCATACTCTCTATCAATGAAATTGTTGGTAGCTCCTGAGTCTATCATGGCGTGGATCATGACGGGTCCCTTTTTTGCTGACCATAAGGTGACCACTAGAAGGAACAGGACCCCGGTTGGCGGCTCTTGAATGGGTTTCTTGACCGGGTTGGCGAGCCTCTCTACGCCCGGTCGTTGGCTTCCCCCGCCGGCTGTGTGCCAGCCGCCTCAGACGTCTTCGTCTCCGTGGAGGACGCCGCCGCAAGACGGGCGGCGGGCTTCCCTTTGGCTGGGCACTCTCTGGCGAAGTGGCCCCCATTCCCGCAATACCAACAGAGATTTAGGCGTTGGCGGCGGGCCTTCTCGGCGGCATCTAATCTGGGACGCACATTGCCCAACTGCATCGGCACCTCCTCGCTCCCTCTGGGGTATGGGGATGGTGGTGGGGGTCTCCACACTGGACGCGGCTGAACGCTGGCGGGAGCGGGGGGTTTTGCCCCAGCTCTACCGCTCTGGCCTCGTACCCACTGCTTCCTGTTGGCAATCATGACTTCAGCCCGTAAACATTGATCGATGAGTGCTTCCAGCGTTTGGGGAGGATCCACCTTGGAGATTTCCTCCAGCATTTCAATGTTGAGACCCTCCCGAAATTGTCCTCTGAGGGCAACATCGTTCCAGCCGGTGTTGTGGGCCAGCACTCGGAACTCGGCTATGTACTGAGACATGGGTCTGTCTCCTTGGAAGAGGCGGCGGAGTTTGTGCCCGGCTGCCTCCAAATTGTCCTCGATTCCCCAGGTCGCCTTAAGGTGGTCCAAGAAATGTTGCGCTGACCTTAGATGTGGGGAGGCTTGGTCGAACAGAGCCGTCGCCCAGTTAGCCGCTGGCCCGTCTAGGAGACTGTAAATCCACGCCACCTTGATGTCTTCCTGGGGAAACTCGGCATCACGGGCCTCTAGATAAGCTTGGCATTGGCGACGGAAAACATGAACCTTAGAAGCTTCTCCAGTAAACTTGGTTGGCAACGCCATGGCCGGAAGACGGATTCCGCGTTCCTTCAAACCCTTTATTTCTCCATCCTGTGCATTGAGCTTATCACGGATTCGGTCCACCTCATCCTTGTCGATGGTGTAGGTAATCGGCTGGCCGCTCGGCCCAGGTACGACTCCGGTAGACATTCTGGCCGAGGTTAATTGGTGCTTAGGGTGGCGGAGTCAAACTGTCACGACCCAGGCTACAGAGCACCAATAACCATACGCAGAGGCCAGATTCTATCTAATATCTTTATTAAGGAAATATATAAAGTTAGTAAAAGCAAATGTAAAAGTTAGTCCAGAAGCAGACCTTTCAGGAAAGGTCAAAATTAGTCCAAAGAAACAATGTCCAATATGAAATATTAAGGTCCAAAGTTGTAATCCAATAACCGAAACACTCACTTTGCCAGGCAAAGTGAGGGGAGATGACAAGGTCCTTTAGTCCATGAACTTGAGCAAGGCTAGGAGATAACTTGATACTTGAAAACAAGGCTTGAATCGTGGAACAAGGTAACGAGGAACAAGAACAAGGTCCGTGGAATAACTTGGTAAAATCCGTGAAACAAGGCAAGGTTTAGTCCTGGGAAACAAGGCAAGGTTTAGTCCTGGGAAACAAGGCAAGGTCCGTAGGTAAACAAAGGCTGGGAAGCAGGAGCGAAGGCAGGAAACAAGGACAAGGCTTGAGCAGGAACGAGGCTTGAAACGGAGCGCGCTGTCCAGACACAACTCGCTCCGGAGGCTGATGAATTGACTCCGCAAAGTTACTCCGCGGGTAAAACACCTATATAGAGTCTAACTTTCCCGCCGAGAGCAGTTCTCTGGGAACCAGAAACGAAAGCTAATCTCTGAGACCAGATGTTTGACTCCTTAAAGATTCTCATGGAAAGCAGGCTTAATTGGCAAATTCTTAGCAATTATTCTCGCACTCCTGCGCGAGGCTGCTTCCAAACCTCTCTGTTGTTTACAAAACTCATGGCGAGAAAACACTGGAGATGTAGCCTCAGTATTTGTTTGACATACTTCTGGAACATAATCCTCTTGCAGGTGCAAGGTTCCCAGATCTGGCTGGGAAGAATCTGTCTGGGAAGAATCCAGTTCTGACTGGGAAGGTAAAAAACCCAAGTTTTCTTCTTCATCAGGCATCACAATGTCATGAGCAGGACTACAAGGCCCATGGGTCATCACACATCGTAATAGATCAATATACAGTAGAGTCTTGCTTATCCAACGTAAACGGGCCGACAGAACGTTAGATAAGCCAATATGTTGGATAATAAGGAGAGATTAGGGAAAAGCCTATTCAACATCGAATTAGGTTATGATTTTACAAATTAAGCACTAAAACATCATGTTATACAACAAATTTGACAGAAATAGTAGTTTAATAGGCAGTAATGCTATGTAGTAATTACTGTATTTACGAATTTAGCACCAAAATATCATGGTGTATTGAAAACACTGACTACAAAAATGCGTTAGATAATCCAGAATGTTGGATAAGCGAGTGTTGGATAAGTGAGACTCTACTGTATAAGAAACTGACTCAAGTATTTAGCAGTGTGCACCCACTACCCAAAGGGAAGCTGATCATAATATCTAGGATGTGAAGGACCATAACCTAGAAAATTATGTTTCCTAACAGTTTAGTCTACAGATTCTGAAGCCTGTCACTGAGGGGAACAACACTATATTCTGGAAACACAACTTTCAGAACAAACCTCTGCTTGAAATGTTTTTAAAATCAAGCCATACATTTGCTCTAGAAAAAAGTCATGGTAAATGAGATCAACAGAAATATGCAATATACTACCGTGTTTCCCCGAAAATAAGACAGTGTCTTATATTAATTTTTGCTCCCAAAGATGCGCTAGGTCTTATTTTCAGGGGATGTCTTATTTTTCCATGAAGAATTCACCATTATTGTTGAACAAAAAATGTACATTATATACTGTACAGTAGTTGTCATCACAAACCAGCATAACCAGACAAGCTGTGAATCCTATAAATAATTTCTTGTTATTACCATTATTTCAATGTACAACGATCTATGGTATGTACATTTACCAATCCTGCATGCTCTGGTATTCTGTTTGATGGGCATGCTTCCAAACAAAACCTTTGCTAGGTCTTGCTTTCAGGGGAGGTCTTATATTTAGCAATTCAGCAAAACTTCTACTAGGTCTTACATTCCGGGGATGTCTTATTTTTGGGGAAACAGGGTAAGACTAGACATAATCTGTGATTAGTTAATCACAGTACGAATCACAGAGATCAGGGCAAACCACTGGAAGATTCAACAGAGGGAAAAAGAACAGAAACCCCTGAAGGATAAAATATCGGAAGAGTGTCTGCTTTACTCTGAGAGTTTCAAACCTGTCCTGGAGCCAAACATCTGCTGAAAATGTGAGAACACTTAAGTTTAATCAATATTACAATCAATTTGTCTCCCTTATCTGATATGTCTCCACACCCTTCTGAGAAAGACTGAAATGAATCCAAAAATCCTGAATGATATGACTTCCAGCAGCCTCCAGCATGTAAAGCACCCATACCTACCCTGAGAAGAGCCAAAAAAGCCAAACAGGGCTGCAGTATTCCTGCCTGCAGGGCATGTAGTCTCCTGCTGACTGAAGGCTTCCTCCAAACCCCATAATTAAACATACACAAATCTAAATGGGCTGAATATAGAATTTCCACAAAAAGCCAGTTGAGAGCACACAGAGCCAGAGAATAATAGAGAGAGGAAAGGAAGGGAAGAATATCCTATTTTCCTCCTGCCACTAGTTTATTGGCACGTATTAAATGTAGACTCAACAACAATAGGCTATAAATCACTGCCCAGGAGAAGTGCCAGGTGGAAAGCAAAGGATGAAATTAAAACATGTTTCTTGATACAACCCTGTGCTGATACTAACAGAAAGTTAGTTGGGAAATGTGTTACCTTTGTATCTAAGGAACATGAAGAGGGGGCATGATTTAAATAAAATATCCTTATGAGACACATTTTATTTCATTAACCCATGCACAAAATACAGCAATTCTTCCTCCTTTCCTAAAGATTCTGTATAACTTGGAAAAAATTAGGTTGGCTTTTAATGAAGAATATTTTATTTTATTTATTTATTTACAGTATTTATATTCCGCCCTTCTCACCCCGAAGGGGACTCAGGGCAGATCACATTACACATATAAGGCAAACATTCAATGCCTTGACATAGAACAAAGACAAAGACAAACGCAGGCTCCAAGCTGGCCTCGAACTCATGACCTCTTGGTCAGAGTGATTGGTCTCAGCTGGCTGCAGCTGGCTGCTCACCAGCTTGCGCCACAGGCCGGGCCTATTTCCTATTGTGTAAGACCATAGGGTTAATTTATGGATTTTAAGTTACATTATTTTTCTGAATTTTATCTCATGATTAATCAGGAAGAAAAAAGATAATTTATGTGCAACCATATCCCCTGAAGTTAAGATATTGCAATAAGCACGATACATTGGGAGTTCTATTTTATGTATTACTGAAAAACTCATAAACGTTCCAAATAGACCTCATTCAAACGTGGGTGGGAGCTCAGGCATGCAGTAGGAATCTAGGAGTCAATTAACATGCCTTAACATATCATACAGCATGACTGGATGACATCAGAATTGGGGACGCAATTCAGATCTATTGCATGGCACAGGTGTGCTGCAGAGGGACCTAGTATAAAACATCCATATAAAAATAAGAAATTCGGCTGACGTTGAGGAAATTCCCAGCACAATATCCTTAAAATGCCATATTTGGGTCTGTCTTATCTACATAAGTAGATAGGATCTTTGCCTACTCAGGGCTATCTTTGATGTTTTACTAAAGAAAAAAAATTAGGCATTTAATTCCCATTCCTGCCTTACTAATCTCTGTTAGAGGGATGGGATATTAGGACATGAGACTAAGATTTGAATCCTGATTTAGTCTTCAAAACTCACTGGATGACTTTAAGCAAGTCACACTCTTTGATAGAGTTGCCTTTCGGTCACTTAAGTCAGAAATGGCTTGAAGGAACACAACAACAAGGATGTGTGGGAAGCACGGCAAAAATCCAAATCCCAATGGGATGAAGTTGGTTAGTTTATGAATTAAACACTACAGTATGGAATTAACCAGATAATAAACCCAACCCATATGCAAAAGCTGGTGACAATTTTCTTTAATGGTATAATACACAGATTGGATCCTCCCAGGACCACACAGACTGCCAAAAATTGAAAATCAAAAATGAAAGTGGCCCAAAGTCCTTTTCTTGTTTTGGAAAAGTGACAATTTTTATTTTAAACTGGTACAGAGAAGCCCAAGTTCCCTTTAAAATGTGAATCCCTGCTATTAGAGACTTCCAGGGAAGGGAATTTGCTTGTCTCTCTTCTGGAGGAGCGAAGAACTACAAAAAATAGCCGGGGGGGGGGGGGGGGGGCTTAAAAGCACCAGTGGAGTGACAACTCAATCTTCCAATATAATGGTATTCCTCTGATAAGCGAGTATATGTGAGAAGAAGACCAGGAAACAAATGAAGTTCAAGATTTGGGAGAGAGAAAAATATCTAGACAGATGGCAACAATACTTCAAAAATCAAACAGACATGAACTTAGCCTGTTTAAGTTTCCTAGAAATGGAAGTGGTGAAATTTAAGACAGTGACCACCCACATCTAAAAATAAATCACACAATAACGAGTCAAGATAAACTACTTTTCACCCGAGCTAAAATGCACCAATTTTTAGACCAAGTTGTTGTTGTTTTAATTCTGGGTCAAGAAACACAAAATAAATTACTAAAAAGAATTTGTTACAGTAGAAGCAGACCTGCATAGCAAAATGAAGGTAGACACTTATATGGCATTTCATTTTAAAAACTCTCTCTCACCCTGCTTGCCCCAGGCACTTACTACTGCCACTGCCGCTGCCACTACTGCTACATGACAGGCCCTGGAGGTCGAGCGCCTGCTTGGCTTCCCATCCACCCTGGCTTTATCCCAAGTCATCGCCCCACATTGAGAAAAAAGGAGAAGAGCCAAGTGGCAACTATAAGTCCTCCCTGACACAATCAAAGCACTCCCAAAAGATGGCCATGCCACCTCTGCTGAAAAACCTCCAGAGGAGACTCCACCAGACTCCGAGGCACCATATGCCACTGTCTGAAACAACTTGAAGGAACACAACAACAACAACAATAATCCTGCTTGACTCTCTCATCAACCAAAAGCAGGCCCACAATTCCCATTGAAAGACTGGTACATTTACATTGGTTAAAATTGTTCTTCATTTTATATATTGTATTGTTCATTCATGTGGGTGTTTTTGCAATACAGTGTGCCTAGGGAAGCATTCATGTGTTTTTCAAACTATAGTCTCGTCCCCAACAGGCTGAGGTACTGTGAGCTGGCCCTTGGTTTAAAAGGTTTGGACACCTCTGCTTTAGAGCATGTGCCATTTAATTCTTTGGTATGCAGAAGGACTGGTCATGCTCAAAGGTATTTAACAACAAGAATGTGGGGGAATGACAACAAAAATCCAATTCCAAATGGATCGGGCTATCAATTAAGCACTAGAATAGGATAGTAGACCCAACTCATATGGGCTTTTCTTTAAAGTAATAACGAGACTGATTTTGATGGGTGTTCTCTTTCACGATTATTACTCTTCTCTGTCTCTACACACACACACAAAAAAAAAAACCCAAGCCACCCAAGAACAAGAAATGAAAAAGAACTCAACCACAGGATGATAAATGTAAGATTTAACTTTGTGTAACCACATGTCTGATTTTATAGAGGCAGCACTCTATTTCAAGGACAGTTTGGTCTAAATGCAGTGCTTCCTGAGCAGACTGGTATAGCAAAACTAACAATTGTACCCGTTTGCTAAAATTGCTCCTTTCTTTCCTGGACACACTCCAAGGGTCTGCAGTGTACTCCTTGTGGATTGGCACCAGTCCATGGGCCATCATTTTGAGCTGCAAGGAGCAGAGAACCACAAGAAGGGAAAACAGGGGTTTATAACTACTCCATCAGCAGATAGAACTTGGACAACTAGTGAGGAGGCACATAACACCCCAGGTCACAGTTTTCTTATGTAGTATATTTCTAAATCTGGATCTATGCTTATAAATTAGCACATATATACATCTATACTATCTTTCTTCTTCATTTTGAGATGACTCTTCTCTCTCATTCCCTCTCTCTCAGTAACATATACGAAGCCACCTTAATTTCACTGCTCAAATACATTGCAGAAGCAGTTAGCATCTACTATCTCACACCCAACACTCCCATCTCTGTAAGCCTCGTGAAAATTCAAAACCCATCAATGTTTCTGCAGGTGCACCAAGGCAAGGTCACTGAAGATACACAAACCTTTGTCTCGGGGCTTCTGGACAGCAGGACTGTACTCAGGAATAAAAATTGGAAACAAACGAAAGGTTTTCCTCTTTCATCTTCACTCTGACAATATAAATGTGGCACTTTCCCAGGTGGCAGAAATGAGTGATTGGCTTCAAAAAGCAATTTCTTAAAAAATGGTAGAGGCTAAACTGGCATGGCTGTTTTGACCTGAAGAACTCTGGACTAAGGAAATGCTGGCAGACGGGTGCCAAGGGAGACAGACAGCTCAGCAGACACTCACTGATATGTTTTATTTATACAGCATTACAAAGGACATATAGGTAACTGGCTGAAACATTTTTGTTCACAGTACAACTCCTGAGAGATCTTGATGGTATCCCCTTTAACAATTGCTACTCTTCTCTGTCCATGCACAAAACCCAAAGAAACAAGTAAGCCTAGAATAATTTCACATAATTAGAATATTTAGAATATTTACATTCAAAAGTGCAATACATGCAATATAAGCATGCCTGTATATCACATGTATACAATAGATAAACATATGTCAACCTCCACAGAGTGTTGCACTTATAAGCCAAAGAAACATCAGGGATGAGCCAAAAATACATATGTGACAACACAGATGTGATATTCCAAATGACATTTAACTGCTTCTGAATATTCTAACCATCTGAATTTTGTACCTATTTAACCCAGCCATTAGAGCCGGGGGGGGGGGGGGCAAGGAGGCAGCACAAAACGAGATCCAAGGAAAAGCTACAAAAGCATTTGTTCACACTGGGATTGTCAAACCTATCTTGTCTTTTCCTGGGCTTCCTGTATTTAAGGTAAGTTTAATTATTATTGTCTAGTTTGAGCAGCATGCATAATGTTCCACATTTAAACATAGGTGTATACACTCTCTAGACAATATTGTGAAACACTGTATTTTAAGATGAATTGTACTGGGAATGTGCACTATCACCTGTTTCTACTACCAATATTATATGGTGACATAATCCTGTTTAGATATTTTCAGAATTGAACTTACTGAATAATATTGGACAAATTGTATCTCACTACACATGCTTAAGGGAAGGCAGCATAATATAAATTTCCCATTGCCGGATTTACCATGGACCAAGTGGTGCAGCTGAAACAAATTTCACAAAGAGGGGCTCCCAAAATTTAAAAAAAAACACTTTTAAAAAACTTGAAAATATATAAATAAAGTGCAAATATATAAAAATAAACATTATTTTCCATTTTCCTGTAAGTTGCGTTTATTATTTTAAAAATATGATTGCACTGTTTTATTATTGTTGATATTTTAAATTAGATATGGGGGCACCAAAATCATTGAAGTGCTTATGGCCTCTAAAGGCCTGAATCCAGTCTTGTTGGTGCTCTCTGCTAAAGGTTTAACCATGGACCATATTTCCATCTTAAGACAGAGGCTAAGTTCAAATGTAACAATAAGCCATAGTTTGGCACTATGCTAGTAGTAGGAAGCTTGTTGTCCTCCAGATGTTGCTGGATTAGCCAACATGGGTAAAGTCCAACATCTGTAGTCCAACATCTGGATGTCTATAGATTCCCACACATAAACAAACCGTGCTTACACATTCCCACTGCCATCTTTCTCTTCATCACTTATCCAACTATCTTCTGACTTATCAGGTGGTCATGACTTGTTATTGCATCCAAATGAGGTATGGCTTGCACAAATCATCATATGCTTGCAAAAGCAGACTGTAAACTATGATTTGCAATATATTAAAGTCAGAGGAGACCCATAAATGAACATCTTACGAAGTGAATCCACAGAAAATCATGCTGCCATCATATTCTGATTACATGAGCTTTTATCACTAATTTACTCAAGTAATGTCAGGAAAGATTCAGACCATTTCAAAGTTTATAGTAAACAAGAGAGTCTCAAACAGAAAATTACAGTTGTAAGCTTAGAAGAGAGTATCAGGTATCACATTCAAACATCACAATAAACCTTTCCAATAGTTTAGAGGACTATACTTTACCATCTAATTTAGGGAGATCTACATGAGATACAGTTTGGTCTTCCACACTTTCCCATCTTCTGCACAACCCAGAAAACAAGTTTACTTAATTACAATTTGTTGTGCATGGAAACTATGGTTAATATTAACTATGGTTTCTTCAAAACGCGCCAACGAGCTTGAAATAAACAATACATTTTATCATTTCATTTTAAGAGTCAAGCAAGATTTAAACAAAAATGGAAGCCCAGGTTCTTAATTTCTCCTCATGGTAACATTGGGAAAAGGTAAGTGTGAACATGTGAATCAATGTCCTGCTGCAGCTTGATCGTGCCATGCTCAGCTATGCTGACATCATACAAAGTCTACGTGTAACATAATCAGGAAAGAAGACATAAGGAGATAGGTTGTTTACCTGTAACTGTGTTTCTTGGAGTGGCATTTGTGAAATCACACTATGTGTCCTGCCATTCCAAGTGACATTGGCTGCTGCTTTGATGGCCATGGAACTGCGGTTTTGATGGCAACTACCTATATCAACTGGGAGAGTGGGTGGCGTTGCCACCAAAAATGTATGTCTAGAATTATAGAACAGTGGTTCTCAACCTGCGGTCCCCTACAACTCCCATTAATCCAGCCAGTTTACTAACTGTTAGAATTTCTGGGAGTTGAAGGCCAAAAACATCTGGGGACCCCAGGTTGAGAACCGCTGTTCTAGAAGGGTCTGAAGATGTTCTGCACAGGCACAGAACAATCCATTTGTGTGATTCATAGGGACCAAGAAGAATGATTGTAAGAATATCAATGACAGACCTTCAAATATGCAAGAAAGAAGGGAAAGGGGCAAATAAAATCAACTAAGATATCACAACTGACAAGAAATAGAGGTTGGATGAAAGCCCATTTTTTGTAAACAGAAGTAATTTCCAGTCAGGGTTAATGAGCACGTGGTATAAACAGTTGCACTAAAATCATTCCCTTATTTCTGCATTCTGTTTCTGTATGTCACTGTCTTCTGCCTCTCTTTGAATGACGAAGAAAGAAAGGTATTCTAAAATGAATCAGACTGCAATATGTTTCCCTGGTGCTTTTATTTTAAGCCGACATAGAATATATCAGAGTCATAAATTTTCTTACCCTTCTGTTCTGTACATTGAACATCTCTCCAGAGGAATTTTTAGCACTCCATTATTCAAACCCACAAACAGTGATCTGTCACTATGCAATATTTGGAGGCTCTGGATTGGCTCCTTTTGGCTGGCGGGAAGAATTTGCATTTCCTCTAAATAACAACTCCTTAGGCTCTTATTAGTGGTGGAAAGTGCCTTCAAAATGGTGCCGTGCTCTAGCAGAACAAGAAACAAGAGGCAAGTAAATCTCCAAGATGTTGATTCAGTTTATCACCCAGCACACAGAGTAAAGATTAACTACATCCCATTTACATGGCTGCTTTTTTCTCCCTTGTTCTGTAAAAAAAGTCTCTGAAGGAATTTTTGGCATTTCAATGCAATCATTATATCAAGGATGAAGTGTCAGAATATAAATCTTCGGTCATTACATTCCTGGATGCAAGAATGATGAATTTCAAGAGCCTTCTCACTGCTGGTTCAGATAATAAGTGTTTGTATGCATTTTTCATTATTTTTAATCTCAGGAGATTTGGTTAAAATTGTATTTGTGCAGGAAAACAATGTTTTTTGGTGCAAATGTGCACTAATGTGTAAAAACATTGATTTACACACAAAATAGTTTTTCTTTATTTTGGATTAAAATATTGCTTCCTGCAGAAATCCCAACTTTTTTTTTCTGTAAATGAATTTTTTTGCAAGAAAAACACCCCAAATTTGAATAATGTTGCAGCAGTTGAACCTTTTCTCAAAATAATAGCAGTGCATCAAGATATTTTTTCTGTTCAAGATAAGAACATTGGCACATTTTCTTTACATCCCTAATACTGAGTGTATGCGGATATACTTTACATAAGAACATTCAGCTGTTGTACTCTGACAGCCAGCTGCATCTATAATTTTCATGATTCCTTTTATATTCATTTAAACTTGCAGGTTAAGATTTCTTCAAGGATATACCTCAATCAGAGCTGTATTGGTATGTCAGATATATCAAGAGATTGGTTGTCACACAATGATATAATATATTTACTAATTCTATCTACAGTTTCAAAAGAAATATTGTCCACCAGAAAATCTGGACAGACTAAACACAACTGCAGTCATCCATTTTCCAATGGCCCTCCAGACATTTCATGAAATATCTGCCACACAAACAAACCTTATGGGGCAGGACCACTTCTGCCCAAGTCAGCACTGCACAATGAAACAGGAACACACACTTTCAGGCCAGGACGGAGCCTTGTCATTATTGACATTTTTTAGAGCCTGGCCATCTGTCCAGACAAATTTGGTTGTGTACTTGTGGCATGGAACAATGGGGAGTTGTTCCTGGATTATACATGGCTGTTTCTATTAGCCATCTGCATGTTCTTGGCTCTCAGTATTTACATTCCTCTCTGGCACATCCATGTTCCAACAGACAATAGTAAGTTTTTGCCATTTACTAAACTGTACCCATGTTGTCAACATACACCCAATGAGGAACGAACATGTATAACCCGGCAACATCCTCCTGTTGTTCCCTGGCACAAATACACCATGAAACCTGTCTGCACAGATGGCCATACAACAAGGTCTGACTAATTAAAGTAATGATGACATTCTGTTCCTGGTTTGAAAGTCTCTGTTCCTGTTTCACTGTGTTCTACTTAATGTGAAAGTACTTGTTGCACCCCAGGAACTTCATTTTTCTGCCACAAACTTCATTATACAGGTGAAGGACAAAGTTCCTCTTCCCAGGATAAAGTTTTTGTCTTCTACTCAAGCGTCAGCTTCTTTTTAGGAACTGACCAATTAGGAACAAACATCTAAAACCCGGGAACAACCCCTGATAAAAGGTTCAGTGATTTCCAATTGCAGGGACATAGATAGGCAAAGATCTGGATATTCGGCTAAAAACCGCGATATTCCCACATCTGGAAATCTCATTTTTTTTGCCTTTTGTAGCGATTGCTTCTGGGTTTACAGGGAACAGCGTCTGGCCACCTTTCTGATGGCTATGGGAGCTCCTGGGATAAAGGTACTGTCTGGACGGGCCCACAAGCTGTAGATCAAAAGATCTGAATGGTCAAACTTTTTTGTCATGAGTGATAGGAAAGATTGCTTCACAAACCCTGGAAAGTTGCTACAGGGTCATATCAGACAAGATGGTTAAGTAGTCCTGCCTGAATTAAGGTAGCTTTCTATGAACTCTGCAATGCAAAAAGTGTTTCTCACAACTTCTTAAATTCTTCTTAAATTTATTTATTACAATACTTATATCCCACCCTTCTCACCCATAGGGGACTCAGGGTGGTTTTCATCTCAAATTATAGCCAAATGTGAAAATGTTTTCAAGTTTCTAGATGAATGTAAGTGTAGTGCTATAAACAGAGGCATACACCCAGAAGAAAATATTTCCATCTCAGCCATAAGGCACATTGAAGCAGAAAGAGATTTAATAACCCAGCAAAACGTTATGACAGCCATCCAGCTACACTGTAGGTTATTACTTTTTTTATTCTTCTTTCAGTTGACTTCTGAAGATCCTACAATGATCTTACATTGAAATCTCTTAATCCTTATGTTCACATAAGAATCCCTGCTTTGCAGTGATAACTGTATTGTATGGCTTACTGTGTTTTGCTATGTTCAAATTAGATGAATATTTGATAAGTTTTTGGGAGACAGTTAAAAATAAAAATAAAAATGATTTGTCAATAGAAAATACATAGAAATGAAAGTGGCAAAAGTTGTACTGGGAGTATGAAATACAAAAAATGAAGAAACTTCTGGATGGCTGAAAATTCAGCTTCCATCATCTCGTCACCTAGGTGTAACTGGACATGCCTTGCCTTATCCTCAGATTTTATCTACTTCTATTTATAGAGGAGAGAGCGAGAGAAGACAGCAGGATCAAAGGATTATTACCTCAGAGTAAATATTTCGAACCTGTACGTTCTTTGGTCCTCCAAATGTTTTGGTTTTCAACTTCTAGGATAGGCATGGGAAAACTTTGGCCCTCCAGGTGCTTTGGACTTTAACTGCTACTGGCTGTTAGGAATTGTGGGAGTTGAAGTCCAAAACACCTGGAGGGCCCATGCTTGTTCTAGAAGCTTCAACCAGCATGGCCAATGATTAGGGATACTCCAAAATATCTGAAGAGCCAAAGGCCAAGAAACACTGTCTTAACATATCCAGGATTATTTTCCTTCATAACACAATTTCAGCTGAGGTCTACTTCCAAATATTCACACAATTTCTACCCCAATAATAAATGGAAGGTAAGTTCTCACAACATCCCATTTTTGAAAAGAGTTCAAACTGTCTGCAATAAACCCAAAGGTGATGGAGGTGTTCTAGGTGTAACAATCACTCACCAGTTCCGATATACATCACATGATAAAGTGTATCCTTGCCCTGAACAATGTCAACCACCAACTTAGAAAAACGGATGTTGTCCTGAGTGACATATGGATCCACCGAGACTGGTTGCACCACATCATTCATCAGGAATAAGCGCTGGGCATCCTGCAAGATCCTTTCTGTCAAGTTTTCATTGGGGCTGTCATCATTCAATATTCCACACTGGAAATGGAAAATAGAACATCAGTGCTGATATTTTTAACCAATCTTTCTTGGGCTAAGCTCTGGGCATGTATACACATAAACATACATATACTTTATGATTCTTCCAAAGCAGTGGTGTTTACTTTAACATGGATCCTACATTAGATTGAGTTCTCCTACTAAATGTAAATTACAGCTAGAAAGTTTGTTTCTTCTTCCTGTACAACAAAGGCATACCCAAATAGCAGTCCTCTGGTCAGTCAAAAGGTTAATTTATTTTAGTATGGGACAAAACGTAATGCCATATATGCTTTACTCAGAACAAAACTTCAACAGCTTGTAGCAGACCATCCTTGCAAGTGAGTGTCCAAGGGATGCAGCCCTGGATTAGAAATCTAAAACTGCCCGAAGAAAAGGAATATTAACATACAGTCACATGACATAGCATACATTGTCCAGACTCTATTCCCCAAATTTTTCAGAGGCTTAAAATATCACTTTAGATTTATGAACATCTTTAAGTAAGTCCTGAAAAATCTTTCTTGTTCTCTCTCACACTCAGTATTTATGCTCTTATTTTAAGTCAAATGGATGGTCTGTAACCTAATTCCCATTCTGATAGCTGATGCCCACATTATTATGTTTATCTAAACACTCCTACAGAAAAGGGAAGTAAACCTTAAGGAGGAAAAACTATACCTCTTTGCCTTGGTTCACTTCCAAGCCCTGGATCTTGTGAGTAATCCAAATACTTTAACTAGACACTATTTACATCCATAACACACAACAAGGTATCAACTTGGCATGACAAATCCAGATAGACTTTCTTATCAGTTCATCATTCATTATGTTTACATGATAAATACAGAGCCCGAGCTGTGCTAGCTAGAGCTGATTTGAACCAAGCAAGCATCCTTTATATCAGATAGTGTGAATTTATTTAGCTTGTTCAGGTTGTCTTTTTGAGAATTTCTGCTTATTTATTTTAACAATTTCTGTAATGCTTCCCATATCTACCAATATCTCTAGATCGGGATTGTAATAATTTGGTCCTCAAGTAGTTTATGGGCTGTACTTCCAAGCGTTCCTCACTACTACCTCACTCACTATTATTACTGGCTATGCTAGCTAGAACTGCTAGGAGTTGCAATTCAATGACATTTGGTCTGTCACTTGATTTGGGTTCTAGACACTTCCTGGTGGGTTTCTAAAATACATCTAAGGTACTGTCATTTTTATGTCACTTGTCACCTCTAGTTTAGACATTTTCTCATCTTTAATCCTAGACTATCACTGAAGAAGGCATGCAAATGTAATTCATTGCATCTTCTGCTCTTGGAATTTAGCTCTGTGGGTGGTACAAAGTTAAGTGTCATTACATTTTCAAGTTGTTTAGCTCTAATTTTCATTTGCGTGGGCATGGGCGATTCCCTACCTCCCAATAATGACATACACTCAGTGTTGGTTTCTATCATATGTCCTGATTTGGTATTTTCCCTTCCTTTTTCAAGAGGAAAAGTTTCTGGCATTGTTCTTTCATCCTTCAAACAACAAAGTGAAGAATTAATTTTCCTCGGATAGTTTCTTCTCAGCCATTAAATTACCATTGTCATCTCCTGAAGGCCCTTCATTGACCTCTTGTTCCTCTGAAATATTTTCTAATCTCTTTTTGCAATCTTGCTGTCGCTCACCGCATACATTCACTTTTTTCTGTAAAATTCTCATCTTGGTTCTGTAGTCTTTTCACACCTCCTCTGCAACAAAGGCTTCATACTTTTGAAGCCCCAAGCTAGTGTGAAATATGTCTTATCACTTCATGAGGAAGGAATAAATATGCAATATAAAAAGGCCCTCAATTGCTCCAGTGAACCAAAGAGAGAGGGCAGCTAGTATATTCATTTATATATTCTATTCGTATTACAGAACACGATGTTCTGCATTCTGAAGTCGAGAATCTTCATAGATGGTGCACTTGCTTTTTCAGCCTATAGGTCAATTCAGGTCCAGAAATTATACTCTCCCTTCTTGAAGCTACCTTCAAAACAGGATTGGCAAAGTATGTAAAAATGTTAATGATCTATCTCTTACACATGCTTTACTGTTGGCTGGGCATACTAGGCCTTAGGGGAATGAATGCATAATAACATCTGGAGGGTCACAGGTTCCTCAGCTTTGAAAGTCAAAAGCTATAAATGAATACAGTCAGACCTTTTGTAGCCTTCAAATCTGGGCACTTGCGGAATCCCAAGGTACCATAAAACAACTTGATATACTGCTGTATATTAACCAAAAAAGATGAAGAGTGTTGAACTCAAAGAACTTCTCCTTTCCAACTTTTGAAACTGACCTCTACTAAACATTTTTTAAAAATTCTTCAAGCATTTATTGATAAACCTTACAATACATACTAACTGCTACTGAGGTTTGGTCTTAATACTTCAAAAGGAGATTCATGTGATCTCCTGTTTTTCCATGATCCCGTTTTCCTGTGAAAAATTTGATCAACAACACCTTAGTTCCTTCTTTTTTTAAACTCAGGAATCCTAGCAACAGAACCATATCCCTTTTCTTTCCTGTGTTAGGAATCTCAGCAATGGTGACTTGAAGATTCAAGGTTACCCAGTGAATTTTCATGATTCAGCTGGGACTTCAAGCCAACTCTCTCAGGTTCCAGTCCAACATCTTATGTGCTACATATGCATAGACAAATTCAAATCACTACATTTGCAGTGTGTAAACTCTTTCATAAGACTGACTGCCACGCCTCACAGATAATTTATGAAACAAGTGATCTTATGTGATTGAAGTAAAAGTTCTGCCTCTGTGTGTCAAGATGCCATGTGAAAGCCCTCTTCTTGCTGTCATAACTCACTCACCTTTTCACCTTAATTTTTATTGCTGCTTGGTGGGAAGATGCTATTTTTTTTCCTGTCTCCTATCACTCATGGGCACTTTCCCTCTAAACTAGTAGCAGAGAACTTTTAATGACAGCAAGTGGAACAACAGAAGAGTCACATGACAACAATGATCAGCAGGGGGCCATTATGAGGTCTGGACCTCAGTAGATGTACAGCAGTGCCAGTCCCTGATGTCAGTCCAGACACTTTGCAGGTTTGCAAAGGTTTGCACTTTGCCTTGAAAAACATTACCATTGGTCATATCATTACTGCCACACATCACGTTAAGACCATTACTACCATGACCATGTCCTTCATGGTCATGTCACGTGACACCATTACTATCACCCCATTGCTGTTTTAAACATTCTCAAGCAAAGTCTTCCTTTTTTAATTCACTGGCTTTGTCATGCCCATCCATTCAGCATATGAAAAGAGTAGATTTAAGCACAAAGCAGCACAGTTAATCATGGAATATTTAAAATGGCTTATTAATGAGGTTCAAGAGGAAGTGATACAGAAAGGGAAAATAAAAGGTGTTTCACATTCTAAAAACAGTATCTAGAAAAGTGCTAGATTCAGAGCTGGCCTCAGATTCATTGGCTGTTGGTCCCTTGCATTTTTACAGGAAAGAAACAAACAGGGGCAAGGGGCAAACATTTGGTGATGGTTCCCTGCACACTGGGGGGGGGGGGGGGGAGATATCACCACCAATCTATACTATCAGATTACCTGAGAAAACACTGCTATAGAACACACTCTAAGTAAAAGAGTATTGCTTTGCTCTAACAACTAGACGAGAAATCTCTGGACTTATGAGAAGCCAGGGTTTCCTCAACAAGCAGTGGATCTGATATATAAATATTCATACAAATGTAGTGCGACAGCTGAGGATAATGAGTTTTTTTGGCAGCTCTCACCCATCCCATCTGTGATCTCTCCTCCACATATAGCAGTGGTTCTCAACCTGTGGGTCCCCAGATGTTTTGGCCTTCAACTCCCAGAAGTCCTAACAGCTGGTAAACTGGCTGTAATTTCTGGGAGTTGTAAGCCAAAACACCTGGGACCCACATATAGTAATGAAGCCACAGATTATTTATGAATGGGACCTCAAAAGCAGCAACACAGTTGAGAGTAGGGTGAAAACACAAAGCTGGCAATGAAAGGGGGTGTGACCCTGTGGAGACTATAATAGGCCAAGAGAAAAGAAAACTGACCACAAATGTTTCCACACAGATTGATAGCAGGCACAGATCTACACATGAAGACTTTCAGTTGGGATTTTAAAAATGAATATAGAGAGAATTTCCCCGCACAAACATTTGAATTATATGTATTGGTTAGCTTGTATATGTGTTCCATATAAAACAAGAACAGCCAGTGAGATAACTTCACAATGTCATAGGAATATGAAAGTTTCTGACTCCATCCCATCCTGCTTGTACCATATTGGTAAATCTGAACTGTTTCGTTTAAAGAAAAAAAAATAAAAACCAAGATTATGAATGAGGCAAAGTGGCATTAAGATACCTGAAAATTTGAGATTGGGTTGATTGTTGGCAGCCATGCAGATCTTGGATTTTCTTGGTATCGGAAAGGCCCATTAAAAGATTGTGTAATAGCACTCAGGTTGAAGGCACACACTGCTGAAGCAGCAATACTGTTTCTGGAAACAAGGGCAAAAGGAAAGAGAAAGGAAGAAAATCAATTTAATCTTTAAAACATTGACACTTTCATCATGACAGACATCAAATATCACTAAAATAAATTGCATGTAAATTGCTAAGAAAAAGTACAGAGAGTTTCAAGCCTCAGAAGAGAGGAAAAGAATCTACAGGGATTACAGTAGATGACAATTAGGAAATGCTGTAAAGCCCCTCTTGAACACTATAGATGAATTCAGACTGGAAGAAGGAATTATGACATGAAAAGTTACACATAGTTTAATTTATAAGGAATGTTAAGACCGATGCCCTATCACTCCTGATTGATTATAAACGGGACCATTTTTAAAGCTTTGGCTTATTTGTCAAGGTGAGATTTAATTTTAAGCTTCATAGGTTCCACTGCCAGTTATTAATACCACCTCTAAAAAGTGCAACTATTTCTATTAAAATAGTCTGGAGACCCTCAAAACCTTTGGACAGTGAATGTTTTATGTCTATTCCATTTGCTCAGGGCTTTGGTAGGAACTTACAAATGTATAGCGAATAAAGAAAATGGCAGCTGGGAGTGATTTGTGATAGAATCACAGAACTATAGAGTAGTAAGAGATCACAAGGGTCATCCAGTCCAGCTCTCCTGCTGTGCAAAAATATTCTGCATAATATTAATACAATATGGCTTTAAAAGTATGAAACCTTTGGGGGAAAGGATGAAAGGAAACCAAGGTCCTAAGATGCAGGAGCTGAATATAAAACTATGTGAGAATGTCATGATTTCCTGGTGGGTGGGAAGCAAAATAGGAATAAAATTACTATTCCAGAGTGTTCAAAACTATCAACATCCTTCACTCTGTCATTCTATCCTAACAGTCTCTCTACAAGTAGTTGTCCATTCCAATAGCTGCTTACATAGATTTTGACTATACAAGTGTCATCTAAAAGAAAATCTCTTCAGACCCTTGCTTCCACCTCTGTTTGTCTGGCGGCAACACTTGCCCTTTAGAATAGACAAGTGGAGCTAAGTCAGCATGCCTCCGAGCGTGCATTCAAGATCACTTAATGTGGATTGGTTACCAGTAAAAACTGAAGCTGTGGTCACTTAATCAGTGTGATTACTCAACACACACTCCAATCACTCTCAATTTGAAGTCAACGGCTCAACTAAACAGGAGAACACTCAGCCATTCAAATGCATTGTCAAGATGTATTTTAGAAGGTAGAAATGGAATGATGGCAGCAGCAACTATTTCCACCTCCTATATCATTTCAATACCTATACACATAATAAAAGTGAAAATCTGTATGTGTGTATGTGGCAGAGGTGTCTACTGACACAGACAGCTTCCCACCTCCACAAACAGCTACAACTTCCAGCACTCAGGAGGCACCCATGGCCCTCCCTCCCAAGAAACATTGAAGGTTATAGCAGGCACCATGAACATGTAGCCCAAACCCTGCCAATATCCAACCGAAAAACCCCACCACCCAAGGAATGCTTTCATTCGGGTACCATTTCATTCTAGATTTTATGTGTTTCCTCCACCACAGGCAGGCATCCCAGGGTTCTCCATTGGTGAGTAATTTGCATGACTCCGCCCACTGCCTATCCCTTAACCCTTTCCTACCCTTTCCTATGGCACACAGCACACAGAGAGGAATTTATTAGCAACTGGACAGACTGGAGGGATTTGGGGGACTGACTCAACAGCATGGAAGTTGTAGTTCACCCTGCATCAAATTGGACCCAGCCAATGATGGCCCAGGACCTAACTTAGCACACAGAACTCCCATGACCAATAAAAAAGGCAAGAGGCCTTTGAGGGGAAATTCACCTTGATTTATAGGAATTATAGTTCACCTACATCCCTAGAGCATTGTGAATGCATACAGCAATTGCTCTGCACCAAATTTGGCAAGCATACCCAATATGCTTACATTTGAATACTGGTGGATTTGGGGTGGAACTGGCCTTGACATTTGGAAGTTGTAGGTACTGAGATTTATAGTTCATCTGCAATCAAAGAGCACTTCGAACCCCATCGATGATGGACCAGGACCAAACTTGGCACAGAGAACCCCTGTGACCAAATGAAAATACTGCAGGTTTTTGGAGGAAATTGACCTTCATTTTGGGAGTTGTCGTTCACTTGCATCCAGAGAAACCTAGGAATTGTAGTTCACCCACACCTAACATCCAAAAACAAATAATGCCTTTTTCAAATAACCTGGTCATCACCGGGTCCCCAAGCTAGATCATAAAATACAACAAAACCAATTATGCAGCATATTCTCTTCCTAGATATTCTGTATCTCAGAGGAACTGCCTTATCTCTCTTCTCTTCCTTATTTATGCCCCCCACACATTTTCTCATATATCATATATTACTTTCCTTATCTTTCTTCACAAACAAATCTTCAAGGTGTGCCACAACTACAGCTGGTTAATATATGAGGAAAGAAGATGTAATTTTCCAGGAGTCATTCACTTCACTTACAGATGAAGGTAAAAGTCCAATAGAGGATTGCAAATATTTTCCTGTTATTTTATAAGGTTGAGAGAAAAGGGACGCGTAAAAGTGAGGAAATCAGTTTGAAACTGGAAAGAAGAGACTAAAAATATACAAGGCCCTTTCAGAACAGCATGAAAGACTTCGTCATTGTGCTGAGTAAATGTTTGAATGATTATTCTACGTATCAGGTTGCTAATGGTAGCGATTTTAACGGCTATGAAAAGAACAAATTTTTACTAAACCATTAATTACTTAAGAATACATAGTGCAAGCTGTGTGATATTTTAAAGGCAGGCAACAAATGAAGAAAGCATTGTTCTTTTAAAAAAATATACGTACTATATTCAGCCCTCCACATTTGTGGATTTCACTTTTGTGGATTTGATTAATACAACTTTTCTAGGAATCTCTTAGTTCAGCACAACTTTACGGTCAACTAGAGTAGGGCCCGGTATTTGATTCACATGTTTCATCCATGCTTTTGTACCATGTCATTCATTCGTATGGTACGGTACGGCAAACCTCTCCCCATTTGGATAAAGCAGTGAAACAAAAATGAAAGCAGCACAAAACAATTTGCTTTGCTGCTGTTCATTCCACGTGACGCTCCCTGAGTGGCCCTGGGAGCATTTTCTGGTTTTCTGAGCCAGTTTTGGCCAATCGGAGGAATTGAACGTTCCGACATTGCCATGCAAGGCTCTGGCTATTTAATGGGGTGAACACCCCCAAAGAGCTCATTGCAGGCACTTCCTTCTTAGCTGCTGGGTGCTGCTGCTGCTGCTCTGCCTGCCCGGTTTGTTGCCTCTTGCTTCCCGCAGTGGCTGCCTTGCAGTCTACTTATTCTTTAACCTCAGTTCTTGTGATGCCTCATGGGCCTTGTAGTCCTGCTCCCAGTGCCATCGTGGCATCGTTTTCACCGGTTCAGCAAGAGCCGGAATCTTTCCAGATGCCTGATGTTGATGTTTTTGCCCAAGAACCCATTAAAACAGACCTTGAGCAGCTCTCACCCCCTTTTGCTAGGAGACAGTCCTATACTGCAGACAGGGGAGTGAAACAACAGGTTCGCAGGAGTTTGAGAATTGCAGCTAAACAAGACACTGATTAGCCATGTTTCCCCTGGGAAAATCTAGGGAGTCTCACATCTGGAGAAAGCTGGGTTTCGTTTCCTGTTCTCTAGGGAAAGAGAACGCTGGACACCTGCTTGGCAGGAAAACGGGGCCCAGATATAGGTGCCTGGCACGGTAGGTTCCGTGCGGAGTCAACAGAGCAGCTTCAGGAGTGATTTCGTGTTTCCAGCCTTGTGTGGACTTCGCAAAGTCCGCAAATCCAGTTTCCTTGCGTTGCCTATCCAAGTATTCAAGAATTGCCTTGCCTCGTTCCTAGTCTCGGACCTTGTTCCTAGAATTAAGTTTTGCTTCCAGCCTTGTTGTAAATTTACCTTGGACCTTGAAAGACCCTGGACAATTCCCCACACTATTGCTTGGCAATAGTGTGTGTTTCGGTTTATTGGATTTTATCTTTGGACTCTAATATCATTTATTGGACAAAATATTTCTGGACTATATTTCTGGACCTCATTTGATAGATCTGCTTCTGGACTATATTTTCTACTTGTTTTTATTATTCTTATATATTTCCTTAATAAAGATATTAGATAGCTATTGGCCTCCGTGTTCAGTTCTTGGTGCTCCGTTGCCCTGGCGTGACAGTTCTCCTCTGCAGATCAAGAGGAAACCTCTCAGAATCAGTGGTATCTGAAGCCCTTCCTTTAACCTCAGGTCTTCTCTGTAGATCAAAAGTAAAATGTCTCAGAATCATTAGTAGCTCTTAAGTTAGAGGGTGGGACCAGCAGGGAAAGAGGGAATGTTTTTAAGGAGATTTTATATATAGAAAGAAAAAAATCCCTAAAATTCGGGGGATGACACAAACCTTGTAAGAATTGGAGAGCTAAAAGTGGTAGATATGCCCTCCATGTGTGGTGATTTGCACCCCTCTAGCCCTAAAACTGAGTGGAAGGGGAGCCTGGGCAGCCTGCCCATTGCCGCTAATGGGACAAATGCATTTGTATATTTATATTCGTATGGTGAAACGGAAGAGTTCATTTGGATGAGCACTGGTTTCGGAAGCAGTGGACGGACACAGAAACGGGGCCGTATGAATGGAACAAACAGAAATGGGTAGTGATTTTATATAAATGCACAAGACTACGATCAACTACTGGTGGAAGTTAAACATAGTGTTGTAGCATCTAGAGATTCCTAGAAAACACTTCTCCAGGCATTTTTAGATCCTCCATAATGATTCAATCAGAAGTTGATGATACAGGTGTTGGAGGAACTAGAGATTCCCAGAGAGGTGTTCTTTCAGATAAGAAAAAAAAGCAATTTTCTTTTTACTCATGGTTCTTCCACATTTATGGGAATCCTATGCTCCTAACCACAGCAAACGTGAAGGGAGAGATGACTGCATAATCAGAAACAAGATAATATCAGCCTTACTGTGTTATAAGGAATAGCCCAATGAGGACAGAATATATGATGATAAATGGTTTGGGACCCACCTACCTTCGTGACCGTGTTTCCCCTATGAATCTGCACGATCTCTTCATTCATCTGGGGAGGCCCTTCTCTCGCTCCCGCCTCTATCACAGGCTCGGTTGGTGGGGACGAGGGAGCGGGCCTTCTCAGTAGTGGCCCCTCGGATCTGGAACTCCCTCCCTAGGGAGATCAGGCAGGCACCCACCCTTGTTTCTTTTTAAAAGTAGCAAAAACCTGGCTTTTTCGCTGCGTATTTGAATAATTCAGTCCCCATGACCAAAATTCAGATCAATACACCTTTTTTCGCACAGGTCCCTTTGCCCATAATAAATTGGACGTCCGTCTCCCACCCCTTCGGTCGAGAAATGTTTGCACTTTGTCCTTTGGCCCCAAAGCACTTTAAAACTATACTATTGCACTTTAGATCAAGTGGCCCCTCCACGCTATCCCCCTCCACTAACCTGGTGGTCCATTTTATTTTATTTTAAACTCATTATATATGTTAAACAAGCTTTTATGGTTAATGTATTGTTTTGCTTAAGGTAATTGTTTTGTATCATGTTGATTTTACTGTGTTTTTATTGCAATATGTTTTAATTGTTCTACTTTGTCTAGTGTTTTCTGGCCTTTGGCCCATGTTAGCCGCCCCGAGTCCCTGCCCGGAGATGGTGGCGGGATAGAAAAATAAAGTTACTTACTTACTATGATTCTGATACAGAATGATTATCATCTTAATAGTGTGCTTGCCTCCCAGAAACTATCAGTGTTCTAATGCTTCATTTTGCTCAAGGGATTTAGTGAGTACAGTTCCAGTATAATTCTTTCATGTTAAAGGACATGTCTTAAGAACTATCTCAGTAGTACGAGACAAAAGGTCTCCTTCTTGCCACTGTCAAAACAGGAGTTCACTTTTAAAATGTTGTTTCAAGACTGCATGTTTCCTTCCTCTCTCTTTTTCTTTCACCCACAACCATCCTTCCATTCCACTGAGCAATGGAGTGGTTGGCTTTGAAATTGTCAAAGCACCACATGCTAAACCTTTCTTCACTGGTGCCTGAGTATTATTGACATGTTGCGTGCTCACAGAAGGCAGCTCTTTCGATAAAACTAATGACAAATGACAAGTTAATGCTTTCAGGCCCAAGAAGGAGAAGAAGAGAAATAATCATCCAAATAAAATCATGCATTGTTTGAGATTGGAGTAGAGCTTCCAAAGCAAGCTACTAAGAATTTCATAGCCACAGTGTATATTTAGAACTGGAGTGGGGCAGCCAATCTAACTGGCTGAAATAATAAGCCTGTTGGGATGCATGTTCATATCCATTGAAGGATGTTCAACTACAGCATGACAGATGGATAAAGATGCCCATAAAATCACTGATCTGGAAAGGGCCATTCGGTTGATCCAAGTACTTCAAAATTGTGAACAAAATAGAAATACGAGCACTGAAAAATATTGCAATGCTAATCCTTAAGCCTTCCTATCACGTTGTTCTTATTGTGCTTATGATTAGAACATTTTCCCAATATTACATCTCTATCCCTATAATAAATTAAGTTTCTTGATCAAACAAATAACTCTGTGATACTAATAAACTGCTGGAAAAGGGGCTAGAAAATTACAAGTGTCTGGAGTGGAGGTGGAATTTCTTACATTAGTATCAGTATACAGTATATATGAATGATATTTCTGTATTTGTTTGAGAAAAACAAAGTTGAATCCACTACAACTTATGTCTTCAGTCCCCCTACAATTCTCTTTTTCTTGGTTACACCAGGAACCCACCCATCTATCAAAATGTAATAACTGTATAGTATCCTACTAGTGCAGTGGTTCTCAACCTGTGGCTCCCTAGATGTTTTAGCCTTCAACTCCTAAAAATCCTAACGGCTGGTAAACTGGCTCGGATTTCTGGGAGTTGTAGGCCAAAACACCTGCGGACCCACAGGTTGAGAACCACTGTGCTAGTGCAATGTGGGCCAAGAATGCAAATTCCACTAACTAAAACTAGTTTATTCTAGAATATTTTTCCAAATTTTAGTGCACATGCTCTCAGAATTGAGTCATAAATAAGTGAAAATTCTTTCACAAAGTCCATGTATGGTTTTATTTCTCACTGGCATCAGAGTCAGCACACAAATAGATATCTGAGGAGAAATGCTATAAACAAAGATACTCTTGACTTAGTTTTGTGGAGTTCTCTTTCATATTTTCCCCCTATAAATTTTCAAGTGTGTTATGTTTCTATTCATATATAATTGCTATCTTATATTGCTAGGATCAGATGTTCTTGAAGAGAGTAGATGAGATTTGGGAGAAGATCCATGGTTGTATTCATAACAGTATCAGCTCCCCTCCCTAACTTTTGATTGATATCTTTGAACATTATATCATTCCAACAGGCAAGTCAAATTCCCATATTTAAGCCAGTGTGCTGAGAAATGGTTCATGTCCAAAGGCTATAAAGTGGGGTTTCAGTGCCCCTGCTAAAAACTTTAATAAACAACTGTTTAAATATTTCATGAGTTGTTTCTATATATAGCCATATTTTCTGCTGACTTCTCTCCACATTACACAACAATGAACAATAAATCACTATATACCATGCTTTTCTACAATGAAATGCACCATGCTGGCTGTTGCCCATTTTGCAGAAAATTGCTCCTGACCCCATTAAATGAAAAGCTTCAAGATTCATGTATATTATATATTTTTCTCCTCCTTTAAGAGAAAATGTGCTTTAAGATTAAAAAAACACATCAGTCATACTACTGGAACAACTATAACATTTATTTTGTATGCAGAGAGCATGGAGTGTGACACAAGTCCTGATAGAAGTTAAAAGAATAATTACCATTATTTGTCTAGTTGGCTGACAAATTGGAACATTTTCCTTCCTTTGAATACTTGAAAGAACTCTGTCTCATCACACAAAGTCTCTCTTTGATCTAAATTTAGCTGTTATCAATAATAATTTGACTATTCACTTCTGAATAGTTACATAATACTTTTTCTTACAAGGTAAAAGAATAAAGAAAATTGTCAAAATGTATTTTTTACTAGCAAGAAAGTAGGGTATGATGGGGAAAATCACCATTATATAATGTATTCTTTTTCCATATATTAAGTGATGGGGGAATAAAAAGAATACTCTTCATAAATGAACAGAGTGGACTGAACCTTAAATTCAGAAATTAAAACCAAATGAGTGCATTTTAAAATAAACAAAGATATGAACGAGGTTTGGACAATTGCAGACAGTTGCTTTACTCTTCTGTTTGTGTGACTCGGTAAACATCACAGATTTTGAGTTAATAACAGTTTGAACTGAGAAAATGATTCTGATGGTCTCTTCGAACTCTACGCTTCTAAAGTTAACTGATAAAGTTAACTGGTAAAGGAGACAGAACTGTTAGCTGTAGGTTAATCAATATAACCATTTGTACACAATGGTGTACCCAAGCGATCCGTGAGGACAGGTAACACAAGGGCATAGTCACATGCAAAATTAATTAAAAAGGAGGAACATATGAAATTACAACATTTTGAGATAGGAAATCATGCTGCCCATCACTAAAGCTTGTGACAGCAGGATGGCTGTGCATCTTCTGAAGAAGTATAGTGGACTTGAGGAATAAATGTGATATAGCAGGAGCACCAAATAAATTACTGGAAAGCGTGTACTTAATACAGAGAGAGAGAGAGAGAGAGAAAAGAGAAGGATCAGTTCTATTGATCTCTGGTGCTTTCCACTTTGGGGTGGGTTCAATTATGTAAGTCAACCTCTTAGTTTTAGAAGTGTCATGATAAGCACAAATTAAAACATATGAGGTTTATTCCCATCCCACAATTTTGAACATGGAGTATGAGTGATGTAGAGAAGTTTGTACATTATCTCCTGCCACTGTATCAGAATCACTGTTCAAGACACAATTCAACAAATGAAATGACACACAGCAACCTTTGTGTCATCTTTATTGCTAGTTGGTGGATTGCATACAACCTCCTGCCTCTTTCGTATACCTTCTTTCACCCCATCCACTTCCATTATTACCAACAACCACACTGATTCATAGTGTTGCCCAATGGCAGCACACACAGAGGTGTTATTCTCAAAGTACAAGCTCCACTGTGATCTCCATGCATGCCCATGTCCTCGCTTGGCCAATCCCAATTCTTGTAGCATATTCTTTGAGCAGTCAGATTGGAGACTGGTAGAAGATGGAGGAAAAAGGGAATCTGCCAGCAAGTTAGAAGGCTTCTGCCTTAAAGTGGCAGTAAATCAAAGAACTGCTTGCATTTTTGGAAGAATTATGCTAATTGGCTAAAGGATAGCAGAAGGAGTGGGGGAAATGATAATCTGCAGGCCAGACTGTATGGATCAGTAAAAGATTTACCAACAAAAACAGGGATATATTTCATAAGACGCTTAGCAGCTGTTTGCAGCCACACAAGGTAAACAAGGTTTATTAAACTAAAATATACTTATCTGACTGAAGCAACTGTGCCCTCGTTAGGAATGTTATGTTTGCCTTTTTAAATTATCTTAACACCCAATAGTTTTTCCCACAGCCATCCTCCAATGCAACTGAAGAGTTAAAAATAGCAGATGGAGAAAGTTCCTCACTCCTCAGTTACACAAACTGTTCTGTAATTTAAATCCCACTCCTTGCTTTATATTTTGCAAGAACAGGGGGTTTCAACCATAGCCACAACTAAGAGCATGGCAAACATAAGCAAATGACCAGAGATATTAAAGAGTATCATAACAATTGTTAATTAAAATAATATCTATAGCAAACATGAACAAATGGGAAAGAATATAAACATATACAGCTGCATAGGATACAGCAATTTACATCCAACAAGAAAACATTCATGGAGTGCTATCAAAAGTAATATAACAAATATGACTGAGAAATTATGATGTAAGTAACACTATGTGAGAATCTAATGTGACAAAGGAAGTAAAGAATAAATAAAGTCTGTAACAGTGTGCATCCCCAGGTGTTTTGGCCTACAACTCCCAGAAATCCCAGCCAGTTTACCAGCTGTTAGGATTTCTGGGAGTTGAAGGCCAAAACATCTGGGGACCACAGGGTGAGAACCACTGGTCTATAATAATGCAGCATTTGCTGGCTGTCTCATTGGTATCTGGTAGGTTATTTCCAAAAGATGTCAGGATATCTAGATGTGCTGTTTTTTTTGTAGGATCAAACATGGATTCATCATTCCTAAGTTTTCTTAGAGCTATTTAAACCAACTCAGTGTTACAGTTGGCTGTTGCTGCTTTTTTTTAGGAATGCCAAGACACTGTAGAGGGTGCCATCCTTAAAACACATGCTCTTACAGGACTGTATTTGTTGCAATTTGTTTGCTTGTTCATTTTAGCTTTGTATGTACAGTAGAGTCTCACTTATCCAAGCTAAATGGGCCGGCAGAAGTTTGGATAAGCGAATATCTTGGATAATAAGGAGGGATTAAGGAAAAGCCTATTAAACATCAAATTAGGTTATGATTTTACAAATTAAGCACCAAAACATCATGTTATACAACAAATTTGACAGAAAAAGTAGTTCATTGCACATTAATGCTATGTAGTAATTACTGTATTTACGAATTTAGCACCAAAATATCACAATGCATTGAAAACATTGACTACAAAAATGGCTTGGATAATCCAGAGGCTTGGATAAGTGAGGCTTGGATAAGTGAGACTCTACTGTAATTGGAAATGTGTATGGACTCAGTTTGTAACTGATGATTTATGAAAATCCCATTAATTTCGTAAGATTTTCTTAAGCAAGAAATATTTACTGGTAGTTTTGCCAGCTTCTTTCTCTAAAATATAATTTAAAGCACTTTGTATTTATTGGTGGACTCTAATCCAAATACAGACCAGTGTTGACCCTGCTTAGTTTCCAAGATCGGCTGGGATCTGGTGTCTTACCAGAACATTAAATGCTGGCAAGTTCTAACTGAGGAAGTCTCCAAGTATGAAATGGTCATACTGCATCAATAGGAATATAGTGACCAGGTCAAGAGAAGTCATAGTCCTACTTTATTCTGCTTTGTTCAGATGTCACCTGGAATACTGTGTCCAGTTCTGGGCATCATAATTCAAGGATATTGACAAGCTGGAACATGCCCAGAGAAGGGCAACCAAAATGATCAAAACTTCGGAAGCAAAGCCCTATGAGGAACAGCTGAAGGAAGCTGACAGGGACATGATAGCCATGTTTAAATATCTGAAAGGATATCACATTGAGAAGGGGACAGGCTTGTTTTCTGCTGCTCCAGAGACTATGGAGCAATGGATTTAAAGTGTAGGAAAGACAATTCCCCCTAAATATCAGGATGACCTTCCTGATGGTAAGAACTGTTTAGCAATAAAGTATGCTGTCTCAGAGTGTAGTGGAGTCTTCTTCTCTTATGGTTTTTAAGCAGAGAATGGGTGGCCATCTGTCAGGGGTGCTTTGATTGTGTGTTCCTGCATGGGGGTTGTATTGGATGGCTCCTGGATTATCTTCCAACTCTAGGATTCTATGAACTCTGGGGAATGGTCATCTGCTAATGACTAATATGTCCCTTTCACAAGATATCCCAGATATTTACCATATACTATTAACAGACTGTGGGCCCATCTAGAGTGATTTACTTTTCCCCCTTTTATTTTGAATCCAGCATAAAATCTGAAAGAATGGGTACATCAAGACTGATTGAAAAGTCACAGATTCTGTTCATGTTCTTTTTGTTTTTATACTGGATTAAAAGAAACGGACCTTGGTAGCTGGTATACATCTTTTATCAACCTGGGACCTGAAAGAAAATATGATGGGATAAGTAACATGGATATGAATCTCCAAAATAACACTGAATAAACAGAAACAATATATGGGACTTTCTGAGCTTTTTAATCAGTCTGGATGTGCCCAACAGGAACAAAATCCTGTGCTTTTCAATCAATTTGGAGCCATGCTGTTTTTGTTTCCTAGCTACTAAACATGTATTTTTGCAGCAGCTAATCTGTTTTGCCTACAGCTGGAGTTTCGTTGTTCTAAGATGAAGCACATTAGACTCCATACGCCTTCAAACTGTTGTACACTAAAAGAAAAAAGGTTATGCAAGGGGACTACACCTTAACCTTTTTTCTTTTAGGTATTAGTAGACAAAAATGGATGCCCTGATGATGCATATGTTGTGGCTTTTGAATTGTGCACTGTTCACACAAGCCTCTTTCATGACTAAGTACTTTAGCAAGAGCTGACCTTGGGGTATTATGGAGAACAAACCTCTCATGACAATTATTCAGTTCTGCCAAATATAGTCATATGCTCCAACACAGAGAACAGATTTTTCCTCCCACAAATAATTACACTTTTAAGAAATCCTCTTCTCCACAAGTGGCTAATTCAGATGATTACAGTCTAAGGTTCTATAATCTGGCGTCTAGACAGCCATGTCCTATACAGAAACTAATAAGATTTTCTCTTCTGGGTTGGTAATTAAATATAAAAAGCCCAAAAGTGAATTCATATATTCTAGGAATATATGTTTCAAACAAAAAACTCCACTCTCTATAACTAAGAGGGCAACACTATGCATAAATAGAGAAATTCTGGCAGCATTATTCAATTAAAGGTGGTCTTAGATATTTTCAGTTTTGAAAGGGCATAGATGAAAGAAATGCTTAATTCATTTCCTGCTATTGTTCTTTGCTCAACTCTTCCCACCAGACACAAAGATCTGCTCAACCCTTTCCTGACCTCCTATGAGGAACCAGTACTTGGAATACAAGTTGAGGGGGAGCAGTGACTGTAACTGGAAAAACCAAAAAGATTTAGTGGGATCAGAGGAAAAAAGCCCTAAATTGGGGTAGGCAGATGTGGTTGATCAGGGGACCACTTTTATGCTTTTGGGACACTCCAGGGGCCATATGGATGGCCAACCCCCCCCCCAAAACAAACAAAAAACAAAACAAAAACAAAAGAAAACAAAACAAAAAGAAACCAGATGTGGATTTCTCTATTTCAGTGTTTCTCAAACTCTGCTCCTCCAGTTTTAGACTTCAACTCCCACAATTCCTAACTGCTGGTGAGCTGTTAGGAATTGTAGGATCTGAAGTCCAAAACATCGAGAGGAGCAGAATTTGAGAAACATTGCTCTATTTCAATCTCCAAGAAAGCTTTACTCTCCCGACATTACAACTCTCATTCTCTCACTTTATGTCTATCTAGTTACTCAGTCATTTCCAACTTATGATGACCCTAAAGTGAAGCTATTATGAGGGTTCCTAGGCAAGAATTTTTCAGAAGAGGTATGCTATTGCCCTCCTCTGAGGTTGAGAGGATGTGATTTGACCAAAGCCATCAAATGGGTTTCCATGACTGAGCAAGGATTCAGACATTGGTCTCCAAAATCATAGTCCAACATTCAAATGGTTCCTCCCTGACTCACTTCATGTAGATCAGATCTTGTGAAAGGTCAAAATTTCCCCACAAACTGTTCCACAGATACATCTACTCCCTCCTCCCTGTCCAAGGGGAAGTCCCATCCCTTTCCCACCAGTGCACCATTCCCATGGGAAGGGTGCGTAGCTGGGGTGGGCCTGGGCATTTGGAGAGGCCTGAGCAAATAGCGCTCAGCTGAGGGGAAGCATGAGCTTGCCCACAAGCTGCAGGGAAGATCTTCGCAGGCTGCATCCAACCTGCGGGCTATATGTTGTGCAGGTCTGACATAGATGGTTGATTAGCCTCATTGAGATTACAGTTCTAATTCCCTAGAAAGTGTAAGACCACAACTCAAGGGTTTCTGAAGAGTCTACATTTCAGAAAGAAAAATGTACAACTGTATCTGTTTAGGGAATGTTTAGGGGAATTCTAGAACAAAGACTACAGTTTTGATAAGCAATGTACTCCCACCCCTCCAGTGTCACACTCAAAGGGAGATGACGCTCATCTTCACAACTGTTACAAAAAACATAAGACAAAAAGGGAAATCAGGCTAGAACTACAACCTGTTGCAAGGAAAGGGAGTGTACATCAATTATGACCACTCGGTGAACTAGATCTACAGGTGACATATGTCCTCTCTGTGGCAACTGTCAGTTGTAGTTGCTACTGAGTAGACCTTAACCAATGAAACAAACCTCTGTTCATTACAGATAAGAAGAAGCCCAAGGTCTTCTACACAGATGGATTCTATATGCAAGCAAACATTCTGACTTCACCACATAATAAATGAATATCCTCCATTTCTTGTGTAGTCTCATCGTTCTACCAATATGGCATACAAGGCATCTTACAGCTTTACTGCTCTCCCACTTGTTAAACATTAAAAAACACCAGAAAAAGAAGTTAAGTAGTGAAAAACAGAAACAAACAGCGAGTAAAAGAAAGAACAAACTCACACATTGGTAGTGAAGACTCCATATATCAAATCTTGTTCAGGTAGATAAAAAGTGCTTTGCAATTCATTGTAGTAAAAAGGGATTTCCCCAGAACGAGAGCAGTTGAGCCGCGCCTTCATGAAGGTCGTCCATGTGTCCTCCAACAGAAATCTTCCTCCAATGTCATTTTTGCAAACTCTTGCCACTCGAGAATAGACAGTTTTCCCACAGTCATGCTCTACAGCATTTTCACGAAAGAAGAAGTAAGTGAACAAACCGATGTCATAAGCAGCAATGAAGTTGGGCTCTGGAGGGAAATTAAGCCATAAAATACAGTGAGATTTACATAGTAAAGAGTGAGATTTACAAGATGACGGTGGGTAGAGAAGAGAAAGTTCATGGGAGAGAAGAGAAAACTCTAACAATACCTAAAAATATGGGCTGTCCTTACAACCTCATTCATCACCAGATGACTACAGAAACAAGGAATGTGTTAAATGTATGAATAAGCCACTGTGGATCAAAACACAAGAGACTCAAATGATTTCCCACTTCAATTTCCTTCCTGATCCTTTAAACTTTTTCATATCATAGTGAATTTTATGGTAAAATTAGTCTAAATCAGTCTTCATTGGATTTTTTTTTAATTTCAGGATAGTCTATGTAGCACAAATCAATTTTCAATGCACTAAAATAAATTATACTGGGAAGAGGATTGGTTGTATTTTTAAGGGGTCCCTGAACCTACTATAAAGATATACTGTCTAAAAAGTCTTGTTTCAGAATATTTTTACATATATGCCATGAAATAGCTATGGTCCCTCTACCTCTTCTATGGAATGGAAGTTCTTTGCTTTATGCTTGCTAATCTGTAGTTGGATAGATTTCCTCAGGATTTATGGTTTCCAAGCTTGTAAACAACAGCATTGCCTAGTAGCAGATCAACAACAGTGATTCCCTTAAGAACATCTTAAGCTCTGGATGTTCAGGAAATTTATATTGCAGGATAAGAGGCATGTGGCCTTAAAATTTATTTTATTACCATATTTATGATGGATGTCAAACAAATAGCTTATGTAGTACACCTTTTATTGACAATCATATTATCACACAGATATTTCCAGTCTAGGTACTATGATAGAAATTTTAAAAGTCTAGGCAAAAAATCTTCTTATGAAGAGTATTTCTCTTACTTATAAAACACATAGTATTTAAATTACATTTCAATGGTGGGAGATATCATCTTAGAGACCATTTGTAGTGCATAAGACATCATACTTTTCACATTTCATATGTTGGAGAATTTCAGATACATCTTGTACAGACCACTTATATACATCCCACTATTTGATAGCATTTCCAATACACTGCCTTAATTTCACAGAGTATTTCTAACTCTATCTGTGCATTTGCATTTCAATCAAGGTATTGTAAATTCAAAGCATTCTCACTCATTCTGAGGAATCAATATATGAGTGTAGAAGACAGCTATTTCAGCACAGTGAAACTGGATAGATTGGAAAATTATAGCTGGAATCAAAGCTTACACAGTGATGCTTGGCCTTGATCTAAGCTCCTCGAGTACGCAAAAGTGAGATACTGAGAATATGGCTAATCTGAAATGTAGTTTCTCTTTCTGATTTCTGTTAGGAAGCCAGGATTGACACTCTGGGTGTCCTTTCTGGAAGAGGCTGTCCTTCTACTATATTTCCCTGTACTGTAGGTAAAGGTAAAAGTTTTCCCCTGACATTAAGCCTAGTCATGTCTGAGTCTGGAGTTGGTGCTCATCTCAATTTCTAAGCCAAAGAACTGGCGTTGTCTGTAGATACATCCAAGGTCATGTGGCCGACATGACTGCATGGAGTGCCATTACCTTCCCACTCAGATTTGCATGTTTTCGAAGTGCTAGGTTGGTAGAACCTGGGGCTAACAGCGAGAGCTCTCCCCGCTCTCAAGATTCGAACCACGGACCTTTCAGTCACCAAGTTTAACCCACTGCCACACTGGGGCCTCCTCCCTGTACTCTATCTGGCAGTTAATCACTCCTGAGTGCCCTGGGAATCATTCTCTATAAGAGCTCAAATTCCAACTCAGTCAAGAATCTCTGTCCTTCTTCTCTGTTTTACAAAGAACAGCTGGATTCCCTTTCGGCATGTTTCCTGGTTTCTTACCTTAATTTGTCTTTCTGGCTATGTGCCTGAAGAAGACCTTAAACCCCCGCAGCTAATATTTCTACCCTGTCTATTTATACTTACATTTAACCTTCCCATTCATAATGAGATAGAAAATTGCTTTAGATGTCTGATTCAAGGAGGAAGGATCCAAAATGCAAAATGTACATTATTGTTGTTGATAAATCATAAGGAGTTTCCCATGATACCTATATAAATTAGATTGCAGTCCTATTTAAAATCCTTCTACTTGATATCTAGCCTTTTACAGGTTATTTTCTTAACTGGAAAGTCAGTGAATAGTCACTCATGCAGTGGTTGTGCACAGGCCAGAAAGAGCTTAGCTACGTCATCTGCTTGTATACGTTAGGCTTGACTCATATGAGCTGTGGCAACAATCAATAATATAAATTAATTAGTTATAAATATACATTATTAAGTTTCTTTTAAAAGGTAGAGAAACAGAACTTGAAAATGCTATTAACTCAAAGAGTCAATGTGTCTATATTCATATAAATCAGAATGTTCAAGGACTGAAGGTAATTGATATTGAACTAAAATCACAGAGAACAGCACAGTCTGCTCTTTTCAAATGCTCTGTCAATATCCTCCTTTGCATCTAATATGGGTCACTGTCGGAGGTAAGAATCTAAGACCATTGATCTGGCTCAGTATATCTTCTCTGAGGTCTTTGCAGTTTACAGACTTTCCCTGTAGTTCCACACACCTGGAGCTGGACATTTCCAAGCAGAGTTAAGCAGTTATACTGACAGCGGACTCCGTTTGAGCTGAAGCTAACACATGCCAGCTCTTTCTTTCCTAGTATGTGCACTAGGAGACCAATTGCAGGTCCAACTCATCATAGTGGAAGAACAGAACTGGAAGCATGAATATTCAATAAGTCACAGCAGCAATGGTTGTTCAAAGTGAAAATTTTAGAGAAATCTTTTTGAAATTACAGTTCCCATTACTGTAGCTGGCTCAGACTAGCTCCTCCACTGTAGTTTTCTTCATTTCCCATTGCTCTACTGCTTGGGTGAGCTTTATCCATGTGTTCCCGGTGGGGAGGATGATTCTTAGGTATACAATGTACAGATCACACAGATTACTGCTTTGGAGCATGCACACTGATGAAGAGAGGAGCAGGCAAAATTATTTCATTGCTTAATGGGTCTCTGCTGAATTATCACGCATGGAAATCCATCAAAGTCATGAAGATATACTGGTATGTTACTACATAGGCAGCAACATCTGTAAAGGTTTTCAAGAAGAGAAAGCTCCTTGCAATGAGAACCTCAGTAGAACAGACTGTCCTCAATATTGTTTTTTTCCATCAACTAATTGATTAATTGAACAACCATGGAGCTAAAACACCTTGGTTAATCAAAACAAGAACAAAACAAACTTTTAAAGTCATTCTGTAAGATTCCTTGAGCTAATGGAGGTATGGTGTTTGCCCCCCCCCCCCCCAACACACACACACACACACACTTATTAGGAATTACATTGATGTAATTGCAGCAGAATGCGTTTTCAGGCTGCTGTGTACTTTACTATCTTCCTGTATTCAACTTTCAACAGAACTTCACTGGCATTAAATCTGTTGCATACGTTTATTGATGAACCACTTCCTGAAGGCATACAATATTACTATAGTTTTCACCCTTATATGGATTTGTATTGATAGCAAAGTATATCCGACCCACAAACTGGCCAAGGTGAGGATTGCTCATATGTGTTTTTACCACTAAATGTCCTCAGCAGAAAAGAATATACTATGTCTATACTACAGAGATTTTGTTGGCCGAGTCAGAAAGCTCAGCGTCTCACCTCTCCCATACCAATTTCTTTCAACCGGTTTAGAAATAATCTGTCTTCAAAAATTTCACAACAGCAATTAATCTCAGTGCACTGTGTATAAGGGATGCTATTCTCAAGCCACAAATTCCAAAGAAATCTTGCTAAAATTTCAAAGGGAAAAAAAACAGTCCAAGTTTGGTGGGCCCTTGGTATCTGCTGGGGTTTGGTTCTAGAACCACTTATGGATAACTATTTCTATTATATACAATGAAGTAGTAAAATGTTGTCCTTCGTATGAAATTGATTTTTAAAAAATCCTTTCAAGCTGTGAATGGTTTATTCTGTGGCTATGGAAGGTGTCTTGCCTTGATATTCAAAATGACTCTATTGCTTATAGAAAAGATCAGCCTCTGAATAACGCTCAGCACAATAGAAAAAACAGGACATGAACTTAATATGTATGGCTGCTTCTTGAATACTCAAAACTGATATTGCTACTATAGTTTTAAAGTGAGGGATGTTGGAGACCAGGACAAAAATCTTTGAATTTCTAACAAAGAATTCAGGATCGTCTGTATAACGTATTGTTATTGTTGTCTTTATTTCCCCCATGATTTGAACTCATGGCTGCTTATAATTTAAAACATACCAATTAAATAACATAAGAATATTTAAATAACATAAATAAAATATTCATCATATAGACCAATTGACAATGTACTCTTTAATTTTTTTTTTAAAAAAACAAAAACAGTTAAAATGCTGCAATTTAAAGTGCTTTTCTTAAAAGCTGCTAGTTTAAATAAAATTTAAATAAAATAAAATAAAATAAAATTTAAATAAAAGCCTGTTTAAATAAAATTCCTTTGTCTACTGCTCGAAGGACAGCAAAGACGGAACCAATCTAGGAAATCATCCCATGATGTATGTCTGTGTGGTAATATGCAAAAGAAGCTTTTTGTTTTCTCCAGGACTTTATGTTTAGAAGTAAATTTGAAGGTAACCACAAAACATGGTGTGCACTGCGAGAGACTGCTTTTATTTGATTGAAGAGGAGATGTCATAGGGGCCTACTGTGCTTGTTGTTTAATCAGAAACAGGCTCCTATTTCTCTCTGCTTCCACAGTATCTGCTAATGGTAAAGATGAAGAGAAATAATTGCAGCTTGCTTCAAAAAAGAAACAGTTTAGTGCAATGGTTCTTAACCTGTAGGTTCCCAGATGTTTTGGCCTTCAACTCCCAGAAATCCTAACAGCTGGCAAACTGACTGGGATTTCTGGGAGTTGTAGACCACAACACCTGGGGACCCACAGGTTGAGAACCACTAGTTTAGTGAAAGCTCAAGCTTAAGCAGAGCAAAAACCATATTTCAGAACAAAGTTTAGCTTGTATCAATGTTATCCCGTAACATTCTCCTGATCGTTCAACTGAGTGACAAGTTACCAAGTAGCACACCTGCATTTGTGAGTCAGCCATAAGCAAATGCCCTATGAGCTGACATGAACAATTAAAATGTTCCACTGAACATGTTGGCAGAGATGCAGCTGAACAGGCACTTATTTACAAATGCACCTATACCTGGGCTAGACTATCCAACAGTCTATAACTTTTGGTCTCAAATGATCAAATTGCAGCCATCACAAAGGAAAAAAGTGCATTACTGTGAGTGTTTTTTTAAATTAATCTTTTTGTTTATTAGCAATAACAAATGGTCTAAATACCTAAAGGCATCAGAGACCATCTGGTCTTAGAAGCTAAGCAGGGACAGTTTTTGTTAGCAGAGGTGTAGGCTGTATTTCAGAAGAAGGGATTGGCAAAAACAATCCTGTGTATTCCTTGCCTAGGAAATCCATGGGGTCACCATAAGTCAACAGGCAGTTTGAAGAAACACACACACATAAGAACATAATTTCATTTTGTCAGGTAAATGTCTGCAAGAAAATCAAGAACTAGAAAGGAGGCAAGTTAACTGAAGTTGATTGCCGTGCAAAGATTTGAGAGTCATTCCTTATGAAAACGTTGCCACATACCATAAGAGCAACAAAGCATTTTGATGCCAATGAAAAATTGCTCATGACATGTTTTCCTTAAATAATATGTTAATAATAGTGACAATAGCTTAGTACATCAGCTTCATCAACTTACCTTCTTGCTTCAGTCTAATTCTGGACTATTTATTATGAACAATGGTATCTTCTATTTAGCCATTCAATTATGAATTGCTATAAAGAATTGTATGTCACCTGTACTGTTGTTTTGATCATTAATTTTGTTGTGCTGATCATTATTAAATTGCAAATTATTATAAAAAAGTAAAGGTTTCCCCTGACGTTAAGTCCAGTCATGTCTGACTCTGGGGGTTGGTGCTCATCTCCATTTCCAAGCCGAAGGGCCAGCGTTGTCCGTAGACACCTCCAAGGTCATGAGGCCAGCATGACTGCATGGAGCACCATTATTATAAAAACCCGAAAAAGACCTTTTATTTATTTTTTAGGGTTTTGAGTGTCAGCACCAGAACACGTGGCTTTCTTAAACTAACAAAATGTAAAAGTGAAGAAACAGGAAAAAGTTTGATTATTTCGCAGACATCTGTTACCACTTCTTGCTTAGATGTTCTAGACATCTATGATCCTCCGGCAGTCACAGATTTCCATCTGTTTCCAACATACTTCTAGCTATTTCTCACACCACTACTGCTAACTGTGCTGTTACTATGTCACCACAAGTTACTGTAATTAAATAAAAAATTCCAGTTAATTTGAAAAGTAATTAATATAAGATTCAATTATTTACAATAAATGTAATATTCAATGTATCTTAGATAAATAAATAAATCTTAATTTAAAGAAAATAAACAGATTAAGTTCAAAATTAAAGTTTAAATTAAAAATTAATTGACTGAGTCTGAATAGTGGGGAATATGAAGGGACTTTAATTAGTCAATACACAAAAAGGTAATTTAAGTATAATGACCTTAAAATAAAAATAACATGTTAATGTTTTAATTGTGTTTTAATATATTTTACCTATTTTAACTTTCTATTTGTGTATTTTGTTAATTCGTATGTATTTTAACATTTTTTTTTAAAAAAAATCCCTAAATGTAAAAAGTTAATTTTAAAAACTCTTTAAAACAAATTAACAAGCAAGCAAATACAGCCTTGAAGCACATCAGTAACCTCACCTCATCAACCTCACCAACCTTGCCCATGGCCTTGCAAACATGGCTCAAGTCCCTGGCTCAAAAGCATAGTGAGGCTTTCTTTTTTCACCCCTTTAAAAAAAAAAACTAAGCAAAAATGCCTTGAACGGTCCGGATATGCACCTCAACAATTGGATGGTGTTATGTATCTCAAGGCCATGAAAACCATGCAATCATTTTCAATTTTAGTAAAAGATTACTGAAATATGTTTTTGTCGAATTCCCCAAAAAGGAAACATTCACTCAAAATTGAGTATTTTTTTCTCCTCAGTAAACTGAAGCATGTTCTTTGTACGTGCCTTCAAAGTCACCCATCAAGTTGTGGTGACTCCATAAATTCACAGGGTTTTCTTAAGCAAGGAAATCTCAGAGGTAATTTTGCCAGTTCCTTCCTTTGTAATATAGAATCTCATTAATCTGAAGAGTCAGTGGGACAGCCAGGGCATGATGGTGGTGATAATTATAAATTGAAATGCATAAGAGGACTATTTATACAGGTCACAGTGATGTCAATTATTTGGATTTTGAGTCTTATCTTATTCATTAAAGAATCAATGATGGGTGTTAAACTGCATCCATTCAGTTAATGTAAATAACTAAGTATTTCAGTTTATGGATCACTTTACACAGAGTGATCTGGTAACATAATTGCAAACAATGAATGGTTATGTACTACTTTATCAATTATAATCTGAGAGTAGCATTTAAAAATAAAAAAGGGAGAGTGGGGTGCAAACTCGTCCAAGAAAGGAGTTTTCCATCCTTCTGAAATCTACCTGGTAACAAGAGGAATTCTGAAATGTGTGGTGTTCTGCAGGCATGGTGCAATGACTATCCATAGGCCCCAAAATTGCTGATGTCCCAAAATATACCATATGTTGTCCAGTGCTGAAGCTTATATTAAATATGTGTCTATATTACATAACTCTGGAGCAAACTGGGGCAGAGTGTTCCAGTACCAAACAGCTCTCACAGTCAGGAAGTTCTTCCTGATGTTCAGGTGGAATCTCCTTTCCTGAAGTTTGAAGCGCCCTAGTCTCCAGGGCAGCAGAAAGCAAGCTTGCTCCCTCCTCTCTATGACTTCCCCTCACATATTTGTACATGGCTATCATGTCTCCTCTCACCTTCTCTTCTGCAGGCTAAACATGCCCAGCTCTTTAAGCCACTCCTCATAGGGCTTGTTCTCCAGACCCTTGATCATTTTAGTCGCCCTCCTCTGGACACTTTCAAGATTGTCAACATCTCCCTTCAATTGCGGTGCCCAGAATTGGAGATAGTATTCCAGGTGAGGTCTGACCAAGGCAGAATAGAGGGGGAGTATGACTTTCCTGGACCTAGACACTATATTCCAATTGATGCAGGCCAAAATCCCATTGGCTTTTTTAGCTGCCTCATCACATTGTTGGCTCATGTTTAACTTGTTGTCCACGTGGACTCCAAGATCCTTTTCACATGTACTGCTGTCAAGCCAGGCATCCCCCATTCTGTATCTTTGCATTTCATTTTTTCTGCCTAAGTATCTTGCATTTTCCCTGCTGAACTTCATTTTGTTAGTTTTGGCCCATCTCTCTAATCTGTTAAGATTGTTTTGGATTCTGCTCCTGTCTTCTGGAATATTAGCTATCCCTCCCAGTTTGGTGTCGTCTGCAAACTTGATGATCATGCCTTCTAGTCCTTCTTCTAAGTCATTAATAAATATGTTAAACAGAACCGGGTCCAGGATGGAACCCTGCGGCACTCCACTTGTCACTTCTTTCCAGGATGAAGACGACACATTGGTTAAAGCTCCTTCTTTGGAAACTTTTAAGCAGAGGCTGGATGGCCATCTGTCGAGGGTGCTTTGAATGTCATTTTCCTGCTTCTTGGCAGGGGGTTGGACTGGATGGCCTGTGAGATCTCTTCCAACTCTATCATTCTATGATTCTATAAAATGTGGGAGAGAAGAACTACTGCGATGCAGGAGTTCTAGTGGAACAAAATATAAGCCTAACCTCCATTGAAATTTTAAAGAAATAGGATTTGTTACAACAGTTAGTCGGATACAAAGGAGATATAAGCAATATAGTAAAGGATATTTAAAGCAGTTCCAGGAAAGACTGAAATAAATGTGATTCTTAGCTGAATCTGCCTAATATGTCACAGCTTTCTGAAAGGAGAGGAGGAGAGATAAGAGACAGGTATTGTATCAATCCCCTTTTAGGGCATTTTATTAATCCTAATTCTGTTCTACTTTATCTGTACCAGTGTTCCCAAGTTATCTCCGGAAGTAAGCTCCTGTCTCACATATATACTGTCTGGACTGTTAGGAGATAAGAGAAAATGATGTCGTTTCCCAAGACAGTCCAGATGGTCTTAATGCTGTTTTAATTCACAGGGTGTTCTTACCATTAAGCCACTTGGAGTTGTACTGTGCTGTTCTAAGAGGCGGGACATTTCCTAGGCTGCGGTAAATAGCCGGATCTCGTCCAGAGAAATCAATAACAGTTGCAGCATAGAGTTCTCCCTGTGATGTGATCACAGCTGTGGAGTTGTGCCGAGGGTCATAGGGGCAACGAGCTACCCCATTTATTTTCTCAATTATTCTGCTAAGATTTCCTACCTGCAATCAAGAAATGTTAGAAGACATGTTGTAATGAGGACAAAATGACAAATATAATAGGAGTGTATAACTGATACATCTGGTGGTCATGTAACACCCACTACACCTGTAGATTCCTACTAATCCTGGATAATACTACATTCACCAAAGGCAAGGCTTATAATGAAATGACCTTGTTGGGATCTGGCATGTATATGCGTACCATATCTGTCTTCTTTACACAAAGATAAATACTACTTCTACAGAATACTATTGTTATTTTCTCTCCCAAAACCTATGACTCTAGGCTAACGGTGGACAAAGTGTGGATAATGTGGCCACATGCACAACTCAGCTGTAACCCCCCCCCCCCCCTCCCAGAGGTAAGCAAATATACAGGGCTAGTTTTGGCCCATTTTCAAGCCTCCTAGGTCATCACAATGACTTCATCATAGACTAAAGTCTATGAAAGCTCGGGCTTTCATAGACTTTACCTTCAGCTTGTCTCAAATATGTTACAAGATCCCTTTGTATCCTTGAGACAGACTAACATGGCTCTATATTTTGAATTCTATCAGCTTGGACACAGGCAATGGTTAGGCCCTCTCCCTGGTCCAAACTATGCAAGAATACTCTGATATAGCAAGGTGTCTCTTAAAGATCTAATGAGTAGATAATTCGTACATGAAAAGGGCTAACCTTCGGATAACCTGGTACAAAAGTGCAAATGGCTTAACAGCTTAATGCCAGCTTTTAAACAAATTCAGAAATAACCTGGAGGTCATTGCAGTGGTTTTTTAAAATGAGAGAACTACAGGCTTCCTATATGCAGTCCTCATTAGCAGTTTGGCCTCAGTAAATTGTGGACAAATGCTGTTTTTGGGCACAACTCATGAGCTTAAACCAAATATGACTTAACTAAGATATGCATAACCATGGTCAGGAACATGAATACCCATGAATGCTCTAGAGAGGCATAACTACTAATGGCTAATATCTGGTCACCCACTCAATTACATATTATACTTAATAATATCTTCATTTTTGCATCATTTTATGATGCATAATTGGATGTGACCAAATTGATATTGTACCATACCATTTACCTTCCAGCTGCTGTTTCTCCTCTGCTTTTGTTATATAGCTATGCTTCTTTCAGAATTCTTTTAGAATAGTACTAACTTTCTTCCATTTGCCTTTGCTTTTTCTTCTATGCTTTGTTGAGCATGAAAACTGACCATTTATAATCTGCAATTTGTTTCTTTACAATTTATTTCCTCTCACTCATCCTGAAAGACAAGAAGTACAATTTACCTGTCTGCTGCAACACACCGGCGAAAAAGCATTGGTGCCACACGTGAAAACTTTCTTGCCATAAACAATCAGAACACGAATGTAGTTCTGGCATTCCTCCTGAATCAAAAGTAGAAAAAGACACTTTGAATAAAGGGGACTTAGTATGTGTTCACACTTCCTGGAACTTAATTCCAAACCATGATTTGGATGCCAAGAGCATACCAAATTCCCTTCACTGGGTAAATATAATCAGGCCACAGAAGATTTGGGCAGTGGAAACTAAAATTCAAAAGCCTAGTGAAGTACAATGCATCCATCCCTCTGGACAGCCACATATTCTGCTCCACTGTTCTAAAAATCTGCCCTGAAGGCCACTCAACAATAATGAGATCAAGTGATGATACACATACAGTGTTGAGAACTGAATTTCTCCAAATGTAGGTTAAGCAATGATATCACAGAACATGGAAAAGAGATCCCCCAAATTTTGAGTATCATCATGTTAAAGTCCTCCAATCCCCAGATATAATAACACAGAGAAGAGAATGGACTTTCTAGTGATAATAATACTAACTACCATTTAAGGACCCAGTCTTAAAACACTCAGGGCTCAGTCTATATGCAAATAAATAGATAAAATTCAAGAAAACATTTTGAAAGTGTTGGTGATTACAGATCTTGATCTGTTATGATATTTTAGAGCAAATCCAGTGCGACCGCACAGGACAGAAACACATCTCTGCCCAGTGAGCAGACGTACACAACTAAGCAAACTACATCCCATCAGCCATGTAACCAGGGTTTGCCAAATGCCAAGCAGATAGCAAAATAATATCTAGCTTTGTGGAGAAGTCACTATAAATGGTTGCAGTGGAAAATTCAGCATGGCAACACATATATTATGCTCTTTCCTAAAGGTTATAATCTACCAACAGAGGAAAGGGGTAACCAAGTTATTACAACGAGTAGCAGGGCTAAAGTGGAAAGAGTCCGTTGCACCTCAGCAGGGTTTCACCTTGCTCACAGGACCCACCAAGAAACCAAACGTGAGAGTCAACGCAGTTTATTAAGAAAGCACATATAAAAAAAGCAAAATACTTTGGAGTAAATAAAGGGTAAAACCCAAGAGTTAATACAGAAGGCAAAAGTCACAAGCACAAAGTCAGTTTAAACTGTTCAAAGGAAACAATCCAGAGATAGAATAAATCCAAAACAATGCTTAAAACTGGAACACGAATCTCTAGGCAAAATCCAGAAAACCAGGAACATAATATGAACATGAATCCAAAAATATTCCATGGAACAAGATACCAGAATATAAAGTTGAATCTTGGATTGAACGAGGAATGAGACTAGGAGACTTCACAGGGAAAGCGACGTTGCTAGATCTAAAATTCCCACAGCTTCCTCTGCTTTAAAGACTACAAAGCATGAACACATTCTTTTGACCTTGAGGAGTCCAGCGCTCTCTCTCTCTCTCTCTCTCTCTCTCTCACACACACACACACACACACACACACACAAATTCTGTCAGATCTTCTGCATCTGAATCCTTCCCCCCTCAGAGAAGTCTTGAACGTGGATCTAAGTCAACTGCTCCCCTGAATGAGCTAATGTTATCAGGGCTGCTTGTAGGTGAAAGATCACCTCCCTGGCTGCTGGATTCCAAAACATCTCTATTTTCACACGGAGACACAGCCTGTTGCTCCAACACCCTGTCCTTTTCCCCCTTCTTGGCTGCATCTGATTTCAGCATTTTCCCATGCTCTGAAACTGCATCTGGATCTGATCTTTGATCAAACCCAGAAACTGTATCTGATCTCTGAGACCCTGAAACCCCAAGTCCCTCAGCTCCTTCAAGTCCCTCAGCTCCATCAGATTGAACCACAACAGAGCCTGGTTGCAGTGTATAACAATAAAGAAGTTTTGCTGATGAGTTTTTTTTTATAATTCAGCTCTATGCAATCCTGGGAAAATACATTTTCATAAAAATTAACAGCCTATGTATGATGTATTTTAAAAAAATTAATTAGATTATTGGAAAACTGCAGCATGGTGACATACAACCCAATCGCTTGCACAAAAAATATTCAGCATATTTCATGCATGAAGATCAATCCTTTTGTTCGATTGTCTATTCTACCAACAAAACCCTAGAATTTGATAAATCAGCTACATTCAAGAAACATGGATGCTGGAGCAAAACACAGGTGATGCTTCAGCTGCCACACAAAGGAGCATGATGACTAATGCTCCTATAACCAACTTAACAGGATTCTCCTCCATCCCATCAATAACAGCAGAGCCATACAACAACTTTGGTTGGAATATTGTTCTCCACAATCTATAAAACTGCTTTCATACTCTGTCCTCTAGCCTCTCCTGTCCTGAAATGTCAGAAAACTGATTGCAGCCATAAGCTTAGATTTCTAGGTAGAAAAAAAAGAAGAAAGAAATCATACCTAAATTACTGCAGGCTGGTACAACTACTAGTTGTGTATTTCAGTTTATGTGAACACTGGAAGGGAAAGAATTTCAATCATAGTTTGGAAAATAATTTGCTACAAACATAAACAAATGCCATAGTTCTTTTATTTTTAAAATTGCTTATCTTCCTCATCCTCTGGAGTCTAGAACTCCTCGTTAATTGAAACCTGCAGCTGAGGACCCAGCTCTTTCCTCCTGAGTTTCTACATTACAACCCCAAAATGCTAAATATTTCCCAAAATATCTCATTTATATACATTTCTTTCTTTCTTGAATATTTTTATTACATTACTATTAATTTTGTTACAAAGAAAAGAAAATTCTTTACAATTCATATAATTAAGTCTTTTCCTTCCCCCAGTGTTCTACCCGTTGTGCTCCCCATCACCGGAGTCCATTTCTTTATAGTCCAACCAGAACCTCATTTCTTCTGGTGGGGGTTGATTCCCATCTTCTCTCCTTAATGTTTCTTCAATAAATTTCTTCCATATACTTTCAAAATCATTTTTCTTTCTTAGGCCTTTTTTGACATTTAAATTGCATGTTAATTTATCACTTATTGCTAATTTCCAAATTTCCTTGTACCAATCTTCTATTTTAATTTCCACCTCCCCTTTCCAATTTCTTGTTATTAATAACCTTGCAGCCATTAGCAACATTGTTACCAAATTCTTTTCATTTCCTTTTCATTCATCTGTATTATAAATAGATAATAGTATAGTCGCTGGGTTTGTATTGATTTTTTTCTTCATGATACTCTCTATTTCTACTATGACCTTTCCCCAAAAACTCTGTACATACTTAAGATTCCCACCACATATGAATATATGTCCCCCTTTCTTGACAACCCCTCCAACATTTTTATGAACAACTCTTATCCATATTATTTATCTTTATTGGGGTCAAATACCACTTCCATACTATCTTGTAGTAGTTTTCTTTTATTCTAATTGATAAATTTTTGAGATGCCTTGCTTTCCATAATTTTCCCCAATTTCTTTCTCCTACTTTTATTCCCAGTTCTTCCTCCCATATTTCCCTTGTTAATATCCCTTTCCTCCCACCTTTAATCTCTATATTTTATATATCATACTGGTTATCCCTTTCGGATAGTCATTGCCCTATTTAGTCTGTTCTTTTAATACTATATTTTCAAATTTTGTTGGTTCTCTTTCCTCCCAGCTCTTTCTTTGCCAATTTTGGAACCATTGACCTAGTTGGATCCAATGAAGCCATGATATATTTAAATCACCTAGGATTCTCTTTATGTTGTTTTCCTCCTTTATTTGTTCCTTCCAACTTCCAATTTTGTCTAATTTCTTCCTTTTCAATTCCTTATCCATCACATTTTTTAAGTTTTTAGGAATTTTCTTCTCCATTATCACTGGCATTATTTTAGAATTATCTTTAATGAAGTGGCTTTTATATTTATTCCATATTATTAATACATTTTTTAATGATACATTTTCCATTTGGTTGATTCCCTTTTTTGAATGTTCCTTAAAAATATATATTTCCTAATCTCATTTCTATATCTTTAGTAATTATTTCCATCCAGTCTATCTCTACTTTATCTAGCATCCCTTCTACCATATGTCTCAACTGGTTTGCTTCATAATAACTTCTGATTTCAGGTAATCCTAGTCCTCCTTCCTTTTGTGGTTTGTACCAATAGCATTTGTTTATTCTGGTTTTTTTACCATTATTACAAAATTTGTTTGTTAATTGTTGCCATTTGTTCAATTCAATTTCTGATATTTTGAGAGGTATCATTCTAAATAAGAAATTTACTTTAGGTAGTATTTTCATTTTGAATAAGGCAATTCTACAAAACCAGGACAAGTGTATGTTGTTATATTCATTTAATCTTTTTCTGTCTCTTTCCCCAATGCCTCTAAGTTTTTCCTTTCCATTTCACTTAGGTCCTTAGTTGCTACTATTCCTAGATATTTTATGTTTTCTTTTAAAGTTATTTTTATGTCCCTCCGATTTTTCAATTCTTCCTCTTCTTGTTTTGTGTAATTAAATAGTATCATTTCTGATTTTTTCCAATTTATTTTCAGCCCTGATATTTCTCCAAACTTCCTTATATGCTCCCCTATTATATTTATATACATTTCAACAATATAAATATCCCAAACCATAGTGGATGGAAGGAAAGAGGGGGATTTTAAGTCATAGGATAGCACTCTTTCCTTCCATTTATGAAATGGAAAAACTTACTGAAAGGCCATCCATAAGAAAAGCTTCCTGCAAACAAGGTACCAATATGTCCTTGCTGTCTTATCAAAGATCCTAACAGGCTCTGGAGCAGATCTGAACTGCTGCAGAAGGCCTTGGGAAAACTCACAATGAGCAAGTCAACACTGCCATGTTCCTTGGAGACACATCACATGCTTTGCTTCTCTGTTCCATTATGTCTCAATCAGATACAACAGGATCAGATTTGAAGTTCCCTTCAGCTTGGAAACAAGGCTTGAGATTTGGCAGTTCAGCACAGTATCTTTCAGAAAGATAAACTGGGTTATTGTTCATGGGCCTATCAGATGGAGCCTTGAAAAACAAAATCGGATGTGCCTGAAGCTAAATTCTTACGATCTCACCCTCCAGTGGACCTTCCTCCAACGTCATTGTAAGCCAGCAAACCCACAAAGCCAAAAAAGGTTTAGGAACACTCTCTATCTGATGTGGTCAGATAGCAACTACAAGTAACTTAGATGAACATTTGGGTGTACAATAAAACTAGAATACTCAAATCTGAAGTTTTAAGAGTTCGTGATTGTGCTCACTCTGCATGGTAAGTAACACAAGAGCCTGATTTAACAGTGCTTTTTTTGGTGTCAGGAGCAACCTGAGTCGCTTCTGGAGTGAGAGAATTGGCCGTCTGCAAGGACGTTGCCCAGGGGACACCCGGATGTTTTGATGTTTTACCATCCTTATGGGAGGCTTCTCTCATGTCCCCGCATGGAGCTGGAGCTGATAGAGGGAGCTCATCCGTGCTCTCTCCGGGTGGGATTCGAACCTGGCAGCCTTCAGGTCAGCAACCCAACCTTCAAGTCACAAGGCTTTAATCCACTACACCATCGGGGGCTCCTATTTAACAGTGCTATTCAATATATATGAGAAATTGGTCCATATTATGGTTCTATTCATGTGATTTTTGAATAGCCTGCATATCCATGAATGGCTTGAGTTCCTGGCTAAAGTGTATGCAACTACAGTGGTCCAATGAGCTAATACTCATCCATGTAGCAATTAGAAATTGATTTAATTGCAGAGAACAGGAAAATCTGTTTTACGCTACTCAACTTGTGTTTGCCTTCAAATCATCAATTGACTTACAGTAGTCTTTATGAAATTCATAAATAAGGTTTGCCTACATAAAGAATGCCCAAAAGTGATTTGCCAGTTCCTTTCTCTGAAATATAGCCTACAGCATCAACTATTCATTGTAAGTTTCGCACCCAAGTAGTAACCAGGGCTGGCTCTACTTACCTTCCAAGACTTAACAGGATTTGGTTTCTATGGTGTATCTAGGACACGATTTTTGTTGGAAATAACAACCTCCCAAGCCACTCACTATTTATTTATTAATGTATATGTTTGATAACCCGCATTCTATGTGTATGTTGATTTGACTCTTTGATGTGGAGGAGTTATACACCTGTGATTATACTGAGCATGTGCAGACCCAAGACTCTATTTTGTATTAAGTATCTGTTTAGAATTCAATGGGATCAGATGTCTTGCATCAGACCTCAGAGGAGGTGGATGTATGCAAGTGTGTGTTTGAACTTCATGAAAGCAGTTTGCTGTTTGGACTTCAGAGAGAAGTCAGTTTAGAGGCTTCAATATTTGCTTATGTACTTCAGTGAGTAAAGCTATACTAAAGACTATGGACTACTGATTAAGACTGATACCCTGTATTCTCAACACAGAGAAGAAACTACATCATCTCTGTAACTGAACTTTATTAAGAAATGTGCCTGTATGGTGAACTAGTACAAGATATGTTATTTTTCAAAGAAGACTTTGTGGGTTTTTTTATCTCTCAGTATGTATTTTAACTAAGAGGTTTAAAGAGAGTGTATATCTTTTGGGCAATTTCAACTGCAAAGAAACAACCATCCTCTGCTAACCAAATATATTTTTGTAGTGGCATGTCTTTGCCCTTGGCAGTCTAAAGACATGGTTCTTCAGTTTAACAGCTGAAGTTACCTGTGTGTCATTACATTAATGTTTGTGAATATCATTTGTTAAATAAGTTGACTTATAACAAGATTATGCTCTTCTTGACTAGTGGTTTTCAAAAGGTGCTCTCCACATATTCATGGAGATTCACATTTGCCAAAAGGATATGTGCTCATAGACTGGGTGCAGTTATGTTCCAACAGCTTATGCTATAGGTAATGTTTTGCAATAGGTTATGGAATGTCCAATAATCTTTCTTACAAATCAGGTTCTATAGAATGATTCTCGGTATACCCAGACCTTTTATGTGTAATTTGAGTAGAAGATTCAAAATCAACACTGTTGGTTGCACTAGGTATACAAAAACAGCATTTGCAGTTACATTATGTAATACATATTGAGTAATACATAATACAGTAGATTCTCGTTTATCCAAGCTAAATGGGACAGCAGAAGCTTGGATAAGCGGGTATCTTGGATAATGAGGGATTAAGGAAAAACCTATTAAACATCAAATTAGGTTATGATTTTACAAATTAAGCACCAAAACATCATGTTATACAAAAAATTTGATAGAAAAAGTGGTTCAATACGCAGTAATGTTATGTTGTAATTACTGTATTTACGAATTTAGCACCAAAATATCATGATATATTGAAAACATTGACTACAAAAATGGCTTGGATTATCCAGAAGCTTGGATAAGTGAGACTCTACTGTATATGCAAAACACTAAGGGATAATAGGCATGTGTTATTGTCAAAGATCTAGCATCCAAGTCTATCCTCAAGTTTATTAAGACAAATATGGCATTTATACCACATGATATCTATATTAAAATAGACCCCTGTAATGGAGAGCCATAAGAGGAGAGTTTCTAAAATTCACACACACTTTCACCTATACGGTATTTTGTTCTTTAAAATTACAAGAATTTGCTGTTTTTTGTTTTTTTAAATGTCTCAATCATGTTATCATACTCTATAGAGATGCCGTATCATATGGCAGCCAACAAATTATGGCCTTTAATGTGAGAAAGGCTAGTAGACAACATAACAATGGCAATATTTGCATGTTTTAAAAAAATCTGTACAGGATCAGTGGTATAGAAAATCTCTAAGTGAGAGGATGCAACTGCCCCTGCAACTACATAAATGCCTGCTGAGGTATAATGTATTGTTGGGAAACATTTTGTCTGCAGAACGTTAAGTTGTAACTCTCATATCCCTAGGAATTATAGCCAATGGTGAGAAATATGGGAGCTACAAACCCACAATATCTGGAAGCCAATGGATTACCCACTGTTAATATAAAAAGCAATCAGGCAATTATTTTCTATATGCTTCCCAGAGACCTACATTTTGTTGTAAGTCGTTTACACTCAATGTAATTGACTGTAATAGAATCTTAAAGAAGCAACACTGTCTAGAGACTTAGTTGGAAGTCTTTAACAGTTGGAGGAAAACAGACTTCCACTTTGTCTTTTCAAAGACATTTCATTTGGAAGTACAGAGAAACTATTTTAATATATTTGTTGCCTTCTGTTCTAATTTTCACTGAATACCTTGCAGGCTGCAAAACACTGTTATTAACATGCTCTCAGATATTTATATTTATTTCTTTAGACGTACAATTTCATTAATCAGTTTTGCCCAGTATCCCAGCCAAGCTGTCTTCTTTTGGCATGCATAAGATACCAAACAGGATTTATTAATGATTTTCTGTCTCTTGTTTGTTTTTAATGTCTGCGAGGCTCTTTATTGCAAAAGCTTACAAGCCATTTTTAGGAAAGACAGAGAGGACCCGCACTGCATTTCACAGTGAACAAGGAAAGGAAAGGATTTCAGCCATTGGGAAAAGGCATTGCTATCACGGCTTAAGTTCTGATGCATTGTCTGGCCTGTCTAGAGCAGATGGTCCATTTTTTAAAGCTCTACCCTATGACACCTTTCCACATCAATAAATCAAGGACATGTCTTAGTGCAATAAGACAAATGATGTGGCTGAAAACATTTCACTTTTCTTACTCAGGACAGAGACTAATCAGATGAGCTAGAAAAGCCAAACAGAGATGGACTGAGGATGGGAGAAGGAAGACATTTTCCCAATCTTCTCCCTTCTTTACAATAGCTCAAGGAAGTTCACAGCTTTACAAGCAAACAAGACTTAAAACACAGGTGATAAATATTTAAAATCATAAAAGTAAAGTAAAGGTAAAGGTTTCCCCTTGACATTAAGTCTAGTCATGTCCGACTCTGGAGGGTGGTGCTCATCTCCATTTCTACGTCAAAGAGCCAGCATTGTCATTAAATGCCTCCTAGGTCATGTGGCAGGCATGACTGCATGGAGCACCATTACCTATTGATCTACTCCCAATTGCATGTTTTTTAACTGCTAGGTTGGCAAAAGTTGGTGCTAAAAACGGGAGCTTACCCTACTCCCCGCATTCGAACTGCCGACCTTCCAGTAAGCAAGTTTTGCAGCTTAGTGGTTTAACCCACTGTGCCACCGCGGCCCCTAAAATCATAAAACAAACCACATGTATCTAAAACCATGTTCAAAGCAAAATTCAGCAGAGTGTTCCACTTCTGGAACACTAAAGTAGAGATTACCATATATGCTCGAAGATAAGCTGAGTTTTTCTACCCTTTTTATGAGCTGAAAAAGCCTCCCTTGGTTTATAATGGGATCAAGGTCAAGCTGAGCAACAGAGCCTGGAGGCCATTGCTTGCAATATGTGATATATTTCTCTCCTCCCTTATCAGTGTGTTTTATTTTCTCAAGCCTCCCTCCCCCTTAACCAAGGAAATGTTTTGAAAAGAGACAGAAGCCCTTGCAAGTCAGGAAGAAAAATATATATACTGTATACCATTAATCTTATAAAAGCATTCTTCCCTGAAGTATTTGTTAATCTCTGCTACAGAGATATAGACATTTTCCCCTGCAAGCCTTTGCAATCCCTATGTACTTAAATATTTGTATCTATCTATATACATTAATTTTATATATGAATTTTCCCCTCATATGTTTGCAAGTCTTTGCAAATTCTATATACATATAGATATCTAGAGATTTCTCTGTACCTGTATATCTGTATCTATATGTATACATTTTTATATATGAATTTTCACCTCACATGTTTGCAAGTCTTTGCAAATCCTAAACAGATATAATTATATATAGAGACAAGTCTAGATAGATATATATGAATATAGATATATAGGGCTTGCAAATATTGCAGGAGGGAAATGCACATATATAGGGAAGATTTGCAAATGTTTCAGGGGGAAATGCATATGTGAAATTAGTATACAGTGTTCCCTCACTACTTCGTAGTTCAATTTTCGTGGATTCGCTGTTTCGCGGTTTTTCAATAAACTCTAAAAAACTATTATAAATCATTAAAAAATTACAATTTACTGCCTAAGGAAGGAAGGAAGGTGAAGCCAAAGGGAAAGAAAAGGAGCCCAAGCTGCAACAAGAGGAGAAGGAGGTGATTTATAAACACACGATTGGTTGATAAAGACTTAACATAGTGTACAACTACTAAAATGATGTATAAATATTAAAATAAATATAGTATCCCTACTTCACGGACTTTCACTTATTGCAGGTGGTCCTGGAACCTAACCCCAGCGATAAGTGAGGGAACACTGTATATAATTATAGATCTATATCTAGCTCTACATTGTTTATATAGGCATTGCATTTTTGCCTGTTACTATGTTGGAAGCTGGCCTGAGTCTGGGTGGCATACAAATGAAGTTAAATTATTATTATTAAGTTAATATCATATTGTTTTTGTTGACCCTACCTTTCCACTTACAAAGCTAGTTTACTGTTTTTCTTTGACATATGGTAAATATTCAAAAACATTTAACCTGCTGTTGCTTCAATTATTTTTTATCTGAAAAGAATGGGACAATGTTGGTTTTTGTGTGGTACTTTGGTACCTCATCTATTCTCCATAATTTGTCAAATATGATAGCAATCAGTTCAGAGAATACATCAGCAAGTTCCTTCAGAACTTTGGGATGAAGTTTGTTTGGCTTTGCAGATATGGATTCATTTAGATTAGCTAATTCCTGACTAACTCCCTATAAATCTTGATTTGCACTCAAAATTCTTCAACAAGGTGAATGTTGCTCCACGAAGTATGCAGCTCTCTTCTGGAGGAGCAAATGCAAGCAAAGGAACATGTCTGCCTTTCCATTATGACAGCATTTTGCCATTCTTATTTAAAATTGACTCCACTGTCTCCTTCATCATTCTGTTGCCTTGAATGTACCAGGAAAAAAAAAACTTTTGTTGTTCTTTGTCTAGAAAGATTCAAGTTGTTTTGAGCTTTAGTTTTCCTTATGTTATTTAGGCTTTCTGGTGTAACTGAAGTTGAGAGCAATGAAATTTCAGGCTAATCCATTTAAAAGTAAAATACAGCTGAATCAAGTTGGGTGTCCAATTTCAGTCTCATTCTAGTCTAATAATGAGAAGATATTTTACTTTTCTGCCATTATTCCATCTATGCAGAGTAATCAAATGAAGGGTTTTTGAGGTGGTAGTGATAAAAGATCCCATGCTTGTAGGCTTTGGGAGGCATCATCCTGAACCTTCAAAGAAGCATTGTGACCAATTTACTAGACATTTTGTGGATAAATTCACATGTACTCATGTTATTGTGAGGTTTTTCAGTTTGAACTGTCTGTCAAACTATTTGAAGGACTGAGACTTGTCCTCCTGGATTGTGATATCAACCAGGGCTGTTATAAATATCTTGACCTCAGATGTGATTAATGCCTTCTTTAGGAAGTGTGCCTGCCATTGGCCTGGAGGAAGCAAACAGCCCTGGGACAATCTAGTTTAGATCCAATGGTTTCAAATAATCACTGCTCTTTGTCAAATATTCCATTCTTGGACAAGGTACTGGAACATGTGGTGGCTTCTCAACTCCAGATAATCTTGGATGGGCCTGATTACTTAGATCCAGTCTAGTCTAGTTTTGAGCCTAGTCTGGGAATAAATTTGGTTGTCTTGGTTATAATGGAATGGAGAAAAGAGTGCACCGTAGATCTTTCAATTGTGTTTGTTACATTTGACCACGGTATCTTCTACCTTAGATAGAAGAGTATCATGATGACGGCTTCTAACAAGAGAAGCATTCTAAAAAAGATGGTAGTTTGGTGCTTCTATCTGACTCATTAACTCAAGAGAGGCAAATTTTGTTTCCCTTTTAAAAAAAAAGCTACATAAAATTACTGAGTGAAATAAACTGGTAATTTAGGATAAAACATCATCAGTATGACAGGAACGGATTTTTAAAATTGAATGTATAGGAACCCCTCCTAGATTACTCAGGAAGTGAATAGGTAAATAAAAGTTGTGTGGCACTGCTCAACTGTTGAACTCAGTATGACCCAACTAGATGTTTCTAGCACAAGCTGGTTGTAAATAAGATAAGAAGACATGCAGGTAACTGGTACAGCGAGAGGGAAGAGCCAAGTTACCTCACTGTTGTTGAACATTTCACTGCTGGAGAAACTTTTTTTTAAAAAAAAATTCTTATGACCTGTAACTTGCATAACTTGTTTGTTCTAGTGTATAAAAAGGTGGTCCGCAAAGGGCAGGGTGTGGCAGATCTCCGATTTGAGAGACTGCTCACCTTTTTGCTTGGCCAAGCGAAATAAAGGCTTAAATTTTTCACTCTACTGAAACTCTTTCTATTCACTCACAGAAGAACCAATGGACCCAGGAGAGGCAAAGGGACATCCCTAGGCTCCTTACAAGTACACAGGAAATATTCTGCTCCACCTCATATCCCTCTCCCAGGGAGGCTGGGGAACTTATGAACTAAGCTTTGAAGGAAGAGGGTGCTGGATGGATAAGGAAGTGAGGGGAAGATATATCTGTAAGTGGGAGAACAATGTGGTTCCTTCTTGGCCCACTTGTAGGATGAAATTACAAAGACAAACAAAAAACTTCCAAGAAAGGACTGCATGGTTGTTCCTGTCAGCAATGGTAAAAACTACTGGAAAGCACACACAAAAAATAAGGAATCTGTCCATTAATCCTTTGCATAGAGAAATCATACAGTACCCATTTATGTGGTCACGTGTGGTACACTTCCCTTTAGGCCCCAGGAAGAAATATATCGATGTATATCTTTGCAACCAATTTTATTCACTTTTCGAATCTAGTCCAAAAACAGTGCATAATGTAATTAAACAGTGCCTTTCTTTTCAAAAGCACTGGAAACACTTGCGGGGATTCTCTATTTCTATGAAACTCAGCCAACTAGGGTAGTACTAAATAGATCACATCTGAGAAAGATAACACAGGGAGGCCCAACAGTAGCTATTCAAGCTATGTGACAGATCATTTCACCATTTTCAATTAATTACAGAACTGTGCTTTTTTAAAGTGATAGTAAAACAAAATCCACAAGTGGCTGAGATTCAGGAACTTGTTGCTAAACAGTACAGCCATACCTCAGTTTAAAAAGTGGATGTGCTCCTGAGCATTACTATTTTCACAGAAAATTTGGTACTAAAGGTATACATAATATGAACAGAATATGAATAGGCTCCTACACCACAAAACAGAACAAGCATTTAACATGTTCCAGCAAACACCTGATTCAAAACTGACAATATCAGACAATATCAATACCATATTAGAAAAGCCTTGCACAAATAAACAAAACATTTTGAACCTTCTAGAGACTACCTAAAATCTTTTTCCAAAACACATCCAGGGATAACATTTTCTCTCAGCAGCTTTCATCCACTTTCCTTATAATTTCTATTGTAGTGGCCAAAATTATAGATCTACTTTTTAAAAAATTGCAGGCAGGCTAATCTTCTTTCCCCGTTTCTCTATGTTTTTACTATTCACATATGCTCAATAAGGGATTCTTTACTGTGGTGATGTACTTTGCCCATTACAGACAAGCTATTGAAGCTAGGTTGGATCAGCTAGAGCAGTGGTTCTCAACCTGTGGGTCCCCAGATGTTTCAACTCTCAGAAATCCTAACAGCTGGTAAACTGGCTGGGCATCCATTGCCAAAACTGCCAAAATCTTCCAGCATGATAGAGGACAAGAGGAAAAGGGCGTCACAGACCGCAAGTAAAAATATTTTGCAAAAAAGGAGGTCTTTGTCAGAGATTTTGTTAAATGGGCTATAGCTATATAAGAAAATATGTGTTCAGTGTCATCTATTCACTACTTTTTAAAATGTTCATGGTCTAAAACCATTCTGTCCATTGATTTACATTAAACTGTACCTCCCTTTGAGAATGGACTAGGTTTAATTCTCATGAAAATCCAATCAAATAATTGTGAGCTTTGTCACAGTACCAATTTTATGTATAATTGCATAATTTCAAACATCTGATGTCAGATTTTTTGTGTGGCAAACATTCACACGTTTGCTTTAAGAATCTGTAATTTAACTGCTAATTCCATGTATCTAGAGGGGATAGGTATATGGGGGGGGGGGGTTACCTCTGTTTTTCCTTTACTCTGACAGGATCTTCTGGTGTCTTCATCTGAGCCCCATTCTGTTGCCTAGGGAAACAAAACAGACAAGTCATATAACAGTACCATAAACAGTTGCTTCTTGGCCAAGCGTCATTTGAAGAAACAAGGAAACATCTCAAAGTGAGCTATGTGGGCCAATTTGCAACAGACACTGTGGCAGGCGCTCTAGTTGTTAGCATCACTCTTGCTGCGTGCAAAGAAAAGACAATCGATAAAGAAACCAACTCTCTAGGGGTTGTAGAAAAAAATAAAGGAACACAGGAAAACAGTTTTGAAAATTTAATATAAATGCCACTCCACATTATAATTCAGCTTTAACTAGCTCCAATGATAAGCACTTCCTCAAAAGGAATTCATATTCTTCTAAACATCAGAAATGGAGAATGCTCTGAAACTTAAACACACTGGCCACCTAGCTATATGTCACACATGTTGAATGCCCCTTGCTTTTAAAAACAATGATTGTTGAGAGGTGAGAGACCTATAATCAAGATGTCCATATTAACTGTGTTTTCAGCAGCTGCCAGAGACAGAGCTCAGGCAGTTAAAAAGTTTAAAAAGCAATTGGTTACAGTTTATTTCCAATGGCGTCTAAAATGTAGTTGTTATCCATTATAGTTGCTGTTTTAAAAGTGACACTATACACTTCTAACTACATGATGCATACTGCTTTTTTCTTAAATATAACCATTTGAATGCTGCTAATGACTTGTATGTGGCAGAAAACACGCACTCTTTCAATTTGCCTCATGTCACAACATCCACCAGGAAGCATGAGCCAGAACCTGTCAGAGTCCTCCTTCATCACTAAGTGAGGCCAGACTCTCCTAATCATAAAAAATATATAAGTAACTATGACATTACAGAAATAACTATACAGTAGAGTCTCACTTATCCAAGCTAAACGGGCCGGCAGAAGCTTGGATAAGCAAATATCTTGGATAATAAGGAGGGCTTAAGGAAAAGCCTATTCAACATCAAATTAGGTTATGATTTTACAAATTAAGCACCAAAACATCATGTTATACAACAAATTTGACAGAAAAAGTAGTTCAATACGCAGTAATGTTATGTTGTAATTACTGTATTTACAAATTTAGCACCAAAATACCGTGATATATTGAAAACATTGACTACAAAAATGGCTTGGATTATCCAGAAGCTTGGATAAGAGAGGCTTGGATAAGTGAGACTCTACTGTACTTAGAAAGAAATTATAGTTACACTTTAAAAGAAGTGAGATGATCCTCTCTTATGTTATAATCACAGTGATTATATTTTGTTACTGGTGAAAGGAATTAATTACCAGCAACAAATTGTATCTAGTTAGTTAGAAGCTCTGGCAGGAAGTGGGTGAGTGGGCAAGAATCAAGTCATAGCAGAGCAGGGAGATGGAATTAACTCTTTCTCTTTCGGCCATTTTTCCAACTTAATACTTCTGTGTACCGAGGGAAATAAAGCTGTTAGATGTATGACTTTAATCAGGAAAATGGTGTGGAGGAAAATGGTTAAGCTTCTTCCAGTATTTAGTACCAATCTCTTTCCTAGTTCTTGCAGCCTCTATGAACATGTATTTTAAATGCACACACTCCTAATCCAAGCTCTCCTCTACAATATATCCATTGGCATTTGAACATATGTTTCCAACTCAAATTCAGCAGTGACCAAAATAAATGTGTATGTCGCTTAAGTCAAACCAGTTATAGGTGAGAAACTGGCTTTTACCATTCTGCTAAACCAGTTTGAGGCATTTCATGCAACATATACAGTAGAGTCTCACTTTTCCAACATAGACAGGCCAGCAGAATGTTGGATAAGTGAAAATGTTGGATAATAAGGAGAGATTAAGGAAAAGCCTATTAAACATCAAATTACGTTATGATTTTACAAATTAAGCACCAAAACTTCATGTTTTACAACAAGTCTGCCACTTGTTTGGGAGCGTGGAAGCACTTGTGTTGTTGTTGGGCGTGTTGGCCCACTGCGCGTTGCTGCGTACAGAAAAACGTAAAACTCCAGATAATAGCGAACCCTGTTGTTTTCAATGAGAAAACAATAGAAGTACGGAAAAGGGGGTATAGCTTGTACAGGAGAAAGTGAGTAACTGAATAAGTGAGATCATGGAAAGGTGTATATATAGGTTCCATGGATACAGGGATCATAATATGTGTTAAAAAAGAGGAATGAGAGCAGCTCAATATTTTCTGGGAGTGTCTTTTCCTAACATCAGGGAGAAATACTTCTTCTCAAAGCGAATCAATCAGTTCAAGTCATTTTCATCTCCGAAAGAAACAAGCTTTTATAGAGTTAGTGGGTGTCAGCTCCCCATTCAATTATAAACCACTTCAACGTATCTTGCATTACAACAGGAACAGCTTGCAGCAGTCTACTGTTGTTAGGAGAATCAATTTCTCCCACAACTATAGTGAGACAGCAGCTAAATCGAGAGAAATTAGGAAATGGAAAGGGGGGGGGGGGGGAGAGAGATGACGTCGATTTTCCTGTTAATGAAAAAATCCATGGAATTTCAACTCTGTAGATCCTGGCTCCAGTACCCCACAGAACAAAAAATATATATGGAGAAAGCATTCATATCATTGCTGGACAGAGAAGACCAAATATTCCTTACGCTACGCTGCCCAGAAGAAACGCAAAGAGAAGATAAAACAATAAGCTTTTCAGACACCCATATCTGTTGCCAGCCAGCTGTGATATTTTGTAGCTTCAGATCAATCCTTGACAAGATAAAAGGAAAAACAAACCCCCTACTAACAACCTCCAGCCATGAGATGGCTTCTTTTCCCATTTCAGAAACACCCAGGAGTCGCAATCTCCATTACCGCCTCATTTTTGCTTGACAACTCTTGACAGGACAAAATGAAACAAGAAAAAAATTGTTGTTGTTTTTGTTACTTTCAGCAATCAATGCAACACAGAAGGTAAAATGTGTTGGGCTCTATGGCAATTGCACAACTGAGAGCAAGAAGACCTCTGAAGAGATAAAACATTCTATTTTGCACCCAAAAGTTCATTTTAGAGAACAATATTCTTATAGCCAGCTGTGTGTGAAATATAATCCCTCAAGTTGTTCTAACCTATCCAGTAACCCAGAGAGCCTGGTGATAATGGAAACCCTTAACAACGGAGAATATTATGGGAGCATGTTGCTGGAGATTGCTCCATTAGTCAATTCAACTTTAATTACAGTTGAGGGAACAATTAAGTGGAAGGGAAGGGCAAGCTGTGTTTTACTAGGCCTCCGAACATGCTTGGGGTACACTGCGAGGGAAACAGCTCAAGACAGAGAAATCTCTGGTACTCCAAAGAAATGCAAACATTGTTGGCAAACAAGACCCCAAGAACTTTGCCCTTAAAAGCAATCTCAATGGCACAATTCTCTAGATCATCTTCTCTACACTCTACTAATATATTGCCCAAACCTTCATCTTTTAATTAATATTCAGAATTGCTTCTTATTTAGATCTCCCTCGTGAAAACTTCGTGAATCTTCATTCATTTAACTATTTCCTTTGGCAGCCACCTTTCATCTTCCAGATTGGGTATCTTTAATGTTCCTCCAAAATAGTGAAACCAGAATATTCTCTTTTTTTGGGTTTCTGCACAACTATTGAACCATTACTGAAGGAAATCATTTCACCTCCCATTTAATGGATTTAAAATTTTTGTTAAACCTCTGAGAACTGTAGCTTGAAACACACATGTTTTTCAAGCTTGTAGGTCTACACCGTAACACTATTTAAAATGTTTGTATTACCACCATAACCAGCACTACCACGCTTAATGCTGTCTAGTTTAATGCCAATGGCATGCAAGATTGCAAAATTTATGAACGGGAATCATGACATTCTTCAGTGTTATATGCAGACTTGAATGCAACACAGAGGACTTAAGGGAATGACAGGTCTTGACAAAGCAGTATAAAATGCTAAAGGGCAAGAGTGATATAAATGTATCCCAAAATAGAAAACCAAAATTAAATGGCAAGTTGAGCATGGCAGATGGTTAAAACAAATTGAACCAGTAAGCAAGAAAATGCAAAACTAAGCAGTTCTTGCCTAGAACAGGTGAGAATGCAAACCTTAACCCCTCTGTGACATGAGGCAGAGAAAGGAATCAAGGCCTCTAGAAAAAATATGTAGCTGAGAATAACATAAATATTTATTTCTCTGAAATACTGAAATCCTTCATATTAATCAGCAACTTCAAGGCACATTGCAATTTTATTTAAAATAAACCCTTCATCATTCCAGCTTCTAGTAGCGTTTGCATGCATGTGTGTGTGTGTCTATACAGTAGAGTCTCGCTTATCCAACATAAACGGGCTGGCAGAACGTTGGATAAGCAAAAATGTTGGATAATAAGGAGGAATTAAGGAAAAACCTATTAAACATCAAATTATGTTATGATTTTACAAATCAAGCACCAAAACATCATGTTTTACAACAAATTGACAAAAAAGCAGGTCAATACATGGAAACATTATGTAGTAATTACTGTATTTATGAATTTAGCACCAAAACATTGCAATGTATTGAAAACATTGATTACAAAAACACTGACTACTAAAAGGCAGACTGCGTTGGATAATACAGAACGATAGATAAGCGAAGGTTGGATAAGCGAGACTCTACTGTGTGTGTGTGTATACATACATACATACATACGTACGTACACACACACACACACACAAAACCAAAAGGCATTGGGATGCATCCAGGCTGCCCTCATATGTTCCATATGTGTGCATATATATCAGTTAAACTTTTCTAGTTGATATTTTATTTGGGAAATATAGTCTAAAACTATAATAGCTTGATTTAAAACCATATTTTATGTAATAATTTGTCACCTTTATGGCTACCATCAAGATAAAGGTCAGTTTCCAAGTGCTGAATCAATCCCAAATTTATCTATGACTGATACGTAATGGCATTGCTTCTGTCTTGGCATTTGTCACTAAGTTTCCAAGTTTAGTCAAAATGCTAGTCGTAGTTCTTGTTGTTCTGCCTGACTTACTTTTTTCAACAGGCTGTCATTTAAAAAAATCTTAATAGGATTATAACAAGAGAGAAAATGGGGTTTTGTTCAAATGTCATGTATCATAAATGGTCTACCAAAAAAGTCCTGGAAGCGCACATGAGGTATATTGCAAGTTTAAAATTGTTAGTTTAAAAAGATATAACCAGAAGCTCATGATGATTTATGTTTTGTGTGTGGCAATGTCTACTATGTACTCATTCTTCTTCACATACACTATTTATTTTCCATTTCTGAAATAATGGAGAAAATAAATAGGGTATGAGAAATCTTCCCCAATAGCATTTCCTTGATAACAGGGGGGGGGGATCTAATTTCATTAGGACATGAATGAATTGCTACTGCTTTGAGGAAAGACTTCACCTGTTTATCTGACTAGTTAGTGACATAGATGATATATGGAAACAGAAAACATGAATCTCACAGTGTTCAATATACTGTATATAGTTTTTTACCTTCACAAAAAGAAATATAATATTCTAACCACTCAAGTTCTAATGTTGCTTTACCACAAAACAGAGAATCTCCCCTCTTTTCACTATACTACGTTTAAAAGACATGTCAATCTATCTTATTTTATTTTTTTTAATCCACACAAACCCAGAAGTGAATTTCTCAATGGTGTGAAAAATGAATTGTTGGAGAGTTAAGCACAGAAGCCCAGGCAATATTTGAGGTCCTATGTTGAGTATAAGTGGCTGCTTGTCAACAAGACAGTTTCTCAAGTTGCTCCTGACACAGAAAAAACAAACAAACAAACAAACAAACAAACAAAAACAGGAAGAAACAGGGTTTTATCAGTAATTGCCCACTTTGTGAGAAATAACTTCCCATCAAGAAGAACCATGTTTCTTCCTAATTTTTACATGCATCTCATGTGTTCTGTCGTTGGCTACATGAAATTTGATAAACCCGCATTTAAAGGCTTGAATTAGTTAATAATTTGATTGTTAATATATTGACTTGATCTTCTAAATTATATTTAACGTGAGGGCCAAAATAAGGGAAGGCCTGAGCATTGAAAGAGTGCCCCCCTCCCCTAGTCACTTGCTTATTCTGAAACAATGAGAAACCACACTACCATTAGGGCGGACACTATTGAGACGTGGGCTTTATACAATTTTTAAGACAACAAAAATCTGTTTGGTTCAGATTTTCCCAGCCTGCATTGACCCTTTTAATGCCACAAACATCCTGGTGAAATTTCCATAACTAGCCACAGATTTTCCTCTGCCAAAATCACCTAGTTGGTTGGGGACAGTCCTCAATTCCAATACTTCACATTATTTTTTGCCAGATGGCCATGGACACTCCACATTTTGCAGTTGTTTTTTTCTGTCATGCATGTAAATGAATGAATGGATTATTTAAAAAAATAGACCGAAGTCCAAAGAAACACATTGCAAATGAATCATCACTGACATTGTGTGTCAGAAACAGAAATCATGTGAAATGTTTTTAGTCCATGTAGAAAAGCTCATGGATAGAGGAGAAATTGTGGTTTATTTCTACTATCATCAATTAACAACACAGAATCATAGAGTTGGAAGAGACCTCATGGGCCATCCAGTCCAACCCGCTGCCAAGAAGCAGGAAAATAGTATTCAAATGTGAAATCACACTGTGCTCCTGTACATTTAAATTATCTACCATGAGAATAAACAAATTTCCTGAATTTAGAAGTTGCTATGCTGGTACATTTTAGGTGTGAAAGTAAAGAGCATTCAAACTCTTCACATGCAGAGAACAAGAAAGAAAGAAGGTGTGATGCATGATTTTGAATGATATTCCCTGCAGGACATCCTCATAAGGTAAAGGTTACCTATTACGTATGTCTGAACCAGGCCACTATTAGCCTCTGTCCTGGATCTGCAAAATGGGGGTGATAATACCGAAAGAAGGAAAAACGCGTACAAATAAAATATTTTAGCATTTCAAGACATGTCCAATACTGACCTATCTCCTTTAAAAGTTGTAAGGATTACAACAGCACAATGATTATAAAGTGTTATAAGGAACAACATCAATGTTGTCAGCCTCCCTAAGCATTTATAGAAAGGAAGAAATTATAGGAATTAGCATTTCTCAACAAGTGAAAGTAATGGCTCTCTGTGGTCTTTAAAATCACCAGTGCTTTGTAGCTTTGAGAAGTCTTGGGAACAATTTAATAGCAAACAAATTTAGTACTGCAGTTCAGCAGAGTGGAAGATACAGATGGGAATGGGGAGACAGCACATTTCCCTAACATCCAATTGTACCACCTACATGTATGCCCATGTAGGCAAAAATAGTAAGGAAAAGCGCTCTTTCAAGACCTTCTGTGATACAAGTGCACAACATTATCCAACTGCACACAATTTAAAGTATAGGACCCTTTTTAATAGACCAGATAAAAAAAAACTTTGGAAAGCTACTTTAAAAGTCGTTAACTGATGTCACAACAGCTCCCCCTCACAAAGTAACTGATTTAACAATTATTTGTTGTTCAAAAGTATCTAAAATAATAAAAAATACTATTCATTTTTACATAACAACAACCTGCTGGCTTGTTGGGGTTTTTTGTGTCAGGAGAGACTTGAGAAACTGCAAGTCGCTTCTGGTGTGAGAGAATTGGCCGTCTGCAAACACGCTGCCCAGGGAATGCCTGGATGTTTTTGATGTTTTTACCATCCTTGTGGGAGGCTTTTCTTGTGTCCCTGCATGGAGCTGGAGCTTATAGTGGGAGCTCATCTGCACTCTGCCGGGGTTGAATTCGAACCAGTAACCTTCAGGTCATCATCCTGCTAGCACAAGGGTTTAATCCACTGCGCCACCTGGGGCTCTTAAATTGTTTCCCCTGTAGCTGTTCAAATAATCAAAACCACTTGCAGTCACACTAAAAAAATGAATGAAGTTATCCCTCGTTGCTTTACAATCATAATCCAATTCATGTATCCTCTGTTATCGTGAAAAGCCATCGATTACAAGTAACATTTTACTTTCTAACTAATCACACATCATTTTTTTCAGTTAACAGCTTCCAATTCTCTGGGAAAACATAAATATTTTGCATAGAAAATGAAGTAGCCCTGAGTGCAAAAAAAAAGAAAAAAGTCACTTTGAAGTGTGGTTACTTATAAGCAATGAAAAAGTATGCAAGGTAATGGAGAAAGTGGGAGAAAGGAATGGATAAGGTAATAAGGAAGGCAGATGAGGACTCAGTTGCTCATGTTCCAATGCAAAATAACATGCCCCATTTAGCAGTGTATCTCATTTGTAAATTCTTCTGAATTTACATAGTACTCGGGGAATTTTGGATTCCAAGTTTAATTCAAATTGAGCTAAAGGGGACAAATAAATGGAACACAATGTGCTTGTCTTGAAATATCAGTGATGTACTAGTTTTGGTTCTGCTGAATTCAACAGCAGTGCACAATTACCATATATAGTCATATATTCCATAAGTCAACCTCATATGTAAGTTGACGGTAGATTTGGGGGCCAAAATTATGGATTTTAATATGATCTGTTGATACGTCGGTTATTCCACAAAGAATGAGAAGCTTAAGTGTTGCCTCATGTGGCCAGGTACCCAGGTTGCTACTCCGGCGTTCAAAAAGACTAGTAATGGTGCCAGGATGGAGAGATCAAAAGACCTGGCCACCCTCTTAGGTTCTCCCAGGACAAACTAAACTTTAACCTTTTGCCATTCTACTCAAAGAAGGGGATGGTTCCTTTTTGATAAGAGTTAATGTACATATTTTGTGTGTGTGTGTGTGGGGGGGGGGGTTACAAACATTTCTAGAGTCATACATGAGTATATGGGGTGATCATGCTAGCTAAAATAAGCATAGAAATAACGTTACCTGCTCCTATTATGGTACTTGCCAACTGATCTTGAACACTGTCAAGAAGCCTTTTTTAATACAGTTGGTCCTCCATATTTCTAGGTTCTCCTGGACAACTATATGGTCAGCTTGAACTACAATTTTGACAATTTTATAGTCCAAGTCCAGTGGAACTTGATCAAAAGGACATACCAGATGACCTAGCAATCTCTAGAGAGCTGTTTCCTCAGGTTTAAAAAAATGATGTTTTTTGGATTTGGGGTTTTTTTTCACTCTCATGGGTCCTGCACCCTCAGTTTCCAAGAAAATGGACATCCTACTGTAATAAAATAGAGACAACAATTTTGAGTAAATCCAAAACATCTCTTTTAAATTCCTGCATCATTTAATTACAAATGTACCCATCTGCTATAACTCTTGCTTACATTAAATATGTCTTTCCACACAAGCTGCTCCTAATCTGCAGCCAGGTTCAAATCCTGACTGTTCTCTTCATTTTTCCAGAAAGCAGCAGAATGAATGGATTTCAATGCGTGGTTTTGCATGTTTTCTGCAAGAGTCCAAGCCAATTGTATGTTGGAAACAATGAAAGATACTCTGAGAAATTATAAACAGAGATCTTCCTAGCTCATGTACTTCAGTACCGAATCAGTCCACTGTAAACACACACTGAATTCATCCCATATGCTTAACAGGGCATGTTAATTTTTGTGCTTGTACAATTTATACAATTCTGGATCCCAGCTGTCAGCTACATTGCCTGAACTGAGTTATGTATGTGTGAGGGAGGGTAGGAGGTGGAATAATATGACAGCTATTACACACTTGAGACCGTGGCTGACTGACTATCTTCTCTTTGTTTACATCTTCTTTCCAAAAAAATATAACTGATCATAACGGGAGGGAGACTGTCACTTAAGTTACTGACCTACAACCAAGCATATCTGCACTATTTCCTTGATCCAAAACACAAATGCCACAAGCACTGAATTACTGTGTTGCATCTATATCTCTTGCCATAGTTTCATTTTAGAGGCTGAGCTTGTGAACTTGTATACATTCCTGAGGGGGGAAAAATCTTCTTTAGATAGAGAATGACTCCCTAGAGCAGTGATTCTCAACCTGTGGGTCCCCAAGTGTTTTGGCCTACAACTCCCAGAAATCCCAGCCAGTTTATCAGTTGTTAGGATTTATAGGAGTTGACGGCCAAAACATCTGGGGACCCACAGGTTGAGAACCACTGCCCGAGAGAGACAAAGGCATAGCATAAGGACCAAAGCAGACAAGCTCCACCTAGCAGGATTCCCTAGACCAGGGGTCCCCAAACTAAGGCCCGGGGGCCGGATGTGGCCCATCGAAGCCATTTATCCGGCCCCCATGACACAAGGGCAAAAAGGGGTTGGGCTAAATGACCCAAGGAGTCTCTTCTTCTCTTCCAACCCCCCCCCTCCTCCTCCTCCTCCTCCTCCTCCTTCTTCTTAACATTGAGACTGGGTGGCCATCTGTCAGGGGTGCTTTGCTTGTGCTTTAGGTGCACAAAGGCATAAGGGGATTGGACTAAATGTCCCAAGGGGTCTCTTCCAACCCTCTTTTTATTATTATTATTATTATTATTATTATTATTATTATTATTATTATTATTATTATTTTATTATGTCACAGCAAACAAGATAGATATGCTGGATTTCGTATCACAAAATCACAAGTCGAACACTTCCCAAGTGTCTAGGACTGTGTGATGTATTTTCAGATGATGCGCGCAGATCCCAGTAGGGTGGCCTTTTGCAGTTGGCAGATCGTTATTTATTATTATTATTATTATTATTATTATTATTATTATTATTATTATTATTATTAACATTGAGGCTGGGTGGCCATCTGTCAGGGGTGCTTTGCTTGTGCTTTCGGTGCACAAAGGCAGAAGGGGATTGGACTCAATAGCCCAAAGGGTCTCTTACAACCCTCTTTTGTTGTTGTTGTTGTTGTTATTGCTCGGTGGCCAACTATAGTCTGGCCCTCCAACGGTCCGAAGGATCGTGAACTGGCCCCCTGTTTAAAAAGTTTGTGGACCCCTGCCCTAGACCGATGGATTGTCACCTTGTCGTGGTGAGGGGGCTTGTGTTTTTCAATGAACCTGCCAGTGTAACCACCTGAGTCATGCACCCTCGAGGGAGCCGCAGGTGAGGTTACAGACTGAGCACAATCTGAAGACCTCAACAGCGGATCAGGCGGAAGATAACATGGTACATGTTACAATGGCTATGAAGGCGGAAGAAGGCAGCAACAGATTAAGAAGCCACCGTCACTGTGTAAACCACGCCACTGGTTGAGAACCTCACTCTGTGAAGACAGTGTGTTGATCAGCTGTGCACCGACCTCCAGACATTAAAAAACCTCATACATGGGCATCTTCCAAGAACTTGGAAAGCCATCATACTTGGACAATGAGGGATCACCTAAGTAAGTAAGACAGAATTATCCTCTATCAGATTTGTATTCATTAGTTTGTTTGAGAGCATTAAAAGATGAATTTCCTGCCCTTCAAAATGAGATCTCTGAGAAGGCAGATAAATGTCATTGCTGAGAGGTGCTTGATATCTCACAGTGCCAACAGGTCAATAAGACAGTGCAGGCACTGGCTTCCACAGGACTCTTTAATACTTTGTTCAATAAGGGGCGGAAATGGTTTGCACAAAAATGTTTTTAGAACTTATTTCACAAAATTTCTAAAGACCCTTATATTGTTGTCGACCGCGTTTTAGGGGATCGGGGCCCTTGAGGAGAGACCCGATCCGGTCCTGAAAGAACGGACCTTGGCGGAGCCAAAAGGAAAATACGAGCCGCAATACAACCTGAAGCCGAAATGAAGAAAGTCCGCCAAAGTTGAAGGAAAATCTGCCAAGGAGTCTTTATTGAGCAATTCAGCTGAAGAGGACTCTGGTAGCGATCATTCGACTTACCAGCAGCCCCATACAATCAAAATAAAGCCGTACTTATACAAAATTTCAGTCTGACAGCCCTTTGAATTTCCCGCCCTGCTTCCCCGCCTATCTGGTCGTTGATAGGCTAGAAGGTTGAACGAGGCGGGCTTTCGTTTCCCGCCTCGCTCCGTTGGCCCAATAGGAAGCTGCCTTACGTCTCCACTCGGGCCAATCAGGAGGGAGAAGGCGGGAGTTAGCGAAACAATGAGGTGACGGGGACAGGAACCAGAGGATTAAATCCTGCTAGACTGATTTCTAAAGGGTGCTTATTTTATTAATGGCAGCAATCAAGGATGTCCGGGTTTCTGTCACGTATACAGATTTCAGATATGCCTTGGGGTGTCAGAGATGGAAGCAAAGATGGGTGGTGATGAGCCATATTGACAGGCTCTGCAGGGCGCCTTCCTGAGGTGTCCTGGGTATTTCTTTGGGTGATCTATGACAATGTTTGCCTTGGGGCGAATCACCTTTAGGTCAGCAACTCCGAATTCGGCGACTCAAGCCCTATATTGTCCATGCAATTTGAATTTGATTGGATTTAGCGGTGGCAGATTATCCTTTTCTTTTTTTGGGAAAGGAAGCCTGGGTCATAGGAAATGGGATAGGTTCTGGGGTTCATGTTGAGTTCAAAATATTTCCTATTTGATTTCATGATTTGACAATTATATGAAATAAAATGAAAAATAAAATAAAGTTGGAATATAACCCAGGCTGGGAAAAATACATATTTTCCGGGGATTCCAAAGAGTACAAATACATATAGGCAGATAGATAGATTTCATGGAAATAAGGGAGAATTCATAAAAGTGAGTTACATTTCATAAAGGGGAATCATGAATGATATAAACAATTGAAAATATTTGATAAGAACGAAGTTCATAACATCTGGAGAACCCAGCATGGAAATTCATAAAAGTGGAGTTTTAGCAGCATGATTTTACAATTCATGAAGTTGTTATCTCTTGCCTCAGGCTAAAAGGTCAAACACTTTTTGTGCAGAGAGTTTTAGTAAACCACAGTAAACTCCAGTAAAAAGTCTCAATCACCTTCTACTATAAATATATGGAATATAGAACATAAAGTCTTGATTTTTGAACTATCTTTTACAAAGTCCTGGGGGGGGGGGGGGTGGTCACCTCGATCACAATATCATTCTAAGGTCCAACTGAAAAGAAATGGGAAGACTAAAATGCCATTATTTAGTGTTTTACTGTTACAATTACGCATTTTTATCAATTCGATTTAGTTCCTTTTTTTTCCTTTCATATCTTCCTGTTCTCAAACTATGGTTTACAAAAACACTAAAACAACAACAAAAATTATTAAAACCCCAATAACAAAAGCATTAAAACACAATTAAACAAGTCACCTTATAAAAATACCATTAAATTTTAAAAGAGTATAATAATTTACAAACATAGCGATCAAGTTAAACATACAGTGCACAGGCCATAAATCTGACTCCCTGCAATAAATTAATCATTAAATGCCTATCTAATAGAAAAGGTCTGTCTGCCGAACGAAGAGCAGAAAAGGAGCCTAGCCACTTATGGAAAATAATTTCACAGCCTGGGAGCAGCTATTGAGAAGAGTTTCTCCTGTGTCCTCACATGGGAGTATGATGGTGGTAGGACCAAGAAAGCCCTATCTCAAAGAGCATTAGACTCTGGCCGGGTTATATACAGCAATATGATATTTCAGATAGTCTAGATCTAGGCCTAAAATAGAGAATATTCCATTCCTTCCTGAGAGGCCAAGGTAGACACCACAAAACCCTACTACTGTCTACGTATTATGGGAACTCCTGAAATATATGTTTTTCATATGATGTGGAAAAATAGATTAGAAATGTAGCAAGTCTTTAGCAATATTCAGTCTATATCTAGTCTCATTTATCCCTTTCATTTTTGAGCAAAAATTAAATATTGCAAAGACATAGGAAAGCCTTTGAAAACTTTTTGAAAGTGTTCTGATTAATTTTCTCCTTGTGATGACATAATTCTTAAACAGTCACTGAAAAAAAAGATCTAAGCTTCCTTCTATGGAAGATTAAGGTACTCATCCTATACACTCTTACTAGGATGTAAGTTTTATGACTGATGTCAAAAAAATTACTAATATTTGGAGTGAACATTTACAGTGGAATGTCATACTTTTGTTTCTGAGGCATAATTATTATAAAAGTCTATGACATCAGATAGTAAACAACAATAAGGAAAAAGATCTACTGCACAGTCTTAGCATGATAAAGAACCGAAAAATATTATAGACCACAGATTTTAGATCACTGTTCTATTCAGTGACATCCATGAGGGATGGCAACAGAACTGTTTAGCAAATTAGTTTCTGATGGAAGCTGAAGAAAGACTTCAGCTGTTTCCCTTTGAATAGTCCAAAATCCTTGAAGTGAAATAGAATACATGTTAAGAATCTCATTTCATCCTAAAACATTTCCAAATTGCTGCTAATATTAAAATTTACTACTGCTGCTGACAGACCAAGTAAAGAAGTAAAGATACTGACAAGTAGGAAAATTATCCCTGAATTTTGAAAGAAAGTAGAAGATAAATTTAACAGCTTTAAAATTTATATATATAGCCGTTATAGGATTGAGCCAACACAGCATCACTTATTTCAAATACATAGAGGTATATTTTTCACATGCTGACAAAAATTCCCAAGTGTTGGCTTTCATGTATGAAGGTGTCACCTTGCATGCCAGCCCTAAGAAACAGAGACTTTCCATAACACCATACCAGCAATACTTTCCAAAGGGAAGGCATTGCTTATCTATAGCCACTGCAAAGTAATTTTAAGATTGAGTCTAGGTATTTTTTCCACTTTTGAGTACTGCATGTCAGATGGTAATCAAATTACATATTTCTAACGCACTATTGTATTTACAAACAGCCTATCTTGCAAATGATCGATCCAGTAAATGTTGTGTTGTTGAGTCCTGGCACATGATGGAACAAAAGAGAAAGCACAATGTATAGCTCTCTCAACTACATAATGGACAAAAACTCCAAAATGTCTCAGTTTCAGGTTTGATGGATTAGCTCAGTGCAATCTATTAAATTACTAATGTTTCTAAAATCATTGTAGGTGAACAGAAACTAGGCATTGCTATTACCTTGGGAAGATTGTCAATTCTACACCCTTTGGCCCAGAATCCAGCACAAGGGTATATGTAGTAGAACAAAGAAATTAAGAAAATTTAAACAAATTAAAACATTTTGACTGAGCTCTTTGAAGAATGACTAGTAAAATCTGGGCCAATTGAGACAGTTATTGCTGCCGATATTCTACATATGCATGCTTCTTGTTATGCAAAAAGTGAGTTGGGAAGCTGTAAAATGAAACATGCTAGATGACATTGTTCAGGCAGGACCAACAGATTTCCAAAATCACCACTATCTCATTATCCCTGTTCCCTGTCAAGAGCAAATCAATAGTGAAAACTGACTTAGGCTTCAAGTACAGAGAAGAGCCAATGAGAAGTTACGGTGGAGTCAATCCATCCATGTAGCTGCTTTGATCAAGCTTTTTTCAGCAAACAGAAATATATTTTTCATACACATAAAAACTGTAAGGCTGCCGTGATTATCTGGGGGGGGGGGGGGGGGGCTATAATATCGTCCCGATCAGGATTGTTGGGTTGGAGACTTTCATCTCTATCCAGACTCCAGTGGTCAAGTTTGCTCTTTTCTCATTGTAATAATCCTTCCACCCTCTCCTGGAACAAACCTATTAAATATACAATTTGATGCCACAAACACATATAGTGATACCTGAAATTCTATTTCTCATCTATCATATTCACAAGAGTTTTAGTTTCTGGACCCCCAATTCTGTCTGCTACTAAAAACTAAGCAGAGTCAGTCCTGTTTAGTACATGGATTACAGACAAACAATGGATACCAAGTGGTATAGGCTATATTTCAGAGGAAGGAACTGGCAAAATCACCTCTGAATATCATGTCTAAAAAACCCAATGGGATTCATGGGGTTGTCATACATCGACAGGCGATGTGAATGCATACACAGACACGCTATGTAAAAGAAGTAAAAACCAGAAGGACCAACAATAGTTCAGTGGGAAATTAGATTTCCAAAATTGTGTGTTGATATCCTTTTCTTAGGGCTGTAAATATCATTTAGAAATGAGTCTTATGATAAGTCGATATTATTTGTTTCAATGAAATGCATGCTTTCCTACAAAGCTTAGAAGGAAAAAGAAAGTGGTAATGATTTCTGTAACTTTGAAGGGACTAATGAAGATACCATAATAGTGCCATTGTTCTGTTTTGTGCTTTGTATTTTGTTCCAGTGATTCCACTGGGGAATCAAATGTACTATAGCCGTAAGATCTGATACAGCTCCACACATGACAATATGTTCTCATTAAAATAAGCTTTGAGTCCTATTATGAGTTTAGTTTACATCTTGTGAAATGTAATATGAAGGGGGAGCAATGATGAAATGCAGGATATGACACAGGATAGTGCAATTAGTAAGCAATGCCTATAAAGGAATCCAACCCCTCTGATAGATGCTGTTTTACATTACCACACTTAAAACCTTTGTTTCAAAACAATAAACCTTACCAACTGAAAACCAAACTTTATCCTTCTGCACTGATTACAACCATGTGATAACATTGAGAATACATTTATAAATCTAATCCACTAATTGCATTAATGCACTTCCCGTTCTGTTGCCATTCAAATAAATTACAATGCAGCTCCAAGTGGAATGGTGGGAGGAGCACGTCTATAGGCCTTTCATTGCTTCCTATACTCTTCCAGTTCACACAGTTCAGAGCAAGTTGGGTGGGTGGAGTGGACATCATTTCCCCCAGCAGAAAGCTACAAGATTTTTAACCAACAAGCAGTTTTAAGAGTCTAAAACCAAAGGGCACAAAAATATCTGAACTGCATGATAGTATAGGTGGAGGGTCTTCTCAGGAGATCAGAGAGGTATACTATTTAGCAGATGCAAAAAGGCCAAAGCCTACACTTTAAAAACAACCTGTCATGCTAACACCAGCTACCATGGCAGATTGCTTTTGAGGATAACAACCTGAAGCCCTAGCATAGTTGTCTCCCTTTCTGCCTAAGTGTTCTGTCCCATCCTAAACTGTATCAGAAAGCAAATGAGGAATAACGAATGCTATTGTGTTGTCAAAGGCTTTCATGGCCAGAATTACAGGGTTGTTGTGTGTTTTCTAGGCTGAATGGCCATGTTCCAAAATCAGTCTCTCCTGACATTTTGCCCACATCTATGGCAGGCATCCTCAGAGGTTGTGAGGTATATTGGAAAAAAACTAAGCAAGGAAGGTTTATATATCTGAGGAAAGTCCAGGGTGGGAGAAGGAACTCTTGTCTGTTAGAGGCCAGTGTGAATGTTTTAATTAATCACCTTGATTATCATTAATGGCCTTGCCAGATTCATGTCCTGGCTTCTTCCTGCTTGGGGGAATCTTTTGTTTAGAGGTGTTAGCTGCTCCTGATTGATTCATGTCTGGAATTCCTCTGTTGTTCTTTATTTACTGTTCTGATTTTAGAGTTCATTGTGTATTACCAAAGTATGATAGCCATCAACCGAGTTCATATGGAAGCCACACAAAAATAAAGGATATCTGTAAACACCAAACAAAATTTTAAACCAATTGGTATTGACCAAACCTGAGGACAAACCTGTCTTACTTTGCAGTCAAGGAAAAGAACACACTGAATCCAGCTTTTCCCAAAATAGAAACCTTCCTACTTAATACTAAGAGTGGAAACCACTGACAATCCTTAGACAGAGAAAGACAAATCAGAGGGTATATTAAATACTAATTTTTAAGGGAATTCATATCCTCACATTCTGCAGTTCCCTGAATAAAAAGGACGAGTTGCCTTTTCTCAACATCCAAATTCTCCTCAAGCTTCGCTTGACATTTGTTCTGTTTTTTTTCCATAGAAACCCTTGGAAGACATGCTTTCAGATTGACTGCTGCCTGTATCCCTACAGTTTGCCTTACATCGCTCTCTTCCTCTTCACTGCCAGATCTCAGCACCTGATGCTCCAACCATCTGTGTCAGGCTCCTTCCCAGCAAAGAATTTGTTTCCATGTCCTCTTCCTGCAAAGAATGTTCCAATGCCAAGTGTGTGTGTGTATTTAAAGTCTTTCCTTGCCAACTCCTTTGTACTTTTCTCCTCTTTCCGCACTTTTGCCATTGCTATTTCTCTTCCAATTTGCATCATTCTGAATGTTAGCCTTCAATTTCCATTCCCACCTATCTCTCTCTTCTTTACTAACATTTCATTAAAGCACTGTTGAAGGTCAGAGACTGGAGAAATAAATGCAGGGTGTGAGACCATACAAATTTTTAAAACACAAGAAGAGAAAATAAATTCATTGTTGCACTTAATGGTGTGCTTTTATCATTTTACGTTAACATTCTTTTTATTTGTTTAGCTTCTCTAGCTCCTCGCTACCATATCTACTCATAGAAAACTATAGAACAATAACATTATAATTGTCTTAATTCTTGCATAAGCCCAATATTTATCGTGTCAGAAGCGAATCGAGGATACAAGTTGCAATGTATTTGAGAACACAAAGTTTAAAAAGTAAAGAATAAAGACAAAGATCCACCCAGAGGAAATGTGTTCTTACCATATATCAAGGGAACCACTGACCACATAGGGAAGCTGATGAAGAAACACAACCTACAAACCATCTACAAACCCACTAAGAAAATCCAACAAATGCTATATTCAGCAAAGGACAAGAAGAATCCTCTCACCTCTGCAGGAGTCTACCGTATACCATGCAGCTGTGGACAAGTCTACATAGGGACCACCAAATGCAGCACTGCCCATACACGAATCAAGGAACATGAAAGGCACTGCAGACTAACTCAACCAGAGAAGTCAGCCATAGCAGAGCATGTGATGAACCAACCTGGACACAGTATATTATTTGAGAACATAGGAATGCTGGACCTCTCTAACAACCGCCATGTCAGATTACACAGAGAAGCTATTAAAATCCACAAGCATGTGGACAATTTCAACAGAAAGGAGGAAACCATGAAAATGAACAAAATCTGGCTACTAGATCAGGACAGTAAATAAAGAACAACACTTGGAAAAGAGAGGAATTCCAGATTTGAATCAATCAGGGCCAGCTAACATTTCCGAACAAAGGATTCCCCCAAGCAGCAAGAAGCCAGGCCTTGAAGCTGAAACTCTATTCAATGCTAATCAAGGTGATTACGATATTCACACTGGCCTCCAACAGACAAGAGTTCTTTATCCCACCCCCGACATTCCACAGATATATAAACCCCACTTGACTAGTTTCCAACAGACTTTACAACCTCTGAGGATGCCTGCCATTGGTGTGGGCAAAACATCAGGAGAGAATGCTTCTGGAATATGGCCATACAGCCAAGAAAACTCACAACAACCTGAAGTTTTTTTTAAAAAAAATTGTCATACAAAATGTCCTTTGACCAGTAGCTATCCACTTGGAGTGCCTCTGGTGTTGCTATAAGAAGGCCCTCCATTGTGCCTGTGGCAGGGTTCAGACTGCAACATAAGCCTAATGGCAAAAAGCGACAAATGCTGCTCATGAACTGAACTAATGCAATAGGATATGAAACACAGGAGAAATAGATCTGATATATATATAACAATGCATACCAGGAAATGTTAAGATAAGAGGACTCAAGAGATCATTTTTATTCATTTCATTTAGTAACAGATGCTGAAAAATATAAAAGCCCTTCTGTATCATATTAAAGTTCCATCTAGTTCAATATCCTTATCTGAGCTTGGAAATGCTAGGTTTTGGATTAGTATTCCTAGAATCCCCCCAACCAGCACGGAATGCTCACTCGGGGTTTTGGGGAGACACAGCCCAGAAAAGTTACTTTTGCAAACCCTGAGTATATCTTTAGCTGTGGCCATTCTGAAATTTAGGCTCTAAATTCAACATATTTTTTATTAGGTTCACAAACCGAACCACCATCTATAGAAACAATTCCTAATGCCACTGTGTGAATAAGTCTGTCAGCAAGTATTAGCCATTATAGGTACAGTAGAGTCTCACTTATCCAACATAAACGGGCCAGCAGAATGTTGGATAAGCAAAAATGTTGGATAATACGGAAGGATTAAGGAAAAGCCTATTAAACATCAAATTACGTTACGATTTTACAAATTAAGCACCAAAACATCATGTTTTACAACAAACTGACAGAAAAAACAGTTCAATATAAGGCAGCATCATGTAGTAATTACTGTATTTACGAATTTAGCTCCAAAACATCGCAATGTATTGAAAACATTAACTACAAAAACATTGACTACTAAAAGACAGACTGCGTTGGATAATATAGAACGTTGGATAAGCAAAGGTTGGATAAAGGAGACTCTACTGTAAATGAAACCTCCAAATTCGAAAGCAATATACAGTACCTAGAAGTACCATATCTGGAAAATATTTTCCATTTAACATACTCAGCTTCTGAGTTTTCCAAAAGGAGACAACTTTCAACTGTTGTTGAAAGCACATGCCGGATATAACCTTTAGTCTGATTCAGCAAGGCAGTTATTATGTTCCTATTCCATATGGAGTTTGTAACTCCTTTAGTGACAGCCTGCTTCTTCTTTTGAGAGACTTGATTCACAGCTTGACAGTCATAGGCTTCAGCAAGGAAACTGTGTAATGGGAAACAAATGAAGGCATGATGCATTTTATTGCATTTAGCCACAGGCCATTGAAAAAATGGCACAAACTAAAACACAAAAAGCACAGAAAAATACACTTTCTAATACAAAAGTACCTTAAAACATAGTAATAAAGAATTCCAAACTTGACCATTTCTAGAAATTTACCATTCATAGGTACTCCTGATCAGTCACAAGGCTGAACAGGATGCGGGGTTACAACCTGTGTTGGATGGGGTTACACTCCCCTTGAAGACACCGGTTCGCAGTCTGGGAGTGATCCTGGACTCATCACTGAGCCTGGAGCCCCAGGTTTCAGCGGTGACCAGGGGAGCTTTTGCACAACTAAAGCTTGTGCGCCAGCTGCGCCCATACCTTGGAAAGTCTGACTTGGCCATGGTAGTCCACGCTCTGGTTACATCCCGGATAAATTACTGCAACAGGCTCTACGTGGGGTTGCCTCTGAAGACTGCTTGGAAGCTTCAACTAGTCCAACGTATGGCTGCCAGATTGCTAACAGGGAGCATACAACTCCTCTGTTATACCAGCTCCACTGGCTGCCAGTCTGCTTCTGGGCACAATTCAAAGTGCTGGCCTTGACCTATAAAGCCCTAAATGGTTCCTGCCCATCTTATCTGTCAGAACGTATCTCCCCCTATGAGCCCGCCCAGAATCTAAGATTATCTGGGGAGGCCCTGCTCTTGATCCCGCCTCCTTCACAGGCGCGATTGGCAGGAATGAGAGACAGGGTCTTCTCAGTGGTGGCCCGCAGGCTGTGGAACTCCCTCCCCAGTGACATCAGATATGTGCCCTCCCTCGTGGTCTTTAGGAAGAAACTAAAAATCTGGTTATGGGACCAAGCCTTTACTCAATAGCAATAAGAGGCATTGAACCAGGGGTCCTTAACTTTTAAAGCAGAGGGCCGGTCCACGGACCCTCAGAGTGTTGGGGGGCTGGACTATAGTTTGGAAAAAAATGAACAAATTCCCATGCACAGTGTCTTATTTGTAGTGCAAAAAACAAAAACAATGAAAGAACAATACAATATTTAAAATTTTTAACCAACATAATCCTACCAGGATTTCAATGGGAAGTGTGGGCCTGCTCCTTGCTGATGAGATAGTCAAGTTAATTAGAATTGTTGTTATTGTTGTGTGCCTTCAAGTCATTTCAAACTTAAGTCAAACCTAAGTCTAAAACTAAAGGCGGGGGCCAGATAAATGACCTTGGAGGGCCGCATCTGGTCCACGGGCCTTAGTCTGGGGATCCCTGCATTGAACCACACATGTAATGAAGAATTGACATTGGACTGGCCTTGGATCAACGCTTTCCAATTGTGTGATTTTAACTGTTTTTACTTGTGATGTTTTAATCTGTTTTTTTACTTGGGATGTTTAAAATGCTATGGGTTTGGCCATTTTTAACAATATGTTCATTGTTTGTATAGTATGTTGTAAACCTCTTTGGGTCCCCTAGGGGAGGAAGGCAGTATATAAATATGTAAATTAATAAATAGCCATTGACCTAACTAAAGCTGGAAACATATCTGAATAATATTAGCTTCTGCAAGTGGGCAACGTTTACAGAAAAAAGGATAGGAACGTACTTGTAACTGGTAGCCAGTCTTCAAAAGGCAACGTCTCCTTCCATTTATTTACAAAGATATGACGTCTGTAATCTTTACCTACTGGATATCCCTAAGGAGCTTCCTCAATTGATTTCACAGAACAAACTTCCATTGGGCTAAGAGAATTTCAACACATTTTCCAAAAGGTCCTAGCTGTTCCAAACGGTCTCTGTACAAGTGTCCAAGGATATTATCATCTCTTTATTGTTCTGCCATCTCCAAGTTTAAAGCAATCTGGCAGCGCATAAATCAATTCGCTTTCACCCATCAAGTGTACATGTACTCAACAGAGGCAGTTAACTGAGGTTTGCTCCCTTGGATCTGCTGCAACAGCACCAGATATTTGTAGATTCTACTTTCCCTCATAAATTTAACCTGCAAACATTGAGTTCCTCCAAATTCAGTGATGTAGACTGTGTGCCACTCTTTAGCTTTGAAAATATGAGAGAGTAAGTAGAACTGGTTGCCTTTGTACCAACCTTTTTCAAACATGTTTCATGCCAGCTCAGTGCAGAATAAACTGACAGCTGGCTTCAGAAGATGTCAATCTAGGTACTAGAAAAACACAGGTATCAAATGCCACTCAGTCAAAAAAGTTCACTTGGTAACCCTGAAACGATTGCTATATTTCCCAATGTAAGCTACCTTGGAGTGTTTATGTGGAAATAAATTTCTGAGGAAACTGTTTATGTCTCCTTTTAAGTCCTTGGGAGGGAAAGATGGACCAAAATCTATTAAATAACTAATTTTCTTCACATTTTCACAATATTTTACATCCCAGGAACAAAAGAGAGGAAACGTTCATCAAATAACATAACACCCATGTATCTTGTCATGTGTACTTCTATTCGGCTTCTATTTTGCTGCCAGGGGCAGCCTAATTAATGCAATAGGTCACAAAGGAAGGAGAACATATATATGCCATCCAATCTATTCAAACAAAAGGCATGAATGATGTATTATTCTAGGCAGGTGAAGATCTTCCCCACTACAATACAGAATCTGTATACCTTGTAACAAAAGTAGCGCCATTTATTTTCTCAACCAGCAAAAATACATACAATAAATAGCAGACCTAAAATCAGGACAGTAACAAACTCTAAATTCAGGACAGTAAATAAAGAACAACACTCGGAAGACAGGGGAATTCCCGGCAAGAAACAATCAAGGCCAGTTAACACCTCCCAACAAAGGGCTCCTCCAGGCAGGAAGCAGCCAGGCTTTGAGTCTGCGAGGTTATTCAATGCTAATCAAGGTGGCTAATAGCAACATTCACACTTGCCTCAGACAGTCAAGAGTTCTTTCTCCCACCCTGAATATTCCACAGATATATAAACCCCACTTGCCTAGTTTCCAACCGACCTCACAACCTCTGAGGATGTCTGCCATAGATGTGGGTGAAAAGTCAGGAGAGAATGCTTCTGGAATGTTGGAGGTTGTAGATGTTAAATGGAAGCTCTTACGTGTGCCTGAAAACCCAAAATCACCCTGCAGGGTAATGACACACCACTCAGAATTGTAGAACAAGTAACACAGGAACTTTACTAACTTTGAGAAGTAAACAGAGCAATGATATTTACAATAGTCCCTCTGATTGCTTACAGAGATCAGTAGTCATAAACAGTCCATTTAAAGTCCATAAATCTGCTTCATTGCCTCAGAAATATCAAGGCCTCAGACAGCAGGCAGCCATCTTGTCTTCAGGCTGTATCTCAGTCAGCTCACACAATCTCTCTCTGAGGTAAACCAGCTCAAACTGGTTCTCCAACAGCATGGCAGAAAAAGTATCCAATCAAATTCCCAGCTCTTTGCAGGTTCAGCCAATCAGCTTCTTACACATGGTTTTCCAGTAGCATGGAACATGTCCATACAGCCTGAAAAACTCACAACTCAATAGCAGACCTGTTCATTCCTTCTTTCTTCGTATTCTTAAAGGAGTTGAATAATTTCTTCACCACCATCTTTAACTTTTATGCTTTTCCTCCCCAACTCCTTTGAAAAACATCTCTGCTGTTTTCTTCTTTGTATACGTACTGTGTACAAAGAAGTAAACATCACTTAAAATAAAGAAGAATATTGTACAGTGAAGTGTTATCACCTGCAGGATCAACAGTCTCCAGAAAAAAAAAATGTGGCTATTATACTGAGCCTTGACCTGCAATTATACCTGGCTGTCACAAATGCCTCCTTTCAGCGTGGGGAATATTGGAAACACCTCTCTTACAGGCTTCAGGATCCAGAGTAAAATATTAAAGCTATGGCTGGAGGAAAGAGTCAAGGGGCAAGCCTGCTTTTCAAAAACACAGTGAACCTGAAGTGACCTACAGGTTACAAAACTGACTCCCTGTGATTCTCCCTCTTGGCATTTTAATAAAATCCTCAGACACGGAATAGGGACAGAGAGTTCCCTAGCGAGCAAACTTTACCTCAGGATTGACAGGGAGAGCATGACCCAGTGTGGAAGGATGTTTCCCCAACTTTCTAGGTGTGTGACACAGTATGAATGGGCCACAGGATCTGCCGCATGAGAATAGTTTGAGATGCTGATAGTGTCTCATGATGGCTTCCCAATCCTCTATGACGGTGGGGAAGAGAATCTGGAACTGGCTGATTGTGTACAGAGCTCTTTGTGTGTATTTAAACCCAGAATCATGCCAACAGAATCTCATGAATGTTTACTTACAAACTCACAACTAATACATTTTGAGTATTACAAAAAGTAAAATTTGTGAGAAGTGTAGATAGATGCAAAATAAGCACAATAACTTTTCACAGTAATGGTTTGTACTGACACAGTCAATGTAGACCGACTCTTCTGCCCCCTACACTAAAGAAACAAGTTGATGTTAATACACATACGAATCCATACACATAAACGTAAAATTAGGGTAACATTGGAAATTTAATAGGGAATATTTCACTTCACTGGAAAACTCTGCTACTAAGCTACCCTTTTGCAAATCTCTTGCAAAGGAGTTTCGAAGAAAGACTCTAGTACATTTTTTTTTCGTGTCAGGAGCGATTTGAGAAATCGCAAGTCACTTCTGGTGTGAGAGAATGGGCCATCTGCAAGGAGGTTGCCCAGGGGATACCCAGATGATTGATATTTTTACCATCCTTGTGGGATGCTTCTCTCATGTCCCCATATGGGGAGCTGGAGCTAACAGAAGGAGCTCATCCACACTCTCCCAGATTCGGACCAGCAACCTTCAGGTCAGCAACCTAACCTTCAAGTCAGCAGTCCTGTTAGCACAAGGGTTTAACCCACTGTGTCACTGGGGGCTCCTACTCCAGTATGTAATACATAACTAAAAAGTATTAGCATATATGAATATTAGGGATTTAACAAAGAGATGTGTCCTCTTCCACTATTAATCTGCACTGCAATACTAATATTTTTTTCACTATATTCCACTTCTTCCCTGCTCTACCTGAACTTATGTGAGTGTATATACACCTGCCAACTGAGGATAATGCCTTATGAGGTTCAGCGGAATGATTGGAGAAGGAGCTGGAGATACAATAATGCATGACACAGACTACAGTTCACAAATCCTAACACCACAGCAAATTGGTACATCTTTGAAGTCCTTTAAGGAACCCTGTTGGTTCTTCTCCATTAAAAAGTACAACTTTTAGTATAAGATACTGAAACATAGTGCTTATAAACTGGGAGAGGGGTGTGGAGTGTTTTAACATAATATGTTGTGAACTAATGTTCAACTTAAACATAAATAATAGAATCATAGAGTTGGAAGAGACCTCATGGGCCATCCAGTCCAACCCTCTGCTAAGGAGCAGAAAAATTGCATCCAAAACACCCCTGACAGATGGCCATCCAATCTCTGCTTAAATCCTCCAAAGAAGGAGCCTCCACCACACTCTGGGGCAGAGAGTTCCACTGCTGAACAGCCTCTCACAGTAAGAAAGGTCTTCCTAATGTCCAGGTGGAATCTCCTTTCCTGTAGTTTGAAGCCATTGTTCCATTGCTTCCTAGTCTCCAGGGCAGCAGAAAACAAACTTACTCGCTCTTCCCTATGACTTCCCCTCACATATTTATACATGGCTATCATCATGCCTCCTCTCAGGCTTCTCTGCTGCAGGCTAAACATGCCCAGCTCTTTAAGCTCCTCCTCCTCATAGGGCTTGTTCTCCAGACCCTTGATCATTTTAGTTGTTAGTTATGTTTTATACTTCCCTCAAATCCTATGATGTAGTTCTCCAGAGAAAAAACAGAAATTTGTGGGAAACCGCATACCAAAATGCACATGGCAAAAACTGATGATAAACATCTATGTGTTTGGAAAAAGAAAGAGGGGCCGACCAAGGGAAAAATTGATAGATATTATCCTTGAAGTGACTGGCTTGACCTTGAAGGAGTTGGGGGTTGCGACTGCCGACGGGGAGCTCTGGCATGGGATGGTCCATGAGGTCACAAAGAGTCAGAAGCGACTGAATGAATAAACAACAAAAATGTGTTTGGAAATGTTTTTGCCAGATATACAAAAAAAATTAACCCAGAAAACATTTATTAGAAGCAACATTTGTACCCATGTTCATATTTCTACCAAAAATTCTGCAGAAAACATTGGAAAGAAGATGGAATGAAGAATGCGCTTTGAATTCAAAGTTTAAGAAAATGAAACCTATCTGTCTATCCCAATCACAAATGAAGGGCAGAATATGGAATACCATATTAACACTTGCTTTGTCAACACAACCTACAGATAGCCTCTATAGTCATTTCCAACTCTATGTTTGTAAAGTGAAGTTGTTGTGTAAAATAAGCATCCAGAGGATGGCACGTATATCTAAAGCATTTACAGTGAATTAAGCTGGGCCCTGAATCACTTTTGGGTTTTTTTCTTGATGTTTTTTGCAGTTTGGAAAACGGTTTGAACCAAAATCTTCACCAGGAGATATACATACAAAAACATACAAAGGAGTTTGTATCCTAGGTGGCAGAGGTGAGGAAGCCCCCAGGTAAGTGATTAAGGGGCTGGGCTGGCTCTATCTCTCCCAACTCTTCCCTTGCTACATGAGCAGCTAGCTAAGCCATTCAGTCTGTGTGAGTGACTTTGTCATGTAGCTCCGGGCTCTGCCGCTGCAATAATCCCTCCTGTATTAGCTGTTCATCTGAAAGAAGCTGTAAAACACATGTCAGCTTAAATGGTTACCAGAAGACAAAGCATGATTACATTTGTCCAGGGAAAACTGGAAAGGCGAACAAAAGCTAAAATGAAATGCTTTTAAGTGTTGGTGGGGAGAACCAGGTTGGGGTGGAAAGAAGAGAACTGTTTGGTTTATTCTAGGGCACTAAAACGACAATGCTATAACTATTCCCTGGGAGTAAATCTCATGGAACTCAAAAGAACTTATGCCTGAGAACTTTGCTGTAAGAGCTGTATTCTAAAATTTGCTGCACCCGCTATTAGGTTCTTTACTTTGGATTTATCAACAGCTACACTTGTAAAATATGACAAAAACTACTTTATGCAACAGTGCTCCAATATTATAGAAATACTGGGGCTGATAAACTAAACATAGTTCAGAGGGCATGCAGGGAGAATTCAAACATTAAACAAACAACTGCTATGCTCCCATTGCAAGCCACTGTTTTATCTGGGGGTTAATTTAAATCCTTTACAAGATCGATGCTTCACTTGCCAAACAACAATTACACATTATTTATAATGCATGAGTGGAACTTTAATGTGCCCTTGTTACTCCCATTTAAACAAGTTTGCAGTTTTACTGTATTTAAAAGTTAGACTTCCTTGCATATGTAGCCATCTGGGGGGGAATATGCCAGTAGATGGTGCTAAAAAAGGCAGGGTTTGTTGAATTAATTTGTTTTGCAGGCACAACCCCTTCATGAATTTCCAAAGAATGACAATCACCATGCCAAATTTCATACCAAACCGTTTTTTGGGAGATGAAAATTCCTGGTTTAATACAGGGAAAAAACCCTTTATCCCATTCTCCTTTCACCAACATAAAAATAAGCCTTGTTTCCTGATTTGGGTCATAAGATAGTCCCCGTTAGGATTTGAATGAGATTGTGAGGATTTGCATTTGTATGTATATTGAATGTCCAGCTATTCCAACTCAAAGGACTTATAATGATGCATTTTACCATACTTTAAAGGAAAAGTACTGTTTGTAACTGAATCATGCATAGGCACATACATCACGTAGCATGGACCCCCAAGAATTAAAAGATCATGTTCAAACTCACAACAGTACTGATGTAATGTAGCAAATATGCAATACTGATTTTAAAGGATTTTACCAAGGGATTTCAGCTCATTTCTGAGCTTACATTTCAGGCTTACAGAAATAAACATTTCATTTAGAAGCACAAAACTTGTCATTGCTCAGTATTTTTTTAAAAAATCTTCTTACATCTATCTATATATATAAAAGAGTGATGGCATCAGGGCAGTGGACAAAACAACAAAACTACAGGCCCCCCAACCTCGAAATTTGACAACACAACCCATCATCCACGCCTCAAGGTTGATACAATAAAAAGAAAAGAAAAATAAAGTCCTAATTAGCGGGAGAGGAATAATTGTTTTTATCCAATTGCTGCCAGTTTAGAGGGCTAATCTCTGCCCACTTCGTTGCCTAGCAACCAAGGGACAGCCAGGTTTCAGTTAGGGGACAGGTAGATTTAGGCCTCACTTAGACTTCTTCCACAGATTATCTGATTTGAACTGGATTATATGGCAGTGTAGACTCAAGGTCCTTCCACACAGCTATATAACCCATTTATAATCTTATATTATCTGCTTTGCACTGGATTATCTTGACTCCACACTGCCATATAATCCACTTCATTGTGCATTTTATACAACTGTGAAGAAAGGGCCTCATATAATCCAGTTCTGAGCAGATAATATAAGATTAGAAATATACAGTAGACTCTCACTTATCCAACATAAACAGGCCGGCAGGATAAGTAAATATATTGGATAATAAGAAGGGATTCAGGAAAAGCTGATTAAACATCAAATTAGGTAATCGTTATACAAATTATGCACCAAAACATCATATTATACAACAAATTTGACAGAAAAGGTAGTTCCATGCGCAGTAATGCTATGTAGTAATTACAGTAGACTCTCACTTATCCAACATAAACAGGCCGGCAGGATAAGTAAATATATTGGATAATAAGAAGGGATTCAGGAAAAGCTGATTAAACATCAAATTAGGTAATCGTTATACAAATTAAGCACCAAAACATCATATTATACAACAAATTTGACAGAAAAGGTAGTTCCATGCGCAGTAATGCTATGTAGTAATTACAGTAGAGTCTCACTTATCCAACACTCGCTTATCCAACGTTCTGGATTATCCAACGCATTTTTGTAGTCAATGTTTTCAATATATCGTGATATTTTGGTGCTAAATTCATAAATACAGTAATTACTACATAGCATTACTGCGTATTGAACTACTTTTTCTGCCAAATTTGTTGTCTAACATGATGTTTTGGTGTTTCATTTGTAAAATCATAACCTAATTTGATATTTAATAGGCTTTTCCTTAACGCCTCCTTATTATCCAACATATTCGGTTATCCAACATTTTGCCAGCCCACTTATGTTGGATAAGTGAGACTCTACTGTACTGTATTTACAAATTTACCAGTAAAATATCACAATGAATTTGAAACACTGACTACAAAAACATTGATTATGAAAAGGCAGACTGTGTTGGATAATCCAGAACATTGTATAAGCGAATGTTGGATAAGTGAGATTCTACTTTGAAATGAAATAATTTCTAGGATAGAATAATGCAGAACAATATAATCTCTAAAACCAGGACAGTAATAAAGAAATAAAGAAATAAAGAAAGTAAATAAAGCAAGGAAATTGGAAATTCCACAAAGGAAACAATCAGGGCCAGCTAACACCTCCCAAGAAAGGATTCTTCCAGAAAGGAAGCTGAGAAGGCAGTGAAGCACTATGTATTACCAAAGTCCTTATTATTACTATCATTACTATCCTTACTATTATTATTATTATTATTATTATTATTATTATTATTATTATTATTATTATTATGTTGCGGTCAACCGTGAAAATGAATACAATCTGGCTCCAAGTATTCAAAAACACTAAAATCAGAATATAAAAAAATTAATGTGGTATAATAAAACAGAACAATACAATCTCTAAAATCAGAACACTAAATAAAGAACAACACTCTGAAAATAGGGGAATTCCACACAGAAAACAATCAGGGCCAGCTAACACCTCCCAACAAAGGATTCCCATCATCAAAGTCTGGCCAATCCTCTGTTTTCTCAGGGCCACAGACAGTAGAAGCATATAAAATATCGCAAACAACACCACTCTGAAAACAAGGTAATTCCAGACAGGAAACAATCAGGGCCAGCTAACACCTCCCAACAAACAAATCACTCAGGGAGGAAACAGCTAGGCTTTAAATCTGCAAGGCCATTACATCCTAATCATTTTTCCTAATTGCAGCATTCATACTTGCCTCCAACAGACAAAAAAAAAACCAATCAGAAATATTGTATATTCACAACCTTTAGGAAATAATGTCCCCTGATGGCACAGCGTGTTAAAGCGCTGAGCTGCTGAACTTCTGGACCGAAAGGCCGCAGGTTTGAATTGGGGGAACTGACAGAGCCCCCACTGTTAGCCCCAGCTTCTGCCAACCCAGAAGTTCAAAAACATGTAAATGTGAGTGCATCAATAGGTACTGCTCCGGTGGGAAGGTAACGCCGCTCCATGCAGTCATCCCACATGACCTTGGAGGAGTCTACGGACAACGACGGCTCTTCGGCTTAGAAATGGAGATGAGCACCAATCCCCAGAGTCAGACATGACTGGGATTAATGTCCGAGGAAAACGTTTACCCTTTACCTTAACTACCACCAATTCCTCAATACTTTATTTCCCATACCACCATTCTTCGCCACAGCAACGCGTGGCCGGGCACAGCTAGTATATATATAAAAGAGTGATGGCATCAGGGCAGCGGACAAAACAACAAAACTACAGGCCCCCCAACCTTGAAATTTGACAACACAACCCATCATCCACGCCTCTAGGTTGATACAACAAAAAGAAAAGAAAAATAAAGTCCTAATTACAGGGAGAGGAATAATAGTTTTTATCCAATTGCTGCCAGTTTGAAGGCTAAGCTCCGCCCACTTAGTCTCCTAGCAACCCACTCAGCCCAGGGGACAGGCACAGTTAGGCCTCACTTAGGCCTCTTCCACAGATTATCTAATTTGCACTGGATTATATGGCAGTGTAGACTCAAGGCCCTTCCACATCTATATAACCCATTTAGAATCTTATATTATCTGCTTTGAACTGGATTGACTCCACACTGCCATATAATCCACTTCAGTGTGCATACTAAACATAAAGACAACCATACAACAGACATTCAATACCACCACCACCTCAACAATTCCTCACCAACACCACCAGACAACGCCACAGCAACGCGTGGCCAGGCACAGCTAGTAAACCATAAGGTCAGTTATACCTTGAATATAAACAAAAGAAAGGTTAAAGGTCAAATCTGATCTTATGTTGATTTAACAAATAAGTAAAGTCTTTAAAGTTGCTGCTGTCATAAAAAAGAAAGAATGCCAAATTTCACTCTCTTTGGTACATTGGTTTTGCCATCCTCAATAACTAGTGAAACTGAGAGTAACTTCTGGCCCTCTGAGTTTGACAATTCTGGCATTCATTCCTTAATACATCCAACTATGTTTCATCTAAGGAGCATACAGCACCTCATTTGATCTTGGAGCCATATCTCAAACCAAAGTACAGATTTAGAACAACAAAAAGCCACAAAACTCTGCCAATGTTCATTCACACTGAGGAAATAGAGCAGGCTGCCTTATTTAGTGCTAAATAAATGGAAGTAATAGGAAGGCATTTGGTAGATGAAAATGCAGGACAATACTTGGATAAAAGAATTACGGTATATGGCCATGATACATGAAATATGGGTATAGACTGCCAAAAGAAACAAGGCCATGCCTCATGGCAATAAGCTGAGTAAGGCTTGCTAACATATCAACTTGTAGGATAAAAACAAAAGAAAAAAGAAAAAAGCAATATTCATATTCCCATAATTAGTAGATGTGGCTCCCTTCATACTACACCGTTATAGCACCATCGCTCGTCCTCTTTGCTCGTCGGGGGAGGCCCTTCTCTCGCTCCCACCACCCTCGCAGTCGCGGTTCTCCGTCGTGGCCCCCCGGCTTTGGAACTCGCTCCCTAGAGAGATCAGGCAGGCCCCTACCCTCCTCTCCTTCCGTAGGAGCTTAAAAACCTGGCTCTTTCAAAAGGCCTTTGATACTTAATTTGGTGTTGGACTGATCTATCTGCCCATTTTAGAATAGCCCCATTCTCGAGGTGTTGCCAATGCTATATTGCACTTTGTCCATTTCAACTGTGAAATTACCTTCCCCATTTCGGCCCATTTCGGCACATGTTGCACTTTCCCTGGGTTCTATGAATTAGTCTCCAGTGTTAATATTGTATGTTTTATGTTGATTTTAATGATTGTTTTTACTGTAATTGATGTTTTTATTGGATAACTGTTTTATTGCTGTGTTTTGATATTTGATTGTTTTATCGGGCAAGGCCCCATGTAAGCTACCCCGAGTCCCTTCGGGGAGATGGGGCGGGGTATAAAAATAAAGTTGTTGTTGTTGTTGTTGTTGTTGTTGTTGTTGTTGTTATTATTATTATTATTATTATAGCTCAACTTCAGCTGCCACAGGTCCATTCTGTGGAGCCTTACTGGCAATTGAGGAAGGGGCATTACAAATTCTCATCCAGAGAGTCCCTCTGATCTGGTACCTCTGACCAAAGAAAAATCCCCCAGAATTCAATAGGAGTCAGGGCAGCTGAAATGAAATCATTGTTGAGTCATATGAAATGGCCCTAAAATGAGTGCCTATCTACTGAATCCAGGTTGCATGTGACCTATGAAGTGGCAGCACTCGCCTGGTTGGAGATGGGAAGAATCTAAGCCTATACAAAGGTATGACCTTATGCTGTTGTTCTGTGCTTTCAAGTAATTCTGACTTATGGAGAACCTAAGGTGACCCTATCATAGGATTTTCAGAGTGTGTGACTCATGTAAGATCACCAAATGTCTTTCCATGGACAAGTGGGGAATCAAACCCTAGTCTCCAGTTTTGTCATCCAATGCTTAAAACGACAACACCGTGCTAGCGGGCAAAAGGGGAAAAGTCAGGAACATATTACTTTGGCTACTACGATACAGCATTAGTAGCCTAGCACAGCCCTGGCAGCCCTTACAGCCCTTTGTATCTGCAGGAGTTTGGTTCCAGGACACTATGTGGATACCGAAATCTGTGGATGCTCAAGTCCCTTTATATACAATGATGAAATAAAATATTGTCCCCTTATATAAAATGGTAAAATCATGGTTTGCTTTTCAGATTTCTTTTAATATTTTCAAACCATGAATGGCTGAATTCTTGGATTCCAAGAGCTGACAGTACTCCCTTAAGATAGTGCGAGAATGAGAAGAACAAGCAAAGGCATTTATGACTTCCACAATCACCCCTTCCTTCCTTCCTTCCTTCCTTCCTTCCTTCCTTCCTTCCTTCCTTCTTTTAGAGGCACAAACATTTAGTATGGTGTAACACTGTTCTTATAATTTTAGATGATTCTATCCAGAGAGCCCGCAAAAGAAAGAAAAAGCAGGCCCTTCCATTTGCCTAGCCATGTCCAATGTCAATATCAACGTTGACAGCATAACTGCAGACTATTCACTACAGCACCCAACTAATATTGCTAGTGATGAATTTGAGTTTAGGGCAAACGTTAGCCAAGGTCTTCTTCAATACGAAGATGCAGTCACTCCAATTCAAAGACATGCTTTAGCTGAGATCAGGGTTTCTCCACCAAAGTTTCCTGGAACCCTAGATTTCCATCAAAGGTTGGTAAGGGTTCTACAAAGAATTATGATTGGGGGAAAACACGCTTTTTAAACAGCTGCAGATGTAATAATTATATGCATAGGTTCTTTGAGACCTGAAAAATATTTTAAGGGTTACTTATGAGTAAAGAGATTTTAAAATGGCTAGAAATTATTATGTTTAGTTCAATGGAGGTAGTACAAACAGAATTTAGCTGGAGTTAATGCCACACGAATTTTCCCCAAGGCTATGAGGTATCCTCTGAGATTTTTCATAACTTTTGTTCAGAACAGTGGAATCTCAATTCACATGTTAAGTGAAATGTGTATTTTGTGCTATTACAATGTTTTTTCTCCAGGAAAACAATCCCTTCAAATTGCCATTCCTGAGCAATCAGACATGAGAAAAAAAGCCTGTATTTATCACCTGATGTAGAAATACAAACCCAAGCTAGGCTAAACATAAAAATATCTATCTTAAGAAGACCCTTTCTAATGATGTAATAGCATCATCCAGTTAAAACAGAACTCTACAAAAGGGCAATATGGGGTGTCTGTGTAGAGAAACCTTTTTTCCCCCTAATTCACTTTCACAGGGACTAGTAAAAACTATGCATGACTGAAGAACTGACAGCCTTGCCCAACCAGTAGCAATATTTTCCAGTCTTCTTTCTGGCAGGTTGGAGTTCAGTAACCATTGTCTATATACTCTCAGATTTATTTTCTAAGCCCTAATGCTGTGGTCTTTTTTTTAAAGAATTACATCTCAAATTCTCCATAAGCTGAATCAAGAGTCCAATACCTCTACAATGACTGCTTATCATGGTTTATTTTACTATGATCCTTGGGTAAAAAGCAGTCACAGACTCTAATGGCAATATTTAGCAAGACATGATCTAGGCACACAGAGAACTCAATTCAGTCTCCCATGACATTCCACCACTTTATTAAAAAAAACTTTAAGATACATTTCATCTATAAAGTAAAAGGTTGAATCACAGTAAAAGATAATCAGTTAATTCAGATATGGCTAAGATCATGTGATTTATGTAGATACTAATCGCCTGGATTAGGTTCTCTCTAAAGAACAATCTGTGGCAAAAACCGCATGGTCACACACTCTTCCCTTCTCATTTGCACATGCAAAAAGATGTAAAGGAAAAATGAATTACTTCTAGATAGATTCAGTCCAAGATGTCATGACTACCCTGAGTTTATGGGTTGATGACTGAGGCTCTTTGATGTCTCTCCTTCCTAGGCTGTCATAAGTTAAAGTTATAAGTTAAATCGTTCAGTACTGTTTTACAACAGTTGGAGACACTGAACAAGAAAATTGACCATCTTTTCAAAGGAATTTCCCTAATGGTGAAGAATCCTTCTCCTATAGACATTATACAAACTGTACCAACCAGCTTTATTAATATTAATGAGGAATTAAATGCTCTGGAAAGCCAGGGAAGAAAAAAGCTAGAGGAGCAGAAGGAAGGCAATAGGTCAGGCTTGGAAGGGGCCAGGGATGGGGTGGAGTCTTTATCTGGGGAAGAGAGTCAGAGTCAGGGGAGGGACGGCCGGAAGGAAACTAATAGAGTCTCTCAGAGGACAAACAACACGCTGTCCCCAGAACTGTTTGGACACTCCCTGGACACTTACTGCAATTCCCAACATCTGTTGCGAACTAATAAGGTGGCAGTGGAAGTGCAAGACTCACTATTGAACAGAGGAAGATGGACATCTAAGCGAGCGGTCCGGACATCTCTCTCACAAATTCTATCTTTAAGCTGGTCGAAAGTGAAGATCAAGACTATCGACTGGCTTCGTAGAGACTATCAGTCCTGGAGCCGCTCCATTTGTCTTCTCATTGGATTGGAAGACAGAACACTGATGGAGGAATTGTTTTTGTATAGGCCCAAACTTCAACAGTGGGGCATTACTCTCAGGAGGGTACTAGTAGACCCATTGATTCGCCCCCTGGACATCAGGCGGAATCTTGGTAGACAAGATCCCCCAGGTTTAGGCCATGTCTATGTTACCTCTCAGTCCCGTTCTCAGACATCATTAGTGCCTAGCCCCCTTCCCACGCTAGATGATGATCTGTTAGATGACTCCTTTCCTCCTACACCAGCGGAGATAGGCCCCTCCTTTAAACAACCAAGTATTGCTGATGATTTTCTATCTCAGGACAGCTGACTATCCCCTTCAATGGGCAACCTCAATCAGTCATCTCTCCAGGGGGGAGAGGGTTTCCACGGGCAGGGTCTCATTGAGGTGGTTTGGGGGAGAAGGAAGAACGGTCACTTTCGACCCAGGGAGAAGCGCAACAGAGTTTTTGCGACCCTGGAGAGGAATAGGTGTGGTAGTCTTCAGGACAGACCTCCCAGCCTTAAGGTCCTGCTTTTGAACGCCAGATCCGTCAACGGTAAAACAGCTGTTATCCAGGATTTGATCCTGGATGAGGGGGCGGATCTGGCATGCATCACCGAGACGTGGTTGGACGAGCAGGGTGGTGTGAATCTCACTCAGCTGTGCCCACCAGGTTTCGGGGTGCATCAGCAGGCCAGGGCTGGGGGGCGGGGAGGAGGAGTCGCGGTGATCTTTCGGCAGTCCATCGCCCTGATCAGATGCGCCGTTCCGCAGTCTTCGAGGTTTGAGTGTGTCTTCCTGAAGGTGGGAGCCCGAGACAGCTTGGGGATTCTGCTGGTGTACCGTCCACCCCGCGACCCAGCAGTCTCTCTGTCCGAGCTAGCAGAAGTGGTCTCCAATTCGGCCCTGGTCTCCCAACAACTCATAGTTTTGGGGGACTTTAATATTCATGCCGAGACCTCTTTGACAGGTGCAGCTCAGGATTTCATGGTTGCCATGACGACCATGGGGCTGACTCAAGTTATATCTGGGCCCACACATCAGGCGGGACACACGCTGGACCTCGTCTTCATTGTGGACGGTGGGACAGTCAGAGTGGAAGAGCAAAATATTCTTCCATTGTCATGGTCTGACCATCATCTGATCTGTTTGAGTTTCGCCGTGTCTTCTAACCTCCGCAGGGGTGGTGGACCCATTAAGATGGTCCGCCCCAGGAGGCTGATGGATCCGGATGGACTCCTGAGGTCTCTTGGGGATCTTCCTGTTCTGGAGACTGGCGATCCTGTCGATGTCCTGGCTGATCGCTATAATAGTGAGCTGACAAGGGCACTTGACACGATCGCTCCCGAACGTCCTCTTTCGCTGCGTAGAGTCATGTCGACTCCTTGGTTCACTGAGGAGCTGGCTGTGATGAAGCGTGCGAGGAGGGGACTAGAGTGCATCTGGAGGAAATCTCGGGATGTGTCTGACCAAACACGGGCTAAAGCCGCTATTAAGGCTTACTCCGTGGCTCTGCGAGCAGCCAGGAAAGCTTTCACGACTGCCCGCATAGCGTCTGCGGCCAACAGGCCATCGGAGTTGTTCCGAGTTGTTGGGGAGCTCCTGCGGCCTCCTGAGACCCAGGGGCTTCCTGATGACTTGGCAACTAGGTGCAGCGATTTTGCGCACCACTTTGCAGGCAAAGTTGCTCAGATACGCCATGAGTTGGACTCCAGCTTAATTGTAGTTCCAGCGGAGGTAACCGAGGCACCTGTCTGTCCGATTTTGTGGGATTCTTTCCGGCTTGTTCTTCCGGATGACGTGGAGGGGATTCTTGGGTCTGTGAGGGCGACCACTTGTGCTCTGGATCCTTGTCCCTCTTGGCTGGTTAAGCAGGCCAAAGAGGGGTTGTTGGATTGGTTTGTGGCTATAATAAATGCCTCCCTGGGTCAGGGGTCATTTCCATCTTGTTTTAAGCAAGCGGTGGTAAAACCGTTACTAAAAAAGACCTCGCTAGACCCATCTGTATGTAACAACTACAGACCAATTTCCAACCTCCCGTTTTTGGGCAAGGTTCTGGAGCGGGTGGTGGCCACGCAGCTCCAGGAGTTCCTCGATGACACTGATTTTCTGGACCGCTCGCAGTCTGGCTTCAGGCCTGGGTACAGCACTGAGACGGCTTTGGTCGCCTTGGTGGATGACCTCCGCAGGGAACTGGACAGGGGGAGTGTGACCCTGCTGGTTCTCCTGGACATCTCTGCGGCTTTCGATACCATCGACCATGGTATCCTTCTGGGGAGGCTCTCCGGGATGGGACTCGGTGGCACTGTTTTGCAGTGGCTCCAGTCCTTCCTGGAGGGCCGTTCCCAGATGGTGAAGCTGGGGGATACCTGCTCGGACCCCTGGCCTTTGACCTGTGGGGTCCCGCAAGGGTCTATTTTATCCCCCATGCTTTTTAACATCTACATGAAACCGCTGGGAGAGGTCATCCGGAGTTTTGGAGGGTGTTGCCATCTCTACGCAGATGACACACAAATCCACTACTCGTTCCCACCTGACTCCAAGGAAGCTCCTTGGGTGCTGAACCAGTGCCTGGCCGCTGTGGCGGACTGGATGAGGAGGAACAAGCTGAGGATCAATCCTGACAAGACAGAGGCCCTCCTGGTCAGTCGCTCGTCGGATCGGGGTATTGGGTGGCAACCTGTGCTGGACGGGGTTGCACTCCCCCTGAAATCACAGGTCCGCAGTTTGGGGGTCCTCCTGGATTCAGCGCTGACGCTTGAAGCGCAGGTGTCGGCGGTGGCCGGGAGGGCTTTTGCACAACTCAAACTTGTGCGCCAACTGCGACCATACCTCGTGAAGTCTGACTTGACCACGGTGGTGCATGCATTAGTTACCTCTAGACTGGACTACTGTAATGCGCTCTACGTGGGGCTTCCCTTGAAGACGGCCCGGAAGTTACAGCTGGTCCAACGTTCGGCCGCCAGACTAATAACGGGGGCGAGTTACAGGGAGAGATCTACTCCCCTGTTTAAGGAGCTCCACTGGCTGCCGTTCATCTTCCGGTCCCAATTCAAGGTGCAGACCATCATTTATAAAGCCCTAAACGGTTTGGGACCCGCCTACCTTCGTGACCGTATCTCCTATCATAAACCTGCCCGACCTCTCCGATCATCGGGGGAGGCCCTCCTGTCGCCACTACCTATATCTCAGGCTCGCCTTGTAGGAACAAGGGAGAGGGCCTTCTCTGCGGTGGCCCCTCGCTTGTGGAACTCGCTGCCCATTGAAATCAGGCAAGCCCCCACCCTTTTAGCCTTCAGGAAAGATTTAAAAACATGGCTCTTCCGGTGTGCTTTCGGAGAGTAAATGTTCTATGCTACTCCCCCCCGATATTTATCCTCTAGACTGGTTCACTATCTGATGTCCCGTCCCTCGAGGTTTTATTCTGATCCCTTTCTCACCCAGAGTTTTAATTTTTAATCTAGTTTTTAAATGTAGTATTCATGCGGCCCGCTCGTGTTATATTGCTGTTTTGATCTTATGTTGTACTGTTTTATTTTATGTAATGTATTATTTAATTGTATTATGTTATGGTCTATTGTATTGTCTTGGGCATGGCCCCATGTAAGCCGCCCCGAGTCCCCGTTGGGGAGATGGTGGCGGGGTATAAATAAAGTTTTATTATTATTATTATATTATTATTAAAGTTGACTTGACAGTAAATAACAATCACTCTGGTAAATTTATGGAACAATCATGACTAAATTGTAACCTAGACATCAAGATTTGCAACTTTCCTACATAATTCAAAGTACGAATATATAAGCAAGAAGATGAGAAAATAAAAACTGGTAGAAATTGGGGGGAAGATGACAGAATTGTGTGTTGTAAATGTTGTATTTATGCTTCATAATGGACCATGGCATAAAAAGCAGGGACTCTATATCAAAGGTAACTGCGATAAATTTTGCTGCATTCTTTTGGAAAAGAGGCAACAGCTTGAACATTTTTAAGGCAGATCTCTGCATGTCTCCAGACAAATAAAAGAAGCCAAATTTTAGATAAACCTTGAATCACACGGATTACCTTGGGTATGTGCATGCAACATTCTGTTGGCTGAACTTTCTCTGCCACCCATCATCAGCTGTGTTCCTCCTCTGCTCCCCAATCAACACTTCATCTCTTCTGCTCTTTCCTCACTTTACATTGGAATTCTCAGCATTGCTTACATGAATATAGAAGAAAGTAAGATATCCAGAAAACTCTTTTAAGTGAAACTAACATGCAGCACCAGCTAAAATCTGTGACAGGCTGGCCTGAATGACAACTCAGTACAACTTAAGATAGACCCCTATCTTCTCCCATTGCATTACTATTTATATTTAAAAATTATTATTACCAGTTTTCCTAAACTTCCAATGTATCTATCACTTGCACCTTGCTGAATGCCTCCTGCCCCCTCCTCAATGGTATCCTTGACTACAGCGCTTTCTAAAATGCAGAGAAACATCACATTGGCATGCTAACCTTTCCAAGCTAAAAGGCAATCCTCAGCACATTTACTGAAATGTGAGCATCTACATATTCAATGGGGTTTATTTTTTCCCAACATGCATAGGGGATTTCAGCAATACCTTATGTATTTAAGGGAATTACCATGAAGCTGTGCTAAGAATGGCCACATCATTCACTATTGTCAATGAAAACAAGCTAGAGCTACCCCATGGAGTCATTTTTTATGAAGCAGCATTGCTTACACTTGAGCCAAATGTATCAATGCCAGCTAATCCCCTTGAAAATGAAAGAATCTGCTATCCTGATTACAATCACTCCAGGTCATGCTGCCAGTGCCTCATGTTCTGTGACTTGAAGTCATTTCCAACTCATGGGGACACTAAGGTGACACTTTCATGGGGTCTTCTTGGCAAAATCTATTTAAACTCTGGTCTTCCAATGCCTTAAGTCCGACATTTAGATCACTACACAATGCAGTCTTTCATATTGATGCCTCATGAACCATCTCAAAACATGTAAGATCATCCACAGTACTTAAATCGGGAATAGCAGAATGAATTCCAAGCTCTGAAACTGGTTTGAAATAACATAGAAAATCTCTGTTTGACCAAACCAAGGTTCATAGTCCAGTATTTAGTTTCCATCTGTGATCAATCAGCAGGTTCCAGGAAGTCCACAAGCAGAGCATGAAAGCAAAGTCATCCTGTATTCTTAATACCTAGGAATTGAGTATTCAAGAAGGTTTCTGAATCTATAGTTACCTTGGCTAGTAATCCCTGACACAGACCCCTTTCCTCATAAATGTGACTACTTTTTCAGCATGACTTGAACCTTTGGACATTATTATAACTCTTCTGGTGAAAAAAATATATACCCACAATAATGTATTACAAACAGTAAACTAGCTGTGGTTAATCTGTTTTCACAATAACAACCCAGTGTGGTGCAGTGATTTGTGCATTAGACTATAACTTGGGTTTGAATCCCACTGGGTGACCCTGGGCAACTCACATTCTCTCAGCTTCAGAGGAAGTCCAAGGAAAATCCCCTTTGAACAAATAGGAAAATACCATGATAGGTTCACCTTAGGATTGTCGTGAGATGATCCTAAGGCATACGATTTGTAGGCATATAACAACAAATGCATCACAATATAATAAGATAACAAGGGATAGATTCAGTTCATTGGCAATGTACAAAAACAACTCTTTTTGTTGGGTAGTGTGGATCTTAACTAGTTAGCTATGTTTTGAATCACAGGCTAACGATCTGTGGTACAGGATTTTCATTCTTTCAAAAAAGAGAACTAAAGATTGTTATTTCATTTTCACTTCAGTAAGGAAAAGGGGAATATTATTTTTTTAAAATGATAACTATAAAGGTAAACACCTTCTGGTGGTATCTATAGAACAGCAATTGTAACTAATTTTTACAAGAATTTTTTCAAGCACTGGAAATTCCATCAGTTAATAATGTATGCTTTGTCTGAAGAGACCATTTATTAGAGTCCCTTAATGGAGAAAGACTGGGTTAAAATAAAGTATTATTATTATTATTATTATTATTATTATTATTATTATTATTATTATTATTATTATCTTTATTATTTTCCTGCCCTGGACATAATGCCAATTATTTGGATGCATGACCTTTATCTCTGAGCGTGGGAGAAGGCATTACATGGAAGAGACTCCTCATGCATGAATCTTTCACAGTGCTGCACTTCTACCTGAAAAAACAGGATGTAACTTGACTGTTTGTACAGAGTGAGCTGAAATCTAGAAATCCAGAAGGGCAGTTTCTATTATACAATATAACTCTATGGGATCGGTACCCATGGTTTCGCCTACCGGCATTTGACAGAATATGGTATGTCCTCTCTAGGAATTTTCTAGATCCTATAGTATGTTTCTGCTGGATGTAGTCATCCTGGAGGATACCTTTCTCAGAATTTTCTAGGTTCTCGAGGGTGATTCTGAAGCAGTGGTTCCCAACCTTTTTTTGGCCAGGGCCCACTTTGACCAGGGCCCACTCTCCAACAATAGTACCAAAAGGGTTACAAATCAGTTTTTGGTCAACTTTAGATTTGGTTTGGTTATTTGGGGTGCAGATTCAGAAAACTGCACTGGATAGACCACATCAGCTCTAGTTTCTGATACAGAACATATGCCACCCAGTAGTTGCCTTTTGCTTGCCCACAGAAAACCATATTTAATAATCTAGAGCTGATATGTTCTATCCAATGCAATGGAGTGGAAATAAAATTAATAAAATAAAATAAAGAAAGAGGAAAGAGACTTGCAGACCAGATTTTTGTTCTTGCAGCCCACTGCTGGGCCGTGGCCCAAAAGTTGAGAACCACTGCTCTAAAGTAACTTTAAGCGAAAGTCATTAATTAATAAGGTTCGCTATTAACCATGGCTTATTCTTTCCACAGTAATGTATTCCCCGTGGATGACAGTACTATACTATACTGAATGACAGTACTATACTATACTGTCATTCTTGCTTAACAGCACCTACATTCTAATACATCAACTCTGATTTTCATGGAATAAAAGAATAATAGAATGACAAAGACTTCAATAACTAAAAGATCTAGTACAACCTTGATTCTGACTTGATGTGCTGAAGAAAATGGGAACTCTATGTATCAACTAACATTTGTTTCTCAGTACGACTCTATACGCTCCACATGACTCTGTACCACCAACCGAGCTCCAGACGGCCCAGTTTTATGCACACAAGTAATGTGCTTTGCTCAGTCAGTTCAGACATAATTTACTATTTAAAACATGCCATGGGGATTTTGTTTTGTTTTTTAAAAAGCAACATTTCCCAACTAATCTCGTAATTGTGAAGTCTACTGTAAAAAAGCCCTTTTCTTGGCTCTGTGTGATCACTGGGGGATTAGAGTTTAACCCTTTTAGAAACACTTACAATGTTTGCTGGAAATGTGCATCACTTCTTAGTTTTCGTTTTAGGCAGACGACTGATGTACACACATTAGCCTTAAATAAAAGGAAATGCTTAATTGGAAGGTAAGAGCTCAGCCACATTGAACAAACTTCCCTTTATTTCATTAGACACTGGAGCATGGTTTGAAAGAAAATAACTATATCATTCAACAGCCTTGCAAACTGAGATATATCACTATGTTTTGTAGTGGCACTTCACGTAAAAAGAATGTGAAAGTTTAAGGAGATCACGGGAAAAGTTCAGAGAACCCTCAGCCCTTACTGATGATCAGAAGAAATAAGAATATTCTATGTAAACAAAACTATTCCTTTTCAAAGATAATAGTATTACTTCCTCTCTCTTAAAGAGGAGAGATCATGCACAATACACAGAGTGTGATAAATGATTGTCATATGCTAAATAGAAAGAAATGTTAATTTCCTGATTAAAGGAGAAAAAAGCAGAGCAACGGAGGATAAAATGAAATCACTCATGCTTAGCATCAGTTCCATTTCTGGTAGCTAACACTTGTATATCAAAATATGCTTTGACAGCTGCATACTTAATAACATCTTATTTCTCCTTAAAAAATTTTTGGAAGGGAGGGCAAGGAAATCTATCAAATAATCAGATGCAGTGGGAAAATGTTGAAAATGAGATTCTTCAAAATGTCAAAAGTAGGAAAACTAGAACACTCTGGTAGAAATAATCTAATCTTGTTGATCAAACTGTAATGTTAAGTCTTATTTACATTAAAAGAAATTAGTGTTAATGCAATGCTTTAATGAATGACTATTAGCAAACGATGAAGAATCCAAGAGATTAAATTTGTGTAAGTTTTCTTTTAATATTTTCTCTAGGCATTGTTCACGCAGTACTCTGAAACACTACAGCTGTTAATTGGAATATCTTGACAGAAAGACAGAACAGATGTTGAATCACAGATGTTATAGTCAAGGACTGCAAAATGGTACGTCCTGGATTCTTTGATATAAAAAGGGGTCTTTCTGATGCTAGGAGAAGAGATGGCCTACAACTTTCAAATCTCTAGAAAAATGTTTCTAGAGAGAAGCAGCACATACTGTGTGTGGTTCATTTCTTCGCCTGAGCATTGAAGATGTTACATTTGCCACCAGTCTTCCAAGAGGGGAAACTTGCACACCACTCTGATATTGCCAATTGCTATGTGATGTGTCACAAATTCATTTCTTGATTATTTGATTAAGAGGTTTACTTAATTTTTTTTTAAAAAAAATCTGACACCAGAGATGGTCTTGGCTAGGGCTTCTAAAACATTTTCCATTCATGACCTCTTTTGGCCTGAGAAATTTTTACATTAACTCAGGTATATTGGTATAAAAAATCAACATTTACTCATAATAAATCAGCATGTGTATTGCATAACCTACTGGAAAATAACTGCACCCAGTCTCTGGGCATATATCCTTTTGGCAAATGTGAATCTCCATGAATATGTGGAGAACACCTTTTGAAAACCACTAGTCAAGAAGAGCATAATCTTGTTATAAGTCAACTTATTTAACAAATGATATTCACAAACATTACTGTAATGACACACAGGTAACTTCAGCTGTTAAACTGAAGAACCATGTCTTTAGACTGCCAAGGGCAAAGACACGCCACTACAAAAAATATATTTGGTTAGCAGAGGATGGTTGTTTCTTTGCAGTTGAAATTGCCCAAAAATATACACTCTCTTTAAACCTCTTAGTTTAAAATATACATTTAGAGATTTAAAAAAATCTTCTTTGAAAAAGAACATATCTTGTTTACTCATAAACATCTTGTATCAATTCACCATACAGGCTTGGGAGCTGCAGTGGCACAATGGGTTAAACCCTTGTGAACTGCTGATCTGAAGGTTGGGTTGCTGATCTGAAGGATACTGGTTTGAATCTACGAGACAGAGTGAGCTTCCGTCTATCAGTCTAGCTTGCAGGGACATGAGAGAAGCCTCCCAGTAACATATCCAGCACCCCCTGGCCAACATCTCTGTAGAAGGCAAATTCTCTCACACCAGAAGCGACTTGCAAGTTGCTTCTGATACGATTAAAAAAAACAAAACCATACAGGTACATTTCTTATTGAAGTTCAGTTATAGATATGATATAGCTTCTCTGTGTGGAGTACACAGGGTATCGTTCTTAATCAATAGTCCATAGTTCAAAGTCTCAATTGTACTCACTGAAGTTGATAAGTATTCATACATCCATTAAAGTCTCTAAACAGAGACATGCATCCACCTCCAATGAGGTCTGGACATTGAAAACCAAACACATACTGAATTCAAAATGGAGTCCTGAGTCTGAACATGCTCAGTACAATCACATGTCTATAACCCCTCCCACACCAAAGAAGTAAATCAAACTGGCAAATCAACATACACATAGAATACAGGTTAGCAAACATATACATTAATAAATCAAATAGTGAGAGGCTTGAGAGGTTGCTATTTCCAACAATGTGCAAGGCTTCCTAAACAAGCTGATTTCCATTTTTATGAAATACAGCTGAAGCATCTTCTGCAGAGTCCACGGTAAGCCCTGCAGAACAGATTCGTGTAAATGTCTAAAACAGCCACTAGGTGACTTTCAGAAAACCTTTTCTTCTTCATTCACTCACTCAGTCGTTTCCAACTCTGCGACCTCATGGACCAGTCCACGCCAGAGTTCCCTGTCGGCCATCGCCGCCCCCAGCTCGTTCAAGGTCAAGCCAGTCACTTCAAGGATACCATCCATCCATCTTGTCCTTGGTCAGCCTCTCTTCCTTTTTCTTCCATTTTCACAAGCATCATGATTTTTTCCAAGCTTTCCTGTCTTCTCATGATGTGGCCAAAATACTTCAACTTTGCCTCTAATATCCTTCCCTCCACTGAGCAGCCGGGCATTATTTCCTGGAGAATGGACTGGTTGGATCTTCTTGCGGTCCAAGACACTCTCAGGATTTTCCTCCAGCACCAAAGTTCAAAAGCATCTATCTTCCTTCGCTCAGCCTTCCTTATGGTCCAGCTCTCGCATCCATAGGTTACTATGCGGACCTTTGTTGCCAGTGGGATGTCTCTGCTTTTCGCTATTTTATCGAGGTTGGCCATTGCTCTTCTCCCAAGAAGTAGACATCTTTTGATTTCCTGGCTGCAGTCTGCATCTGCATTGATCTTTGCACCTAGAAATATAAAGTCTGTCACTGCCTCCACGTTTTCTCCCTTTATTTGCCAGTTATCAATCAGTCTGGTTGCCATAATTTTGGTTTTCTTGATGTTTAACTGCAGCCCGGCTTTTGTGCTTTCTTCTTTCACCTTGGTGATGAGACTCCTCAGCTCCTCTTCACTTTCAGCCATCAGAGTGGTATCATCTGCATACCTAAGGTTGTTAATGTTTCTTCCAGCAATTTTAACTCCAGCCTTGGATTTGTCAAGCCCCGCACGTCGCATGATATGTTCTGCGGGACCCCAACATCTAGCTATTTGGGGTCAGCAACCCAAGAAGAGGTGGTCTTAATTGCTTCAAAACCCCACTGAGCCTCTCTCCCCCCTTCCATTTCCTCTGGTTTGGGATTTGTCATTTATAGAACAACAGCAATAATAATAATAATAATAATAATAATAATAATAATAATAATGTATTTTTCTATCCCGCCTCCACCTCCCCGCAGGGACTCAGGACAACTAACATAATAATAATAATAATAATAATAATAATAATAATAATAATAATAATAATAATAAAATTTTATTTATACCCCGCCACCATCTCCCTGCGGGGACTCAGGGCGGCTTACATGGGGCAGAGGCCCAAACAATATAGGGCAAAATATAGGCAACATAATAGAAATCACACTATAAAAAGATAAAACAGTAATACAATATATCAATTAAAACAAAAATACAGGATAAAAAATTGCATTTAAAACACATAAATGGTATGTGGGGCCAAGCCCAAAACAAACAATAAGCAAAATAAAATACATATATAAAAAACATCATCAAACAGGTAAAATAAACAGATTAAAACCACAATAATATAATATAATACAATAATAAGACAATAAAATACAAAGATGATAAAAAGCGAAACTACCACTTAATGTCAAAATAAATAGATAAAATGGGAGGCTCTGTTTACTTTTAGTAGGTTATCATATAGCAAAAAAATCCTGCCTTTTAAAGAGTCACCCCAACTGTTAATTGATATTACTGGAAGCAATGTGCTTCTTCAGAGGAAACCACACATCAAAAAAGAAACAAGTAGGATGCAAAGAAAATGATGTCTGTTTCTACAATAGTAATCCACAAGAAGCAGAAACTTTCTAGCAATGGGGGAAAAGAAACAGTAGCAAGGATTAAACTATATCCTATTCATTCTGTGTGAATTATTATGAAATAATGTAATTAGTCCAGAGCATTCACTTTTCAGTTGACTCAAGAGATTGGAAACTCGGGTTAAGGCCCTGGAAGATGAAGCTCTTAATCCCTCAAAGCTCTCTGCCTCTGACAGATTCTTTAGGCTGCCCTTTGATGGGACAGATCCCAAGCCTCATGACATATACCTAAGGAGATATACTCCACTTCTACCCACTTTCCTCTCTTTTGCCCAGTAATGGATTAGCTATTTATCTTTGTACTCTGTTCAAATCCTACTTTCATTCCCTGCTCATTAGAAAAATAAAGAAATTCAGTCGCGGAGACAAATCTGTCTTTCAAAAATGTGAGCTTCAGTTCTGAAACTAATTTAGTACTTCCTTTGAAAACAGTCATGCTGCTAAAGATAGTTGTAGGAGTGAAGTCAATAACTAGTGTTCAAGCCTGTGATCTCAACAGTTTATTCGTTACATGAATGGAACATCACAGTCATAACAATATAAAACACTAAATGCCTGCCCCGTTGTATTTGTTGTTGTGTATCTTTAAGTTGTTTTCGATTTACGGCAACCCTAAGGTGGAAATATTTGCCATTGCTTTCTTCTGAGGCTGAGGGGGTATGACTTTGTCACTCACTTCGGGATTCCATGACTGGGCAGATTTGAGCCCTAGTCTGGAGAGAAATAGTCCAATATTAAACAGCTACACCATGGTGGCTCTCACTGGCCTGCAAGGCTGGGTTTGCTAAAACCTGACACTACAGACTTCATCAGATTACGCTGGGAAGTGTTCAGAAGAATAGAGTTCAGTCTAACTCCATTTCGTAATAAAATGGAGTTTTTCCCGACCTTTTAATCACACTATTTAGTGCACTCAGTTGTCTTGCATATTTTTCAATGAAAAGGTTTCCACACTGCAGACATTTGGCCACACCCACCATCCTTCTCAGTGTCTTTTGGTACTTCAACTCCCACAATTCCCAACAGCAGGGAGGGAGAGAGAGAAAAGGGATGGTAGGGAAACCCATTTGGAACGGCAACTGCACTGGCCCTCCCAACACAGGACACAGACAAATCATGCAAGGAAGGAATAAAGGTACCCTAAAAGGCTATTTTATTTTTTTGCAAAGTAGAAGCGTTATGAGGTAGCTTACAACCAAACCTTCCTGCTTGGGAAGCAAAAGGAAATTGCCCAAAAAAGTTTTTTTTTACTCCTCCCCCAATTTGGGTGATCCTAACCTAAAAGCAACAAGTGCTACTTCATTAGAAATTTGGCAAAACATCCGGAGTTTTGAAAAAAATCAATTTCCTCACCTCTTCCTGATGTGTTGGAAAAAAAATACTGCCCTCAATGTTTAAAATACTCAAAAACTGCAACCCAGTGGAATACCAAATTTTAAGTGTAGAACTCAATGGAATTTAAGTTATGTGATGAAGTTGTACAACTTTAATAACGGTTTCAGAACTGTAGCCCACAGTACTAGAACAAATGATTACACTTATTATTGCACTTTACTCTAAATGAAGCCACTGCTACCAGGACAAAAGCAATACATATTTTCAAACACAACTCTCTTTGGATAGCTTTTCATGCCTTATCATGTTATTATGGAATTCCACAAAATTCCACTCCTCAGCATTTTCTGCTCGTACAGAGCCAACAAAGACTCAGGAATAGTGATGGAAAAGCAAAGCAAAAGCCTTCTCCAAAAGCTGCTGATGTCTGCATTAATAAAAGCTGAGGATTTCTTTGCATTGTTTTAGTTAAGCTTGCACAGCCTAGCTGTCACAAGACCAACTGAGTCTAATACAAAGCCCTTTCTTGGCAGCAGCCCATCCCACTTTGGTCAAAACACAGGAGACAAAGAATTTAGCAAGAAAAATATATGACTGCTGAACATAAAGCATTTATTTATTTGATTTATATCTACTTTCTCAATATAGGACTGTTACCTTTTAATTGCTTTAAAATGTTGCAATTCGATACCTTTATGTTTTGCACTGCTTTTATTTTATGACCTATTGCAATCTGATTTTTTAAAAATGAAAAGCAGCATAGATATATGATGGAATAGATAAATAAACAAATCATCTTAGTGAGAGAAATAGGGAATATTCAACACCAAGGCTCACGCTAAATATGAATATGACACAAAGCAGAAAGGTTAATTTTCTCCCAGTCAAATGCGGGTAACCTATACCATATTTGGTGGCTGGGCATCCAACCCACTCATTGTCATCTCTTACCATACCATTATGTATTTAGTTTATATAAAAGGGTATTTATATAGCCTATTAATTATGCAAACAGATAAAGTTTTTGACTGAAAGGGTGAACATACCTGAATAAGAGAAACGTTGTATAGACTTAATCTGAAGAGGTAGTTTCTGTGAAAGCAAGCAAAACAGTATTAGGTCATTCAGAAGCTTTTGAAATGAGCAAATAAATAGTGTATAGCAAATGAACTACTTTGGAATCAGAGGAGCACATGGCATTTCCATAGGCAGTAAACCAAGGACACTCTTGTTTGGTGCTCTCTCAATAAAATTTGTAGCAACACCAGAACTCTTGAAACCCCTGCACTTTTGTCTTGATGGACATTGAAACCTACATTTCAAGCTAATTTTAAACCTTGGCATTGCCTGTAATAAGCACTGCATTTCATTTAGTCTCAAGCAGAAAAGATTGGAATCAGAAGACAATTCAAGCCCTATTCAGCTAAGGGCCCTTCCAGACAGGCCGATACCTGTCTCGGTTTTACCTGAAGAGTCCACATGATGTCTCAGGTAAAACCAAATTAATCTGGAGAAAACTGGGATATCCCTGTTTGCTCCAGAGTAATTTGACACCTGGAAAGATCTGGACCTTAAGCTAAGGTCTGGATATTTGAAGGTGAATAATCTGTGGGAACTGACTCCCAGGAAGGCAGTCCTGGGGATCAATCCCCACAGAGATCCTGGTTCTTCATGGTCCTGGAGCTCAAAGGAGCGGGGTGGCACCCTCCCCCATTTCCCCCCAAAACATGTCCTTGAGGGGCCTGCTGGTATTCCTGAAGTGCAAAAACTAAAAATGGGGGGGGGGGGGTTATATCCCAGTTACTCCTGGGATTTAAGGGCCCTAAGTAAAGGCCAGAGCTGGAAATGCAACTACCAGTAGTTAAATTTAGTAGACTCTCGATTAACCAACACCCATGGGGTAGATGCCAGATAAAGTTTCTGGTTGCTTGAGAGTTACTACTAAAATTAGTCCATACTATACTATACTATACCATAAACTCTGTATTGTCTTGATATTAATAATGAATTAAAGTAATTAAGAAAGATACAAGCTTAATGTCACAGTTTTAGTGCATTATGAAAACAGCTTTCTGTATGCAATATGAAATGTTAGTTAAATGGCAGTCAATACACTTCTCGAACTTCACTAACATAATCTTTTAACTTAAAACACACTCATACACACTTAAATCTGTTATACATCCACTTGTAGTCCAACACGTATAGAAAGTGCCAGGTTGAGGATTTAACTTTAAAAAGATAAAAAATGCATTTTTGAAGGAGCCAAAAAAGAGAAATGTGCTCCTAGATTTCTGTTCTAGAGGCCTCAAGCACTTCTTTCTAATGTCCCAGAACCTGTACCATATTTGTGCCCAATGGCTAAAACTGTTTCTTTCCTAGAAATCCACCAACAGACCACCAAATGAAGTAGAACTGCTCTAGGGCACGCACAACATTAAAGTTGAAAGCTCAGGAAAGAAGTTGCAGAATCAAACTAATGCAGTATCTGGGTAGGAAAAGAAACACAAACCACGAGCATGCCATTATGTAGATACACATCCCACATTTGCATCCATATTTCTGATGAATTCTAACACCACAACAAGTAGAGAAAAACATGGAACTTTGTTCAGAAGTGCTAAACACCTTTCTTGTCATTTCTGTCTATGTGGCATACCAACAACTTCTAAGATAAAGGACATTCAGGTCTTTCCTTGTCTCCCCCACCATTTGCCCCATTCCACCAAAAACTCAAAATGGCATCAATGGTGCTTCTCTTGGCTTTATCCTCACAACACTCTTGTGAAGGGAGGAGCCAAAGTTGCCCAGTGAGTCTGATACATCACTACAGACTAGAACTTGAGCCTCCCAAATCCTAGTATAATACTCTAGCCACTACACAAGGGCTTCTCAAAGCACTGCTCTCCAGGTACTGCTGCACTATGAGCTCCTGCATTTCTCCCCACTGGTTCTGGGATAAGACTACTGGAAGTTGTAGAACAAAATTGTTTGGAAGGTCAGAGTTATCCAGCCCTGGTGTGGTGACACTTCATGGAGATACTTCACTAAAACTATGCAGATCTACATTTGGTAACAGATGAACAGGAGATGAATCCAGCAACATCTGGAAGGGCATTATACCATTCTCAGTCTCAAAACACTGGGAGGGAACTTAGGGAAGAGATATGAGCCAGAACTAAAGTACTGAAAGAAAGTAATGACACGAACCTTTTCCCTAACATTTGTTGTTTATTCGTTCAATCGCTTCCGACACTTTGTGACCTCATGTACCAACCCATACCAGAGGTCCCTGTTGGCCGTTGCCACCCCCAGCTCCTTCAAGGTCAAGCCAGTCATTTCAAGTATACTATCCATCCATCTTGCCCTTGGTCGGCCCCTCTTTCCTTTTCCTTCTATTTTCCCCAGCATCATTCTCTTCTCCAAGCTTTCCTGTCTTCTCATGATGTGGCCAAAATACCCCATCTTTGCCTCTAATATCTTTTGCCCCAGTGAACAGTCAGGCATTATTTCCTGGAATATGGACTGGTTTGATCTTCTTGCGGTCCAAGGCACTCTCAGAATTTTCCTCCAACATCACAGTTCAAAAGCATCTATCTTCCTTCGCTCAGCCTTCCTTATGGTCCAGCTCTCACATCCATTGGTTACTATGGGGAATATCATTGCGACCCTTCATTGCCAGTGTGATGTCTCTACTCTTTACTATTTTATCGAGATTAGTCATTGCTCTCCCTAATATTTACATTCCCTAATATTAATTACCATTATTTTACACCATATTATTCCGAATAGTAATATCTACCTTTTACTATACAACAGGCATGATCAGTTGGGCTAGGGCGCCAGCAAGACATGGAGGGAATCTTTTCTTCCATCCAGTACTGCTCAAACTATTGCTCAAAATGACTCCCTGTCCCTTTTTCAAGCCAAAAAAAATGTTATCAGGAAACATATCACCAGCACTGAAATTCTCAACATATTCTCATCCAATCTCTCTTTCTTCTCTCGTAACACCTCTTTTCACCCATTTCTAAGGTGAGCCAAGAAACTTTTATTATTAAAGACAACATTTAAGAGCTTGGCTTTGATTTATGAGTCCAATCTCCTCCTCCACCACCTATTCCAAGTTCTGAATACACCACCTTCATTTAAAGCTTAGCAGGATATATTGTCAAATTCTTTGAAAGTATAGTTAAAACTACAACATCAAAGAATCAATATGTCTGTGTTGTCGAAGGCTTTCATGGCCGGGATCACAGGGTTGTTGTATGTCTTTCGGGCTGTGTGGCCATGTTCCAGAAGTATTCTGGAACAGAAGGGATCCTCTCTCTTCTGCAGGAGTCTACCGGATACCATGCAGCTGTGGACAAGTCTACATAGGGACCACCAAACGCAGCGCCCAAACAAGAGTCAAAGAACATGAAAGGCACTGCAGACTAATTCAACCAGAGAAATCAGCCATAGCAGAGCATTTGATGAACTAGCCTGGACACAGGATATTATTTGAGAACACAAAAATGCTGGACCATTCCAACAACTATCATGTCAGACTACACAGAGAAGCCATTGAAATCCACAAGCATGTGGACAACTTCAACAGAAAGGAAGAAACCATGAAAATGAACAAAATCTGGCTACCAGTATTACAAAACTCCAAAATCAAAACAGTAGATGGGAACCAACACAATGAGGACTTGACTGAACAAAGGATGCCCTCAGGCAAGGGACAAAACATTTCCAATGCTAATTAGGGTGATCAACTGAAACATTAATGCTGGCTCCCAGGAACAAAGAACTCTTGCCACACCTTGGACTATACACAGATATATTTTCTTTCCTTTCCTTACTTAGTTTATCCATACCTCACAACCTCTGAAGATGCCTGCCATAGATGTGGGCGATACGTCAGGAGAGAATACTTCTGGAACATGGCCACACAGCCCGAAAGACATACAACAACCCAATCAATATGTCTGTTCACCACAGTGCAGACTTTAAAAAGACTTATCTTTTTAAAAACTGCTAAGAGACCTCACTGATTCTGACAAGCTGAATCCCTCCTCACTTTCAACTTTTCTCGAATGCACTGCTGTTTTCTTCATCCACTTTGGTCAATCCTCTGCTTGTGGCACAGGAAGTAGTGATGTCTAGTTCAGCCAGGCTCCAGCTCCACACATGTAACCCAAGAAGCCTGTGGCTTCTTCACAACAGCCTTGCTCTGGAAAGTATCACAGTGTATACTCTCATATTGCCCAAGGGAAGAAGAAACTCCCAAGGCTCAAAGCGCATATAAAAAAAAGGGCTTGGTCTAAATTTTAGAAATAAGAGAATTCAAAATTAAAGATAACTCAAAATAATTCATTCATATAACAGTCTAGCCAAAAGACAGCAAGTAGTTGGTTATTTAAGAACAACTATTAACTTGTGGGTATTTTACACAATGGTAAAAAAAGAATTTTAAAAAATGTTTGTTTCGGAGACATTTGGATAACACATTAGCATTGAACTATTTACTCAATATTCTCATGAACAAGTCACTAAATTTTAGTGAAACGATCAACACAGAAATACCTGAGTCAACTTAACAACGGTTCAATGTGAGTCATCATCATTACCGGCGATCACTCGGGTCTGTATGATTGTCTTACAAGTGTAGTGTCTTGGTGGTGGGTCTGTAGGTGACTGTAGGGGCATATTCTGGATCCGCATATTCTTCTACAGTGAGGACATCGGTTTCTAGGTGGAAGGTGGCCCCAGTCAGGATTGCCTTGACAAGCCTTCTTCTTGACACATTTCTCCCTTTCTCCCTCCATTTGTGCCTCTTTGAATTCCACAGCACTGTTGGTCACAGCTAACCTCCAGTTAGAATGCTTGAGGTCCACAGCTTTCCAGTTCTCGGTGTTTATGTCACAGTTTTTAAGGATGGCTTTAAGCACATCTTTAAATCTCTTTTCCTGCCCACCAACATTCTGTTTTCAAGATGGGAGTATAGTAACTGCTTTGGGAGAGGGTGATTGGGCATTTGAACAATGTGGCCAGTCCAGTGAAGTTGATAGCGGAGGATCATCGCTTCAATGCTGGTAGTCTTTGCTTCTTCCAGCATTCTGACATTTGTCCACCTGTCTTCCCAAGAGATTTGAGGATTTTTTGGGAGGTAACGCTGATGGAATCATTCCAGGAGTTGAGTGTGATGTCTGTAGACAGTGAGTACTGTACCTTAACTTTTATCCAAAAAGGGAGCCATCTCTTTCTCGAAGTAGAATGGTGAAAGGTGAAAATGTATGTCCTGAAAGAACCTAAAGAAGCAATTATACCTTCTACTCTACTCACAATGCCACTGCTTCTGGTCTTTTCAAATGTTTGGGTGGGAAAATTTTGGCAGTGGTTGCCATATGCAGCTGGCTCCGAGAGGCTGTGCAGGGTATTCTACATACCAAGGAATGACTCTTGTCTCGACTTATACATGGGTCATATCAAAATCTATAATTTTGTCCCCAAAATCTGACTTCAATTTATACATGTATATAAGTATTGTCCAGTAAACATTCATAGCTCCACAAACCCTTGTTCAGCTCCTTCCCCTGGTGGACTGCAACATTTCTTTGGCTGCGTATTCCTTGTATGGCAGGGGGTTGGACTGGATGGCCCTTGTAATCTCTTCCAACTCTATGATTTGCCATATCTCTCTGCAATCTCTTCCCTATTTCTATGCCATCTTTCCCCTATCTGCCTTTCTGCTTTTATACTCCTTCTCCCCCATAGACCCCTCCTTTCACGGCATTCCCTGACCTGTGATGGGTTTGGCCACCTTCTCCCTTAAGAATCGACATGGCTTCACATGGAATAAGAGGAACAAGGGTTCAAATTGCCTGAGGATATGTGTGTATGTGTGTGTGTGTATAAACAGAATTTCCATTCCCCCCAAACATCTGATTATCTCCATCCTTGCAAATATTTCCAAAGCATTCATTTATGTATGTATACATTTTGGTGTCATTATCAGGCCATACACTAAATATTTTCATGACCACTGTATATTTCCCTTTTCTAAATCATCCATGCAACTTTTTGGAAAATGACATCTTGCCACAGTAAAAAGAATGCAGTTTGCATGAGCATGTGTGTCTCTGTGTGTAAGTTTGACCGTTCACTCCAAGGAGTCCAACTTGAGGTTTAATGGCCCTCTATTACCAGGTCATTGTTAAGAATGCTATTTAAATGCATGGGTTTGGGATGGTTTACAAGAAAGATTCTGGGCTTGTCCCAAGCTTCTGAAAACATTGTATATTTTGACTGAATAAACAGCTTTAATATTTAAGATACATTCAAGGGGTTTTTTTTCCAGTGGCTGCTGGACATAAATGGGGCAGCGGATCTAACAGAACATCAATCAGGACTAGCATATTAACCAAAGCAAACAGGACAGACATTTCCCAGATAAAGCAGAGACCCCATTAATCAAAAACTTGTGTATACCCCTCAGTTCATTTGCAGGAAATATGAACCAAGGTACTGTGATACTAAACACTAAAACACTATATTGAAACACATCTGCATATATAACAAGTTTTAAAGAGGTCACACGTACTGTGAACATCTATCTCAAAAAGAAGGTGATCAAGATACAGTACAACCCTCTTACTGACTGAATTGCTATCCATAGTTTCACTTGTTTATGTTCCAAAATCAGTCAAACCAGTCAAAATATAGTTTGCTATTTTCCATGGTTTCAGATATTTTTGAGGGGGGGGGGGTCTAGCAACATATTTCCTGCATTACCTAACACTGGGGAGCCCCTGATGGCACAGCAGGTTAAACTGCTGAGCTGCTGAACTTGCTGATCAAAACGTTAGTAGTTCAAATCCAGGGAGAGGGGTGAACTTCTACTGTTAGCCCCAGCTTCTGCCAACTTAGCAGTTCAAAAACATACAAATGTGAGTAGATCATTAGGTACCCGCCCCGGCAGGAAGGTAACAGAGCTCCATGCAGTCATGTTGGCCACATGACCTTGGAGGCATCTACAGACAACGCCAGCTCTTTGGCTTAGCAATGGAGATGAGCACCAACCCCCAGAGTCAGAAACGTCTAGACTTAATGTCAGGGGAAAACCTTTACCTCACTTAACACTAGTACAATGTACAGTGTTCCCTCGCTACTTCACGGTTCACTTTTCATGCCCTCGCTGTACTGCGGTTTTTTAATAAACACTAAAATAATATTATAAGTCATAAAAATTATGATTTACAGTAGTGGTGGTCTCAGTCGGGTGCGGGTGGCGGGGCGGAGAAGGGGCCCAAACGCAGTGGGAGGAGAAGGAGGAGGCGCTGTGATGTCTCATGGGCCTTGTAGTCCCGTTCCTAGTGCTATTGTGGCAGATGAGGAGGAAAACATGGGATTTCCACCGGTTCAGCTTGAATCGGAGCCTCGCCACCTGGAAGATGTTTGTCCTCAGGAAGTTAACCAAACAAGCCTTGGGCAGAATTCTCCCCCGTTTTCCCGAAAGGACAATTATAATAGAGATAGAGGAGTCAGGGAAGCTAATCGCCGGAGCCTCAGAATCGCTGCCAGACAATTAGCTGATTAGGTCTGCTTCCCTTGGGAAATTCTAAGGAGTCATGCATCTGGACAGAGTTGGGTTTCACTTCTTGTTCTCCAGGGAAAGTGTTCTGTTGGCGGGAAAACAAGACCCTATATAGGGGTTTTGCCGCAAGGGGAACCTTGCGGAGTCAATTGATCAGCTTGAGGAGAGAGATCGTGTGTGGACTTCGTATTCCTTGTTCCCTGCTTCCCGGATCTAGTTTCAAGTCTTGCCTTGCTTCACGTTTGCCACGGACCTTGTTTCATGCTTCAAGTTGCCCCGTTCCAAGTCCTTGATTCAGCCAAGTACCAAGCCTATGATCCAGCCTTGTTGTCAAGCTTCAATGGACTAAAGACCTTGTCATCTCCCCACACTATTGCTTGGCAAAGTGTGTGTTTCGGTTAATGGATTATAACTTTGAACTCTAATATTTTATATTGGACATTATTTTCCTGGACTATATTTGGCCTTTCCTGAAAGGTCTGCTTCTGAACTTTATTCTTCACTTGTTTTTATTGACTTTATATATTTCTTAAATAAAGATATTAGATAGTTTTTGGTCTCTGCGCATGGTTATTGGTGCTCCGCAGCCTGGATCCTGACAGTTTGACTCCGCCACCTTAAGCACCAATTAACCTAAGGCCAGAATGTCTACAGGAACTGGAGCGGAGGCTCAACCGGCCAGTTACACCATTTCCCAAGAAGAATTCAATAGAATCCGTGATACCCTCCGAATGCAGGAGGGTGAAATACTGGGCTTGAAGGAACGCGGTGTGCGTCTCCCTGCCCTAGCCCTACCAACCAAGTTTTCTGGAGAAGCCTCCAAGGTTCATGTTTTCCGTCGCCAATGCCAGGCGTACTTAGAAGCCCGCCAAGCTGAATTTCCTCAAGAAGATGTCAAAATGGCGTGGATCTACAGCCTCCTAGATGGGCCTGCGGCCAATTGGGCGACGGCGCTGTTTGATGCGGGTTCCACGCACCTAAGCTCTGCACAAAATTTCTTGAATCACCTTAGAAAGACCTGGGGGATCGAAGACGACGAGGAGGCGGCCGGCCATAAACTCCGGCGTCTATTCCAAGGGGACAGGCCGTTGTCCCGGTACATAGCCGAGTTCCGGGTGCTGGCTCAGAGCACCGGCTGGAACGACGTAGCCCTTAGAAGACAGTTTCGTGAGGGCCTCAACTTCGAGATGCAGGAAGAGATCTCTAAGGTGGATCCTCCAGGGACTCTTGAGAGACTCATCAACCAGTGTTTACGAGCCGAAGCCCTAATAGCCAACAAAAAACAGTGGCTCCGAGGCCAGAGTGGAAGGGCCGGAGTGAAACCCCCCGCTTCTGCCAGTGTTCAACCACGTCCAGTATGGAGATCCCCACCGCCAGCCCCAACCCACATGGGAAGCGAGGAGGAACCGATGCAGTTGGGCAATGTGCGCCCCAGACTAGATGTTGTCGAAAAGGCCCGCCGCCAACGTTTGAATCTGTGTTGGTACTGCGGGAACGGGGGCCACTTCGCCAGAGAATGTCCAGCTAAAAGAAAGCCCGCCGCCCGCCTGGCGGCGGCGTCCTCCGCAGAGACGGAGACGGCCGAGGCGGCTGGGGCAAAGCCGGCGGGGGAAGCCAGCGACCGGGCGTAGAGAGGCTCGCCAACCCGGTCAAAAACCCCACTCAAGAGCCGCAAACCGGGGTCCTATTCCTCCTGGTGGTCACGCTGTGGTCAGTGAAAAAAGGACCCGTCATGATCCATGCCATGATAGACTCAGGGGCAACAAACAACTTCATCGATAGAGAGTATGCCGACTCCCTAGGATTACAATATCATGATTTCAAGAATGCCCGGGTGGTGCAGGCCATAGATGGCCGTCCCCTAAAGACAGGTCCAGTAAGCCAATGGACTGAACCCACCAGGATGTGGATAAGGGAACACATGGAAGAAATTTCCTTCTTCGTTACCGAGGTTCCCCACTTTCCTGTGATTTTGGGGATTCCATGGCTGACACTCCACGACCCAAACATCTCCTGGTCCAACAGAGAACTACAGTTTGCCTCAAGATATTGCCAAAACCATTGTCTAGTAGCCAAGGTCTGTCATGCCACGGACGCTGAGCCCATTATCACCTTGCCCAAGAAATATTCGGACTTTTGGTATGTTTTCAATGAAAAGGAAGCCGAGAAACTACCCCCACATAGACCCTACGACTGTGCCATTGACTTGGTGGAGGGGGCCCCGATTCCGCGAGGACACCTCTACTCCCTGACTGAACCAGAGCAAGAAGCTCTCAGGGAGTTTATAGAGTCAAACCTTCGCAAGGGGTTCATCAGACCCTCTCAATCCCCAGCTGCTTCCCCAGTGATGTTTGTGAAAAAGAAGTCAGGGGACCTACGTTTGGTTGTGGACTATAGAGCATTGAACAATATCACGAAACGGAATCACTACCCCCTGCCTTTGATCTCAGACCTATTAGACCGGCTCCGAGGGGCCAAGGTTTACACCAAGCTGGATCTCCGGGGGGCTTACAATCTAGTTCGCATCAGAGAAGGGGACGAATGGAAAACCGCCTTCCAGACCAAATTCGGATTATTTGAGTCCCTAGTCATGAATTACGGATTATCCGGAGCTCCCGCAACATTCCAGCATTTTGTCAACGATATCTTCCAGGATTATCTAGATCGGTTCTTGATCATATATTTGGACGATTTTTTGGTGTTTTCTAGATCACAATCGGAACACGAGCAACACGTCAGAATGGTGCTACAACGATTGCAGGATCATGGACTATATGCCAAGTTAGAAAAATGCGCCTTTGATCTACAAGAGGTAGACTTCCTGGGATACCGCGTCTCGCCACTAGGGCTCTCCATGGACCCGGCAAAGGTTTCAGCAGTATTGGAATGGCGGGCGCCAACCAACAAGAAGGAAGTGCAATGCTTCTTGGGGTTCGCAAACTACTACCGCAAATTCATCCCAGACTTCGCCCGCTGGTCTGACCCAATCACTAGCTGCATCCGTGGGAAACAGCCTTTCCGCTGGACGGAGCAAGCAGAGAAAGGGTTCCAGCAGCTAAAGAAGTTATTCACGACCCAGCCAATTCTACAGCACCCTGATCCTAAAACCCCTTTTGTTGTGCAGGCTGACGCCTCTGATGTGGCAATTGGGGCTATACTCATGCAACCAGTGGGAGAACATCTTCACCCTTGTGCCTATTATTCCCGTGAACTAACAGCCCCAGAGAGAAATTACACTATTTGGGAGAAAGAACTTTTGGCCATAAAGGCAGCCTTTGAAAATTGGAGACATTGGTTAGAAGGGGCCAAATTTCCCATTGAGGTTCATACTGATCATCGAAATTTGGAACACCTAAGGACCGCACGAAAGCTAAATCAAAGACAGCAGCGCTGGGCTTTATTCTTTGAACGTTTTGACTTCCAGATCCATTATGTAACCCCGGCTCAGACCAAGCAGGCAGATGCTCTATCACGGAAACCAGAGTATGCTGCAGGACGCAGAGAGACCTCTGAATCTCGACTGCTGCAGCCCAAAAACTTTGCCACGCTCACAGTGGGAAACACCAAATCCACTTCAATTGAACCAACTTCCTCTAACCCAGAACCCCTTTGCGCTCAAGAAATTAGAGCCAGTCAGCAGGCAGATGCCTGGGCTCAAGAACAGATTCGCCAAGGACTACGTTTCCCTATCTCACTTAAGGATGGGCTACTATGCTACAGGAATCATATTTACATCCCTCCAGGTCCAGGCAGAGAAAAGGCACTTCATCTGTGTCATGACTGCAAGCCAGCAGGGCATTTTGGACTTTTCAAAACCATGCACTTGATCCTACGGGATTTCTGGTGGCCCAAGATCCGCAAGGATGTGGAGAAATATGTCAATACCTGCCCGGTATGTCAGCGTTCCAAGACAAGAAGGGAGAAGCCGTCAGGGCTACTGCATCCCCTCCCTACTCCCATCTCGCCCATGGGAGATAATTTCCGCGGATTTTATCACTGACCTACCACCCTCCCTTGGATTTACCACGATCCTAGTGGTGGACCTTTTTACCAAGTTGGCCCATTTCATTCCTTGCGAAGGTCTCCCCACGGCCAAAGAGACTGCAGATTTATTCCTTCAGCATATTTTCCGGCTACATGGATTGCCCAAGAGTTTACTCACTGATCGTGGATCTCAATTCACCTCTCGTTTCTGGAAAGCACTACAGAAACTATTGGGCATAGACTCTCGTTTATCTTCAGCTCACCATCCCCAAACGGATGGGCAAACTGAGCGCACCAATGCCACTTTGGAACAATACCTTCGCTGTTATGTAAACTATCAACAGGACAATTGGGCTTCCCTATTACCTCTATCGGAGTTTGCTTACAACAATGGTGTCCAGGCTTCAACTAAAGAAACCCCGTTCTTTGCAAACTACGGCTTCCATCCGCGTTTCTTTCCTTCTGTCATTGAAACTTCAGAAGTCCCTGCAGCGGAGGACTGGCTGCAAGAACTTACAGCGGTGCAACAACTCTTGCACCAACAACTGGATCAAGCCAAGGAGGACTATAAACGCCACGCTGACGGCCATCGCCAGCCGGGCCCCGAGATCAAGGTAGGAGATCGGGTTCTGTTGTCCACTCGCTTTTTGCCCTCCCACCGTCCCTGCCGGAAGTTAGATGCCCGTTTCATTGGTCCCTACCCAGTGGTGGCGCAACTTAACCCCGTGACTTTCAAACTCCAACTTCCGCGCTCCATGCGCATTCATCCGGTGTTCCATCGTTCTCTGCTCCTTCCGGCGGATGGTGTACGCCCTGATGCGAGCCGGCCGGCCCCCGCCCCTGTTTTGGTGGACGGGGAGGAGGAATTCGAGGTTCAGGACATTTTGGATTCTCGCTTTCATCGCCGCCGCCTTCAATATCTCATTGACTGGGTGGGTTTTGGCCCCGAAGAACGCTCTTGGGAAGACGCTTCCACAGTCCATGCCCCCGACTTAGTCCGCCGCTTCCATTGGGCCTACCCTGCCAAGCCGCGGCCCCGCGACTCGAGGAGAGGGGCCATGTTGGAGAGGGGCCTTGAGGAGGGGGATAGTGTGATGTCTCATGGGCCTTGTAGTCCCGTTCCTAGTGCTATTGTGGCAGATGAGGAGGAAAACATGGGATTTCCACCGGTTCAGCTTGAATCGGAGCCTCGCCACCTGGAAGATGTTTGTCCTCAGGAAGTTAACCAAACAAGCCTTGGGCAGAATTCTCCCCCGTTTTCCCGAAAGGACAATTATAATAGAGATAGAGGAGTCAGGGAGGCTAATCGCCAGAGCCTCAGAATCGCTGCCAGACAATTAGCTGATTAGGTCTGCTTCCCTTGGGAAATTCTAAGGAGTCATGCATCTGGACAGAGTTGGGTTTCACTTCTTGTTCTCCAGGGAAAGTGTTCTGTTGTCGGGAAAACAAGACCCTATATAGGGGTTTTGCCGCAAGGGGAACCTTGCGGAGTCAATTGATCAGCTTGAGGAGAGAGATCGTATGTGGACTTCGTATTCCTTGTTCCCTGCTTCCCGGATCTAGTTTCAAGTCTTGCCTTGCTTCACGTTTGCCACGGACCTTGTTTCATGCTTCAAGTTGCCCCGTTCCAAGTCCTTGATTCAGCCAAGTACCAAGCCTATGATCCAGCCTTGTTGTCAAGCTTCAATGGACTAAAGACCTTGTCATCTCCCCACACTATTGCTTGGCAAAGTGTGTGTTTCGGTTAATGGATTATAACTTTGAACTCTAATATTTTATATTGGACATTATTTTCCTGGACTATATTTGGCCTTTCCTGAAAGGTCTGCTTCTGAACTTTATTCTTCACTTGTTTTTATTGACTTTATATATTTCTTAAATAAAGATATTAGACAGTTTCTGGTCTCTGCGCATGGTTATTGGTGCTCCGCAGCCTGGATCCTGACAGGCGCCATGTTCCCCTGCCTCTTTCTTCCCTTCCTTTCTCCCTCCCTCCCTCTTTCTACTTCCTTTTTAAGGAGAAGTCTAATAAATATAGCGTCCCTATTTCACGGATTTTCACTTTTCGCGGGAGGTCCTAGAACATAAACCCTCCCCCCGATAAGTGAGGGAACACTGTATTACATTTGTAGGGTTGTTGCTGAAATTCTTAATTTTCATATTTTGAACTGAACACAAGCAGCCATACATACATAGGACTTTAAAATTTTTCAAAACAAAAAAATTAAGGCCTTCTAATAAGCTGAGATGTCCCAGAAGAGGGTCCCCTTTAAAAAAAAATCCTACAAGTCGAAGGTTAGGAAGTACAGGGTACAAATAGAGAGTTTTAACAAGAATTCCAGATTACCAAACACTGTATTTCAGGTGCAGAACAATAAAATTTGTTTCTTGTTTCATATTGCTTCAGTTCAGGGGAATTTTCAATAGAAATACTACATGAGGAAAAAGGCCATACAGGCACCTTTTCCTCTATGCTTTGTTTCCGAAACTTCAAATTGTAGTCTCAGCAAGTGCATTATGTGTGTTGGTATATAAAAGAATAATGGCACCAGCTTTAACAACCACTAGATTTTCTCAATTTCAAAATGTTACACTCACTTTTTTTCGGGCACCAGTCCACAGCTGTCACATTGCCAAGCAGTTCCTTACGCTATTCTGCTGGCATGGTTTCTTTCAGCTTTGAAATAATGGAGCGACCCACAGTTGCTTAGCAAACTGTTAACTTGTACCTAAATGCATTCACTAGATTGACTTTCACTCTGGACTAGACTAGGCTTGAAATTTCCAGCCCATGAAAGGCTCTGACACTTGGTGACTGTAGGCAGAGCCGGCCCTAGGTAATTTTCAAGTGTAGGCAAACAGAATTCCCCCCCCCCCCAAACCAATCACTGAAAAATAAAAGCGTTGGAATAAGCGAGAATGTTGGATAATAAGGAGGGGTTAAGGAAAAGCCTATTAAACATCAAATTACATTACGATTTTACAAATTAAGCACCAAAACATCATGTTTTACAACGAATCAAGAGAAAAAGCAGTTCAATACATGGTAATGTTATGTAGGAATTACTATATTTGTGAATTTAGCACCAAACATTGAACAGGGATATAGGGCAGTGTGGACTGAGATAACCCAGATAGCCCCCGGTATTTAAAAAAACCCTCTAAAATCAGGACAATAAATAAAGAACAACACTCTGAAAACAGGGATGATGGTGCCCCCAGGACATTGGCGCCACAGGCAAGTGCCTAGTTTGCCTTATGGTTGGGCTGCCTCTGACTGTAGGTTAAACACACACACACAGCACAGCACTGCACAGAGATTGCCTTTCTATTCCTCTCCTCTCTAGAGAAGCCCTAAGACCTTTCCATTAGGCATTTAAGTAGACACAATATATGTAACCATATAATTGACTGTATCTGTTTTTTTTCTTCCTCTCTTATAGGAGTAAGTTCTTAACCAATTCAAGAGACCTTTACTTTTTTTTCTTTCTTTTTTCTTTTTTTTTTTACAAAAATGCAGATTTCAAAAAAAGGGCCTCGCTTTCCCACAAGGTCACATTACCAGACAAGAGGAGCCCCGTGATCTGACTTTTAAATCAGAGCATTTCTTTTGTCTCCCAGGAAACACAGAAAAACCATGTTGGTCGAAAAAAAAAAGCTGTTTGCTCTTTACCATTTTCCTTAACGATTCTGCAAGACTTCAGGTGCCTGTCCCTCAATAATGTGAATTAAACCTAGGTATCCTCACGGGCGTTTGTCTCTCCACTAATACCTCAAGCAAGCGAGATAATTTCTCAGCTAAACGTGACTTGGCAGGGGGTAAAGACAGACAATTACAAGATCATTCTTAATGCAGCCCATTGTAACATCAGCAACTCAGCTTATTCTGTCTCACACAGGCAGCCAGTTAAAGTCTGCTGTCTGTTACAAGGGCATATCAGGAAGAACTAAATCCATACTGAAAAAGTTTCCATCCAAATTCAGTGCAAAGAGTGATAAGGGCTAAACATTGCATCCTCATTTCTTCATCACCAAAGCCCTATCTAAGATTTCCCTTTGATGCACAAATACTGCAAACATGTTGCCTATGAATCTCCATTTTTTCCTAGGCAAGCATTAAATATACAATACTGCTTTTCCATATTTGAAGAGCACAGACAGAAAGACAGACAGAAAGCATGTAAGTAGGTTACTTACTTACTTCTAGCTCTGGAAATCACAAGATCAAAACTATCTGATTCCAATTAATATCAGGACAATTCTAGGACCCCAGATTACAAGCACAAACTTGAATCTCTTATCTGTAACTCTTAAGTTTTCTACAAAAAAAAGTAAAGGAAGGCAGTGTTCATCAGGGATCCATTATGTACTGGCTTGGGTACCTGGCAATGCCCTGGTTATTTGAAAAGGGCCTTGTTTTTTTTTGGATGTTAGGTCATATCAGTTAGGTCATATGTTACACTATTTCTTAGGGAAAAAACTCAGTCTTTCCTGTTGTTTTCAATGAATGCTCACATTAGAAAATGCAATGGATGTGGGTGAACTATGATTCCCAACATCATGGGTAATCCTCCCAAAACTCTTTCAGTATTCCCAGTTGGCCATGTTGAATTTGTGTGCCAAGTTTGGGCCAGATCTGTCATCAGATGGGTTCAGTGTTCTCTGAATACATGTGAACTATAACTCCTGGATGTCAAGGTCAATCATCCCTAAACCCCGCCAGTATGCGAATTTGAACATAATGGGTCTGTGTGTCAAGTTTGTTCCAGGTCCACCATTGTTGAGGTTCAGAGGGCTCTTAGATTGCAGGTGAACTATACATCCCAGTCCCTACAACTCCTAGAAATCATAGTGAATTCTCTCCCAACCTCTCCAGTATGTTCAGTTCCTGATCAATTCCTCTGTTTGCTGTGTGCCATAGGAAAGGGTAGGGAAGGGTTAAGGGAGAGACAGTGGGCAGGATCATGCAAATGAAGAGGAAGAAACACTGGGATGTGCTCGCTGTAACCTACAACATCCTTGGAGGGAGTGACTTGGTGGCTCCTCATCACAGGGAACTATAGCCTGTTTGTGGAGACCGGAGGCTGGCTGTGTAAGCAGACACCCGTGCCACATACACCCATAGAGATTTTCACTTGTATTATGCATATAGATATCCACATTCACCAACAAAGCATCTATTGCTCCAAGATCTTTCCCAGGGTGTTCTATGTTTATTCTCACAACATTCGTTTCCAAGATGGAAAACATATACGCAAAGGGAGTCTTGAGGCATATCTGGTCACGATATGCATGCCGATATGCTACAACCTGAACTAGGTTTTCCCCCAGTTTCCAGTTCCTCAAAAGCCCTAATATGGACTAATGTTCTATCATTCATACTAGTAGAATCTGCCAAAAAGGCTTCCATTTATCACAAACCAAAAAAGAAATGCTTCAAGGAGGAAACATTTTATAGCTCCTTTGAAGGCTGGCAGTAATCTTGCCAGATGGAAACTGAATTTTTGCTGTAATACATTTTGGCTGCTCTTGCAGCTACTGCTGTGAAAAAAAAGATAACCTTTAAAATGTTTCTCCAACATTCATCCTTCCAGCAACCTCTAGTACCACAAAATGCGTACCTCCCATAGTTTTTCCAAGGAGTTGTTAAATGGGTCTTCGTGGGTCTTCAGGCCACCTTTTGTTTCAGCCACTTGTCTCTGTCGCATGCTGTGCTATCTAAGCCTATAGATATGTCTGCTCAACCATGCTGTGTCTCACAACTCTCTCTCTGTAAAGCATCCATTCTGAACAGGTTTGCTGAGGCAACCATATCCTTATCTGCTCTTGACTCAGATGATATGTCAATGAATCAAAGGCACTTTAGACAAATTAGAAGGAAACAGCACCTATAAAGCTTTGCACCATGGTCATAAATTCCTTTAGGCACTCCCCCAAAGACATCCTTCTTTGAACAACATCTAACAACCTCAAAATGGTTCAGAAGCAGTAGGACTAAAAGAAGAAGGGGGTACAGAACATGCAATATAACTTGGTCTTTGTTGGATAATTATAAAGAAAGTATCCTATGATATGTTGTCGAAGGCTTTCATGGCCAGGATCACAGGGTTGTTGTATGTCTTTCGGGCTGTGTGGCCATGTTCCAGAAGCATTCTCTCCTGACGTTTCGCCCACATCTATGGCAGGCATCCTCAGAGGTTGTGAGGTATGGAGAAAACTAAGCAAAGAGGTTAATATATATCTGTGGAAAGTCTAGGGTGAGAGAGGTCAGTGTGAATGTTGTGTAGTTAATCACTTTAATTAGCATTGAAAAGCTTATCTGCTGTCTTCTTCCTGCCTCTGGGGCATCCTTTGTTTAGAGTCGTTAACTGCCCTAGGTTGATTCATGTCTGGAAATCCTCTGTTTTCAGAGTATTGCTTTTTATTTACTGTTCTGATTTTTGAGTTTTTTAATACTGGTAGCCAGATTTTGTTCATTTTCATGGTTTCTTCCTTTCTGTTGAAGTTGTCCACATTGAAATCCACAAGCATGTGGACAACTTCAACAGAAAGGAAGAAACCATGAAAATGAACAAAATCTGGCTACCAGTATTAAAAAACTCAAAAATCAGAACAGTAAATAAAAAGCAATACTCTGAAAACAGAGGATTTCCAGGCATGAATCAACCTAGGGCAGTTAACAACTCTAAACAAAGGATGCTCCAGAGGCAGGAAGAAGACAGCAGATAAGCTTTTCAATGCTAATTAAAGTGATTAACTACACAACATTCACACTGACCTCTCTCACCCTAGACTTTCCACAGATATATATTAACCTCTTTGCTTAGTTTTCTCCATACCTCACAACCTCTGAGGATGCCTGCCATAGATGTGGGCGAAACATCAGGAGAGAATGCTTCTGGAACATGGCCACACAGCAAGAAAGACATACAACAACCCTATCCTATGATAGCTCACCTCAACTATGAAGTCAGTTGTGATCTCATTCAGAAAACATTCTCAGCCCTAAATTCTGCATAATACTAGGTACCTCGTTCCTTTTCATATCAATTTTATTTCCCAACATCCTTTCTCACTCTGCTGGTAATCCCACACCATCAGTCCTCCCACCCTGAGCTCTTTTTCTTCTTTGTCACAATCTGTGAATCTCCCCTGCCTCATACATGCAAAAACAACTGAAAACATGCCCAACATCATAAGCATGCTAACACACAATACTCAAACTAGTAGTTTGGTCCCTCAAAATCTCTATTTCATACATCTCCAACCTCCCCATCATAACAGCAGTCACATTTCTTTTTTTGTCCATCTTTCTTTCACTGGTCAGAAAAGGTCAGAGCACATGGAACAGGAATCTACAACTTAATACCCAACTTCTTAAGCTGGCTAGAGTGCTTCTGAGTCAATTTTTAAATTGCTTTCACAGCTTAATTGAGTCTGAATTGATATTTTATATATTGCATGTATTTTATTTTATTGTATTTTATATTATGTTCATTATTATGTTGTTTTTAGGCACCTTCTGCCACCCCTTCAGGGAGATTGGTGGCAGGATATAAGTATGAAGTTATTATTATTGTTGTTATTATTAGTGTTGTGTTTACATCTTTGTACTATGTGTTTTAATATATGTATTTTGTGGTACAGTAGAGTCTCGTTTATCCAACCTCCACTTATCGAACTTTCTGTATTATCCAACGCAGTTGGCTTGTTAGTAACCAATGTTTTTGTAGTCAATGTTTTCAATATATTGCGATATTTTGGTGCTAAATTCTTAAATACAGTAATTACTACATTACGTTACTATGTATTGAACAGCTTTTTCTTTCGATTTGTCGTAAAACATGATGTTTTGGTGTTTAATTTGTAAAATCATCATGTGATTTAATGTTTAATAGGCTTTTCCTTAATCCCTCCTTATTATCCAACATTTTCACTTATCCAACATTCTGCAGGCCCATTTATGTTGGGTAAGAGAGACTCTACTGTATTGTGTTTTATCTGGATGTTCTAACTGTTTGAGCTGTGTTATACCTCACCTTGAGCCATAACGAAATGCAGATGCCAGATATGATTGTAACTTCATCTATAGTAGTGCTACTCTAAATGCTGGTTTGAAAATCAATTGTTATTAGGTCCTGGTCTGCAGTTAATTTCCAATTATAAATGCAAACAGGATAATAAAATGGCATTATCATGGTACAGGTCCATGACAGCAGAAGAAAGTACTGGTTCACCATTATCATATATGTAAGACACACTTCTCTACAGTCCTCACAATCTTTTCCAGCTGTTAAATCCAAGATCAACAGAACTGGAAATGAGGTATCACTGTATGGAGATAAGAGGGAAGAGAAAGTGTGCACAGGAAAGGGAAACAAAAGGAAGGAATATAAAGAGCATGACAGAGTGAGGTGGGAATGTCTTTGCTTGTAAGCTCTTAACTTTTAAAGAGAAAAATGCAACAGAATTGCAACAGAATCTAGGCTGCAGGAACAATGCATCCCTCAACCAAAAAGTCATCTCTAATTTATCAATTTCATTCAAGCTGGACTTCAGAAGACAAATTGATTGGCGGTGGTTCTCAACCTGTGGGTCCCCAGGTGTTTTGGCCTTCAACTCCCAGAAATCCTAACAGCTGGTAAACTGACTAGGATTTCTGGGAGTTGTAGGCCAAAACACCTGGGGACCCACAAGTTGAAAACCAATGATCTAAGGGATGCATTGTCCTGACTGGACATATGTTCCATCATGAAAAGTTGAAGCCTTTTCTTTAACTTAGACATGCTGGTTCTGTTTTTATACATGTGGACAAATACTGAAAAGAGATTTTGTAGCATCTGGGATCCTTAGGAGATGATAGCTTTCTGCATTAACTACTAATTTTTATCACACATTCCCCCTAAGAACGAATGGCAATTTTCCCCTCTTCAGCATTATTGCTATATTTTTAAAATCCAGTTCCATGAATTATATATTTTCTTTCAGATTAATACTGAGTGTGCTTGCAAACTAGAATATGCACTTTTTTGTGCAAAACCACCTGCAGGGAACTAATAAGAATAAGATTCTTGTTCTCCAATTAGAAAAGTCTAATTTACCTGGCTCCAACAATGAGTTGATTCCTATTGGCATCCAGAGCGAGCTGAGAGAAATCCCGTACACCTGGATAGGTGAAATTTGAAACCCAGGGTTTCAGGTCTGCAAAACAAAAGTGAAAGAAAAGAACAATGACTCTGTTTGATAAGCAAGAATTTCTGCAGTACGTTCAAACTAATGGATTTCCAGTTGAGCATATGCCAATAGATGGATAACAATCTATTAACCCTCATGAGCTAGGATTTAGAAACATTACTTCCATAGCGTGCATTGTGCTGTATTTCCTGATCTGAATTTAAATGTATTTAAGAGTATAAAAATGTAACATGCCCAAAAAATGTTTCCATGTGTGTAAAATCAAGTGTTCTGCCTAAGTATTCAAAGCCAGAAAATGTATGGTGAAATAAAAATAAAACAAAATCAGATAAAATAAAACAGAAAATAGAAAATTTATGTACTCGAAACTATTTGCTTCCCCTGACACAAAATTCCAAACCCACTCTCCAATGCGATAAATTTGAAAAATTATCATCAACAAAATATTATCAATAATCAACACCCAGCATGTAACACTTTGTTACACTGGCTGTGAAAAACTATTATTACCCCAAAGGCAAAAACCAAAACATTTGTTGGGACATTTTTTTATCCCAACCACTTTGGCTTGTAGAAAAGTTCAGACATCTTAAAAATGTGTATTCAAGTTATCTACATTCAGAAATACTGCAAACAACAGTTTAAACTAGCAGATGACAGTATTATAGACTATCGAGATGATAGGCCTGTGATGATAGGCCTCTTCAACATTTAGGTATGTTGTCACATACTCAGGAGTAGCTTTTTTTTTTTTTTTTTTGGCCATGAAGCAAAATACAAGAAAATATACAATCCACAGAAGAGTTGACCATACAGTTGTGCTGGAGGACCTACAGATTCCTAAAGATGTGCTCTCTCAGGTAAAAATGTGTTGTTGTTTTTATTTGCAGTTTTGTGCTTTCACGAGGATCCTGTGCCCCTAACCCCTGAATATGGAGGGCTCACTATATTACTCCTCTGTCATTACATTTCAGATGTAGCCTACAGTTGTACATGTTTTGTATATACAATGGCTGTATATACAAAACTATGATGTATCAGGGTAAACAGTATCACCAATATTATTCATAATATCATGTGCTTTCATCTATTCCACTGACTTCCCTGTGTTTTTCTTCTGTTCTGGGGAACCTGCCTCTCTTGGTTTACAACCTTATTTTTACAAGGTATGGTTTCCCATTCCTGGAAAATAAAAGCAACACGTGTCCTACAAAAGCAAAGAAATACTAGCACTATATGACACCTTAAAATATATATACGTCCCAGAAAAAGAACTGTATATTAAATAATTCCCTGGACTACCACTACTGGATTCAAAATGTTACCATAGTGGTTCAGCTGTTTTTATTTCTATGCCTTAAATCTTAGGATAGACAACAAGGGAAAAACAGACAAGAAGGGGAAAAACAGACTGTTTTGGAACTGTTGTTAATTTTGCAGAAAAGATCTACTAACCTTGACTCCTGCCTCCTTATGCTCATAGATCATTCCTATAAATCCCCTTGAATTCCATTATGGTTTTAAAGAAACTAGTTATTCTTCCCTAAAGTGAAATCTGAATGAACCTTCCGCTCTGACACACCATATCACTATAGTTAGTGGAACAGTTTCTTGCTTACCTCCATCACACTAGGAACTACACTGTACTTGCTATAGGACCAGTCTTTTTCTTTTGTACATAGCATGGTTATTATCTTCTCTAGTTACTATACCACCTGTGATTCTCTGCTCTGATGATAAAAAGATATTGTACAACCAGATAGGTGTGGTGCATAGAAAGGTCCTCTAAAATATGGCCTTTTCCCATACATCCTAACTGGAAGGCAGGTAGCAGTTAAGGCAGGGAGCTTAAGGCCAGAATATTATTAGTAAGTGCGAGTTAGAGTTTATTTATTGAATCCACTGTTGAAGAGTGGATCATCCAATGGCATACTCCAGTTGGGGCTAACAATAGAGCCCCAACAAGGTAGAGACTGGGACTAAACAAAGCATGAATCCTGCAGCTATTCAGAGTATTGCGAATTAGACAGAGCCTGAGAACCAATGGACTTCCAAGGGAGGACAGTGCAACAGTGGTTTCAGAGCCTGGTCAACCAGCATGGCTTCCTGTAGGTAATCCTGATATGTTGTTGCTGTTAACTGCTATCAAAGTCACTTTGATTAATGGTGACGCCATGAAACCTCATCACCATGGCCCATGGATTTGCCATGCATCATGGCGAATCCATGGGTTCCAGGTAGGGCACATGGAGAATCCGCCACTCCACGCACCGTATCACCTGCCTTACCGTTACCCACATCCAATGGGAGGAAGTGTCACCACCGGGCTTTCCATTGAAGGTAAGGCAACATGGGAAGGCTCCCATGTTGCTGGTGCCGCAGCATGCACCGCTTCCTTTCCTCTTTTGGCGCAGAACCCAGCCGGATGTCCCTGTGTGTCGTCTAATGGGCTCTGAGGAGAGGAAGTGGTGTATGATGGGCAAATCAGTCCATCTGATGAGGTAGGAAGGCAAAACCTCTAGGTCTGCTCAGGTTCTGCAGACTCCTGGACATGGCTTGATTGATTGAGTCTATCCATCTTATCTTGCTCTTTTCACACTGTCTTCTACCTTCCCAAGCATTCTTGTCTTTTCTAGTAGATCACCCTTCTCATTATGTCTAAATCTCAGTTTATGTGATGCCTCATGGGCCTTGTAGTCCTGTTCCTAGTACTATTGTGGCAGATGAAGATGAAAACATGGGGTTTTCGCCGGTTCAACAAGAGCTAGAGTCTCTTCACCTGCCGGATGTTGACGTTTGCCCTCAAGAATTCAGTAAACCAGGCCTTGGGCAGTACTCCCCTCCGTTTCCCAGGAAGGAATCTTATTCTAAAGACAGAGGAGTCAGAGAAGCTAATCGGAGAAGTCTAAGAGTCGCTGCCAAACAAACAGGCTGATTAGGCCTGCTTCCCTTGGGAAATTCTAAGGAGTCTTGCATCTGGACAGAGTTGGGTTTCGCTTCTTGTTCTCTAGGGAAAGAGATTTGTTGGCGGGAAAACGAGACCCAATATAGGTGTTTGGCGCGAGAGATTCTTTGCGGAGTCAATTGATCAGCTTCAGGAGAGAGATGGTGTGTGGACTTCGTACCCCAGTTCCTTGCTTCCCGGATCAAGTTTTCGAGCCTTGCCTAGCCTTGCAGTTTAACCACGGACCCTGCTCCACGCTTCATGTTTTGCCTTGTTTCCAGTCATGGATCTAGCCAAGAATCAAGTTTATTTCCAGCCTTGCTGTCAAGCTTCATTGGACTTTTAAGACTCTGACATTTCCCCACACTATTGCTTGGCAAGAGTGTGTGTTTCGGTCAAGTGGATTAAAACTTTGAACTCTAATATCATTTATTGGACAATACATTTTTGGACTATATTTGACCTCTTTTGAAAGGTCTGCTTCTGAACTATATTCTTCACTTGTTTTTATTGCTTTTATATATTTCTTTAATAAAGATATTAGATAGAGATTGGCCTCCGTGTATGGTTCTTGGTGCCCAGCAGCCAGGGTTCTGACAGTTTAGTTATCTTGGTTTCTGGGGAGGGTTAAAGCTTGATTTACTTTAGGACCCATGTATTTGTCTTTTTAGCAGTCTACAGTAGCCATAGATACCTGAACAGAGCTGGAAAAATCAGTCTGCCTCCATCCCATGGCTATTTTACATGGTACCCTTCAATTCCTTTTATGCATTACACTCGAGATATGTGCTGCTTTGAAACCTGCTCCAGACATTCTCATTTAAATGTCTATTCACATCATATTTTAAACAAAAGATTCTACTCAAATACACATTGCTAAGCATATTTGATATTATGAGCCAAGAACTGTTTCAGAAGTCCAAAATCCAGTTGATAACAAGGTTCTGATCTACACAACAAATGCATATTCTGAAGACTGAGATCTGGTAGACTTGTACTGAAATATACAAAAATCAGTTAGCATTCCTAATTCTGAGAAGTCAAGAGGCTATTGAGAAACATATGGTTCATGTAAAGAAACTGGCATATAATTTTGCCTAACTCAGACTTAAGGAAAAGCATACTAAGGACACAAGAAAGGCCCTGAAGCACCAAATCAAAGATCTATCAAGTCCAGCAAAGTATTTCCATTGTTGCATCTACACTGAAGAATTAATGCAGTTTGACATCACTTTAACTGCCAAGGTTGAATGCTATGGAATCATAGGAGTTGTAGCTTTGCAAGTTCTTCAGCCTTCTCTGTCAAAGGGTTCTCGTGTCACACTAAACTACAACTCCCATGATTCCATAGCATTGAGCCATGGAAGTTAAAGTGATGTCAATCTACACTGATTCCTCCTGCTTCTGTTTTTGAGAGGTATACTGCCACTTGTACTGGAGGTGATATCATTGATATCCCTGACACCTATAAGTTACTTAGTTCTTCCACTTATGAATCTGTTTCCATCACTGAGGATATCCTACAGCCTTAAACTTTCTGAAAAATCACACTCCAAATCTACATATCACTATTTAATACTGGTGTTCAACTCTCCTTTTAAAAAAAAGGAGACAAATAAATATTTCAGGATAACCTGAAATTTAGGTGGACCTGCAAACATGCTTCTCTTCCTGCAAAAGAATCTGCAAGAAGAATTAGTTATGTGCAAACACTGCAGGAGGTGCAGAAATGTCACCTGCAGTATTTTTCTTGCTAATGAAACCCTGTCTTCTTTAACATGGATGTAAGAAATTTCTCTGAACCTAATCCAGAGAAATAACGTGCTTCAAAGCTGGATAATGCACCCACTCCATGTATTCTTGGGCATTTATGTTCTCTGATAGAAGGGTCATTTTATAACAATGAACCCTTTTATGGAGGCTGCTCTGATGCTCTAATTTTCTCTTGTCATTTCCTGCCCACTTGAGTTTTTCCTTTCCTCAACTAGCCCATTATATGATGTGATGTCAGAAAAATATGAAACCTGCCTTTTCCTCTCTCGTCTTCTCCCTCTTTCTTCATCTGCTATCATCGCTCTTTTTAAATAGCAAACACTGAAAAAAAATTACAGGTACAGAATGGTGAGGTGAAAAATATATGCGCTGTAGGTAGCTCAATCCTTCCCATGATCGTTTTGAATGTCAGTCAAGTCCAGGAAATAACAGGCAACAGTCCCAATTTATATTTACGACTGCAGGTGGCAGAGCATATAAAGAAAGCCTTTCAGATTATTAAATTAAAGGCTGCAAGTCATGCATCTTCATAGCACAAAACGCAGGCCTTTATAAGTCATACAGTTGAGAGATGATTAAACACAGTATGCTTCTCTCAGCTAAGAAGATCTAAGGACCAATCATTCGAATTAATGCTGAATGCCTTCTCTGACCCTTCTGAGTCCATTCTTTGTAATGAGGGGAAAAGGAGATGCAACAGGGAAAAGGTAGCAGCAAAGGAAGGACAGAGGAAAGGCTTTTTCATTCTCCATATTACATTTCATTATTACCTAGGGTCACAAGCAGACCCTAATGTCAGCACTTAGCTTTTATCTTAAAGAATGAGCTGAAGAATGAAACCATATGAAAAAGGTAAGTGCTCCACGACTCTCCACCTACAGCTCCACACAGAAAAAAGTGTTCTACATTAGACAAAGTTTATACATATGGACTCAATGAACTCTTGAATTTGCTTACATCTGACCTTCCTCAGAGCCCCCTCTTTTAAAAAATGTTCTTGGATTGTTTTGGGTTTTTTTTTTCACCCTTAAGAAAAGTGTCTTTAATTTCAGCTAAAAGCCCCCAGAAACCAGACAGTGTTTACATTTGCAAAACATCTCTCTATATAAACACTATGAAAAATCAAAACCTAAAAAGAACCTAGCTTTTCATAGCTGGAAAGCAAGGCAGGAAATCCAGAAGTGAACAAACTCAGGACAGATCATCAAGGCCCCCTTTGTGCTTTGACTTTTCAACCCGTTCTGGGGAGGAAAAGAAACACATTTCTTACTCTTCTGGCTCTGCCTTGCTAAATGTTTTAAAGGGTGAAAAAGTTTCAAAGCAGCCACAAAATGAGTGGCAAAATTTAGGTTCACAACTGGCCAAACAATACTACTCTATAAGAACATGCTTTCAACTTTGTAAAGAAAAGGAGAATAGCAATGTGGAAATATTGACAAGCTGAGCCAGCATGATGAAATATTTTGAATTTTGAACTATTATTATTATTACAGTAGAGTCTCACTTATCCAACATAAACGGGTTGGCAAAACGTTGGACAAGCAAATATGTTGGATAATAAGGAGGGATTAAGGAAAAGCCTATTAAAGATCAAATTAGGTTATGATTTTACAATTTAAGCATCAAAACATCATGTTATACAACAAATTTGACAGAAAAAGTAGTTCAATACGCAGTAATGCTATGTAGTAATTACTGTATTTATGAATTTAGCACCAAAATATCACAATGTATTGAAAATACTGACTACAAAAACATTGCCTACTAAAAGGCAAACTGCGCTGGATAATCCAGAACATTGGATAAGCGAGTGTTGGATAAGTGAGACTCTACTATATTATTATTTTATTGTATGACACAGCAAACAAGATAGATATGCTGGATTTCATATCACAAAATCACAAGTCGAATACTTCCCAAGTATCTAGGACTGTGTGATGTATTTTTGGATGATGCGCGCAGATCCCAGTAGGGTGGCCTTTTGCAGTTGGCAGATAGTAATTTTGTCAATGTCTATTGTTTCCAAATGTCGGCTGAGATCTTTTGGCACGGCACCCAGTGTGCCCATCACCACCGGGACCACCTGCACTTGCTTCTGCCAGAGTCTTTGAAGTTCAATCTTGAGGTCCTGATAGCGGCTGAGTTTTTCCTGTTGTTTTTCGTCAATGCGACTGTCACCTGGGATGGCGACATCAATGATCCAAACCTTTTTCTTTTCCACAACTGTGATGTTGTTGTTTTTGTTGTTATTATTATTATTATTATTTTGAACTAAGACTGGGGAGAATCATCTTCAAAGCTCTAATCAGCCATAAAACTGGGTCCAGTCACCATCATGACCTTTACCACTACCACAACTATTCTTAGCCCACAATCTATCCCAAGATCTCAATGCAAAATGACCTAAAAGGCACATCTAGTGAGGACCTGTGGGACAGCCTTCTCAGTAACCTCTCCCAGGCTTGAAACTCCCTTCTACAGAGAGTTAGTTTGCCTCTTCTCTGATGTTCTTCTTCTGGCAGCAGATAAAATTTGGGCTAGTTACTGCTTGTGCAGAAAAATTGAAATCCTTGCTTGTTTCTACGTTTTTAAATGTTTTAATTTTTTTTTAATTCAGTGTGTTTTTGCAGATATTTAACTGCTTTTTAATTGTTCTCTAATACTACATATTGGTTTTTACAGTGTTTAGTTTGTGTTATAAGCTGTTCCAGAATCTCTTAAGGAAGAAAGGCAAGATATAACTTACGTAAATAAAGACACTTGAAAACAATTGAAAACAAGTTTACTTTTAATATTAAAAAAATACAACCATCACAATGAACTCCACAATCTGACAAGACAATAAACCAAGGTCTCACATGCTTGTGTAACCAATCAAGTGTTAACCTGGTTCTGAAATGAGGCAAATGTCAGTGTTTGTCAGATTTTTGCTAAAATAATGGCATCTCCCAACCAGGGCCCTACAGACAATAAGGCATTCCCTGTATGACGTGATGCTCCACTGCTGGAATACTGAAGAGTGCCCTCTCCGTGGTTAACTCTTAAAGACTGATACAAACTCAAATATCAAGGTCACAAGTCATGAATACAGTCCTGAAAAGTATTGGCAGCCAATGTAATTCCTTTGAAATTGGTGAAATGTGGTTTCTGTACAATGTTTCAGCCAAGAGTCTAGCTAATCCATTTTGTATCACCTACAGCTTACATTATCAAGATTCAGAAGCCCTATATAGAACATACAGTTACCAGTGTATGAACTCCTGTTGTCAGATTAGCCCTGCCTAGGAATGGCTGCAAGAGCCAAAAGAAAGAAAGAAAAAGATATTTTGAGCTGCCAAACCTACTTGAGTCTCCAATAAGAGAGAAGAAGAAAAGTATAGAACAATTTCCTTATCAATAGATTCAATATCCACGGTTTTACTTAAGTATGCTCCAATAAATATTCTCTCCTCTAGAAGTGTTTATGGGCTTCCCTATATTCTCCAGTGCGATTTTATGGTATATTTCTGCCCAGGTATAGTTAAAATAAAGGAGTCAATATTACCCACAGTTTCAGGCATCCACAGGGAGACTTGGAACATATTGTACTGTATTCCCAAACTGCATTTCTGATCCTACTCAAGAATCTACTCAGTTCTCAGATGTAGTAAACAGCTGATATACGCAGCCTTTCTTTTACAAGCATTCAACTTCACCTTTTCTCAGTATAACTGCACATGGTTGTGGAAGTGAAAATCTGGGGAGAGCTGGAATCGTATACATTACACCTCACATGGACAAATTTCGGCCTTCCAGGTGTTTTGGACTTCAACTCCCACAATTCCTAATAGCCAGTAAAGTGGCTGGGATTTCTGGGAGTTGAAGTCCAAAACACCTGGAGGGCTGAAGTTTGCCCATTCCTGCATTACACTCTAAAACTCCTTACAGGAAATGTTTGGAAAATGTAATAAACCAAGATCTAGTATTTATTTTAAGATAGGCATTCTAGAATATTATGTCTGTGCCTCCTATTATAGAGTGAAGTGATACTGAAGAATTTTTGTTTTATTGAACTTCCCAAGTTCCTCCTTAAGGCATTTAATGACCCAGCCTCCACATTGACTGAGTATTACCATGAGTATGAAGGAAAGTGTTATACTATCCATCTTTCTATGTGATTGTAATCTGTTCAAAATAGCACAGATAAAACAGTATAGCACACATTGAAGTTGCGGCTATTTGGACCACTAAACAAGATATTATAACTAGAAACGACACAGAGCTATTTGTATGTGTTGTGTAATAAATCTGAATGTTGCCTGTACCTGAGAAACACCTGGTCAAAATGCAGTTATAAGAGATAACATGGGAAATTTCACCAAACTTCAAATTAGAATAGGTTATCTCTGTATTTATCAGTTAAGCACTATGCGAACAGGATAAAGCATGAAAGGCTCAAGCAGACAAATCAAATGCTTGACCATTCACTTGGGTGTAATGTTCATTCATGATCTCTGATACTCCCTAAAGTAATTAGGAATTCTATTTCTCCAAAACACCTTATAGAGGAACAGCCATCCTTGTCTTCATCTGGCTCTTAATAGCAAGGTTAAGGAAGCAGCAGACTGCTGTTTGAGAAACAACAGGCTGTGCTATTTTGAGAGCTAACTCACTTGGAAAAAATGAAAGTGAAGAGCCTTCCTAACAGAAGAGCCTTCCTCATAGAGGAAGATCAATGTGCCCTTCCAAATCCCCCAACAGAACTTCAGAGGGGCTTCCTTTAAGAATCCTGCACTCATCGTGGGAGAAGGTTCCAAGACTAAAAGAAGTGAGCTTTATTTGGACGGACAAAAATTCTCTTTAAGCTATGAAACACTCAGAATCTGAGCTCAGTCCCAACATTAAGAGAAGCACCAAATACTGTCAGCTTTCCACATTTGGGGGTTTTGTGGATTTAATCACAAAGCCCAACAAAAAAATATCATAGTGTCTTGGTTTTTAGGTGTCTTTGTGGAGTTATTTGAGTTGCTGATTCAGAAAATTGCATGGGATAGACTGTATCAGCTCTAGTTTCTTTCAATATTGTTATCATGATTTTCTATGGTAGGCAGATGGAGACTGTTAGATGCCGTACGTTCTGTATCTCAAAATCTAGGCTGTGTGTTAGTCAATGTTATTGACTCATTTGGTTAAAATGTTCTGTCATTGAATCTCTAAGTCTCTCAGGTTAAAAAAATAGCAATTTTTTAAATTAGCAATTTTCACTTTTACATATTTCCTAATCCCAGCAAATGTGGAGAGTTGACTATACTTTTCATTTACACAGTAAGAACTTTGTTCTTCCCTTTTTAATTCAAAATTTTAACAGACAAAGGAGAAAGAAAACAATATTTATACATAAACATAGACATAATTGAACAACAATTACATAACTACACAATTTCTCTTATCAACATTCATTTCTACTCCAATTGCATGTAACTCTAAAATACAGACATATATAAATAAAATAGATTTAAAAGAGGATTTCTTGCTTCCCTTTTGTTAATTTCTCTATAGTTTAACTTTTTTCTACTTTATTTGCAGCAAGTTATTTTCTTCTACTTGTTTTTACATTAACAAATGAATATCCCAACAGTTTATATCTCCAAACCTGTACATAAATTCTTTCCCTTAGATATATACCATATTTACTTGAATCTAATTCTCACCGTTTTTGGCTAAATGACATTGCCAAAATTGGAGTGTGCATTAGATTCGCATCACACAGTAATCTTAGTGCTGAGCCAAAACAAAAGGGGAAACTTCTTCAGGAGATGCACTTGGAGCTCCTCTTTGAGAGATGTCATCTCTAATTAAATGGCCCGTGCTCAAGATCACTTGTATTTTGTTCAAAGCCAAATAGTTTAAAATCCATTTTATATCTTTCCTGTCATTGGCTGTACCAGGTCACATCCCATGGAGGGATGAAGCTTGGTCATCTTCACCTCCTCCTTTTCAAGATGGTCACTCAAAGAATTTTTGCCAGTCTAAAGCCTGAACTTCCTGCTTCCTTCCAACTCAAAACAAAAATCTCTCACCAAACAGTAGTTGCTACATGTACACTCATATAAGCACACACATGCAAATATTACATGCAGATTACAGATAACATATCTAAATCAATCAGTGGCAAAGGCAGTTCTAATGAAGATTCCCAAACCTAACACCTCATTCATATTCCTATTATATTCTACAAGGAACATAGAAAGATTACACATTCCTGCTCAGACAGTTTGTCCAATATGATTTATTCTGTAAGAAGTGTGCATCAGAATTCACCTGGACGAAGAAACTACTTTAAAGAGTTAGATTATGAAGGACTTCTAACTACAAAACACTAGTAGTTTCCTGCTAGAATAATACATATTTGTGATGTGGAGGATGGAAGCGCTAGAGGCATTTAATCCTGACATAGTTTAGGAACCCCATATGTCTTAATCAGGCCAGATGTTGAATTACAGCCTACAATGTTTGCACTGGCAAGAACAAAACTAGCCTTCAGCAAGTATCTGTATGACATGTACTAAAAGCTCATAATCTATTAGCTGTCCATAAACGCTGCAATTCCCACCATCTCCATGGTGGGAGGGGGGCAATGAATGGTACTGAAAATGTTAATAATAGTAAGAACACCTGAAAGACACATCAAAAAGTTGTTGAAGGAAAATATCCCAGAGGATACAAATGTAAAGAACAGCCAGCACCTCTAGCAAACCCCTTTAATTAGCCTTCAGGGTGGAGATTTATATCAGAGAACATTGTCATAAAATAAAGCTGATTCAACAATAAACACTTCAGTAATAAAGCAAAACATATTATACTGCTGGGTGCTTGCCAGACCCAGTGGGCATAAATAAATCCACATCTTGCAAATCCCCCAACCACTGCTCGAAACATAAGAGTTGCAAGATCGTTTTGTGTATGTGTGTGAGTGCAAAGAGAGGGAGTGAGAAAAAACGGGCCATTAAAGGGCGCCAATATTCTATTTCTGAAGACTTGTATCCTGTTTATTATTCACAGAACTGAGTAATAAATTCTCTCCATAGTGTTCTAAACAGCCTTATTTATATCTGGGACAAATATCAACGTGACCACTTACTTCTAGGCCGAATACTTGAATGTTACGTTAGGCCAACTACCGTGTTTCCCCGAAAATAAGACCTCCCCAAAGAATAAGACCTAGCAGGGGTTTGGGGGGATTGCCAAATATAAGGCCTCCCCTGAAAGTAAGACCTAGCAACTAAGGCTGCAGCAGAGTTCCATTGGGAAGCATGGCTGCAGGGCAGAAGCAGCACTCATTCATACACCGGAGGGAGGGAGGGAAAGTGCTTGCTTTCTGTGCCTCCCTGGCTGGCCTTTCCTTGCCTGTCCCCCAGCCGAGGCTTGAGGCTTGAAAAACCTTCCGTGGCTGCTGCCGTTTCTTCCTTCCTTCCGTCTCCCTCCTGGCCATGCTGCCTTTGCCCCCAAGGCTTCTGATTGGCTCCTAGAGCCCGGGCAAGGGAGGGTGGGAGGGAAGGAAGGAAGGAAGAGGGCTTTCCACTCCTCCCCAAGGCTTCGCTCCTTAAAGGTACAGGACGCATTGGGATTCTCCTCTCATCTTCCTATCCTATGCCATGAAACTGATTATTTTATACTATTGTTCTATTGCCATATTATTATCATCATATTGTGTTACTATTATTATGTCCCATTATTATATTATCCTATTAATATATTTTGTATCATTATATTATATTTTTCTATTATTATTATTATATCATATTATTATTCTATTATTATTCTATTATATTTTCATATTATTATATTATTATTCTGTTATTATTAAATTCCATTTTATATTATCCTATTAATATATTTTATATCATTATATTCTATGCTATTATTCTATTATATTATCATATTATTATTTTATTATTATTAGCATATTCTGTTATTATTATTATATTCCATTTTATATTATCCTATTAATATATTTTATATCATTCTATTCCATTCTATTATTCTATTATATTATCCTATTATTATTATATTATTATGCTATTCTGTTATTATATCCCATTATTATATTATCCTATTAATACCATATTATTATCATTTTCTGTTATTATTATATCCTATATTATATTATCTCATTAATATATTGTATATAATTATATTATTATTATATTATCATATTATTATTATAGTATATTATATTATTAATCAATAATGACTACATTGAAACTAGAATAGAGAGAAATCAGCGTGGAAACCTTGTGAAACCTAAATTGCAAGAGGTACCATAGATTGTTGTACATGTAAATAATGGTAGTAACAAGAAATTCTTGATAGGATTCATAGTTTGTCTGGTTATGCTGGTTTGTGATGACAACTACTTTACAGTATATAATAAATGTTCATTTTGTTGTTCAACAATAAATGTGAGCTCTTCTTCATGGAAAAATAAGACATCCCCTGAAAATAAGACCTAGTGCATCTTTGGGAGCAAAAATTAATATAAGACCCTGTCTTATTTTCGGGGAAACAGGGTAGTTTGTTTACTTGTTTCACTGATGATTTGGGTTTTTTTTTTTAAAAAAAAATCAGAACAGTGCCACCTCTCCTTACTGATTCCACCTCTCCATACTGATTCCAGTGCAGTTAACCAAAAATATAAAATACAATAAAGTTGCCCCAAGAATTAAAAGAAAAGGAAATAGAATTAACTTAATGTGTTGTCGAAAGCTTTAATGGCCAGAATCACTGAGTTTCTAGATGTTCTAGTCATCTGCAAACACAATCAACAATTGGGCCACACGGTCTACAGAAAACCTACACACACGGATAGATACCTACATAAAAACTCCACCCATCACCCAAGTCAAAAAAGAAGCACAATTAAAGCCCTGGTAGACTGTGCAAAAAGAATCTGAGAACCCCATCTCCTCCAAGGGGAACTGAACCAACTAAACTGGGATCTACAGGACAATGGATACTCCACTACAGACATCAGAAGAGCTGCAAGGCCAAGAAGTTTACACAGAAACCACCAAACGCAGCATTGCCCAAACACAAATCAAGGAACATAAAAGGCACTGCAGACTAACTCAACCAGAGGTCAGCCATAGCAGAGCACTTGATGAACCAACTTGGACACAGACTATTATTTGAGAACACAGAAATGCTGGACCTCTCTAACAACCACCAGGTCAGACTACACAGAGAAGCCCCTGAAATCCACAAGCATGTGGACAATTTCAACAGAAAGGAGGAGACCATGAAAGTGAACAAAATCTGGCTACTAGTATTTAAAAAATTCTAAAATCAGAAAAGTAAATAAGGAAGGAACAACACTCTGAAAACAGAGGAATTCCAGACATGAATAAATCATGGGCAGCTAATACCTCCCAACAAAGGATTTCCCCAGGAAGTAAGCAGCCAAGCTTTGAAGTTGAAAGGCCATTCAGTGCTAATTAAGGTAGCCAACTGAAACATTCATACCTGCCTCCAACAGACAAGAGTTCTTTCTCCCACCCTGGACATTCCACAGATATATAAACCCCACTTGACTAGTTTCCAACATACCTCACAACCTCTGAGGATGCCTACCATATATGCAGGCAAACATAAGGAAAGAATGCTTCTGGAATATGGCCATACAGCCCAGAAAACCACACAGCACCCCAGAATTAACTTAGTCCTCAAAGTATACAAAATATATTTCCACTGCCACCAAATACGCACATCTTTTCCTTTGGAAGGTTCTTATAGTCAGGATGCTGCAGCCAAAAAGGTTGAGAACCACTGCCCTAGAAGCATTCCGTGAAATACCTGAGCCCCAGGCCAGGTGGAGCCTCATAGAGTTGCCCCAGTATTCTGAAATAGGTTCAGAACCAGACAAGCAAATTCTAACTTGCACCTCAGAGTAGAAGTGTGTATGATTCTGTTAATAGCAATCTATCTGAAGAAATGCTAATTTTTATCATTCACCCTCCAGTTAAAGACCTAGGTAGGACAATAGAAACATCTCTCTGTTTCATTTATCCTCACAACAATCATGTAAAGCTAAAAAAAAAATACTTTAAAATGTTCATCTAAGACAAAGTGTGACACTGACAGATTGCAAGACCTAGCATCCATCAACATTGGCTATGCTGTGAAGGCCTACTGGAAGCTTCAGTCCAACAAGAGTGAAAGTACTACACTTTGCCCACCTCTCACCTACCGTAAAGCAACAGCAGATAGGAATTTCATTTCAGTGCTACGAACTCCAAATACAGTGCACTATCAATCAGACTACAGTAGATGGCAATTGATATAAAAAGGACCCCCGGGGGAATGGATCCAGTCAAATGAACATTTCCTAAATCTGCCAGTAGAGTTCTGATTACCTGAATTCTGCTATTTGAAACGGACTGCCATTCAGACAGTCATTCTTCCATTATCATCATTTATTTACTTCAAGTTAAAAGGTCAAGAGAAGAGAAGAGTTGCTCATCATCATATGGCTATAATGGATTTTTGAATCGCACAGGCAGTTCTCTGCAATGAACAAAGCAACAAATCCAACATGCTTTCACTAATAGCTTTTAACTGAATTTATTCATTTCACACAAAAACCAGATAAGCCACTAAATAACCCCTACAGCCACTAAATATACAACAGGGTGATCCCATTGGTGCCAAACTAAGGACAAGTCTTCGAAAAAGCCCAGCTAGCGTTTCAGCTTACAACATGCCCTTTAGCAGTATCTGACTGTTCATTACACTGCAGTTCCAAGAAAAGGGTTCACCCTTGGCTGGGATTGACACATAGACTTTGAAAAGTAAACACCCATCATCCAGCTACAATGAAAATGACACACTAGGGATCCCAGCAACTCTGCAGGCAGCTTTAATCAGAAACTACAATACTTTTATAAGCACTCTATTTATTTTCAGTACTCTCCAAGGCAAAGACCGAGGCAAAGCTTAAAAGCTGAATACCAAGACTTCTGCATAGCCAAGTGCCACAAGTATACAGAGGGATACTGCTGTCTTTTCCCTCTCCCCAAATGTCCTCTGCAGACCCCTCACACATACATCAAGCCTCATCTGACGAGCAGTAAACATACTGCTTCTCACATAATAATAATAATAATAATAATAATAATAATAATAATAATAATAATAATAATAAAATGAAACTTTATTTATATACTGCCCTATCTCCCAGAAGGAACTCAGGGCGGTTTACAACAAAGATACAGACATACAATACACAACAATATAAAAACACATTATTACACGAAAATAATTTACATTAAAAAAACAATCAGTAAAATCACAGCAGCTTCCAATTGGGGTTAATAATGTCGTAGATAACATAGACCATGATCAGAAAAAGATGAGACTGTACAATATATTTCATGCCAAGTCGGTGGAATAGCCAGAATGGAATTCATTCAAACACCTGCTGAAACCACCAGGTTTTGAGCTCTTTACGGAAAATATGTAGAGTCGGGGCCAGCCTAATCTCCTTAGGGAGAGCATTCCAGAGCTGGGGAACCACTACTGAGAAGGCCCGCTCCCCACCAACCTCGCTTGAGACGAGGTGGGAGCGAGAGGAGGGCCTCCCCAGCAGATCTCAAGGATCGCACCGGTTCATAGGGGGAGGGGCGATCACGGAGATAGGCAGGGCCCAAGCTGTTTAGGGCTTTATAGGTCAAGACCTGCACCTTGAATTATAATTTATAATAATAATTTTATTCTTATACCCCGCCCCATCTCCCTGAAGGGATTTGGGGCAGCTTACATGGGGCCAAGCCCAGACACAACAATATAAAAGCAAAACAATAAAACAGATCAATCAACAATAAAAATGAGTCATAAAAAAATCACATACAAAAATAAAATGATAAAATCATGGCTTGGATTCAAAGGATCTGGGCCAAAAGTGCAAAATATGTTGATGTCATCAGGGAGGGGTGGTTACTCAATCTATCATAGCCATTAAAGTGCCATTATAATACTAGGGGAGGCATACACTAGGCACTATTGCTGGATAGGCAACAGGTCGATCATACAGAGATCAGTTGCCAAAGGCCTGTTGGAAGAGCCAAGTTTTCAGGCAAGTTATGAATTGGGCCCGGCAAGTTATCGGCAGCCAGTAGAGCTGCTTTAATAGGGGCGTTGTGATAAAAAAGAACTATTATTTCAGCAAGAAAAGCCAAAAACAAGGCTACTTCCTTCCCTAGCTCTACAAATCTTTTTCTGGGTGCTTTTAAGTTCTGGGGAGGACTTGGAGAAATGTCCCACATACATCTTTAATTCTACTCTTAAATACCTACAGAACTCAGAAGTAACACATTACAAGTAGTTGGCTAAGTGAACGAACCCAAAGGGTGCTCACCATTGCTTCCTCTTCATCCTGGAAAGAAGTGACGAGTGGAGTGCCGCAGGGTTCCGTCCTGGGCCCGGTTCTGTTCAACATGCTTATTAATGACTTAGATGAAGGGCTAGAAGGCATGATAATCAAGTTTGCAGATGACACCAAATTAGAAGAGATAGCTAATACTCCAGAAGACAGGAGCAGAGTTCAACATGATCTTAACAGATTAGAGAGATGGGCTAAAACTATCAAAATGAAGTTCAACAGGGACAAATGCAAGATACTCCACTTAGGCAGAAAAAAATGAAATGCAGAGATACAGAATGGGGGATGCACAGCTCGACAGCAGTACGTGTGAAAAAGATCTTGGAGTCCTCATGGACAAGTTAAACATGAGCCAAGAATGCCATGCGGCAGCAAAAAAGCCAATGGGATTTTGGTCTGCATAAATAGGAGTAAAGTGTCCAGATCCAGGGAAGTCATGCTACCCCTCTATTTTGCCTTGGTCTGACCACGCCTGGAATAACACTGTGTACAATTCTGAGTACCGCAACTTAAGGGAGATGTTGACAAGCTGGAATGTGTCCAGAAGAAGGTGACTAAAATGATTAAGGGTCTGGAGAACAAGCCGGGGAACTCTCTGCCCAAGAGTGTGGTGGAGGCTCCTTCTTTGGATTCTTTTAAGCAGAGGCTGGATGGCCATCTGTTGGGGGTGCTTTGAATGCGATTTTCCTGCTTCTTGGCAGGAGGTTGGATGGCCCACAAGGTCTCTTCCAACTCTATGATTCTACTAGTAACCATTATTTTGGGCAGTAATAGGGACAGAACATTGTTACCATTAAGAATTAACAGAAGAATCAGAGGGCAGTAAAGAATGGTTTCCATTGAGTGAGAAAGGCTATTTTTACATGTTGGGACACTCTACTGGAAAAAAAATCTGTTATCGTTATTTTTCTGTCCTTCAGCAGGAATGCCTAGTCCACTGGTCTTTGCACCAGTTGTAGTGCCCAGAGAACTTTGAAGGCAGAAAACATGACATGGAAATCTCCAGAATCATTTAGGTTTTATCCAACTTTTTTTCCATGTGGAAGATTAATTATAATGCCTGAAAAGAGGCATGTTTGATTGACCATAGATTCTGAAGGTGATTTGGTAGGGAAGGGGAACCTTCAGCCTACACTAGAAAATAATTATCCTGTACAAATCTTGCTAAAACACAACGATGCATCAAGGAAACAATCAATTAAAGACGACAACACTTAACAATTGGCTCTATAAACATGGATTAAAGTTGCACAGGAATACATTTCTTACTTCTAGCTTTCTTTTATGCTCCCGTTTGTGTCCTCTCTTTCTCTGTTACTCACAGCCTGCTTCTTCACATTCATTCCCTACCTTAACATTAGCACTCTTTATGCTCCATTTTTGGATGCTTTTGTTTGGCCTTCTGTGAGTTTTCCTCAGTTGCAGGTCACCCTTACACTGCTTCAGCTCTTTCACCCTTCTATGAAAACACTGATCCCTTTCACCCCTCTAGGGAAACACTGAATCACTTCCCCTCTTTAATTCTCACCATAAAATCTTCCCTTTCTCTCTGTCTTATGAGCAATGCTCTGTATGAGGACAGTTTTGTGAATGAAGGGCAGTTTCCCAGATTTGTCGTCTTTTTTACTCCAGCCTTCTTTCTGGCTCAGCATACAGAATTATTTTTTATCAGTTCTCATCATGGTTTATGCAAAATATCTAAAAACAGTAAAAGGCAGCATTTGCAATTATTGATGCATTTGCAGTACTCATTTTTACTTTAAAATGTATTCTTTTTTAGAATATCGGAGGGGGATGTCAATTATTTTCCCTAAATGACACATTCATGGCTTTATTTGTGATGATTGCCAAATTCATATTAAATAAACTTTTCATTTTAATTTTTACATTTTATAAAATAGCATGTGATTTTGTCACTGCATAAGAAATCCACATTTAAATGCTTTAAATGCTTCTTTCAAATTGCCCAAAACACTGTGAGGCATGCGTCCGCTGTGGCTGATGATTGTCACATTACTTTTTAGCCAAACATTCTGCTTTCCTTGTGGAATCCCCAGCTTGGCAATGGGACAATTTTAACCGCTAGGGCTCTCCTCCAACACAGATCCACAAAAAGAGCAATATATTATTCACATCACATACCTCTCGGGTCTTTCTCTTGCTCTTACCACTGCTGAGATTCTTATTAATTGAGACTCCTTATTTGCTGGGTGGGAATAATCTTTGGGCACATTTACACTCCCATTAAATAAGAGTTTGAAACTGCATTACATAGTCAGGCTAGACCAGGGGTTCCCAACCTGTGCTCTGTAGAGTCCTAAGGGCTCCGTGTGCAATTCCCAGGGGCTCCGTAACCACTCCAGGAAAATAAAATAAATGAATGAAATTTAAAAACAAAAAACAAAATGTAGAATCAAAATTAGAAAACTAGAAATAAAATTCTGAACAGAAATTTGCCAAGTTGAATTTCATGCCTCCTCTAGAATTCTGCTGCCACTAGCTCCCAAAATAATGAAGCGCAAGATGGAGAGGCACTGAGACCAAGTGAGGAACCAGCCTGTCGTGCACACTCCGTTTCAGCCGTGTTTTAATGGCCCTTTTAGGAACTGAGTGTCCGAGTGATTTTTTGGTACTGCACATTCGAGAAGTTTCTTGTTCATTCTTGACCCTTCAAGAATTATTCCTGGAATCTGCTCAAAGCATCTTGGAACTTAGCCCCATATAAATAGATGGCTAGTCAATTTGGAGTCACTTCCCAGTGAATTTTCATAGTGATAACATTGTGATTTCTTAACTATTCTTCCATTGCGTAGTTTGTAAGTATTCATTAATAATGTATTGTTTTTAGTTCTACAGTAGAATCTCACTTATCCAACATAAATGGACGTTGAATAAGCGAAAATGTTGGATAATAAGGAGGGATTAAGGAAAAGCCTATTAACATCAAATTACGTTATGATTTTAAAATTAAGCACCAAAACATTGTTTTACAACAAATCAACAGAAAAAGCAGTTCAATACATGGTAACGTTATGTAGTAATTACTGTATTTACAAATTTAGCATCAAAACATCACAATGTATCGAAAACATTGACGACAAAAACACTGGCTACTAACAAATTGACTACAATGAAGATAAAATTGCATAAAATGAACTTAAAATAACCACATTGTCGGAAACTAAATGCATAAAAAGTTCAGTACTTGCTGCCTAGAAAAACAGCTGTGGATCCAGGCGGGAGGAACTGCATTGGATAATCCAGAACATTGAATAAGCGAATGCTGGATAAGTGAGACTCTATTGTACAGTACTTGTATGTTTGAACCACAAACTACTATGATACATTACCGGTAGAAAAAATGTTACATTATTGATTGACTGTGATGCTTTTTTTTTGGTTTTCAACTAGGTAAGTACTTAATTATCAAATTATCAAATTTGTATTTGCTTTATTTTATATTCTGGGTTATGAAAGATAGTCAGTTATTCTACTATTTCTCTGTGATTTTCTTTGGGACATGTATCACCAGCTTTAAACGGGTACTTTGAAGAAGAAAAAATGTTACATTTGAATAGGAGAACAAGCCAGCAGCTCACTTCATTACTTCACCAGATGAGCCAACAACAACAAAAAAAAAGATGACAACCAAGCATTTGTGTCAGAAGTTTTCCGCAAAAAAAACCCCCCAAAAAAACAAAACAAAAAACTGAATCTGCAGCATCACCTTAATCATTGTTTGCGAAACACAACAGAATTGGAGCAGTGGGGGAAAGACCCCACAGAAAATACAAAGAGAGTTACCGTTATTTGAATATGGGATTCAAAGAAACAAATGATGGTTGGTCTCTGTGATTTGCAGCTCCATGTTTCCTACTAAAATATGATATCATTTCAAAGGAGAGCATCCTGATTTGAAAACATTAAACTCATCTCGAAGCTTTGAAAGACTAATTTGAACATTATTTTCCGACAGCTCAAAAGAAGGTGCTTGATGTCACGACCCAGGCTGCAGAGCACCAATAACCATACACAGAGGCCAGAATCTAACTAATATCTTTATTGAAGGAATATATAAAGTTAATAAAAGCAAGTGTATGAAATAGTCCAGAAATAGACCTTTCAGGAAAGGTCAAAATTAGTCCAAAGAAACAATGTCCAATATGAAATATTAAGGTCCAAAGTTGTAATCCAATAACCGAAACACTCACTTTGCCAGGCAAAGTGAGGGGAGATGACAAGGTCTTTTAGTCCGTGAACTTGAGCGAGGCTAGGAAGTAACTTGATTCTTGGGAAAACGAGGCTTGATTCAAGGCAACAAGGAAACAAGGAACAAGAACAAGATCCGTGGTAATTTCTTGGCAAAATCCGGGAAACAAGACGAGGCTGAGTCTTAGAAAGCAAGGCAGGATTCGTGGAGTAAACAAAGCTGGGAACGAAGGCTTGGCGACAGGAACGGAGGCTTGGAAGCGGAGTAGCTGTCCACACACGCTACTCCGGTTGCTGACGAATTGACTCCGCAAGATCCCTTTGTGGGTAAAACACCTAAATAGGGTCCCGTTTTCCCGCCCAAGAGCAGTTCTCTGGAGAACCAGAAACGAAAGCTATTTTCTGAGTCCAGATGCATGACTCCCTAAAGTTTCCCATGGGAAGCAGGCTTAATCAGCTGAATGCTTAGCAGCTATCCTAGCACTCCTGCGAGACGCCTGATCGACTCCTCTCTGTTGTTTACAAAAATCATGGCGAGAAAACGTAGGAGATTTAGGCTCAGGGCTTGTTTGACAGACTTCTGGAAGACAAATCTCTTGCAGGTGCAAGGTTTCCAAATCTGGCTGGGAAAGTTCCAATTCTGACTGAAACGGCGAAAAACCCAAGTTTTCCTCTTCATCTGGCACCACAGTGCCAGGAATGGGACTACATTGCCCATGGGTCATCACACTATCCCCCCCCTCAAGCCCCCTCTCAAAAATGGGCTCTCTCCCCGAGGTGCGGGACCGCGGCTTAGCAGGGTAGTTCTGATGGAAGCGGCGGGCTAAATCGGGGGCATGGACTGCGGAAGCGTCTACCCAAGAGCGTTCTTCGGGGCCAAAACCCGCCCAGTCAATGAGATATTGCAGGCGGCGGCGGTGAAAGCGAGAATCCAAAATGTCCTGAACCTCGAATTCTTCCTCCCCATCCACTAAAACAGGAGTGGGGGCCGGCCGGTCTGCATCAGGGCGCACACCATCCGCCGGAAGAAGCAGGGAGCGATGAAACACTGGATGAATGCGCATAGAGCGTGGAAGTTGGAGTTTGAAAGTCACGGGGTTAAGTTGCGCCACCACTGGATAGGGACCAATGAAACGGGCATCTAACTTCCGGCAAGGGCGATGGGAGGGCAAAAAGCGAGTGGACAGAAGAACCCGGTCTCCTACCTTGATTTCGGGGCCCGGCTGGCGATGTTTGTCCGCGTGACGTTTATAGTCCTCCTTGGCTTGGTCTAGTTGCTGGAGCAAGAGTTGTTGCACCGCTGTGAGTTCCTGCAGCCAGTCCTCTGCTGCGGGAACTTCTGAGGTTTCAATGACAGGGGGAAAGAAACGTGGATGGAAGCCGTAGTTTGCAAAGAACGGGGTTTCTTTAGTAGAAGCCTGGACCCCATTGTTGTAGGCAAACTCTGACAGCGATAACAGGGAAGCCCAATTGTCCTGCTGGTAGTTCACATAACAGCGAAGGTATTGTTCCAAAGTGGCATTGGTGCGCTCAGTTTGCCCATCTGTTTGGGGATGATGAGCCGAAGATAAACGAGAGTCTATGCCCAATAGTTTTTGTAGTGCTTTCCAGAAACGAGAGGTGAATTGGGACCCACGGTCTGTGACCAAACTCTTGGGCAAACCATGCAATCTGAAAACATGTTGGAGGAATAGATCTGCAGTCTCTTTGGCCGTGGGAAGGCCATCACAGGGAATGAAATGGGCTAACTTGGTGAAAAGGTCCACCACCACTAGGATCGTGGTGAATCCACAGGAAGGTGGTAGATCAGTGATAAAATCCGCAGAGATTATTTCCCATGGGTGGGATGGGGTAGGGAGGGGATGCAGAAGCCCTGAGGGCTTTTCCCTTCTTGTCTTGGAGCGCTGGCATACTGGGCAGGTGTTGACATATTTTTCCACATCCTTGCGGATCTTGGGCCACCAGAAATCTCTTAGGATCAAATGCATGGTTTTAAATAGTCCGAAATGCCCTGCTGGCTTGCAGTCATGACACAGACGAAGTGCTTTTTCCCTGCCCGGTCCTGGGGGGATGTAAACATGATTTCTATAGCAAAGTAGCCCATCCTTAAGCGAAAAGGGAAAACGTAGTCCTTGGCGAAGTTGGTCCTGTGCCCAGGCATCTGCTTGCTGACTAGCCCTGATTTCCTGAGCACAAAGGGGCCCTGGAGTAGAGGGAGTTGATTCAATGGGAGTGGATTTGGTGTTTCCCACTGTGAGCGTGGCAAAGTTCTCAGGTTGTAGCAGCTGGGACTCCAAGGTCTCCTTGCGCCCTGCAGCGTATTCCGGTTTCCGTGACAGAGCATCTGCTTGCTTGGTCTGGGCTGGGGTTACATAATGAATTTGGAAGTTAAAACGTTCAAAGAATAAAGCCCAGCGTTGTTGCCTCTGATTTAGCTTGCGGGCAGTTCTTAGATGCTCTAGATTCCGATGATCAGTATGGACTTCAATGGGAAATTTGGCCCCTTCTAGCCAATGTCTCCAAGTTTCAAAGGCTGCCTTTATGGCCAATAGTTCCTTTTCCCAAATGGTGTAATTTCTCTCTGGTGCGGTCAATTGACGGGAATAAAAGGCACAAGGATGAAGATGATCTCCCACTGGTTGTAGGAGTACAGCCCCGATTGCCACATCGGAGGCGTCCGCCTGCACAACAAAAGGGGTTTCAGGATCTGGATGCTGAAGGATTGGCTGGGACGTGAATAATTTCTTTAGTTGCTGGAACCCTTTCTCTGCTTGATCTGTCCAGCGGAAAGGCTGTTTCCCACGGATGCAGCTGGTGATTGGGTCAGACCAGCGGGCAAAGTCTGGAATGAACTTGCGGTAGTAGTTCGCGAACCCCAAGAAGCGTTGCACCTCTTTCTTGTTGGTTGGCGCCCGCCATTCCAATACTGCTGAAACCTTTGCCGGGTCCATGGAGAGCCCTAGTGGCGAGACGCGGTACCCCAGGAAATCTACCTCTTGTAGATCAAAAGCGCATTTTTCCAGCTTGGCATAAAGTCCATGATCCCGCAATCGTTGTAACACCATTCTGACGTGGTTCTCATGTTCTGATTGTGATCTAGAAAACACCAAAAAATCGTCCAGGTAGATGATCAAGAACCGATCTAGATAATCCTGAAAGATGTCATTGACAAAATGCTGGAACGTTGCGGGAGCTCCACATAATCCATAATTCATAACTCGGGACTCGAATAATCCGAATTTAGTCTGGAAGGCGGTCTTCCACTCGTCCCCTTCTCTGATGCGAACTAGATTATAAGCCCCCCGAAGATCCAGCTTGGTGTAGACCTTGGCTCCTCGAAGTCGGTCTAGTAGGTCCGAGATCAAGGGCAGGGGATAGCTGTTCCGCTTAGTGATATTGTTCAATGCTCTATAGTCCACCACCAAGCGTAAGTCCCCTGACTTCTTTTTCACAAACATCACTGGGGAAGCGGCTGGGGATTGAGAGGGTCTGATGAATCCCTTGCGAAGGTTTGACTCTATGAACTCCCTGAGAGCTTCTTGCTCCGGTTCAGTCAGGGAGTAGAGATGTCCTCGCGGGATCGGGGCCCCCTCCACCAAGTCAATGGCACAGTCATAAGGTCTATGTGGGGGTAATCTCTCGGCTTCTTTTTCATTGAATACATCCCAATATTCTGAGTACTTCTTGGGCAAGGTGATAATGGGTTCAGTGTCTGTGGCATGGCAGACCTTGGCTACAAGGCAATGGTTTTGACAATATTTTGAAGCAAACTGCAGTTCTCTGTTGGACCAGGAGATGCTTGGGTCGTGAAGTGTCAGCCATGGAATTCCCAAAATCACAGGGAAATGGGGAACCTCGGTAACAAAGAAGGAAATCTCTTCCATATGTTCCCTTATCCACATTCTGGTGGGTTCCGACCACTGGCTTACGGGACCCGTCTTGAGGGGGCGGCCATCGATGGCTTGCACCACACGGGCGTTCTTGAAGTCATGATATTGTAATCCCAGAGAGTCGGCATACTCTCTATCAATGAAATTGTTTGTGGCTCCTGAGTCTATCATGGCATGGACCATGACGGGCCCTTTTTTTGCTGACCACAAGGTGACCACTAGAAGAAATAGGACCCCGGTTGGCGGCTCTTGAGTGGGTTTTTTGACCGGGTTGGCGAGCCTCTCTACGCCCGGTCGCTGGCTTCCCCCGCCGGCTGTGCGCCAGCCGCCTCAGACGCCTTCGTCTCCGTGGAGGACGCCGCCGCCAGACGGGCGGCGGGCTTCCCCTTGGCTGGGCACTCTCTGGCGAAGTGGCCCCCGTTTCCGCAGTACCAACAGAGATTTAGGCATTGGCGGCGGGCCTTCTCGGCTGCATCTAATCTGGGACGCACATTGCCCAACTGCATCGGCACCTCCTCGCTCCCTCTGGGGTATGGGGCTGGTGGCGGGGGTCTCCATACTGGACGCGGCTGGAGGCCGATGGGAGCGGGAGGTTTCACCCCAGCTCTACCGCTCTGGCCTCGGACCCATTGTTTTCTGTTGGCAAGCATGACTTCAGCTCGTAAACATTGATCAATGAGTGCTTCAAGAGAGTGGGGAGGATCCACCTTGGAGATTTCTTCCAGCATCTCAATGTTGAGACCCTCCCGAAATTGTCCTCTGAGGGCTACATCGTTCCAGCCGGTGTTGTGGGCCAGCACTCGGAACTCGGCTATGTACTGGGACAAGGGTCTGTCCCCTTGGGAGAGGCGCCGGAGTTTGTGGCCGGCTGCCTCCAAATTGTCCTCGATTCCCCAGGTCGCCTTAAGGTGGTCCAAGAAATGTTGCGCTGACCTTAGATGTGGGGAGACTTGGTCGAACAGTGCCGTCGCCCAGTTGGCCGCTGGCCCGTCCAAGAGACTGTAAATCCACGCCACCTTGATGTCTTCTTGGGGAAACTCGGCAGCACGGGCCTCTAGATAAGCCTGGCATTGGCGACGGAAAACATGAACCTTAGAAGCTTCTCCAGAAAACTTGGTTGGCAACGCCATGGCCGGGAGACGGATTCCGCGCTCCTTCAAACCCCTTATTTCCCCATCCTGCGCATTGAGCTTGTCACGGATGCGGTCCACTTCGTCCTTGTCGATGGTGTAGCTAAGTGGCTGGCCACCCGGCACGGTTCCGGTAGACATACTGGCCTAGGTTAATTGGTGCTTAGGGTGGCGGAGTCAAACTGTCACGACCCAGGCTGCAGAGCACCAATAACCATACACAGAGGCCAGAATCTAACTAATATCTTTATTGAAGGAATATATAAAGTTAATAAAAGCAAGTGTATGAAATAGTCCAGAAATAGACCTTTCAGGAAAGGTCAAAATTAGTCCAAAGAAACAATGTCCAATATGAAATATTAAGGTCCAAAGTTGTAATCCAATAACCGAAACACTCACTTTGCCAGGCAAAGTGAGGGGAGATGACAAGGTCTTTTAGTCCGTGAACTTGAGCGAGGCTAGGAAGTAACTTGATTCTTGGGAAAACGAGGCTTGATTCAAGGCAACAAGGAAACAAGGAACAAGAACAAGATCCGTGGTAATTTCTTGGCAAAATCCGGGAAACAAGACGAGGCTGAGTCTTAGAAAGCAAGGCAGGATTCGTGGAGTAAACAAAGCTGGGAACGAAGGCTTGGCGACAGGAACGGAGGCTTGGAAGCGGAGTAGCTGTCCACACACGCTACTCCGGTTGCTGACGAATTGACTCCGCAAGATCCCTTTGTGGGTAAAACACCTAAGTAGGGTCCCGTTTTCCCGCCCAAGAGCAGTTCTCTGGAGAACCAGAAACGAAAGCTATTTTCTGAGTCCAGATGCATGACTCCCTAAAGTTTCCCATGGGAAGCAGGCTTAATCAGCTGAATGCTTAGCAGCTATCCTAGCACTCCTGCGAGACGCCTGATCGACTCCTCTCTGTTGTTTACAAAAATCATGGCGAGAAAACGTAGGAGATTTAGGCTCAGGGCTTGTTTGACAGACTTCTGGAAGACAAATCTCTTGCAGGTGCAAGGTTTCCAAATCTGGCTGGGAAAGTTCCAATTCTGACTGAAACGGCGAAAAACCCAAGTTTTCCTCTTCATCTGGCACCACAGTGCCAGGAATGGGACTACATTGCCCATGGGTCATCACACTTGATGACTTTAAATGGTATTGACTACTGAGTGTGTTCAGCAAGAATTAAAAAAAAAACACCCAGCTTAAAATCAGTGGAATACAGGGTCCTCAAAGTTTTGGCATCTCATAGCAAAGTAAAATTGTGTTTTGAAACCAAAGTCTACAGGAATTTTGGCTGCATTTACAAGATGAATTAAAATTTTTGTCTTGGAAGGCAAAAATAATATTGCTGCCTTTCTCAACTACATATCTCTGTGAAGTGGCGTTTTCTACATATACAGGTATCAAAACAAAATATAGAAGTCGCTTAAATGCAGAACCAGACATTCACCTGCAATTATCATCAACTGAACCTAAAATAAGAAAACTGTACAAAAATGCAACCACAAGTGTCTCATTAAATGTTTATACATTATTTTAGGCGTACTGTAGCACTACAGTGGACTCTAATACTGTTGTAGCGCAAATGAAATGATTTGGAAGAACTTTGGAAGAATGTTTATGTATGGCCAAGTTTTGACAATATCATGTGTATTGGTGGTAGTTGAGAATAAATTGAGATATTATGGTAAATGTCAAAGTTTTTAAAATACAATTGCATGGACTGTGCAATTGTTTAGATATTTATTTATTTTAGACTCTCTTACTATCTATCCCCTCTTCCTCCACCTGTAACACTACTCCTAAACACCATTAACTTGTTAAGATATAGGATAGGCCTAAGGGGCTCCGCCATAGAAATTGATTCTAAAAAGGGCACCGAGAGTCAAGAAGGACGGGAACCACTGGTGTAAATTCATATACTGTAATGCAGTTTAACTGCACTGAGCTGCATTATATGAATTTACACTGACCATATAATGCAGTTTCAAACTGCATTACATGATAGTGTAGATGGAGCCTTTATCTAAGAACTTACTCCTGATTAGTACTTAGATGGCAGACTACCAGTAAATACCATGAACTATAGGCTATATTTCAGAGGAAGGAACTGGCAAAACCACCTTTGAGTATTATTTGCTTCAGAAAGAAAGCCCTATGAAATTTATGTAGTCACCATAAGTTGACAGGCAACATGAAGGCATGAACATACACATATACACACACACCTATATTTTCTCTTGCAATGAATGTGATTTTAAAAATATGTGAAAAGTACCATTAGTGCAAATGAAGTATATTAACAAAAAAAGAAGGGAATTTAGTAAAAAGCCAATATGTATTGGTTTATGTATATCTCAATGGCCCTTCTTACAGTACATAAAAATCTAACTGTAAATTTAATATCAAAAGGATTATACTCATAATTATATAATACTATCTACATAAAAAGCATAGGTAGGTAAAAGTAAAGTTTCCCCTGACGTTAAATCCAGTCGTGTCCGACTCTGGGGGTTGGTATTCATTTCCATTTCTAAGCCAAAGAGCCAGCATTGTCCGTAGAGACCTCCAAGGTCATTTGGCCAGCATGACTGCATGGAATGCCGCAGTCATTTTTTCGCATACTATTTAAAGACTGTACATACCAATATGAAAACTAACGGCAGACATTTCTGGAGCTGAAAATCTCATTCCATTTAGTGGGACCGAAAGAAATGGGGGTCTTGGAACAAAACCCTAGTGGATGCCAAGGGCTCGCATTACACCTATAACAGACATATTCCTCCCAACCATCTGCTAAAACAAACAAACAAACAAAAAACATAGAAACTAGTTCACTTGCTTCCTTCGGCATTCTAAACAGTCATTGTAAACAGTACTGCAAAGCCAGATATTTGGGATCTCACCCTAAATGTCACTGGCCCTTCATTTCCACTAGAACTTCCCTTCTCTAAATGTTGAAGCAATATTGTTTTTAGTGGAAAGGTCAGACAGGTTGGAGAAAGATTGGAACAGACCTGGATAAATGTCTCTTACCAGCTTGGAACAAGATGCTATTTATACCAATTGCAGTGCCAGCTTTTTCTTTGTACCACAGCCCTGTAAAGGAGAACAGGGCCAGGCTCCGTTGTGGGGCTCCCCTGTCCCCTTCCCTGTGATGCTTCAGCACCTTCAAAAAGTATGAGAACACATGCCACCATTGTTCATTCAAGCAAAAAAAAAACTTAATAAAAGAGCAGTTTAAATTAATACAATGTCCATTTTAAGGTGTTAAAAAGACTTCCTGATTCAGAGACCTCCAACAACTACAATAGATTTTGTTGCCGTTGTCCACTGTTGTCAAGTCCATTTCAATTTACAGCCACCTTCTCAATGAAAGACGTCCAAGTCAGCTCTATCCTCAACAGCCCTATAGAGGTACTGGAGACTCAGGACCATGATTTGCTTGATTACATCTATTCACTTACAGTGCAGAATTCCTCTATTCAAAATGATGGTATGAATTGTGTCTTCTCATAATATGTCCAAAGCAAAAATGAGAGACTTCCAAGGCACCCTATCAACCGACCTGCAGATTCAGGAATATGTTTTCCTCTGTACTTGGAATATAAACTTATTTATTTATTTATTTATTGTGTCAGAAGCCAATTGGAAATACAGTTATAGTGTATTAAAAACCCACAAAGTTAAAAACTTGGCATTATACCAAATTTCCTTTGACCAGAAGCTGGCCACTTGGAGTGCCTCTGGTGTCACTGTAAGAAGGTCCTCCATTGTGGAGGGGCTCACGACTGCATTGTAGTCAGTAGTCTGTGGTTTGCTCTTCTCCACACTCACATGTCATGGACTTTGTAGCACCATTTCTTAAGACTGGTTCTGCATCTTGTTGTGCCAGAGCGCAGTGTGTTCAGTGCCTTCAAGTCGCCCAGTCTACTGTGTGCTCAGGAGGAAGTTTCTCATCTGGTATCAGCCACTGATTGAGGTTCCAGGTTTTAGCCTGCCACTTTTGGACTCTCACTTGCTGAGGTGTTCCTGCAAGTATCTCTGTAGATCTTAGGAAGCTATTTCTTGATTTAAGACATTGGCATGCAGGCTGATATCTGAACAGAGGATGGGCTGGAGATGTCACTCCCTTGGTCCTTTCACTATAGGCGATTACTTCCCAAGGGATATCAGATGATGCAATACTGGCTAAACAGTATAATTTCTCCAGTAGTGTAGAGCATAGACATCCCGTGATAATGCGGCATGTCTCATTAAGAGCCACTGTTTTAACATGGTGAGGTGTATTCCACACTGGGCATGTGTATTCAGCAGCAGAGTAGCAAAGTGCAAGGGCAGATGTCTTCACTGTATCTGGTTGTGATCCCCAGGTTGTGCCAGTCAGCTTTCAAATGATATTACAGTACAGTCTCGCTTATCCAAGCTAAACGGGCCGGAAGAAGCTTGGATAAGCAAATATCTTGGATAATAAGGAGGGATTAAGGAAAAGCCTATTAAACATCAAATTAGGTTATGTTTTACAAATTAAGCACCAAAACATCATGTTTTACAACAAATTTGACAGAAAAAGTAGTTCAATATGCAGTAATGTTATGTTGTAATTACTATATTTATGAATTTAGCACCAAAATATCACGATATATTGAAAACATTGACTACAAAAATGGCTTGGATAATCCAAAAACTTGGAAAAGCGAGGCTTGGATAAGTGAGACTCTACTGTATTTGTAGCACCCACATTTTACTTGATAGTCAAACAGAGCTTCTTGTAGGTCGGAGCATGGTCCAGGGTAACTCCCTGGCATTTTGGTGTGCTGCTGTGCTCCAGTGGGATTCCTTCCCAAGTAATAAAAACTTGGATTATGGTTATGTTGATAGGTTTTTTCCCTAAAGACTTATTGATATTGTTCGACCAAACTTTGCATTATAACATTTGACTACTTTTGCTACATACATTAGATTTTTAATGTGATTGTGTGCCTTCAAGATGATTTCTGATTTAGAGATTACAGAAAGTTCCAGGACTGTACTTTGCTTCTATTTTAGGTCCTAACTTGATTTCTGTCTTGTTTTCCCAACAGGGAGGACGTGTGGAGGAGTAAATTACTGGGATGTGACATCAAACACTATTACACCCCATCTTTCTTTTATAGGAACCAGGCATCGAGTTTGGCAATCCCAATAGCTCTATGGCTTAGAATAGGCCCTCGGGCCAGTAGTTCTTGTTTTTTAAAAAAAAATGGAACTAGCACTTACATGAACATTTGCAATGTCATACTGATTTATCAGTTGGAACCCCCCTAGCAGGCAAAGTTTACTCAAGAAACATCTCGGTTACATCTTTGCTGCTTGCCTTAAATAAAATATTTCCTGTCAAACAAATAACAGGGGTGAAAAGAGAAATTCCAAGAGGGAGTTCAATTAACAAATTCTAAAAAAAAATTAACATGTTATCTGAGACAGCCTAGCAAGTTAATTATTGCTGGGTTCAGTAATCGACACATAAGAATGCCCATAGCACTTCTAAGCAGCTAAGCAGTTTGCAAAGAGACTCACCAAAAGCAACTTGATCAACTCACAGAAAGGAAGAGTTTCAGAGCATTTACTACTCATAGTTGTAAGAGAAGACACTGTTCATGCTAACTTCTTTTTAACAACTGAATGACTATATGATTTAGCCCAAACAACATTTCTACTTTGCATTATGTTACCATCAAGAGTCTCTACAAAGGTTTTGAGGAAAAGCTTTTAGCTCAGTGGTTGTTCACAGAAGGTCCCAAGTTCAATGCCTGGCAACTCCAGGAAGAGGAACGAAAGATTCCTCCCCATCAGTACAGAGTGGACAATCTTGAGCTAAATGGACCCCCTGGTCTCCCTGGCAGATCTTCCTTTTTACAGTAAGTCTAAGGGGGACTAGTTCTGACCTGCCTTTTTCCTGACTGCTTTCTGCCAGACACATTTATGTTTAATACAAGTTGAGAATCCCTTACCTGGAATTCTGAAATATCCCAAAACCTAAAGCTGTCCATATGAGTGGATGAGATAGGGACACCTTTCAATCAAATGGTTCAATTTACACAAACTTTGTTCTAATACACAAATTATTTAAAATATTGTGCATAAAATTATCTCCAGTCTATGTGTATAAGATGCATAGGTAAAGGTAAAAGTTTTCCCCTGACATTAAGTCTAGTCATATCTGACTCTGGGATGTGTGCTCATCTCTATTTCTAAGCCGAAGAGCCAGTGTTGTCCATAGACACCTCCAAGGTCATGTGGCCAGTATGACTGCATGAAGCATCATTACCTTCCTGCCGGAGCAGTACCTATTAATCTACTCATATTTGCATGTTTTCGAAATGCTAGGTTGGCAGAAGCTGGGGCTAACAGTGGGAGCTCACCCCACTCCCTTTCGGTCAGCAAGTTCAGCAGCTCAGCGGTTTAACCGGCTGTGTCACCGGGGGCTGCAAGATGCATATGAAACATAAGTGAATTGCTTGTTTAGACTTGAATCCACAGCTCCAAGATACATCATGATGTATGTATGTGAAAATACAGGCATTTGAAAATCCCAAAAATCTAAAATCCTAAATACTTCTGAACTCAAACATTCTGGATACGGGATACTCAACCTGCAGCTTGCATTTTACTTCTTGTGTTTTTAAAAAAAGCCCCTCTGGGTCTAAAACACCTGTGAGTAAAAGAAGTTGGAATGGCAAAATTGTACTCAATACCTGGGGGTCACATTCTTTCTCTCCCCCTCATTCCAGTATTTAGAATATTAGCAGTTCTTTTAACTAAAGGATTGTAGGTTGTACAAACTGTTTCTGTAAATCTGCTTAAATGCCTGTTTCAGAGAACCTGCCCAGCCTCATTTGGTACTCAAGACGCCTCATAAACAATTTACTAACAAGCAAGAAGTCAGACAAAATGGAAAAGAGCAAAAGTATTCACTTGATGGCAAGAATTAATAAAAAACTAAGTCATTCTTTCCGATGTAATCCAGTTTAATTTAATGACCACTTCATTTTGCCTCTTGTTCCAACAAGCCTACTGCTATACTGTACACTGTAACAGCCATTCCAGTTTTTCTAAAACAGTTAATTCAGGCAGGAGACTTATTGCCTAATAGGTTGGAGCATAAGCTTTATTGGAGAAGAGCAATAAAGTACATGGTCCAACTTACAAGCAATTAAAAAAAATTGCATTTATATTCCGAATCTACAGGATCAAGGTTAGCAGCTAGCATTTTATTAAGCAAACATAAAGATTTCACTAATCTAATTCCATCCATCTGAAACACAAAAAAGCACAAACAACAGAAATGTAGCTGATATATTTGACACACAACAGCAACCATTCACTTCCTGCGATGAATCTCACGTGTAACAAAGAACTGTCCAAAAAGGTCAGTAAGGTCTTTGACTTCTCTTTCTACTGTTTGCAAAAGGTCATTAGAGGTAGTTTCACTCATCTGTTCTCACTGAAGAATCTAATTGCAAACCCATGCCTCTTTGCCAAAGGGAAAGCAATACACTGCTATTTCAGAAATTATTAAAATTGGAAAATGAACTTGGGGGAAAATACTACAATACCAGAATGCTGAAGATACAAACAATATAATATTTTGCAGCAACATTCCCTGGATTTGAACATTATACAGGGAGCCTTGCACAACATCAACACAGTGATTTCTACCAATTCCTGGGGTTTGCAATTTCAACATCGCCATGGGAGTTAAAATGGAATAACAGCACTATGAATGTATAGTGTGAAAGTGCCCAGAGGAAAACTACAGATCACCAATTAAACTAGAATATATCACGTTCAAAACAAGTAAGCAAACAAAAGGAAACAATCTACTGTTCCTCAGAAAATGAAAACTGATTTGCAGGAATCCATACAGCGTGACAATAATTAGCAAGAATCTGTGTATTTTACACATCAGTCAGCTTGCCTTGTTAGGTGAAAAATCTATTATGTGGCAAGGAATTAATCCAGAGACACATAAGTCTGAAAGTTTAAGCTCTTTTATTACCTAGTAATTTGCATTTCTCTTTTAAAATTTGATCTAATCACGACTTTGGTGAAATTTCTAAAAATATGATGACAAAGTCAGGTAAAAAAACTTTTTTAAAAGTACCATGAAGGCTACTCTGCAACTCTCCAGCAATAACTATTTTTTGACCATATGCTTCTTTAACAAATATCCTTATGAGTTTTTCCGCAATCTAATTTTTCCACAATATTCGTAGCTAGAACAACTTGCAGCAGCATATCTATGCACCTAATTGCAATGCAAAAATCACTCTCCCTAGACAAGAGCAGAATTTAATTCACAGTATGAATAAACTTAGGTATAGAATGATATTGGAGTAGTACTCATACTGATGGCTAGTTGCCTAAATCAGTTCTGTTGAGCAGAGGTAGACAATCAGGTAGCATCCTATTTTGAATTTACATTCCCATTTACTTTTAATAGTATAGCAGTGTTAAGGATCATGGAGGGACACTACCATTATTACAAAGACATGATCTGTACTGAGAAACCTGAGAAGAATAAAAACACTTCTACCTAATCCATTGACAGAGCTGCCCTGTCTCTCTTTGGTATAAATTGAAATTCTTAGGAAGTGGATAGATTTTGAGTCAAATAAACTATGAGCCACGATGCAGCTATCGCCTTTACGAAAGAGTTCTTGTTGTAAACTAATTGAAGGAATTGTTGTTGTATGCCTTCAAGTAATTTCTGACTTATGGTGACCCTGTCCCAGGGTCAGATCTCCATATATCTCATTATCCAAACATTACAGTTGTACTACAGACTGCTGAGGGATGTTCTACAAATAGCTGTTATTTCCAATAATACTAATTTTTAGATCAGAATGTGATGAAACTTTTTTTAATTATGGAAAGAGCAGGTTTTGTACTCTTTGGATTAAGTAAACAACATGAGTAATAAACACCAAAGAACAGGTCCAGTCCTCACTTTATGCCCTCCATTAGGGAATGAAATCTAAGAAAAGTAACAGGAGTGTCTCCAGCAGATACAATCCAATGCAACCTAACTACTTCTCTTTAAACCAGGACAGAAGGCATAGAAACAGTCTCACCTTCAAAAGAAATCACAGGATGCTCTCTTCTTGAACACTGCTGCTCATCTTCAGGGTAATCAAGAATGTTCTGTGATGTGGAAAGGTGAAAGGTGAGAAGAAACAGACCAGGAAATGACAGCGGAACAACCATTAATCCTGGAATAACCATGATTGAAGACATGGGACAGCTTTAGCATCCAAGGTAGACCCCCAGAGAAGACCTGTAATACAAAAAGAAACCAACAAATAAGTAAATTTTTAAAAATTAAAAAAAATAGAATTTGTAGAAAAACTGGCAGGAGGAGATAATTTTGCTACTCTCAGCGCCAGTTAACATGGCTCTATGAAGGAGCCCCGGTAGCGAGGTGCGTTAAAGCACTGAGCTGGAGACAAAAAAGGTGGCAGGTTCAAACCCCGGTAGCGGCGGGAGCGGCCGCTGTTGGCTCCAGCTCCTGCCAACCTAGCAGTTCGAAAACATGCCAATGTGAGTAGATCAATAGGTACCGCTCCGGTGGGAAGGTAACAGCGCTCCATGCAGTCATGCCGGCCACATGACCTTGGAGGTGTCTACGAACAACGCCGGCTCTTCAGCTTAGAAATGGAGATGAGCATCAACCCCCAGAAGTCAGACATGACTGGACTTAACGTCAGGGGAAAACCTTTACCTTTTACTATGAAGAGACAAGAAACAATATATTTTATTTTTTTCAAATTCTCCAGAAAAATAAAGTTGGGGGTGGTGGCTCCTTGTTTTTTTCACCAAGTCTTTGTACCTTTGTTGGATTCCAACAATTACACAAATGCTGCCTTCCCCGGATTGGTATGGCAAGCCTTTCTAGGCTAATGAGTATATTACCTCAGAATGATAAATAAGGTATGTGAGATAAAGTGCTCATATATTTTCTCCTTTCTCCACATTATTACTAAACTGCAGCATATATGTATGACTGTATAGCAGTACTACTCAAACTGGTGGCCCAGTGCCAAGGCATTGACCATCAGCTACTAGTCTGCAGCAAATTTGCAAGCAAGCAAGAAAGAGCTGTAACCAATGGGGACAAATACAGTACTAATCCCTGATACATTGGGAAGGGGTGAGCAGCAGCCCCTCCTTTATCAGCCTGAGAAAGTCTGCTGTTTAGTATCAGATCACATAACTCCTGTGGAACTCTCTGCCCCAGAGTGTGATGGAGGCACCTTTTTGGAGGCTTTTAAGCAGAGGCTGGATGGCCATCTGTCGGGGTGCTTTGGATGCGATTTTCTTGCTTCTTGGCAGGAGGTTGGACTGGGAGGACTACAAGGTCTCTTTTAACACTATGATTCTATGATTTATGTTCCTGGTTTGCTTTTCTCAGTTCTTTTGATGGAAAGGACTGCTTTATGTAAGCTAAATTCAGACTATGAAGGATTTGTTTAACTGAAGTTGATGGTTTTACTGTTGATTGATTGTCATAAATTTGCAGTTGTTCTTATAGTTTGAGACCTTGTAGCCCCAATTGTAATAACAAAATGAAATTTAAACAAGCCCATTTTCATATATAAAATTTCTCATATATATAAAATGTTGATTTTATGCCAAGCTCCAAGTTATATGTAACACATATTATGATCCTGAAATAACAAAATACCTTTCAGTCTGTAAATGGTGCTAACGTTTCATTCCCCCCCCCCCCATTTTTCCAATCATTCACAGCAAGCATGGGCAAACTTCAGCCCTTATTCCTATCGGCTGTTAGAAATTGTGGAAGTTCAAAACCTCTAAATGCCTGATTCACAGGGTATTTTTCCAAAACTGAAAACCAAGAAGGAAAGGAAGACCTCTGATGAGAAATGTCAAAGTCTCTAGATCCCAATGTATACCCAATTCTGGCTCCCAATTAGTTGGAATATACATGGACTTTCTCTGCTGCATCTATTAATTGTCCAGACATCTACAGTAACTTTTCTTTGTCTCATCTTGATCACCCTTCTATTAATCTTTAGTTCTTTTCTGAAGCCCACTGTGTCATATCTCACCTAAGATTCTAAGACGGTACAAAGTGTTAATCAGACGGAAGTGAGGAAGCCCATGCTCACTGCATCTTCACTGTATAATTAGTGCAGTTTGGCATCACTTTAATTGCTATGGTGTTATTTAGCTGGCTTTGCACAGCATGGTAATGTATAGTCAGCAAGGAAGATTTAATGAAATAAAGCAGTTTCAAGTGAAGGTTCCTGGAATAACCATGCTGTGTGGGAGGAGAAAGTAGGCTAGCAGACTTTGGAAGGGTTTTAACACAAATACACAAACACACACTTCACTTGCTAAGTATTCCACAAATGTAATCACAAAACAAAAAGGCCCTTAAAACATGTTTACGGTGCACCATGGGAAGGAGCTGTGTTGCCAATAATCAGCAATGCCAAGGTGCTGTCCTAAGAGGAAAGGTGAATAACCACCTTGCAGTCAGCACAGCAAATGGGAATCACAGGAAGCAGGTGGTGCAAATACTAAAATGAATAATTATGAAATTCACCCACAGCAGAGACACAGAGAAAACATCTCTTGATCCAGCAGCAATTTCATTCATATTCATTGTGCAATAAACAGATTATGTGAACAAATATTAATTTCATATTGTCCAAATGTGGCAAAGCTGGAGGAATTTTTTTTGGGGGGGGGCACCCAATTCCAGTAATACTGCAACGAGTATGGTTTCTCAGAATTAAAGTCCAAAATAAGCAATACATTTGCTCAAAGCAAATGTGGTTAGAAAATCAGCACTGACAATATCAACAATTGATAAGTCAAATGTGGTGAAAAAGCTTATAAGGGAGTCAAACAGAATTATTTACATAAATACTGCACACAGTGAGAACAACAAGGGCAAAAAACAGAAGTGCTCAAAAGTAAGAAAGTTTTGTTGCAGTTGGCTAGACATTTTGAAGATTTCTAAGAATGCTATAAATATTAAGCTATGGCTCTGAATCAGCTGGACAGTCATCTTCACCCTCAATTCACACTAAAAGACAGGTTATTATTAAATGAAACCAAAAAGGAAAGGGGGAGGTCACTCGCATCTTGATAAATGAGAGGAAAATCTCAGTGTGAACATCTAGTGACTTCAGCAAGTGCTGTCTCAGAGAAAGAAAGTATATAATCAAGCACCACAGTAACTCAGCCTGATGCTGAGGGCTACTGAAATTAAGGGAAGGAACCACTGTGACTGCAATGGTCTAAGAAGCATGACAAAGTGCTAAATGAAGGCTGAACAAATCTTGTCATGAAACCCCTGTGATTGGTTTGTCTTAGGTTGCCATAGATCAGAAATGACTTGAAGGCACACAACAACAAGTAAAGACAAGACATCTCTTGCCAGGTAAACTTCAACTCTTCTAGAACTGATTGATTGATTTAGTCCTTCTGGGGCAATGAGGCCAAATACATTAGCGCAACAGGAGTTTGCTTGTTTTTTAAATAATGTAGAAGTTGTTCGGATCTTTCATTTGGAGAGGAGGTGTATTAGAGATAAAGGCGGGTCCACTGGTGTAACCATGAATGTATTTATGTCAATGTACTACTACTACTGCTGGCACAGCGGGTTAAACCATTGAGCTGCAGAACTTGCTGACCAAAAGGTCAGCAGTTTGAATCCAAGGAACAGGCTGAGCTCCCACTGTTAACCCCAGCTTCTGCCAAACTAGCAGTTCGAAAACATGCAAATATGAGTAGATCTATAGGTACCGCTCTGGCAGGAAGGTAATGGTGCTCCATGCAGTCATGCCAGCCACATGACCTTGGAAGCATCTACGAACAACGTTGGCTCTTTAGAAATGAAGATGAGCATCAACCTCCAGAGTCAGAGACTTAATGTCAGGGGAAAATCTTTACCTTTACCCTTACCACTACCGCCGCCACCACCACCACTACTATAAAATATGCTTGGAAGAAATATACACTTATGGCAACTCTTGAAGTGTAGAGTATTCCTCCTTCATGGGACTTATATAAGCTGGTTAGGGTTTAAAGTATTGATATTGTTGTCCTAACTGTTCTCTGTTCTAGTGAAAACCTCTATACCACACAGACAGCACTTTCTGATATAATGGAGGCAAGAAAGAGCGCTGGAATAACACAACTCCTGTTGGCAGAGCAAACCAAACACAGATTTCCCATAAAAGACACTTCTCTGTTTCTACTCTCTCCTGTTTCATTTTTGCCATCTGTTTCTGCTTGTTTCCCAAACATTTTACCGTAGTCCTCTGCTTATTAGCTTGTTCCCCCATAAGATTTGCCTGAAACTTTTTTTTAGCTTATAAATGTTCTCATGCCCAACCTCCTCCTTTTCTGCCAGCTCTCTTATCATTTATTACATTTCCCTTCATTTTATTGACATTTTACAAGTTATCAAACATTAAAATCTCATTGATGCCTTACTTTATGTCTGCATTTCCATTTCTCTTGTTATTTCTTATCTCTGCCTACATGACTTTCCATTTTTCAAGACACATTTCTTCTTTCTAGCCTTTACTTGAAAGTTTATTCACTAGTATGTCGATTCCCATGGTGTTTCTTCTATTCCGTGCCTTCCTATTACAACTATCCCTAAAGCCAGGGCACATTCATTCAATGTGCATGATTCTGTTTTGAAAGTATTTCGGAAATTATGAACAGATTCCAAAACAAATCCTTCCAAGTGGCATGGCAGTGTCTCCTACTACTTCATAATTTCCAAAACAGATATAAAACATCCTATATACCATAACGGCGCCCCTGGGTGGCGCAGTGGGGTAAACTGCTGAGTGGCTTAATTTGCTGACTGAAAGGTTGGCAGTTCAAATCTGGGGAGTGGGGTGAGCTCCCATTGTTAGCCCCAGTTTCTGCTAACCTAACCATTCAAAAATATGCAAATGTGAGTAGAGCAATAGGCGGGATTCTAGTGGAGCCCCATGCAGTCATGCTGGCCACATATCCTTGGGGTTGTCTACGGGATGGTAATGGAGCTCCATGCAGTCATGCTGGCCACATGTCCTTGGAGGTGTCTATGGACAACACTGGCTTTTCAGCTTAGAAATGGAGATGAGCACCACCCTCCAGAGTCGGACATGACTAGACTTCATGTCAGGGGAAAACCTTTGCCATTACCATTATATACCACAACTCTATATGATTTTTTCTGCCAACATTACCAGAACCCTCTTATGGTATTTCCTTAAGATACTTATATAGTACTTCTTAAGAACTTTACAAAACAGTTTAAATTGTTAAACGCAGGGCTCAATCTATAAATAAAAACATTTTTTAAAAACACAAAGTTGGAAATTTAAAAACCAAATCTCCCCTGCCCTCAGTTTAAGACGATTCTTCAGCAAATCTGAGTAGCTGTTAAGGGAAGAGATCATCTCCTTAAGTTGAAGAGTAGAAGATACGCCTCCTTTTCCACAACTGCTCTTGTCCTTTGTCAGAACCAGAGCCAGCTTCAATATCAGGGAGAATGGGGCAGTCACCACAGGAGACAGATAACAAGCTATTCGGAAAGAGCAGCAATGTCAGTCGGCCCACTGTGACCCTCTGCTGGAGGATAGGGCAGTGTGTGCATTGCTCCTGCCACCCTGGTGCCCTCAGATGAGTTGAGGATATTCTTCTATCATCAGTTTTACAGTAAAATTCAGCTGCTAGTCTGGTCCCTTTCTGTAAGTGAAATAAGAACAGAAGCGCTTTCTGTAAGTTAAATACTACTCTTGAGAACATTTAGAAGAAAAATGTTTTTGTCTACATTTGTCAAAAAACCACTAAAGCTAAAAAAATAGATATATTATAAAATGACAGGCATCATTTCAAGTGAGATTTATCTGGGCCAAAGTAGCATCTAGCCCAGTGGTTCTCAACCTGTGGGTCCCCAGGTGTTTTGTCCCACAACTCCCAGAAATCCCAGACAGTTTACCTGCTGTTAGGATTTCTGGGAGTTGAAGGCCAAAACATCTGGGGACCCACAGGTTGAGAACCACTGATCTAACCCATGTGGAAGAAGGGGTCTGTGTAAACCAAAAACCTGCTTACCTGGTTCACCATAGAGAAATGACTTCATTTCTATTATGGCTGCATCAGAAACATCTCAGAGATAGTAACTATAAAGACAGATTGCTCCACTATTAATTAAACATTCCCTGTAACATATGAAACTTCCCATTTGCTAGTTAGCCTTCTACAGGTATTACTTTTAGTTGCATTTTTGCCCTACTTTATTTGGAAGAATTGTTTCAACCAATGAACACTGGTAGATACAGCAGGTGGCCATCAATGTTCCTCTAAAGTCAAGGGCAGTAAACAACATGCCCCTAAAGCATCCACTTCTGACGAATTGCATATAGTACTAAGAACCATAAAACACCTACTGCTCGGCAGTGCCCCCTGCCAGGCTTACAAGGCCATGGGCTCATTAATAATACAAGAAAACTAAATAAGTAATACTGCACTACCAAACATGATGTTCTCTTCTGAAAGCATCCTTTTAATGAGAAAGGATTCTCTATTCAGCTTTAGTTTGTGCTTGCATGATCAAAAAGTAGAGTTGAGAATGCCTAATTGACTAGCCAGGCATAATAACAGTTTCTGAACAAGTTAGCAATTATTTCAGACAAGGGATAAGGTCCAAAACTTCACATATTCATTCTGCTGAAAGTGAAGGAATGTGCGGGACATGAAGTAGGGATTTCACCAGGCAATGCCAGAGCCAGTCCCACCATTAGGTAGATGGGGGCCACCTTAGCAGATTTTGGGTAGTCAATTAAGAGTACCACACTGGCCGTAAGTTAAATTTATACTGCATTTCAACTATCTAGGATGGGGAAACTGTTGATACTACACTGCTGGGTAGAATAAGTGGGCAAGTACCTTAATTGCTAAACTTCATTGAAGATATTCGGGCCAGAGGTCTCAAGCTTTTGTCTTCCAGACGTTTTGGAATTCATCTCAAATCTGAAACCACAGAATGGGACTTATGGAGTTATATAGATGACTTAAAGTTATAAACTACTAGTTTTATCTTAACTACCAGCCAAACTAAGAAGTCACTTAACACAAAGGGCCAGATCCCGTACTGGCTTCAAAATGAACTGCTTTGTCTCTAGAAGAAAAGTTCAGCCTAGGCCTCACTCCCTTCTCTTGTTTACTGTTATATCTTAATTCCAATCCATTTTTGGTAATACATCAGCCTCTGATCTTGTAAGAAATTTACTGGTTACTTGTTCGTATGTTTTCTGAACTACTTAGCGAGCAAATACAGTTCCTAAGGTCCTGGACATGGAAATCCTGGTGCTTTCAAATAATTGCTGAAGCCTGACAGATCTTGAAAGGATTAACAGAAGCATAATAGAACTCAAACTCTCACTACCTCCATTTAACCTAGGGTTGGAGATTTCCATAAACTGAGCTCAGCAAAAGAAGTAACTTTATTGGATCATAATTTCTGTATTTTCCAGCCAGAATTGCCAATGTACCTCCCCAAGCTTGCTTCAGTAATTTTCACTGATATTACACCCTTCTTCCACATTGCAACTGAAGACAACATACATAGGGTTCTCAACTAACCAATCCCCACATCCAGACTTTAACCAAATTCAGGCCTCATCAGTTGGAGTAAGGCACTGAGACCATATGTACACATTGTAGCGGTTTGGCTCTCATACAGAAGAAAAGTGGGATAAAAATAACTAAATAAATGTATCAATAATTTTAATGCCAATTCTCAACCTAAGTAAAATGAATACAGTAGAGTCTCACTTATCCAACACTCACTTATCCAACGGTCTGGATTATTCAACACATTTTTGTAGTCAATGTTTTCAATACATTGTGATATTTTGGTGCTAAATTTGTAAATACAGTAATTACTACATAGCATTAATGGGTAATGAACTACTTTTTCTGTCAAATTTGTTGTATAACATGATGTTTAGGTGCTTAATTTGTAAAATCATAAGCTATTTTGATGTTTAATAGGCTTTTTCTTAATCTCTCCTTATTATCCAACATATTCACTTATCCAACGTTCTGCCGGCCTGTTTATGTTGGATAAGTGAGACTCTACTGTATATGCAAACATTTGTGGCTCTCCCTTCCCTTGTTGATTACATTGGTCAATACACATTTTGGTGCCTCAAACATTAGCCCTATTTCTGGGTATATTTCATCTGCTGATTCCAAAAATGGCACCAGTTTTCCATGATCAGCTCTAGTTTTTGAGATAGAGAACACATGCTCGCCCATAGAAAATCACAATAACCACATCTATGAAACGAGAATAGTGTGGTCTATCCAATGTAATTTTTCAGAATCATCATCTAGGCACAGACCTAAAAACAAAGACACCAAGAATTTCTTTTTGTTGGGCTGTGTTTTATGTGAACACTTACCGACTCTCTCTGCTTATCCCCCCGTCACTACAATAAGGTGCCCAGACAAGTCTTTATTTTCGATAGAGCTTCCCTTTTGTTAATGAGTTTTTGCATTGATTCAGTCACTGCAATTATGACTTTTGTGCATGCCTACAGGAACTCCCATATATGCACAGTGGTCACAAAACACTCAAGTACTATCTCCCCTGGTTTGGCGCAAGACATTTTGCTGCCCACAGTGAAGGACAAAATAGTACCCCTTCCTCTATTTTATGCACAGCAGCAGATCAGACTGCCAAAGGAATCATTCTTCACTGCTGAATGTGATATAATCCTCCTCTGTCTCACCTGGGGAATGCAGGACAGTTTAGGACCAACTGTGTGGCACACAAAGTTCTATTCTCTTTCAGGAGAGGGGAAATTGACTGCTGTGAGCTGCCCAATAAGTTTGATAGAGGGAGCTCAATTCTTCTCCTTTCACCAACATGTCTGGGGATTATGAAAAATCTGTGTCTGCACATAAGAATACGTACACAGTTCTGGATGGAACCAATTCTCTTCAGTGGAACTGTAGAGAGAGATTTTGAAACTGCACAGAACTGATTAATTACATTATTTGGGGGGGGGGGGGGGAGAATAACAAACGAAAAAACAACTTCAGCTAATGCTTTCAAGTTTAAATGGAAAAGACTTCACACACAGAACTAGTAATCTGTTCTTTTTAGTACAGCCATCAATTCTACTTTAACAATCATCACGGGAATAAAGCAATGGAATGGGCACAAAATTATTCACTATAATTTGGAACCAGATAACTGTAATTTGGAAAGGAGATTTTCCTTTTGAACCAAAGAGTTTGATTTTTCCCATTACAAAAGGAGAGAAAGAAAAATGGAAGAAACGTGGCATTTCTAATGTTTGGCTAAATTCAGTTTTATTAAGTTGGAATAGTACATCTAAAAAGAGTAGCTGCACCAGATAGAATCAAATGAACCAGAAAATACTTTTTAAAATGATTGGCTGGATAAACACAAGGAAATATAATTGCTACAAAATCTGACCGCTGTGGCATGCAGTTTGATAAACTAATTCCTGAACCTGGAACTATTCTTAAAATCTTCCCCACCCCCCAAAATGGAGAATTCCTTCAATAAAGAAGAATCCCTGCTCTCTTCACCTATACTCATCTATAACCAACCAAGATGGTCAGGATGTCTTCCTGACAGATCTTTTCAAAACTTTATGTGGCAAAATAAAAGCAAGAAACATTCCCCTTCCAGCCTTGGCAAAGAATGCATTTACTCACTGCTATGCTTATGCCACAAACACAGATGTCTTGCAACCCAGAACAATTACATTGCATGAGTTACCAGGTCTATCCATCATGTCCATAATATCACATCCTCTACTGGAACATGGAAGTGCCTTTTCTCCTGTTTAAAACTGGCAGATTGCTCCCATGAGAGAATAATCCAGTTGGCTTAAAAGTCACACTGAAACGCAGCTCAGAGTGGAGGCACAGAAACTTTGGCATGTGACTGGCCTCTTAAGTCTTCCTACCAAGCAGACTCCACCAAGCAAAGTGAACTCATGACAAGAGAGTAAGCACGTAGTACATCTGGTGCACACACCACAACTGATACTAACAAGACTCAGCTCTTGGTTGAAGGCCAACTCTCTCTTTTCAGTTCCACAATGGTGGGAGACTGTCCACAGTCCAGGTAGAAGAGAGAGAAGTCTTATCGCACGCCATGTGTCGGGAAAGTATGGTCCTTCAGGTTCTGCTAGACTGCAACTCTCAATATTCCTCATCACTGGCTGTTCTGGCTATGAATATGGGAGTTGCTGAATAAAACCATAAGGAGTGCTTTGCCCAGCTTGATATATAGTACGCATTCTGTAAATCACAGCAATACTTCTTCACATGCTGCTGGAATCAAGTGTGAAGCCAGGGGCCACAATGGGAAGTTTATCCAGGAACCTTTTCCTTCTTAGTAAACCATTTGCCCAATTTCCAGGAATTCCAGAAGATGCTTGTACAGCAGAAATTAATACAGGGAGCAGACATACTATTTTGTCTTGTGGCATTTTTAAACATGTCTTGTGGAATTCTTAAAGACTAAAAAGGACTGCTATATTTCTCTCAAAGATAGGGATCCAATCAACTGTTGCCCTACAAGGCATCCGAAGATTTTTGGTTCCTTCTATATGACTTCACATTGCAATAGTTAAAAGGCACCATTTCCTACACATAAGTCTAGTACTCTCTGGGATCATCTAGCAATAGGTTCCTAAGTAACATTAGGTCTTCTGAGGTCTGGTTTCAGGAAGCAAGGTCTTTGGGGCTATGGGATCTAAAATATGGAACATGGAGTACCTAACTCCCCATCTATGCCTTATCCAGGGCTAGGAGACAAAGACTTGACAGTAAGATTGGGGTGGCAGTGGAGTTGTAATTTCAGCTATTAGTACCTAGACACCACCAAGCCAACAGGCATATTTAAAAAGCTATTACAAATAAAAAGATGTGTATCACTTACAATTTTGAAAAAAAACCCATAAAATTCTAAGAAAAAATGTTCTACCAACATCAATAATGTAATACATTAACTTCCCACTTAAACCACTTCATGTTTCATCCAAATGCTGTTTGTTGCTAGTAGTGGCTTGCAAACAGACTGCATGGAAACGTCAATACAGAAGTACTTCAAAGGGGCAGCAATGCTATTCTTGGTAAATCAATCCATCAATCAAACTTTATTTATATCCCGCCCCATCTCAACATGGGGACTCAGGGTGGCTTACAACATGAAATAATAAACAATAAATTAAGCAAAACAACTAAACAATATAAACATATAATCATAAAAATAAATCATAATGAAAGCCAATAAAACACATTACACAACAGCAATGCAAAGGGGTTAAAAGCAATCAACAAAATCTTTAGTTATCAGGATGATGAGATTACAAAACTTTCGTTCATCACTGTACCCAACTAAAATGTAACATTTATTATGAATAAGGATGAATGCATTTTCCATTGCACCATACTATTTTTTTAAAAATCCACCTAGTTCCACATTATTTTCCTATATTCAATCAGGGTAACATTTTTTTTTGAAAATGTGTTATAGAATACACAACTGGTTGAACCAAAATAAAAAGCTGTTTCGGAGGTTGGATGGAAAAACTCTGAACTCCCAGCTTGTATGAGGGAACCAGGCACTCCAGCAAAGTAATGACTCCTGCACTGTCAAAACAAAATATGCATCACCAAGACACAGTGCTAAAAGAAGACAAAGACATATATACAGCGTATGCATGCTAGTCTTTACGTACTGATGCAATCTGTACACTGCTATGTTTTATAGAGAAATTCCATGACGAATGTATCCACATAAGGAGATAAAGACTGTGACAAAGGGCCTCTACACATTACATTGTTCTAGCACTATGATTTCATTTTAATTGTCACGGCAAAGCCCTAGGAAATCCTGTGGTTTGTAGTTTTCTCAGAGGCACCAGTGGAACTCTCTAAGCGAGTGGTTCCCAACCTGTAGGCCGTGGCCCAACAGTAGACCACAAGAATGAAAATCTTGTGAACCTTCTCCCTTTTTATTTATTTATTTATTTAATTATTTATTTAATTTCTGCTCCTTTCTGAAGAGCTGTACCAGAAACTAGAGCTGATGTGGTCTATCCAATGCAATTTTCTGAATCAGTACCCCAAATAACCAAACTGAATCTAAAATTGACCAAAGACTGATTCATAACCCTTTTGTTACTAATGTTGGAGTGGTCCCTGGTCAAAAAAAGGTTGGGAACCACTTCTCTAAACACTCTCATTGAAACTACAGGTCCCAAGATACCACAAAATATTATAACACTGAACTGGAACCATAGCACTAAAATCGTGCAGCATGAAAAAGCCCCTCGTAAACTGCCTACTCTTGTCACTTTTGGACCGTGCTGCTGTACCAGCAATTGCCGGTGAAATGGGAGGCACACGGAGTGGCTCGTAGTGCCCCGTGTGTCCTCTCTCCTCCCTTCATCACATAATGGGTGTTTTCGCACCCTTTCCCTCCCCATCAGATGGCAGAATAGGTGGCAATGCTCATTGCCCCGCCGCCCTTTCTATGATCACACGTGGAAATGGAAGGAAAAGTGCGGGTAGCTCCATCAGAGCTACCCAAACTACACTTTCCTCCATGTGGTCCAAACTACACTTTCCTCCTTTTGGCGCTTCCCCCCAACTTTGGGAGGAAAGTGCGCAGGGCCTGCCATGCATTGTGTGATGGTGTACAGCAGGCCTCGATCTTGCTGCAAAGCAAAATGGGGCAAAAATGCCCTATATGAAGAGGTGGTGGAAACATCAGGATGGCTCTCTACTCTCTTTTCTTACAGTTAGTTTCTAAAATGGACTTTGAACAGACAGGCAAGTGTTCTAATAAAAGATTTTGTAAATAAAGAACTGTTCTTCACAATCATTCAGACAGAGGACACTTCTCTGTATACGATGTCACACGTCCAAACTAATTACTAATGTCATAGGGGAGAGTATAAGAATCACTGGTAATGCACAAGAGTGGCATGTTACTAGTAAACTGAAATCTTATAAGTGACGACCCTCACTGCCCTGCCTCAGGTAAAGATTTTCCCCTGACATTAAGTCTAGTCGTGTAAGACTCTGGGGGTTGGTGCTCATCTCCATTTCTAAGCGGAAAAGCTGGTGTTGTCCATAGACACCTCCAAGGTAATGTGGCCAGCATGCCTGACATTAAGTCTAGTCGTGTAAGACTCTGGGGGTTGGTGCTCATCTCCATTTCTAAGCTGAACAGCCGGTGTTGTCCATAGACACCTCCAAGGTCATGAGGCTGGCATGACTGCATGGAGCGCTGTTACTTTCCCACTGAAACGGTACCTATTGATCTACTCACATTTGCATGTTTTCTAACTGCTAGGTTGGAGAAGGTGGGGCTAACAGAGGGAGCTCACTCTGCTCCCTGCATTCGAACCGCCAACATTTTGGTCAGCAAGTTCACTAGCTCAGCGGTTTAATCCGCTGCACCACCTGGGGCTTCTGAGGTTCTATAGGGTCAGGAAAATCCATAAATCTCCTTCACCCAAAATGCTATGTGATGAACATAAATACAGCCATGCATCGCATGACTTTTTAAGCCCCAGTTCCCCATGATGGGCCTGGATAAGAATCCCCTCTTCCATCCCACGTCATTCTCCTCTGTCAAGATTACAAGCGCATGTCAATCCTTTTTGTATTTTATCGTGCTGCTGTGAGTTTCTCTTAGGTGTTGAACCTTTCAGGCTAATTTTTTTTTCATGTCAGGAGCAACTTGAGAAACTGAAAGTCTCTTTTGGTGTGAGAGAATTGGCCGCCTGCACTGCAAGGATGTTACCCAGGAGATGCCTGGATGTTTGATGTTTTACCATCCTTGTGGGAGGCTTCTCTCGTGTCCCTGCATGGAGAGCTGGAGCTGATAGAGGGAGCTCACCCGCTCTCCCCAGATTTGAACCATTGACCTATCGGTTAGCAGTCCTGCCTGCACAATGGTTTAACCCATTGCGACATCGGGGGCTTTCAGACTAATAGTCTCCAGACTTCATCTTCTTACAGTACAGAACAACTGCTACTGCCATTTTAAGTTATTTATTTTGTGACATTGAAGTGTTCTCTTTTCTATGGGGACATGGTAGAAAGAGCTGGTTGGAGGTTTTACAAAAACAGAAAAACTGAAAATGAAGAGAGAGTGCCAGCAATTTTCCTGAAAGAAATAGGAGCATCAGAGTTTTCCTCAGCTGTTAGATATGATTAGAATATTCCCACTGCCTAAAGATAGAAAAAAATAATCAAATATGTTTTTTCGAAAAAATAGAAGTGCATACACTCCAGCAATGTACCTTCAGAGTGTGCATTAAAGTGGATTCTAGACTGCAAGCTGTAAAGAAATGGAACTTTACTAGTATAGCCTAAGTATGTCATACTATTGTGAATGGAAGTCAGCAATATTTGCACAGTAGTAGCAAAGCAGGAGAGGCACTGAATCTGTGCCATGCCTTCCGGCTGCTTCCCTTTTAAATATGTGATGAGAAAGCAAGGGGAATACGAGAGCAATATTTGCATCTCCTACTATCTTTGCCACCTCTTATAATGCAGAAAACTCATGCCTAAGACATATTACTTCCTACATTCACAAACTTCTATTTTTAAGGGGAGATGAGAATTTCCAATTAATTATGTACAAAACCAGTAGATGGTTATGGGTTTAAATGATTTTGGTGACCGTATTTCTATTCCTTGTGAAATGCTTGTGTTTGTTATTATCATTCATGCTATGCAAGGGCAACTGTTCCTATAGTTTTGCTTTGCTGTGTTTTTTCCATGAACATGGGAAGAATAAAAGGAATGCAATGTCAGGGTTGATTTCACATCTATGTGAAATCTAGAACAATAACTAAGAATGCAGTCCCTTGCAAACACCTGAGATACGTCCTGGAGCAGTGGTTCTCAACCTGTGGGTCCCCAGGTGTTTTGGCCTACAACTCCTGGAATTCCCAGTCAGTTTACCAGCTGTTAGGATTTCTGGGAGTTGAAGGCCAAAACACCTGGGGACCCACAGGTTGAGAACCACTGTCCTAGAGGAAAGGAGACAAAAGGAGCTTAGCTTTCTCATTTTTCATGGAGTGGAGGGAAGGGAAGATGGTGAACAAAAGTTGCATGTAAAAGGTGTACATTCATTTGTAGCCATTTGACCTGCTATTGCAGCTTTCATAAGCACACTGTGTATATACAGACTTCTGCAAGTGCATTTGCCCTACTCACCAAGACCAGCTACTTCTGTAGTAAGCAAGTCCACTCCCTTCAAAGCAAGAATGAGGACAAGAGGCACTGGATGGGTGAGCAGGGCAGGTGGTACCATCACTTTACTTAGTGTACCCAGACAGCAGCCCACAGCAACTCGCATCTAGATACATCCAGCCCTTCTTTTGACCAAAATAGCTGCCTTGAGCAGGAAAGCCAATCCAAACTAGATTAAAATTTTAACAGTACGTGTGTTTCTCACACCTGACAAAAGCAGGCAACAAGTACATGTTGTTTTGTATGTATTTGAAAAATAATTTGTTTAAGAAACTTGAAAGTAACTATTTTGAAACTTATAATCAGGAAGAACATCTGGATCATAATTCAAACCATTATTAGCCAAGCTTTACAAGATCAAATTCCCAAAAAATATCTGGTTACTAGTGATGATCCGATCACTTTCTTATACCAACCAAATTGTCTGGGCTCTCAGAGCTCTCTGATCTGACATAATGCATCTTGGTCTGCTTACGCTTGTAGTACATGCACTACGATGCCTTATTGTTTCATAGAATCATAGAGTTGGAAGAGAGCTCATGGGCCATCCAGTCCAACCCCCTGCCAAGAAGCAGGAAAATCTCATTCAAAGCTATCCAGCCATCCTGGTAGAACAACTGTATGATTGCAAAAGAAGTCAAAAATGAAAGGGGGTCCTATTGCTGCCCCTCACTGTGAAGGTCAAAGGGAGCTGGACAATTTTGACAGGCCATCTGATATCACTAGCAGTAGTAATGCCATAGTCAAGGAAGAGAGCCAGCATGGTGTAGCGGTTTGAGTGTTTGCCTATGACTCTAGAGACCAGGGTTTGGTTCCTCACTCACGCATGAAAACCCCCTGAGATGCCTTGAGCAAACCACACACCTTCAGCCCCAGAAAACCCTGTGTCAGATTCACATTAGGGCAGGCATAAGTTGAAGGTATACAACAAGAAGGAAGTTATGGGGCTACAAGAATCAAAGCATGTCTACTTTCCAGACCCAGTACATTCATTCCCAGGAGACAAGTACGGAAGGCAGCAAGGGATCTGGACAGAAGTCCTCATATAGCATTGCAGCCCATCAAGTATCCCTGAAAACAAGGCATGGTCTGGATCTCCAGCTATAGGGAAGCTAGGAAGCAGGGGCTAAAACAACTAAAAGCTGTCCTTAGGGAAGATGTACAATCAGCAACCTCTCCCTAAATTTACAAGTAGACATTGCCACCCTCTGATCTGATACGTAAGAAAATTGCATCTTTTTTTATTACAGTCCAGGCCATTCATGAGGCCTGAGCCATCTACAGAAGGATTACTTGGAATTATAGGGTTCTATAAAAGGTTATTTGGAGTGGGGGAGAGCAGTTGGTAATTTTTATGCATGGGTTTCCTGAGACCTGATCATTATTCCATGGACACCTTAAAGTCTAATCTTGAGGATTTGGCCCCCCATGTCAACCTCTGTTCAGGCTTGAGAGTGGGTGGCAACAGCATGCCCCTCAAGATTTCACAGCATTACCTTTTGCAAACAAGTTCAAAGCCAGGAGGCCTCCAAAGAGCCCATAAATGTCTCAGCTTCCCAACAAAACAAACAGATTTTCTTCTCCTCTCACTGTTGTGCCCAGTGCTCTGACTTTATTGTATACATCCTTCAGCAGCAAGCAGCTGCTGCGCTACATTAACTCTCCCCACAGAGAAGTCAATGGGGCTGGTTTCCACGGCATCAGCTATTGCACTCTGGATGGAGGTATTTGATAGAGGGAAGCGTGTTCCTCAGAAATGTGCGTTGCTGAACAATGCCACAACAGACAAATAAAGAGCTAGTAAAAATGCAAATCAGAACTGCCTTTGCTTGCCACTGATACAAAGCATAAGAAACTTCTCAGAGGGGAAATCAAAATGACAGACACAAAATTAACAAAACCAAACAAAATCAATGGAAATTATGCATAAGAACTTTTTGTCTGCATGTACATTCCTCTGTTGAAAATTATGTGCAAATAAGTAAATATGTACAGTAGGTCCTTGGGATCTGCTGGGATTTGGTTCCAAATTTCCCCTAGATAGTAAAGCAGTGTCACTTATATAAAATGGTGAAATCAAGATTTGCTTTTTGGATCCCCCCCCCAAATATTTTCAATCTAAGCAACCAATTACAGTGGTGTCAGTAAACTGATCTTTTGGAGCTGGTCCAAACAACATGTTTGTGCACAAAAGTAGAAACAGAATCTCCCATGCCTTAAAGAATTATGGGAATTTCACTTCGGATGAACTATTTTTAAAATTAAATCTTTAGTTTTGCTGGATTTTAAAAATATTAATAAAAAAGGTAAAAAGAGAATAGGAAGAGAAATGGGTGGTGGAAAGGATATGATCATGAAGTCACCTACAGATGGAGTGCACCTTCCCTTTCTCCTTTTGGAGGCTTTTTAAGCAGAGGCTGGATGGCCATCTGTTGGGGGTGCTTTGAATAAGATTTCCCTGCTTCTTGGCAGGGGGTTGGACTGGATGGCCCAACTCTATGATTCTATGATCCCTCCACCTTGCCGATCAGCTGCATCTTTATCGCCTGAAAGGTTTTCCTCCTTGACTGGTAAGCAGCAGAAGTCTCTCCATTTTAAAATGCAGAACTTTATGACTTATTCTCTTTCCTGTTCTAACTGGCCTCGCTCTTTGAGCCTTTGGCAAGATCTACTTATTCCCCCTATGTGCAGCAATTCCTAGAGTTGCAAAGTTCTCCAGCAACCCTTCAGGAACATGTCTACTCCCAACCAAAGTAACTTTTCCCATTTTGGACTGTCTTTTGAAAATCCTTTCTCTGGACATGGCAATGTCTTACTCTACTTAGATTTGGTATGGAAGGGAGTAGGTAAAGACCAGTTCAACTCTGTAACAAACTGATGGAAATCCTTCCTGGATCTCTGAACATCTTGTCTTCCTTTGTCTCCCAATAGATCTTGAAATCCACATTTGTACAGCCTGAACCAATTCTAACTTCTGGAACTTAAATTATGCCCACTAAACAACACATCCAGATTCTATTATCTACAGTCTGTCAACCTTTATTTTTACTTAACATCTCCTCATTTGAATTCATTGTATACTCCGGATCTAATTATTTTATTCATTTGTTCAAAGATCTCTACCATAATAGTTGCTTTTCACCAACAGAAAAATGGTAGTGCACTTTGATTTATTCTAGTATCTACACAATTTCTAGGCTTGAAGCACCAGGGCAGAAGGCAATCATATTATTTAATACATACATGGATGAAGCACATATTTTCACATACATGTCCCTCTTGACACAACTGATAGTGACAAAAGCAAGGGAATCAATAGTAATAGCCACACCTTGAAGCTGTAGCTGACAATTCTGAAAAGTTTCATAATTCAACTCTTAGTTTTGCTGAAAATTCTGGTTGGCAGCCAGGTTACTAACTGGAGCTGCTTACAGGGAGCAGTCAACCCGACTTTTCAGGCAGCTCCACTGGCTGCCGATAATATTCTGAGCCCAATTCACGGTGCAGGTTATTACCTATAAAGCTCTAAACGGTTCGGGACCTGCCTATCTTCGTAACCGCGTCATCCCCTATGAACCTACTCGATCTCTAAGATCCTCGGGGGGGGGGGGGGCGCTCCTCTTGCTTCCATCTTCCTCACAGTTACGACTGGTGGGGATGAGAAAGAGGGCCTTCTCAGCCGTGGCCCCCCGGCTCTGGAACTCCCTCCCCAGGGAGATTAGGTTGGTGCCCTCTCTATCCTCCTTCAAGAAACAACTGAAGACCTGGATGTTTAGGTTGGCCTTTGGTGAGACAGTCACTGGATGACCAGCCTCAGTTGGCATTATAACTCTATCCTGAATTTTATTAGGTCCCTTTTATTCTGGTATTTTAACTGATGATGTTATTTTTATATTGCTGCTGCAGTCCCCCCCACCAATGAAGTTGACTGAATTTTACCTGGTGGTTGATTGATATTATTAACTCTTGTTTTATTGTCTTACTGTGTTTCATTTTTTTGTATATTGTTCAATGTATTTATGCTGTTGTTTTTGTAAATTGTGCTAGTCGGGCCTTGCCCCATGTGAGCCGCCCTGAGTCCCCGCGGGGAGATGGTGGCGGGGTATAAATAAAGATTATTATTATTATTATTATTATTATTATTATTATTATTATTATTTATCACATCCAAAGTAAGCATTTATGGTGAGAATTATGCCTCTTAAGTAGCAATATGCAATCAGTATTTCAGCAACTGCATCTGCTGGGCTTTATAAGACACTCAGCATTATAATGGCTAAATTATATAGCTGTTCTACAGTGAATTCTGGCTCATCCTATGCCTTTGCAGTGACAACTGGTAGCTACAAGATAGCACCTGTCTACATTTTGGTTTATATTAGTTTATCCTAATGGCCTGCATTCACAATTCAGTTTGGATGAAGACGGTTATAGAGCATACGATGCTGTCTGGGACGCATGCATGAACCATCAAAATGTATTACATTCAAAGTGATGTAAGGTGACCCACAAATTCCATCTGTAGTGTTTGGTCACAATGGTTTGGTCACACATGCAAATTACTTCTCAAGGCTTCAGAAATTAAACAATAAACACATATGCAGGAATCTGCTCCTACATATACAACTATTCACTCATGTGTGTTAAGAAGTGGATGCACAATGAATTCCTTTCTTGTGCCTCGCTGGGCAGAAGGAATTAAGTGTTGCCTGTTGCAATTCAGTATTAGCAAGGATAGATTTTCCATCCTCAAGAGTGGACAGATTCCTGTTCCCCACTTCTCCCACCCTACACTAAATCCTTTCCAACTGCACAAGGAATCAAATTGGTTTAGAAGATGTAAGTTATTCAGGGGCTTAGCTGCTCAGTTGAGCCTCAGAGGATTTGCTCTCATTATGGCTTTTATGCAAATTCCAACCTCCAAATCTCTTTTGAATCAATTATTACTAGATTAATTTAAACATGTACACCTGGGGTATCTGGGTACCATGAGCCTCATGTTAAAAAGTACAAAAAAGATGATCACACATTCAGGAAATGGCTGGAATAATTCCTGCTGTTGGGAAATATGACCTTTTTGCATAATGTCATGAGAAGACATTCCCACATGAAAACACAGAAGTGAGGGTCAGAATTCGGTCTAAGGGAGCTTTCAATCACTCTGAAAATTAGTGAGGTGGCATAAATTCTTAATAGGATTTTTTTTTAAGTTTTGGAATTTCAGATAAACGATAGGCAACCTCAGTAATTTCAGGAGCACCTTGATAGCAAGTGAGAAACAGCTGCTTTAAAGGGTCTGCATAGGTCATCCCAAAAGGAGTATTGAAATTATGAAGAATCTGTACTCAAACACTGCTATGCATTCATTCCTATGCAAATACCAAAGAACTACATATTATACATAAAGGGTATGTGAGAAACCTGTTGCATCAAAGTGTGAAATTTTACTCAATTCTTTACATTTTTGGTAGAGCTGCCAAAAGTAAAAAAAAAACCCACAGAGGAAAGATGACCAGTATGTTTAAGACTATTAAAGCCAATGGTAGCCTTCTTAACTGAAATGGAATGCTTAATTTGAAGCAACTAAATGACACAATTAATACTAGCATTATTAAGCAACATTAATATTGCAAATGCCCCCAAGAGAAACCAGAGTTTGTCCACAGTATCTCGGATCTTACATGCTGTTTTGGTAGCAGTGAGGCAGAGAAAACCAAGTTCAGTCAAGACTTTCAAATTTACGGGTTTGACTTTTGCGGATTTGATTAAAATGTTATCGCTTGGAATCTCAAGGTCCAACGTTCTCCAGAAGTTGATCATATAGTCACGCTGGAAAATCCAGAGAGGCCCAGAGAGAAGACCTCTCTAGGAATCTCTAGGTCATCCACTGTGATTTGATGGACAACTTCCAGCAGAAGTTAACTACAGAGTCTTGCTGGAGGATATATGTAAGACACACTTCTCTACAGTCCTCACAATCTTTTCCAGCTGTTAAATCCAAGATCAACAGAACTGGAAATGAGGTATCACTGTTTGGAGGTAAGAGGGAAGAGAAAGTGTGCACAGGAGAGGGAAACAAAAGGAAGGAATATAAAGAGCATGACAGAGTGGGGTGGGAATGTCTTTGCTTGTAAGCTCTTGACTTTTAAAGAGAAAAATGCAACAGAATTGGGGATCATCTAGGCTGCAGGAACAATGCATCCCTCAACCAAAGAGTCATCTCTAATTTATCAATTTTATTCAAGCTTGGTAAACTGGCTGGGATTTCTGGGAGTTGTAGGCCTAAACACCTGGAGACCCACAGGTTGAGAACCACTGTTCCATATGGTAAAAAAAAGTGTTTTTTTTTTCTTTCATAGGAGTCCTGTGCACCTAACCAAAGTGAATGTGAAAGGTTGCTTGTTGTATAGGTCATGGCACAGGTGGCATTGCATTTTCCATGCCTAATGCTCACAGGACTGATTCCCTTGCTCCAACAAGTCTCCCTGACCAGATCATGACTTTCAGGTCAAGGAAAGTGTCTCCCCTACTGTATAAAATTATCAGCACTCTCTCATCAAACTTGTCTCATTCATTCCCACTCTTACACTACCTCTGAAAACATGCCTATTCCAGTTAATATCTTCCCAGTTTGTTGAAATGTGATCCCTAGGAGGTTTATGATTAATGTGAACTTTCACTGGTGCTGCTACGTTGCTGTAACAGTTTAACTACAGTGTTCCCTCACTTATCACTGGGGTTACGTTTCAGGACCACCCACAAAAAGTGAAAATCCACAAAGTAGGGACACTATATTTGTGTTGTTTACAATCTCACTGATGCTGTCTGACTGTGTTGTTTACAATCTCACGAAGCTGCTTCAGCCTCCTTTTCTCTTCCTTCGGCTTCTCCTTCCTTCCTTCCTTCCTTCCTTCCTTCCTTCCTTCCTTCCTTCCTTCCTTCCTTCCTTCCTTCCTTCCTTCCTTCCTTCCTTCGGCTTCTCCTTAGAAAGGAAGGAGAAAGAGAGAGGAAGGAAGGAAAAATCATAATTTTTATCGTTGATTATATTCTTTTAGTGTTTACTGAAAAACCGCAAAACAGTGAATCCGCGAAAAGTGAACTGCGAAGTAGTGAGGGAACACTGTACATTCATTTAGTTGTTGGCTTACTTGAAAATCCAGTTTTCATAATCAAAATGGAGGTCATATATGTAAAAACAAAAATAAATAAAAGAAACGAGCAAGCTCCTATAGATTTAGCGCATTCAAAGATCTGATGTAGAAACAGAACAAAGAGCGCATTTGACTGTTTGCACAATGTCTAAATAAAACCTTAAAACAGCAACATTGCCCAATTAAAACTGATAGATGTTTTCTTATCCCAAATGTGTAGCAAACAAAGGCAAGCATTAAGATGACCAAGTGGAACCAATGCATCCAAATTACTGCAATACACTAAGCCCATTAAAAGTTTTCCTGACACTAGAAGAAGTTTGGTTCCTATGTCAAGCAAATCTATGGCGTTCTGAAATTTTCATTCTAGTTTTAAAAAAAGTCTCCAAGTTAAAAACATCAGTGAACTAAGTATATGGATGCATTGCAATCAAGGAGAAAAAACTGAAAGAACATTGGGGTAAAATGAAAAAGGGAGTCCTTGAGGGTTAGGGAAGCCCAAGTGAGAATCCTGTATAGCAGTGGTTCTCAACCTGTGGGTCCCCAGATGTTTTGGCCTTCAACTCCCAGAAATCCTAACAGCTGGTAAACTGGCTGGGATTTCTGGGAACTGTAGGCCAAAACACCTGGGGACCCACAGGTTGAGAACCACTGCTATATAGATATTTTAGCAGGGACAAGGAGATAGGAAGTCCACTGTAGTGGCTGTAACAAGGAGGTTGGCTGCAGCAGAAGGGAGAAAGCAGGGAGGCAAACTAACAGGGTTGTAGAAGGAAGAGGATGACAACTAGAGAAGGCCAGAGAAGCAATGGTGGAAAGGCAAGAGAAGAGCATTGTGAGGAGGAGTGGAGAAGCATGGCCACAAAATAAGGTGGACAGGCATAGCTTTGAGACCAATGTGACAGCAGAAGGGGTGGCAGATAAGCCTAAAACTACAGGAATATCTTGTAAAACATCAGCTCTCACAAATGTTTTACAATGGGGACAAAATGTTTTACAAATAATTCTGTCTTGAGATGACACTATTAAGGAAGACCTACATCCCTTTCAGGAACTGTACCATTCTGGATAAGTCACACACTTTGGATTTCTTTTTAAGAGTTTCTTAGCCTCCTGGAACATTTTCTTTGCATTTTAATAAATAAAAGAATATAAACTGATTTAATAAATAAAATTGAATTAAAAGACATCATGAATTATAAAATGCCACACTGATGGCAAATCTATCAAAATGATGGCTTGCAAGGATTGGGAAATAAAATAGATTAAAAGATCCAGTACACAGGCAGTGATGGGTTGTTTACAGGAGGCAACAGACAAATATTTGGTCAAAAAGGAATGCTGCATGCCACTAAAAGCTTAATCAGTGATATATGCAATTAAATGCCTGTATGTAGGTTCTTTCCAACTACAAAACTAGTGGGCAACATTATCAGGGTGAGCAAAGCAAGTTTCACCAAATCTATGTAATTGCAGCACTACTGACATACAGGCTCCTCAGCATTAAAGTATATGTTGTTAGCAACTTTCCAGTTGTGCAGACTGCTTTGGTGGTTCCAACATGATGGACAGAACATGTACAAAAATAAAATCAATAACCAAACCTGCAGTTCTTTCTCCATTCCACCCCACAATGGAGGGGTGGGAGGAAAAATCCTGATTACAAAAATGTCAGAGTAGGGTAACTCAAAGTCAAATGCATGATATCAGTTAAAACCTGACAATGGCAAGTTATGATGGAGATGTGGGTGTCAATGTATTCTGCAGCCACAGATCACAGCATTAGTCAACTGGAATTGGGGAGAGGAGAAAACAATGTGCCCTGTATTGGGAAATTGCTGATTAAAGTGCTTGAACAGGATGGAATCAGAGACAGCGGCTGTGCTCATAGTGCCAAAGCTCCCTCAGCTATTAATGGATGTGCCACTGTCACCAGATGCAATGTTATTGTTGTTGCATGATTAATTGAAAGTCATACACAGTGACATATTACTGGCAGGATAAAGCTGTCACAGGAAAGTCATTAGTCACAGCAAACCCTGCCAGTCTGTACTATCTGAAACAGTGTCAGTGCCATTACAGACAAGCTCTCAAGTACAAAACACATTAGGTATCTTTACACGAATAAGGCTGACTAGCAGTAGCTGTCTAAGATAATCTCTGTGGAATACTGTGGGGGGGGGGGGGGGGCTACAAAAACTTAGAAAATTATTGTATTAAACTCAATCATGTCCATATTTTTCTTTTACAGGTTTGGCCCAAGAAGTAAGTGGACACAGGGAGACTATAAACATCAGCTCTTTTTAAAATGACACTTAGTTCTCAATCTCCAAGATGAATGCAGATCAATACTAATTATGCTTCTACACAGCAGTTCCACCAGCAACTGGTCAAGTTTACTTTCAAAAGGTCATTGGAGCAAAATATCTTTTAAAAATTCTCTATTCAATTGCTTTAAGAAGATATAAAGTCACTAATCTCCTCCCTATCACCAATTCCCTACGCTATCCAATTTTTTTTCATTTGACAATCTTGTGACTCACTTTGTTGTGACCCTTCAACAAAGGGATGTCTTCTTTCAAACAATCTATGGACATCATGATGCAAGGAATTGCAGTAACCACAGAACCATTGTATTCAATTTCTCATGCATGCAAAGTGATGCTGAACATTCTACAACAAAAACATTTACTATTAATTGAGCAAGAAATGCCAGATGTTCAAGCTGAGTTCAGGAAAGGAAAAGGCACTAGGTACCATATTGTAAACATATACTGAATGATAGAGAACAGAAAATAATTTTAAAAAGAAAAACCAGCCTGTATTTTACAAATTATAGAAAGCAAATAAACTCATTTGAAATCTGCTGGATAAGAGTTTTATGAATACTTTGGATGGTTCCAGGATCCTAGAGCAAACCAAGCCTGAATTCTCCCTGTAGTCAAGTTGATTAAACTGAGCCTGTTGTACTTTGGCCATATCATGAGAAGACATGACTAGCTAAAAAAGACAATATGCTTAGTAAAGCAGAAGACAGTAGCAAAGATGAAGATCCTGTTCCAGATAGATACAGCCTATCAAGGAAGCCATGGCCCTGCGTCTGCAAGACCTGAGAAGAGCTATTGATGACAGAGACTTGGAGATTACCAAAGTCTACCTGGTGGCAGATAACAACAGCAACAATCCCACAACTATACCTATTTTTTTTATCGTGTCAGGAGCAACCTGAGTTGCTTCTGGAGTGAGAGAATTGACCATCTGCAAGGACGTTACCCAGGGGACACCCAGATGTTTTGATGTTTTTACCATCCTTGTGGGAGGGTTCTCTCATGTCCCCGCAAGGAGCTGGAGCTGATAGAGGGAGCTCATCCACGCTCTCCCCGGGTGGGATTTGAACCTGGCAGCCTTCAGGTCAGCAACCCAACCTTCAAGTCACAAGGCTTTAACCCACTACTCCACCGAGGGCTCCCAACTATACCTATCATATAATTTAAAACTGCTATACAGTAGAGTCTCACTTATCCAACACTCACTTATCCAACGTTCTGGATTATCCAACACATTTTTGTAGTCAATGTTTTCAAAACATCGTGATATTTTGGTGCTAAATTCGTAAATACAGTAATTACTACATAGCGTTACTGCGTATTGAACTACTTTTTCTGTCAAATTTGTTGTGTAACATAATGTTTTGGTGCTTAATTTGTAAAATCATAACCTAATTTTATGTTTAATAGGCTTTCCTTAATGCCACCTTATTATCCAACATATTCACTTATCCAACATTCTGCCGGCCCATTTATGTTGGATAAGTGAGACTCTACTGTACTTGGATCCAGCTATTTACACTGTATTTGATGCTAGGAAGAAGGGTGGGAACAATGTGTGGCTTAAACCGCTGAGCTGATGAACTTGCTGACCGAAAGGCTGGCGGATCGAATCCAGGAAGCAGGGTGAGCTCCTGCTGTTAGCTCCAGCTTTTGCCAACCTAGCAGTTTGAAAACATGCAAATGTGAGTAGATCACTAGGTACCGCTCTGGCAGGAAGGCAGTCATGCTGGCCACATGACCTTGGAAGTGTCTATGGACAACACCGGCTCTTTGGCTGAGAAATGGAGATGAGCACCAACCCCCAGAGTCAGACACGACTAGACAGAGGAAGACCTTTACCTTTAGCTATGTTGGAAGTATTGCATGTTACTCCACTGCTCCACTACCTTCTTTTAATTTTGCTATTTAAAAAATCAGAATTAACAACAGAAATCTGGAGGGTGTGTGCATACTACTCCAGTGACTTCTGTCTTACCAACTGTATTATTTAACTTCCCAAAATAAAACATGGTAAGAATAGATCCTATCTGCAAGTCAGGTCTATTCATTGCAAAATCCAACTACACTATTTGATATTTTACAGTAGCATTCAAGCATGGGACACACACACCCCTTCAGAGACTGAGGTACCCACACTTTATTCCCTTAAAACGGAAGCTCTTTTTGTCAGCCAACAAAACAAACAAACAATTCCAATCACCTATGAGAAGTATCAGGCACTTGAAAAGGTTTCACTTACGATTTCATCCCTGGCTAACTGAGGGGTGGAGATGTGAGGTGGCGGGCAGAGAATAGAAATGTTTACCTGGATTGAAGATAGTTTGTCTGCATAGACTCTTGTATATCTGCCAGTAATAGAAAGTAGTTACCAGAAGCTGCCTAATATGGAATATGACTCTGCCTGGATTGTCCTACGGTCTAGAGCAGGGGTCCTCAAACTTTTTAAGCAGCGGGCCGGTCCACAATCCTTCAGACTGTTGAGGGGCCGAATTATCATTTGAAAAAAAATATGAACAAATTTCTATGCACACTGCACATGTCTTATTTGTAGTGCAAAACAACAACAACAACAAAAGAACAATACAATATTTGAATATAAGAACAATTTTAACCAACATAAATCTAACAGGATTTCAATGGAAAGTGTGGACCTGCTTCTGGCCAATGAGATAGTCAAGTTAATTAGGATTGTTGTTGTTGTTGTTGTGTGCCTTCAAGTCATTTCAGATTTTGGGCGAACCTGAGTCTAAAATTGTTCATTTATTTATTTACTACATTTATTTACTACATTTATATCCCACCCTTCTCACCCCAAAGGGGACTCAGAGCAGCTGTATGTACATACAATATATTATATTATTAGCATAGCACAATATTAGCACTATATATTACTATGTATTGAACTATACCACTGTACTGTAATATTATATGGGCTCGGGCTGTGGCGCAGGCTGGAGAGCAGCTGCAATGAATCACTGCAATGAATCACTCTGACCAGGAGGTCATGAGTTCGAGGTCCGCTTGGAGCCTATGTTTATCTTGTCTTTGTTCTATGTTAAAAGGCATTGAACGTTTGCCTATATGTGTAATGTGATCGGAGCACCGGAGCAGTACCTATTGATCTACTCACTTTGGCATGTTTTCGGGGTGAGAAGGGCAGAATATAAATGCTGTAAATAAATAAATAAATAAAATAATTTAATATTATTATATGGTATTATTATTAGTATTATATTGTATAACATAATATTTTTATCAATATTATATAATTATATATAATATATTATTAAAACTGATATAAAAATATTGTATTATAAAACGGAGGGCGGGGGCCAGGTAAATGACCTTGGAGGGCCGCATCCGGCCCCCGGGCCTTAGTTTGGGGACCCCTGGTCTAGAGGCAAGCCACCTTCCTCTCCAACCAAAACCCTGGAAGCAAGAGAATCTCTGTCCACTGGCCCTTTTTAATAGTCACTTGATGACTGTTAACTTTTTTCAGCCAGCCATTGAGTCCAATGGCATGTGCATTCACGGACAAATAATACCTCAGACGGCCATCATTAATTTACCATGCATAATGTCTTTGAAAGCGTTTCCCAATAGAATACATCCCACATGACTCACTAATCAGAGAGATAAAGCACTTTCTGTGTGAGACTATTTATGCAAATGACAGACTTTAAAAATAAGTTAAGATGTGGGCACTATTTAGAGCCTGCAACATCCACAGGAAAAACAAAAACAACAAAGTTCGCAGATTTTCAAACTGCTACCTGAATATCCAGTAAGGTAATAAATATGTAACATAGTCTGCCTTGGAGATGGATATTTTAAAATAAACTTTGAAATACCAACGGACATTAAAGTATTTCTATGGTGTGTGTAGGTTTGGGGGCTTTTTTAGCTCTAGGATTCTAAACTTACTTAAAATTTTAAACAATGAGAATGTCCTAAAAGCCAAAGTCCAAGAATAGAATCATAGAATAACAGAATTGGAAGAGACCACATGGGCCATTCTAGTTCAACCCCCTGCCATACAGGAAAAGCACAATCAAAGTATCCCCAACAGATGGCAACCCAGCCTCTGTTTAAAAGCTTCCAAGGAAGAAGCTTCCACCGCACTCCAAGGCTTGAAGATAGGGACAATATTTGTTCTCTTCCAGTCTGCTGGGATTTCTCCTGTTCTCCAAGAATTCTCAAAGATTATTGCTAGTGGTTCTGATGTTGACAAATTGGAATAATCAAGGGTCTGAAGAACAAGCCCTACGAGGAGTGGCTTAAAGAGCTGGGCATGTTTAGCCTGCAGAAGAGAAGGCTGAGAGGAGACATGATGGCAGTATATAAATATGTGAGGGGAAGTCATAGGGAGGAGGGAGCAAGCTTGTTTTCTGCTCCCCTGGAGACTAGGACACGGAACAATGGCTTCAAACTACAGGAAAGGAGATTCCACCTGAACATGAGGAAGAACTTCCTCACTGTGAGAGCTGTTCGGCAGTGGAACTCTCTCTCTCTGCCCCCGAGTGTGGTGGAGGCTTCTTCTTTGGAGGCTTTTAAACAGAGGCTGAATGGCCATCTGTTGGGGGTGCTTTGAATGCGATTTCCTACTTCTTGGCAGGGGGTTGGACTAGATGGCCCATGAGGTCTCTTCCAATTCTATGATTCTATGAAATGACATCTGCTAGTTCCTTTAATACTCTTGGCTGTAGTTCATCTGGCCCTGGAGACTTGAATTCATTCAGAGTAGCCAGGTATTCCTGGACTACTTCTTTACTTATTTTGGGTTGCATTTCCCCTATAACCTCATCTGCTCCATATTGCTCAGGCTGAACATCAATCTCCTTTTGGGAGAAGACTGAGGTAAAGAAGGTGTGGAGCAGCTCTGCCTTTTCCTTATCCCGTTAGCATTTCACCACCTTCACCATGCAGAGGCCCTGCCATTTTCTTTTTCTTCCTTTTTCTACTGACATAACCAAATAACCACTTCTTATTGGTTTTAATCTCTTTAGCAAACCTGAGTTCATTTTGTGCCTTAGCCTTATGAACCTTTTCCCTACTTATGTTGCTTATTTGTTCTAATTCCTCTTTAGTGGTTTTCCCCTTTTTCCATTTCTTGTGCATGTTGCTTTTAAATCTTAGTTCAGCTAAAGGTTCTTTGGATATCCATTCTGGTTGTTTTACACTTCTCCTATTTTCTCTCCTTGTAGGACCTTTTGCAATTGTGCCTTCAGTATCTCACTTTTAAGAAACTCCCATCCATCACTAACACCCTTCTCTTTTAGTATTCCTGTCCGTGGAATCACGCTCAGTATTTCCTTAAATTTCCTGAAGTCAGCTCTCCTAAAGTCTAGAATAAACTTTCCTAACACATATATCATAAATTCTTGTCCATGCATGTAGAAAATATTGGGACTGGGTGTGCATATTAAGTTCAATTTAGGTAAAATGTGCCCCCAGTGGCACAGCGGATTAAACCGCTAAGCTACTGAACTTTCTGACCAAAAGGTGAGCGGTTCAAATCCAGGGAGCGGGTGTAAGCCCCAGCTTCTGCCAACCTAGCAATTTGAAAACAGGATTTCGGCCCTTGCAGGCCCTGGTGTTTTTCCGTCCAAGTTCCAAAAACATTCATTTTTTGGACCTTGGATGAAAAATCTCATTTGGAAAGGCACCTATTTTTGGGAGAGGTACTCAAAAACCAGAATGGGGCCTTGCGAATGAAAAACAGCAATTCTATACAAATGCATGACACTAATGTACAGTACGACTCCCAACTCCAAATATAATATATATTTGGTCTTATCATGCAAACAGGAAACTGTGGGCAATAGCAAACCCTATGGCAAGTGTCAGTTGATCTGGAGGACCTAAAAAACTCCCAGAAAAGGATTTCTCTCTAGGAATTTTCTAGACCCTTCATGGCAGCTTTATGATAACCTCTGGCCAAAACATACTAAATAATCACCTGGATGATGTAGGAAATTCATAGAGAAGATATATTTTATCATATACAGGCAGTTGAAACTGCAGATACGGTATTATGCAGATTCAGAAGCCATGCATACAGACCAAAGGCTAGGCATTTTCCAGGGTCCTCTTGTGCCTAGGGATTTCAAACAAACCAGAATAGCACAACTGAAGAGTTCACACATGTCCTGAGAACTAAACTTTTCTTTTACTGAGTTTAGTATAAGAAGATAGGATTCTGTCAAATTCAGTCTTGATGCCTCTCAACTGATTAAATTCCAGTTCTGCCACTTTGAATCCCACCCACAGCAGAAAAGCGGGACAAAAATAAAAAAATAAAAAATAATACTGCATCAGACTGCAAGTCTGCTTTGGAAATGTTTTATGAGCCCTTTTCCACGTTATACACATTTTGCATTTACATTTTTCAAATGAATGAGTTTTCTATACATCTATGCATTTTTGCATAATGTTTTTCTACACTTTTTGTTGGTTTTGCAAAAAGTATCATAACCTTGGGATTTTGTTTGATTTCCATACACACACTGAACTATAGTTCTACATTCCGTTTTGCAAGGTATGATTTAGGTAATCTTGCATTAAAATTCAAACCCAAGGGATTTCACACCCATGCCTAGTTTAAAGGGCAAAAAGACGCTGGTAGATAGTCATTTTCAAGTTTATCCACTAATTGGCCATTACTTGAATAAAAATGTCATTTCCAGATGGAATAATAATAGGAAGAAAGAAATAATCCCCAGGCTCCCTTTAACAGCAGCTTCAAAGAACAAAGTCCTGTCAGCAGTTCTAAAACTCAAGCAATTCCCAATCAGAGAGGCGGCAAAGGGTGTGATTAATGCTGACTGCATTTCAGCGAAGACAAAACTACAAATAATAAACTGCATCTCGCTCTAACTAACCACTTGGGGAAGCTCCATCATCACTTGGGGGAAACCAATTTTAGGGAACTGTCTACAATAAATCAAGTTTGCCACAGCACTTGAATGATTAAATTCTAGGCACTGACGTCTAGCACCCCAGTCTCCCCTATTTAATTGCACATTAACTTGGGAAGTAAATATAGAATGAAGAGAGAAAGGCTACCAATATGAAGGGCTCTTCTTGATTTTTTTAACTGTTCCTGCAACTAAATCTCTTCTTTTTTTTCTTTTTTTTGAGGGGGGGAGACTTTATATTCTATAAGGCACAATTTTGTTTGATGGATGAAATGCAGTGTAATAATTTCCTTCTATCCCCTGGAGAAGTATCATCCTGAGCAACGTTTGGTAATAAATATCCCAGGATATATTCAAATTGATGACATTCCACTGACAGAAGGCTATTTTGTTGTAATGGAGGTTTCCATCCAGGGTTGGGGAGTCAGAAGCAATTCCGGGTGGAGCAGGAGTTGGTAGAAATGTACTGACTCTAATTCCAGCTTCAAAATAAAACCTGTAATATTTCATGCCTAGCTTGTTGCTTATTTACATTCATCAAAAAGTCTTATTTAATGTTTTTTAATCAAATCAATATATTTTATGTTCCATCAATCTTAGCCTGATGACTCACCCATCACCCAGTGGTGATGAAATGCCTTGGGCTACCATTTCACTACAATAAATTTGTTTTTACTAATTAATATATATTTGACTATGAAAAATTCAGAGTCAAACAAATATAGATTCCCCATTCCTTATCCAAAATTATTGAGACCAGAAGTTTTTTATTTCTTTTGTTAAAATATCTGTATTTGCATATACATACATGGTGAGACATTTTGGAGATGAGACTCAAGTCTAAACATGAAATTTATTTAGATTTCATAAATACCTTATACACATAGCATGACGGTAATTTTATGCACTATATTTTTAACAATTTTGTGTACAAAACAAAGTTTGTGTATATTGCACTATCAGAAAACAAAGGTGTTATTTACTCAGCCACCCATGTGGAAAATTTTGAATTTTAGAGTATTTCTGATTTCAAGAATCCAGATAAAGAATGATCAACTTTATGAGGAAAATAGAGGAGGTGGAGTCATAGGGTTGACATATTAACTCCATAGCTCTGCTTCCATTAGTGAAATGTGATGGGAAGCAGTATTTAATAAATTCCATTTCCTACTGCATTTTCTCATCACGTTTGTCTCCAAACTGATTTTGAGGATTTGAAGACCCTTCAGAACACAAGGGAAAGTGGGGCTACAGTGGAGAGGAAAAACACCAAATAGAAATCTCCTCCACCTCCAACAGCCTTGGAGTGACGGAAATGAAGGTAACTTGATGCAACCCTTTCTTACAGTCCTGAATGACATTCTTCCATTTTCCTCTATCCTTGTGTCTGTGCCTAAATACTCACAAGCACCCCCTCGATGGATTGTCCCCTTGTCGTGGTGAGGGGGCTTGCATGTTCCAATGAACCTGTGAGTGTAACCACCAGAGTCATGCACTCCCGGGGGGGGGGGGGGGGGACATGCAGGGCTGGTTCCGGACCGAGCACAATCTAAAGACCTCAACAGCAGATTAGGCAGAAGATAACATGGTACATGTTACAATGGCTGTGAAGGCGGAAGAAGGCTGCAACAAATTGAAAAGTCACCATCATTGTGTTAGCCACTCCACTGGTTGGGACCGTCATTCTGTGAAGACTGTGTATTCATTGGCTGTGCACCAACCTCCACACATTAAAAAACCTCATGGACAGGCGTCTTCCAAGAATGTAGAAAGTCATCATACTCAAACAACGAGGGATCAACCAACTAATTAACCCACAAGCACCAGATCCCATCTGATCTTGATAGCTAAGCAGGTCAGCCCTTGTTAGTATTTAAATGGGAGACAGGCAGCAAACACCAGCAGCTGTGTAGGCTATATTTCAGAGGAAGGATCTGAATCCTCCTTGTCTATGAAAGCCCAATCAAACTCACAGGGTTGACATAAGTAAACAAATGATCTGAAGGCATTTGCACACACTTCCTTGTTTCTTGGGGCAACAAAACACCATAAATCACTAACTTTTAAAGTCTGAAAAACATACAAAAAAAAAATCTCCTTTCCTTCACCACACACCATCTGCCCCTTATTTGGAAAACTAAGTTACCTCCAACTGACCCTGCCTGAGCAGATCATTATTTCTTTCAGCTGTTAATTGCATATCCCAGACTGTCTGCTCCAAAGCCCTGAATCCTGACCTGGTCCCACAAAGTTAAAGTGTGTGTCTCTGTGTGTATTCTCAAAGGGCAGCAACAAGGTACACCATCTGCCTTTCTCCTCTTCATTTAAAACTCTTAAATAAAACGAAACAGCAGCATCTACCAAAGGAAAAAGGGGAATGGAAGAAAGGAACGCCTTCGTTAGGGCTCTGAAAATGAGTTCAGTATTATTTCTAATTAACTGTAGACCTGCTTGTTGGGTTTCCAATAAGGTCACTTCCACACTAATCAAAAGTGTTCCCGAGAGGCTGTGCATAAATATCCTGCACTGAAGCCCAGATTACACTAATTTAGGTCTTCCAACATCAAGTAGCAAAAGTATTTATAGACCCAATCAATGCACAGATTCCCATTTTGGAAATAAAACCACGAAAGCATCCTGGCAGATTGTGCAGCAAATGAGGAAGAAAAGACATTTTAAAAAATCTTTTAAAATGAAATGATTCAATTTTTTCAATCAATTATATTTTTTAAATTAAGATAATTTTTTTTCGTGTCAGGAGAGACTTGAGAAACTGCAAATCGCTTGTGGTGTGAGGGAATTGGCCATCTGCAAGGACGTTGCCCAGGGGATGCCCAGATGTTTTGATGTTTTTACCATCCTTGAGGGAGGCTTCTCTCATATCCCCGCATGGAGCTGGAGCTGATAGAGGGAGCTCATCCACGCTCTTCCCGGGTTGGATTTGAACCAGCAACCTTTAGGTCAGCATCCCAACCTTCAAGTCATCAGTCCTGCCAGTACAAGGGTTTAACCCACTGCACCACTGGGGGCTCCAAGATGATAATGATTGTTGTTATTGTTGTTATTATTACCTGACTTTCTCCATGGAATGGGGTGGAAAACAACATATTAAATATAAGACATACCATCAGTTAAAAACACAGGACATCAGTTTAGATAAACATATAAAATCCATACATGTGAAAACAATCCTTAGATATGTTTAACATGTATAAGACCACTCACTGAGAGCTATGAATAGCTGCAAGATGAGTGAGCTAAATCGACAGTTCAAATCTCACCTTTACCTAAACTCACAAAGCAATGATTATCAAAGAATTTGTGTAACATGTTTTGGTAATTCACAAAATAATTTTAAGTAATCTATGTACCATATAAAAGTAATGTGAAACTCTGCTAAGTAAAGTGTGCTTTTAAAAATTTGCTTGCTTAGTTTGATCTGCATTTTCTCTCTCGACTATAAGCATGAAAACTGAGAAAACCTCAGCAATACTTCATTTTTTAACTCATCTACTTAAATTAACATTGAGAGCAAATTTTGAAAGTTTATCAAGAGTTCATTAACTCCTTTCCCTTGGAGAAATTATATTACACTGGCTTTTGCAGGGTATGCATATTGTGAAGGTGGATGTTGGGAGAAACCAATGAAATTTCCCAACAGCACAGCTCTGTGAATACAAACCCAATTCGTTCTGTATATTAAAGCATTTCCCAGACCTCCTGTAAATCTTGGCACATTCATCCACTTCTGCTGAGGAGATAATCAAAAGGAAACAAGAATGCAAAAGGTGGAAGTTTTCACTGAAAGGACTGTTTATATCGATCTCTCCTGCTATCTAAACCTGGAATCATTCCACTGAAATAAGTGGAAGAATTCCCGATTTGCACGGATGAAATGAAGATAATAATCCATTTCATAGCAGCTACCTGAACCATAGCCAAGTGGCTAACGTTCTTCTTTCAATAATGTTATGGACACCTCAAATATTAGGAAAAGAATGAACCAGAGGACGCCCTGACAACACATTTAACAAAGCTTGTGGCTTGATTTCTTTTTAACGAAACCATTTTATATCATTTTTGTTTGGGTCACTTGTGTAATTCTCTCTACCTATTGTTGGCAAGAAGCCTAGAAGAACAAAAAGGAAAAGGGAAATGAGCAATACCAAAACATGAGGGAAAAAGTGTGACCAAATATATATCATCTCCTGTTTTCCAGCCTAGTATCAAAATCATTGGGGAATCTCTCTGGATCTGATATGTATGTTCCTGCTCCCCTGTGAATACTGCGTAGTTTGTACACAGAGTACAGCAAAACAACACAGCTCTGTATCTTCTCCAGCCTCAGAGAGGCTATGCTCCCCGTGTCTCTTTCAAGCCTTATTCACAACTTGTTGCAGCCACACCAATCAGGTTGGTGCAACACCTTCAAACACAAAGATAAAAAAGAGGTGCAATGTTTTCCTTTGGTTGGTTTGCATTCTGACCACATTGCATATGTATTTCCTTCTCCTCCCATGTGATTTGCTTTCACTTCTGGCAAAAAGCTTTAGGCAACAGAATGCTTTCAGGTGCCACACACAAGAATGTTATGACTTGGGCTGCTCTCTCCTTTCCTTCATTCAAACCTCTTGAAAGTATCATATAGGCACAGCCCTACAACAAGGTGGGTGGGTTTGGCAGCATCAAACAGTCAATATATTAGTGTTGGGGTATCATGTTTTCTGACTCTCCATAGCTTTCAGACAGCATACACTGTCTCATTTTAAAAAGAGTACGTACGTCTTGGGTCGCAAAACCACCATTTTGCCATGATGTGCAAGCCGGTATGTAGTGCTTTGAGGAATAACCACACTTTGAAATCCTGACAAAAAAAGATTGCTCAAGACACAGTTTGTCAATTTGGATATCTCAGTGAATGGTTCTTTCAAGCCAGATGTGAGAGGGCAAGGGGATAATGATGACTCATTTTGCTTTTCTCATACGCATATTCACACTGTAACACCTCTTTAACAGATTGATTAGGGTGATCTGAAAGTACAGGCAGTCCCCAAGTTATGAACAATGAACCTCAGGACTGAAGATGAAGGCAAGGATTTTGAGAAACTCCCCTGTGACAATTACATTTTTTAAATAATAGAGAATTTAAATGGAATAAAATCATGTACATCCAGAGATTTGGATGAAATCAATCAATCAATCAAGCTTTTAATTAAAACTTTTAATTAAAAAATAACTTGGCATCACAATAAACTAGTGTCAATGCTTATCATACCTTCAAGTGAATAATAATATAATAATAACTTTATTTTTATACCCCGCCCCATCCCCAGAGGGACTCAGAGCGGCTTACATGGGGCCATGCCCGACACAATAATACAATAACAGCAATAAGACAATAAAACAAATTTCGCATCAATAAAGCATCGACATCAGTAAAACAGTCCTAAAAGTCAGCATACAGCATAAAATGTTAAAAATGGGAGGCTAAAACACGGATCTGGGCCAAAGTGCAGAAAACTTCAACATGGGAGAGAGTAGTTTCAAAGCTAAAATAGTCAATAAAGTGCAAAGTAATAATGGCCAGGCATCCTATTGTTGAATGGGCAGATAGATCAAACCTACAATGATTAACCCTCGAAGGCCTTTTGGAAGAGCCAGGTTTTTAGGCTCTTCCGGAAGGAGAGTACGGTAAGTGAATGACAACAAAGCACATGATGCTGTCTAAAAGTGAAAAAAGTAAAACCAAGGATTAAATATCTGAATGTACTGAGAACTGCTCCCCTTACCAATAACTATGTACAAATTTTACATTGAAATTACTCTCCATATCTACAGGCTTTGCATTCACTGATTCAATTAAAAGTAATTTCTGAAATCAACCCCAAATTCTGCATTGCACCAAGCACTATGCTGATGTATAGGCAAGGCATATCCTGATATATCCACCCACCATTTCATAGATCCTTTGGCTTTCTCCAGGACTTGTTTGAGTGGTTCACCACCAGGTTGGACCCCATTTTATTACACCACTATAACTGGATTTATGCATCCATAGGTTTTGGCATCTACAGAGGGTCCTAGAAACAAACCCTAGTGGATATATATGCATATGTATCTACTGTCAATATTACAACAGGACGTAAAAGACAATAAAGACCTATAGACAGTTTGCAAAGCATCTTTTATAATGTAAACTGGGACTAGAGACACATTTCATTTAACATTTCACACATTGGGGGGGGGGGGGGTTATGTGGCAAAGATAATTCAAAACAAAGAGCATTAAAACTAAGTTTATATCCCTGATTTTGGCTAAAGTATGTATTTCAGAAACACAGCAGGAACATTCAGCCTTTGTCACAAAGATATGGCACACTTAAAATATATGTTTTGCACCAGTTACAGATCCTAGTAGAAAAACAGGAAGAATAAATTTAGACACTGGCATCATAATGATCAGATTCAATGAATCTCATCCATCATCTTGGTTTAACTATTTAGTGCATAGAAGTCATCCCAGACTTTCCAAATTGGTGATGACAAATGTGGACTTTCTTATGCTCTGGTACTCCACAGACTACAAAATTATAGAAAGTTATATATGGTTCTGACTGATGCACACAACTGAATTCCTTGGATGGAACTTTGGGAAAATACAAAGACCCTGTTATGTGTATTGTCTGTATTTATGGCTGTGTGTGGTTAGACAATTGCTCTGTGGAATGAGATAAAGTAGTTTTTGTTCTTCCTTTCCACTCTTTTTCCACCCAGTGATCAACGAAAAATGTTCCCACAGTGGGACTCACTCAAACAACTATTTTCCATAAGCATTTCCTATTTTTTATTGTCAGTGTCCATCGCCAGTGGCACAGCGTGTTAAAGCGCTGAGCTGCTGAACTTTCGGACTGGAAGGTCGCAAGTTCGAATCTGTGGAGCAGAGTGAGCACCCGCTGGTAGCCCCAGCTTCTGCCAGCCTACCAGTTTGAAAACATGCAAATATGAGTAAAGTGTTCCCTCCCTACTTTGCAGTTCACTTTTCGCTCCTTCACTGCTTCGTGTTTTTTTCTGAGCGGTGGCACTATTCTGGATGCCGACGAGAGGGAGGCGCATGCGCAAAAGGGAAACTGGCAGGCGTCAGAGAAGATGGCGCCAAGAAGAAGCGCAGGAAGAAGGCTTGCGAAGGGGAGAAAGGCCACCTAACTACTAATATAATATGTAAATATTGAAATAAATATAGTGCCCCTATTTTGTGGATTTTCACTGTAGATCAATAGGTACTGCTCCAGCGGGAAGGTAATGGCGCTCCATGCAGTCATGCCGGCCACATGAACTTGGAGGTGTCTACAGACAACGCTGGTTCTTCGGCTTAGAAATGGAGATGAACACCACACTCCAGAGTCGGACATGACTGGACTAAATGTCATGGGAAAACCTTTACCTACTTATCCTTGCCAGTGATGACCATGTAGCACAGTTATTATCTCAATAAGTCCCCTTTTTCCTAGTGCAACCCTTGAAGCTACACACATATCTCATTGTATGAGAACACTGTTTCCCCAATGAAGGGAAGGGAAGCTTGCCCCCTTCTCCAAAGAAACTCATGAGTTCTCCATGCATGCCTGCCTGCACATGACTTCAAGAACACTCTTCCCAAACTGAATAATAATAATAATAATAATAATAATAATAATAATAATAATAATAATAATATAGTGTATTTTAACTCTATTCTAAGGGGTTTCTTTGCCTTTCTCAATTATGATCTGGTTTACGTAATATATTTTGGGTAGTGGAGAAGAGAGAAAATTACGGGACTTTATGAATCTTTATAAGCATTTGCCCACACAAAGAGTAGGAAAAATATAATGAATTCCATCATTTCCAAAAGATTCACTTAAGATCCTGCAGTTGTAGATTTCTTCGAGGGCTAAGTTGTACTTCATTTTAGATAGATGCAAGGAATAAATTTCTCATTTTTACAAGTGAGATGTTCTCTTTGTCAAATTCACATTTAAAACTATGTGGGTGTCCAAATTCTTCTAGATAACTCCTACACTTTCATTCTCACAATCAACTGCTACCCAGATAATACAGCTATCAAAAACTACCCACATGATTCATGGTTTCAAGCATAGATGTTCTTTCCTTGCGGTCTCACATCAAATGATGAGAGTTCCTTCTCACATCTTCTGCAGTATATATCCTTCTTTTTATACTACCACAGAACAAATACAAACAGCAAATGTTATCTCACATACATAGGAAATACCATGACAGCTAAATAACATAATAATCATTTGGGCCAGGAAACTGAGGGAACAAATCCATTCTCATTTGGATCCAGGTACAGTTAACAGCTGTATCTAATGTTGGTAAAGTCACCAATGACATGACAGTACCACAGTCATTTGAGCGGCATAAAAATGTGCCCTTGGCCATCTGAAAAGAAGTTTTACTGGCTATGCTGGTATATGCCACAAAGAAGATTCTGGCCTCTTACTACGCTTAGCATGACAAACCTTATTTGCTATCACCTAAAAGAGATGTAGTACATATCATATCAAGGAAGCCAAAGAAGACCTTAAGATCATGACCCGGGGGGAGGGGGGGGGCTAGTACAATGTATCTAGATGCTGTTTTATGTTTTGATATCTTAATGTTAATAGTTTTAAATTCTATTTATATGTTGATTGTTTCTATTGATTTTATGTTATGTGTTATTTGCTTTGTATAATGAGGCATTGAATTTTTGCCTAAATGTATGTTGTAAGCTGCTCTGAGTCCCCTGTAGGGTGAGAAGAGCGGGATAGAAATGATGTTAATAATAATAATAATAATAATAATAATATCTTTAGAACAAGAGCTTTGTATGAGCTAAAGATCTATACAAAAAAGTTAGCTTCAGCTTGATCATTTTATTTATTTTATTTATTTCATTTATTTCATTTTATCTCTACCCCATCTTTCTCCCCATGGGGACTCAAAGTGGCTTACAATGACATGACACAACACAATAAATTAAAAAACATGGTAAATACAAAACTTAAAAACCTGTTAAATATTTGTGTAATGAACACAAAATACAGTTAAAATACAATAAAAATACTATACTCTTACAGTTAAAATTACATTTAAACATAAATATCCTCTCCAACTCCCACCTTTATCCTTTCTGCAGCAGTATGCACATAGAATCACAGAGTTGGAAGAGACCTTGTGGGCCATCCAGTCCAACCCCATGCCAAGAAGCAGGAAAATCACATTCAAAGCACCCCTGACAGATGGCCATCCAGCCTCTGCTTTAAAGCCTCCAAAGAAGGCGCCTCCACCACACTCCGGGGAAGAGAGAGAGTTCCACTGCCGAACAGCTCTCACAGTGAGGAAGTTCTTCCTCATGTTCAGGTGGAATCTCTTTTCCTGTAGTTCGAAGCCGTTGTTCCACATCCTAGTCTCCAGGACAGCAGAAAAGAAGCTTGCTCCCTCCTCACTATGACTTCCCCTCACATATTTATATACGGCCATCATGTCTCCTCTCAGTCTTCTCTTCTGCAGGCTAAACATGTCCAGCTCTTTTAGCCGCTCCTCGTAGGGCTTGTTCTCCAGACCCTTGATTATTTTAGTTGCCCTCCTCTGGACACATTCCAGCTTGTCAACATCTCCCTTCAATTGCCGTGCTCAGAATTGGACACAGTGTGATTCCAGGTGTGGTCTGACCAAGGCAGAATAGTAGGGTAGCATGACTTCCCTGGATCTAGACACTATGCTCCTATTTATACATCCTTCATCCTCCCCCAAATGCCTGATCAGAAAGACATGGGGCCATCCTGGTCTCTCTTGAGAGGGAGTTCAAAAGTCTGGGAGCAGCCACCGAAAAGTTCCTCTCCCTTGTTCCCACAAAATGTGCTTGAGCAGGTGGCGGGACAGAGAGGAGACCCTTCACCAGAGGATTGTAGATTTCCAATAGGCTAATAGAGAGAGATACAATCCTTCAAGTAATCTGGACCCAAGCTGTATGGGACTTTATAGGTCAAAACCAGCACTTTGAATTGTGCCCCGAAATTGGTTAACAGCTGCTGCAACAGGGGTGTTGTCTGCTCACTGTAGCCAACCCCAGTTAATAATAATAGTGGCCACTGCTCTTTGGACCATGGCTAAGAGTCCCTCTTAAGGCATCCCTAAACATGTTTGGGCCCACAAGCTCCCACATGTTGCTAATCATGATTGACAGCCCTTTAGAGGGGAGCTGGCTTGGGTTGTTGCCTAGAATTACAAAAAATACTACAAAAACATTCAGGAAGCCACTGCACAAGACCACCAAATTGCAGTCAAGCTGGTGTTTGTCAGCTGAGCCAAAATCACAAGATAAAAAGCAAGAAGAATTTGCATGAACCTATCAAATGACTTGCCAATTTCATTTCCTATGTAGCCACCCTTAGAATGCTCACGGATCTGCTGACCAGAAGAATAGCTGAAATTCCCTGCAATGGTGAATTGTACACTGGACACCAAGAAAACAAAAACACCCAAATCCGCCACAGCAGACAAGTGCCGACTGCAGATTTGTTACACTGTAAAATGTTTGTCTAGAAAGGCCCTAAATTGTTCCCCAGGGTGGCAGCCAACACACATCAAGCTGTCTGTGTTTACTGGCACTACATATATTTGGAGCAATTTTGTAGTGAAATAGCCAAGGCTGGTACCTGACGTTCACACATTCCTGCAAAAAGTTGGGTGCCGTCCCTGGGGGAGTCTCTGTGATGTCAATTGCAAAGAGTCTCTCTTCATTCTTCTCCCCTTCTCACGACATTCTGAACAAACTGTTAAGAGCGCAATTTACAGGTCTCACAACCTGAAGCACTGAACAGCTGTCAGGCACCTATGATGATGGAGCCCCGACCCAAACAATCTGCTTCTCACTTCTATAGGAGACATCAGAAGCAGTAACACCACCAACTCACTGAAGATCAGTCAATGCACAGCTTCTGGCAGTGCATTGCCAAGGGCCATTATAATTAGTAACCGTGGACGTGGCCAAGTCTCCTTGCAATAACTTTGGAGTATTTTCACCCACAGCCCGATAAGCCAAAAAGCCATCTGTCTAGCTGGAGAGCAGGAATGAAACACCTACTTGCCAAATATCTCTATTAAGCTCATTTTGCCACCAACCCAGCTGTAAAAATTGAGACAGAGGTTCCAGATAGGATGTGTTAATGAACCACCTCTACACAACAGAACTGGACAGAATTTCTCTAAAAAGCAAACCAAGAAAAATGAGTATGAGGTACACTTGGTTTCTCTAAAGAAAAAGAAAGAAAATAAATTTTCTCATTTAGTACCGGCTGCAAAGGCACAGAGCAGAACACCACCAACATGGACAACAATATTGTAAATCTTTGCAGACACACGTTAAACCAGGCAGAGGAATCATGAAGCCTATCCTTCTGCCCCTCAAAACCTACACACAATTCAGTTATTTTGTGAACTGGGTTGGCTTCCATACTGTAGAATTAATGCAGTTTGACACTCCTTTAACTGCTTTGGCTTAATATTATGGAATTCTGGGATTTCTAATATGATGATGTATCAGGACTATTGGGCAGAGAAGGCTGAAGACCTTGCAAAACTACCATTCTCATGATTTCAAACTGCATTAATTCCACAATGTAGATCAATGTTTCTCAACCTGGGTGTCAGGACCCCTGGGGGGGGGGGTTGCAAGGGAGGGTGTAAGAGGGGTCACCAAAGACCATCAGAAAATATATATTTCTGATGGTCTTAGGAACGCCTTTGGCAGAAAAGGTTAAGTGTAGATGAACTACAACTCCAAAACTCGAGGTCAATGCCCACCAAACCCTTCCAGTTGATCATGAGGGTTCTGTGTGGGAAGTTTGGCCTAACTGTATCATCGGTCAGGTTCAAGGGGTTCTTTGATTGTAGGTGAACTATAAACCTCAGCAACTACAACTCCCAAATGTCAAGGTCTATTTTCCACAAACCCCACCAGTGTTCACATTTGGGCATGTTGAGTATTTGTGCCAAGTTTGGTCCAGATCCACCATTGTTTGAGTCCTCAGTTCTCTCTGGATGTAGGTGAAGCACAACTCCAAAACTCAGGGCCAATGCCCACCAATATTTTCTGTTGGTCATGGGAGTTTTGCGTGCCAAATTTGGTTCAATTCCGTTGTTGGTGGAATTCAGAATGCTTTTTAACTATAAATCTCAGCAACTACAACTCCCAAATGACAAAATCAATTCCCCCCAATCCCATCAGTATTCAAATTTGGGCGTACTGGGTATTTGTGCCAAATTTGGTCCAGTGAATGAAAATAAATTTCGCATAGCAGATATATGCATTACAATTCATAACAGTAGCAAAATTACAGTTATGAAGTAGCAACAACAATAAATTTATGGTTGGGGGTCACAACATGATGAACTATATTAAAGGGTCATGGAATTAGAAAGGTTGAGAACCACTGATGCAGATGCTGCCTCGAAGGCTTTCTTCTGCTTATGTCTGTGGCTCAAAGCTCAGGGAGGTAGTCCTTTATTAGTGTAAAATCTGGAGACAACTCCAGATTTTAAACAACTATTCATGATAGATACTGGTCTTCACATCTTCTTTGAGAACAATATTACAGAGGCCATTAATCTCACTACATCATCAGAAGTACATTGGTTCTCTTTCTCCAATGTTTCAATTCCCCCCTCTACATTCCAGATTGGCACACTCTCTACACAAGAGAATACATAGACACAAATTGACCATTAAAAATGGCACTATTCAAAAACTAGTCACAGAACATTTCAACTAAACCTGGACCTACAATAAGGGATTTAAGGGGTTTAAGGGATGTGGTCCTTGAACAAAGAAATTACAAAGAAACAGTAGACGGATAAACAGCTGAATTAAGTTATATCCACAAATTCCAGTACATTGGCAGAGCTATGAACAAAGACAATGGCTTCATGGCACTACATACATTAATACAAGAGTCCTCAATACTGCACATATAACAAAAGTAATCTGCTTTCTCGGAGAGAGTTTTGAACCCAGAGAAACTTAAGTTTCGGTCAGAGGATTTGTTGTTTTCACTGACTACTAACTGACTACTTATTATAAAGTTCTGAAAGATCAGTAACGCCTCATCCAGCTTTTTGAAAATTGAGGGCAAGGGATATGGTTTGCAGCTTTCTGGATCTTATTATAACATATCTTACTCCCACAACTTTATAAATATGTTTTATGGCTGAGACCCTAATATCACACAGTACAGCAGCCAAAGAAGTAGATTTATATCCTCAAAAGCTCATGCTAATTTTTTTTCCTGTGTTATCATTTGAGAAACTGCAAGTTGCTTCTGATGTGCAAGAATTGGCTGTCTGCCAGGACGTTGCCCAGGGGACACCTGGATGTTTTGATGTTTTTACGACCCTTGTGGGAGGCTTCTTTCATGTCCCCACATGGAGTTGGAACTGATAGAGGGAGCTCATCTGCTCTCTCTCCCCAGGTTGGATTCGAACCGGCAACCTTCAAGTCAGCAGTCCTGCCAGCACAAGGGTTTAACCCACTGCACCACTGGCTAAAATAAAAAGCAATTAGTCTTCAAGTGTTGCCACATTTCCTTTTTTCATCTCCTCCTCTTTTTTATTTATGTGAAAAAAGCCAGTAGCTTTTATCTCATCCAATGGGGAAATTATGAGAAACGCTAGCATTTTCAACTCCCTCACCACATTACTTCCTACTGATCCCATTCAGATGTGCTCATTTATAGTAACCAAAGAAAGGATCACATAGAAAGCTATTTCAGTGAAAAGTATTAATGGAATTGATTGCATTAATGATGTTGTTTGCATTATTTGTATGTGTTGTAATGTGAGTATTGTGATATCAACACCTTGTGCCAATTCTACAAACTTATATAATTATTTTCACAACTAACACATGACTAGGGTGTATGTCTTTTTGATGTGGGTAAGACACTAAACCACCCAGTTAGTGTTCAGTGCATTCATTCAGGGGAGGTTTGAAAAAGAGAAGTCTGAAGTTTTATTCATGAGATCTATAGGCAAGGTCAGAAAAAGGTCCTCTTTTAAAAACCCAGGGTAGTGGTTGCCAATCAATGTAGATAACATTTAGCTAAACAGACCCAATGCTCTTAGTGTAGAGCAGCTCCTATGGGCTTATGCTTGGGAAGCTCAATTTGACAGGTAAGGAAAGACATACCACTCAAACCAAAGATGAAAGCGATCACTTTTAGTGATGCCCCTAATTTAATCAGAAATGCATGAAATCCTAACTCCTTGTGGAGGCATCAATCTCACTCTTTTTAAGACATTCACTTATCTTTTTCTTTTTAAGATAACCTCTCTGGCATTCCCTCCACAGGTCCAAACTGCACCTCAATCAACATATTTACAAATTAATATCTCACATGTTAATGTCCAATAATAATAATATAAAAATAACTTTATTTTTGTACCCCGCCTCCATTTCCCCGAAGGGACTCGGGACGGCTTACATGGGGACAAGCCCAATCAACATAATTAAAATATAAAATATAGCATACTAGGTACATACATAGTACATAGTAAGTACATAGACAATAATATAAAAACAAAATAAAACAAGACCATTATAGCAAAAATAAAACAACCACCACACAATTTCAAACATGGGGTCAATGTTTTCAATATATCATGATATTTTGGTGCTAAATTCGTAAATACAGTAATTACAACATAACATTACTGTGTATTGAACTACTTTTTCTGTCAAATTTGTTGTATAACATGATGTTTTGGAACTTAATTTTTAAAATAATAACCTAATTTGATGTTTAATAGGCTTTTTCTTAACCCAAGATATTATCCAAGATATTCACTTATCCAAGGTTCTGCTGGCCCGTTTAGCTTGGATAAGTGAGACTCTACTGTTATTATTATTACAGTAGAGTCTCACTTATCTAAGCTAAACGGGCTGGCAGAAGCTTGGATAAACAAATATTTGGATAATAAGGAGGAATTAAGGAAAAGCCTATTAAACATCAAATTAGGTTATGATTTTACAAATTAAGCACTAAAACATCATGTTTTACAACAAATTTGACAGAAAAAGCAGTTCAATACACAGTAATATTATGTTGTAATTACTATATTTACGAATTTAGCACCAAAATATCATGATATATTGAAAACATTGACTACAAAAATGGCTTGGATAATCCAGAAGCTTGGATAAGCGAGGCTTGGATAAGTGAGACGCTACTGTATTATTACTTCTTATTCGCCTCTCCTCGTGGCTTGAGGCGGGTCACAGCAAAGTCAAAACACACAAACATTGCAAAAATTTTATAAACACACAAATTAAAATGAAGTTCTATAAAAGATACATATTAAAACGTTTTCTATAAAATACATATTAAATACACAGGACAGAGATTAAAACAGAAGACACGAGTTTAAAAATCATGTTTAAAATTGGCTAAGTAGGCCTGCCAGAACAGATAGGTATTTAAGGTAAAGGTTTTCCCCTGACATTAAGTCTAGTCATATTCAACTCTGGGGGTTGGTACTAATCTCTATTTCTAAGCCAAAGAGCCGGCGTTGTGCGTAGACACCTCCTAGGTCATGCATGGAGCGCCTTTACCTTCCCACCGGAGCGGTACCTATTGATCTACTCACATTTGCATGTTTTCGAACTGCTAGGCTGGCAGAAGCTGGGGCTGACAGCAAGAGCTCACCCCGCTCCCTTTCGGTCAGCAAGTCGATAGCTCATTTAGCTACGATGTAATACTCTGTGAGAAGGTTGGTGTTTTGATCAGTGAGGGGTGACATTTTTATTCTTCAAGAGCAATAATATGTTTACTTGCAAGCCCTTTCTATAGAATCTGATGCTGCTTCAGGATAATTCAGATGCCCTTTGCGGTAGATGCAAATGGGTTGTCTCAAAGTAATTGATTCTCCCAAGCCTTGTTACAGGCCTGAAGCACACAAGAGTAACTGCCTGCCATAACTAGTTTTGGAGACAGAAAGTTAGCAGCATCGAGTCCCATACCATTACATACACTAAGGAATTATGTCCTGTTTGTCCCCCACCTAAATAAAGAAAAACTCTAACATCAGTACGAAATGGACAATTTTGTGATGAAGGATGAAAATTGAAACCTACAAGCATCCCCAGACACCCATTTAGTTTTTCCTCGCTGGGGTCTTAAATCATTCTTATGACTGTTTGGAGAAAATAAGTTTTCACATGGAACGAAGTAGCCAATCTCTAGAGAAATGTGCTCCCTACCTTGCTGATTACTACAACAGCTTTGTTCGAGTCAGTAATGGTTTTATACATTTTAATGCAGATTTCTGGGAAAGAAGAAAGGAGAAAGTGCCTATTTTAACAAGGCTCTCTCAGTGATTATTTGAAAGCACTTGAGAGAAGACACGCAGAAATAAAACAGAGGGTGCTAAAAAAGCTGTCATTTTCCCCCTATAAGTAAGCAAGCATGTCTTATACCAACTGTTATTAATCCCACCTTTCCTGTCAAATAACCTCATTATGAATGCATCAGCACAATGTCACCGCTGTGTCCCTCTGGGATACATATGTAATTGAAACTTCAAAGTCACTTAGGAATGATTGTTTTATCCTGATAAAAAGGCACTAAGTTTAGATTCTAAAAATGGATACAGCTATGAATGTTGTAAGAAAATAAACTTTAGTCTGAAAGATGTAAAGTTTTACTGAAGGGGGGGACACAAGTTTCTAGTTCTCATGCTGCTCAACACAAAGTGTAAAAACTGAGTTGTGTAGTGGAAAGCACTGCTAGAAACATCAAGTTAAAACTATCTAGTTAACTTGAAAATTTACCATAAAGACCATCTGCCTAGAAGAAAATTTCAGCTGCCACAATACTGTACTATTATTATTATTATTATTATTATTATTATTATTATTATTATTATTATTATTATTATTATTATTTCATTTCTATCCCACTTTTCTCTTGTGGATGGGATTCAAAGTGGCGTACAATATATAAAATTCATACAAATACATCCAATCACAATACATAATCAGTTAAAACATCATATCCCGATATAAAAAACCCAATTAATATACCAAATAATTTTTTTAAAAAACTTGCAGAAAGCACCATTTTAAAGATATCCATAACCTCCAGTTACTGAAGTTTTTTGTCAAATATTATCAAAATATTATCCTTCATCTGGGATGGCCTGGCTCCACAGAATGGTTTTAAGTTGCGAATGAAAGGCCAGTAAGAAGGGGGCCAATCGTGCCTCATTAGGGAGGGAGTTCCAAAGCCACGGGGCTACTACCGAAAAGGCCCTCTCTTTTTTGGATCTTTGACACATGCACATTGAAACCTATTCACAATTATTTGGGAGCAGTTCCTTTGAATAAAATTTGCAATGCTTGCCAGTACATGTCCATAGGAGAATGCTGTAAGATATTCACAAAGGCTATTCTACTTTGGAAAAAAAATAATGAGGTGAATAATGGACAAAGGTAGGTAAGCGAACCTGAACCTGATTCCAATCGTCTTCCTTTAAGGACTGCATCAAATACAAAGCACACATAAAGATGCACTTTGTCTATAAAATGCCTACCAGCATAATGCCTTTACCCAGTAAATGCTAGGAAGCTCTGTGGTACATTTGCCTTTTAAAACAAAAAAATGTTCATTCTTTTCTTGAGTATGTGATACTTAGGCTCTCATTTGGATGAAGGGTTTGCTATATTCCATGTTTTCAGGTATCCATAAAGGGTCTTGGAACATATCCCCTGGCACATATAGGGGTTATACTCCACTTTCCTGCAAATTTTAATGAGACAAAAAGTAGGATGTGTACTGATTTAATCTCGTTCTTTGCTTCCTTTCACATCCAATCCACTTTCTGCTTTCCTGGAATCTAGATATGTTCAGGAACCAAATGCAGATCTGTTGAATGAACCCTGAGTTTAAGGCTGGGGGCAAGCTATTGCTCAGTAGCAGAGCACAAGCTTTGCACGTGTAAAGTTTTTCAATAATTCAATCTTTTAAAAAAGGATTAGGTACAAACCAAGTGAGGGGAGATTTTCTTCATGACATTCTGGACAGGATGTGTCACTTAGAGTAGATAATCTTTGGCTAGAAAGACCAAACAGCTGATCTGCTATGAAGACAACTTCATATGTTGCATTAATGTGCATCAGCAGGATGTGCAATTCGTAAACACAACAACCACACATAGTTTGGATCTAGTAGTGATTTTCCTGCCCCAGGAATAGGGGTGGAGGGCCACATGAAACCATCTAGACACTTCTGCTCTGGTTGAAGGGGGATATGATTTACTGTTAAAACAAACTGTAACTATCAAGCTATACTCTGGAGGAGAATCATCCCCCTGAGATATGTTGTCATTGTTTTTGACAGGAAAATGCAGGAAAATTTGAGTAGTTGTTCTGAGACAATATAAAAAGAGTTGATGACTTGCAAGCTGTCCCTGAGTCATTTAGTTCCTACCCTGCCTATAAAGAATGTGAAATGATGGGGCAGTGTTTTCTTCTCATTGAGTTACTCACAAATGACTTTTTAAAACGATATTATAATCATATAATACGATATAGAACAGAAATGACCAAGTTCCTAGGGCTGTTGATAGCTACTCCAACTTGGTGTGGATGAAAAAAAAAACTGATCTAACCTTCCTACCTATATGAAGGAGACCTCAGTGGCGCATTGGGTTAAACCCTTGTGCCGGCAGGACTGCTGACCAGTAGGTCGGTGGTTCAAATCCGGGGAGAGTGTGTGAGCTCCCTTTGTCAGCTCCAGCTCCCCATGCAGGGAAATGAGAAAAGCGTCCCACAAGGATGGTAAAACATCAAACATCCGGGCATCCCCTGGGCAATGTCCTTGAAGATGACCAATTCTTTCACACCAGAAGCGACTTGCAGTTTCTCAAGTCGCTCCTGACACCAAAAAAAAAATCATTTAAATGTATAAAATTTCCTTGTTTTTAAGAAAACTATAGAGTATAAATAATGTTAGCAGCAACAACAACACCATTCTTCAGGCCAATTTGCGTGGTAAGACCAATGGAAAGAGAGCTAATTCAGCAAATCTATTAAAAGTCACTTTGCCTGAGTAATCTTTTTTTAAATTCTGATTCTGGTCTCTCTGGTTTGCAGCAGATAAATGAAATGATCAGGTAAGTAGTTTTATACTGGACAAATATCTTCCTTATAAGGATTCTGCATTACTTAACCGGTCAACATACTGACTTTACTTGCCAGCTTACAAAGGGTCAAGGGAGACGGAGCATCTTCAGTTAGAAAATGGCACGGCAGTTAAGTGTGTTTAACAGCTGGAGCCAAAAACATTCTGGCTTCACTTTATTAATTTTATTCTGAACTACTGTGGTTTTTCTTTTTAATGCTCTACCTTCGCTCCATTATTATCCTACAACCAAGTAAGATGGTTGAAAGCAATTACAGCCTATAAAATGGAAAAAGAAGCAGCATTCAGCGGCAACATTAACAATCTGGCAGGAAGAACAAATAGAAAGAGGATCAGTATTCTGCTATTCAAAGGAAGAGTCAGAATAAGAAAGAAGCATCTCTCAAGACAACTAGAAAAGTTTGCTCTTCATCTTCCATCACTTTCCACCTCATTCTTTTTTTGTTCTTTTTCTTTCCTCTTTTCCCCCTTTTTTCTTAGAATTGAGAAAGAAAGCTTTGTGTGTATGTGCATGTTTGTGTTTAGGTGTAGGACATAGAGAAGGAAGGAGCAATGAGAACCTTACAAAATGCCTTTGAAAATAATTGCCGGATGTCATCTATTTGTTTCTGGTAACTGTGCTGGTGCTCTACTAAAGAGATAGTAATACAGCAACAAAGATGCTGGGCTTTTCACCTACACATGGAAATTCTTTGGTGCTATTATAGGATGCCCTTTTTTATATGCCAATGTTCACAAACATAAGTTACTTGTTTTGGCTCTACTTTGAAAATGTGCAATCCTGACGGAGAGACATGTTCTCACTACCATCATGTTATAAAAAGAAATGTTGCAAAGAATCAAATGCTCTGTATACTATAAGGGCCAAGCTAGAAGCCACAGATCTGAGACAAAATGATGCTGAAAAAGATATACTTTGGATGTGCTATGGCGATTTAAATGAGTAAAATTAATGTGTGTTTTCTGGAGCATGAAAACCAAAGCAATGGGAAACCTGAACAGCCATAGGATCGTACAGGCACATGAGTTTATCATTCTGTCTTTCTCTCTTTTTGCAAAATCACAAAACAATTACCACTCAGAAGCTGCTTTGTGATTTTCAAGAGAAACCCCATGTGAGCTGCTTTGAAAGTGCAAATCACAAGAGGTGATTTTGGTCCACATTCTGGCAGGACAGACTTGAACCACTCCTTCAATTCTTTTGAGTAAGGCTGTATAGAATCAGTAAACGATAAAAAATATTAGAAAGATACCACATTTTGAGTGTGTATGTACAGGAAAAAATGGCCAAAATCTAAATCTACTACATGAATCCGTCAACAAATCAGCATGTCACATTTCCAAGACACAAATAATCAGCTGAATGTTATGAGAATCTCATTGTAGCTACTCCATATAGTCTAGCTACTCTCAATGCCAGGATTACCTAAGCTTAAAATGATAAACATTTCCTGATCATCTTTTTAAAAAATCAGCTGGGGATTTTTTTAAAGTTGTGTCGGAGGCAAGTTGAGAAAATACTGCGAGTCACTTCTGGTGTGAGAGAATTGGCCGTCTACAGAGACATTGCCCAGAGGATGCCTAGATATGTTACCACCCTGTGGGAGGCCTTTCTCATGCCCCCGCAAGCTAGAACTGACAGACAGGAGCTCGCCCTGTCTTGCAGATTCGAACTGGCAACATTCAGGTCAGCAACCCAACCTTCAGGTCCACAGTTCAGCCGGCACAAGGGTTTAACCCATTGCACCACCACAGCTCAGCTGGGAAATGAAACACCAGTTTTGAAAGAACTTGCTTTTTCTTGGACAATTTGTTTCACTTCAAGCCATTCTTAAAGGGAATATTTTTGTTACCCACTCTAGTGTTGTAACTTCATCTCTGCTGCTTTTCTTTTATTAATCTTCATATGTAGTTCCCTTTTTTCAGCAGTGGCTTTTCAAATACCAAAACCTGAACCCAAATGATAAGCAAAACCAGTTCACTTAACTACATACATTTTGAGCTACAGATGAGCTCCAGTTCATCTAAAGTTCAGGAACTAGATTTTCTGGGTATATAGTATAATAGCCCACAAAATCAATTGATTTTAACTCCAACTGACTTGAGTGAATAAAGTATCATATTTAACACTGTCAATGAATTCAATGAAATGTAAAGCACTTGCCTTTATTAGATCATTCCCACTGGGCAGTCTGTTCTGTACTGTGGGGTCTGCTTCATGTGTCTTCTTCCCATGCAACTGCTCAAAACATGGCTGCAATTCCTTCCCGAGCAAATGTCACCTGAGGAAGAGGAATGTCACCATCAGGAAGGAAGGACAACTGAATGGATCTGGCAGGTGGAAGGTTACCATGGAAGAAGCATCCTAACTATCATAATAACACAGGAAAGGATTCTTCAGCTCTTATGTGGCACGTCCTCCCCCCTGCCCGATAACATCCACTATTGACTCCCGATAAAGCTCTACAACCCATTATAAGCCCCTGATTTGTGTTAAAGAAAATCGATGAAATTTCAGAAGCAAGGAGAGAGGAGATTGCCATAAGCCAGAGAGGAACCAGGACCATTCCTTTCTTAAAGGAAGTCCCGAGGAGCAAGACTTGAAAGAGACATTTCCAAAGATAGTATCTGTCAGCAATAAAGAATATAACATAATATTTTTTCATACTGTCCATTAACAACAGTGCAATCATTACACTACAACTTCATTTATGACAATCTAGCAGAACTGATTCATTTGTACAGCAGCATTTAAGTCATAATAGGTTTATCCAGCCAACCACAACCCTAATCCTTAGGCTCTGACAAACATCTACTGCAGGAAATTTTCAGAGAACCAAAATGAATAGTGTTAACCTATGCCTCACACACAGAGAGATTTCTCAGAGTATTTTCATTAACAGCCAAATGTAGCAACACATGCAACCTGAGGGAGAATTCTTTCTGCCAAGTATTTTTCTGTACTACACTGAGCTTTTGTTCCTAGGGTACCAAAAGCCCGGATAACTGGCCAAGTTGACGGCTTCATTGGCTAAAGTGAGTTCAAACAGTTAGTCATGTTCATATACAATATTGTCCAAATGAGGTATTTTACCATGTGCAAACTTTCCATGTATTTGAAGAACTCCGGATGAAATCACTGGTCTTACTTTTCCCCCTGTAGTTGAATTGGTGGGCAATAAATCATACGTTGAAGAAAGCAGATCAACATAATTATTATTTAGATTGCCTACTGATCAAAACTTGGCAGGAAAGGAGAGACATATGCCCTGCATTTTTATCAAATCCAATCAAGACTGTTCCAAAACATTCAGTTGTCAAATTAACACACACATTCTCATTTCTATGAACAGGCAAACGCAACCACTGAAACGTCTATGTTCTGACATAACAATCCAAGCATTAGCCGCGTACCTGTGCATTTCTACTTATCTCCTCCCTCCTCCCAATTTCAGCGAAAATATTTTAACTACTTAAATCTGACATTCAAACTGTTTAAGTATATCTTAAAGTAGGGGTGGGCGTATTCCAGAGCCAGAAGGCAGTGCTGTTGAGTTGGAGCCCTAGTAGCTTGTAACAGCCTAGTACAGAGCTGTTTTCAATGACACCCAGCCATGAATAGTAAGTTATTTAGTTTATTTAGGATTATTTAGACTTACTGTATATACTTGAGTATAAGCCTAGTTTTTCAGCCCTTTTTTAGGACTAAAAAAAACAAAAAACCTCCTCGGCTTATACTTGGGTGAGGGTCTTGGTGGGCTTATATTCAGGTCGGATTATACTCAAGTATATATGGTATATTTATTATTTTTCTCTATTATTATTGGTATTGTAACATTTATTATTTTACTCTATTAATTATTATTATTACATTTATTATTTTACTCTGTTATTGTTGTTACTTTTACATTTATTTTACTCTATTTTTATTATTAATAATACATTTATTATTTTACTCTATTATTACATTTATTATTTTACTGCATTTATTATTATTATTATTATTATTACATTTATTATTTCACTCTATTATTATTAAAAGGATACATAAGCACATTTACATTGAAGAAGATGAAAATAATGATTTAATCAGAGTTGAACAGTCATATCTTAAATTACAGTTTGATGTAAAGATTCAAAAACATTTAAACTACTGATGCCTCAATTAATGTAATTTTATTGGTATTTTGGCTTATACTGGAGTCAATGTTTTCCCAGTTTTTTTGTGGTAAAATTAGGTGCCTCGGCTTATATTCGGGTTGGCTTTTACTCAAGTATATATGGTAATTTGATGATTATAAGTAGTTGAAGTGCTATATTATTTAGTGTTGTTATTGTTACATGCCTTCAAGCCAACTATAATGTATGGCAACTTTACCATGGGGTTGTCTTGGCAAGACTTCTTCAGAAGGAGTTTGCTATTGCCTTCATGGCTAAACTAGGATTTGGACCCTGCTCTCCCAGGACCCTAGTCCAAAACACATACTGGCTCGTTATTATTATTTAGGGCTATTTGGAACTAATTGAATAAATGTGGTGTTTTTAGCCTAAGAACATGGGAGCTTGAACCAAACATTGGGGGGGGGGTGCTATGAGCTTGGATGGTCAGTAATTCTCAAGGGTGGCACTGACTCCCCCTCCGGGGCCATATGCCACACAGTTATAATTCCTGGTTTAAAGGCTCTCTAAAATCTAGGTTGTAAAATCAGCAGAAGATCTCAATTGCATATTCTGATTCATAGGGAACTCTTACACATTATAATACTTTGTGACTTAAACATCATGGGAAATGGTGGTTTTAGAAAGGGGAGTATCCTTATAAAGAGGGCATCATGAGATCAAAGGGAGATCATGATTTATCAGACTGGGTTTCATAATGTGAGTAAAACATGAGTCCTATCTACCTTGATTGACCATGTCAACAATTTAAAAAATCCCTGAGTTTAAATTACATGTCTTTAGAAATAGTAATTAACTAATTGCTCAACATAGAAGAAACTATTAAATTGCACTTCTACAAATCTAACTACGAAGTGAAGGTAAAACCAGATGATCCTGGAGTCCTAGAACAGATTATGCTCAAAACTCTGAAATAATTTTAAATGATTTCAGTGAGCCATTCACTTATCTATTAATGCAGCTGCCCAAAATTTGAGAACTTATCTACATTTGATGCACTTCACAACAATCCCTAAGGAATTGTCTGAGATCATTTTTTCAGTTGCGAGCTACCATTGTATCTTCTCTGGGTCTTATCTCTCAGTCTTCACTCACAAAGATTCAGGTGGACTGGGCACAAAGCACCCTTTTATACAACAGACTGTCACACATTTTTTCATGTGATTTGAGAAAAGGGAAGGCGAGATATGAAAAGCTTGTTAGGTAGGCCACAACTGAAATTGTCACTTCAGAGAACATTCCTGTTCTATGTAATTACCATTTTTTAGTCTTTAGTCTTTCTTATGTTAGGATAATATGATTAAGGGCCCTTCCACACAGCCATATAATCAGGAATACCAAGGCAGATAATCCACAATATCTGCTTTGAACTAGGTTATTTGAGTCCACACTGCCTTATAATCCTGTTCAATATGGATTTTATACAGCTGTGTGGAAGAGGCCTAAGTTTGCCAATAAGATATTAATTCAACATATCATATGGGTGTCTAAAGAAAAATCAGATTAAAACACTATTTATATTTTACTTGCTCTATTATCCAAGGATGAACTCTCCAAAAAATAGTAAGAAACTATATGACCTTTGAACATGAATTTAATATATACTACATACAGATAAACTGGCATGGATAAGAACAACTATATTAATATTTTGCTTAGACCCAAGAAGTGCAACAGTCAATCCAAGGCAAATATTATGTCAGCTACTCAAGACAGATGACTTGATAGAATAGTTGCCTTGGATTTTGATGGAGAGGTAGGAATTCATCAGATAATTTGATTTATCTTGGACAGCTTTAAACAATACAATTTGTTCCAGAGAAAACAGTTGTCTTTGGAAAAGAGAAGGAGAAACCCTGGCCTTCCTTAAGTGGAAGATATACAGCCTTTCGGTTTCAGGACATTTGGCAACTCAAAAGTGTTACGAAGAAGCTACTGTGACATTCGTCCTATCAACATGTCTTGCCTCTTCCTGGGAAGCCAATGGTACTGAGAAGTGTCAGGGAGCTTCAAAGACTAGCTGTTAAATATTTCTCAGACTACACCTCTAAATGTATCGATTTAAAACAGGAAAACAATCATATCACTTCTTCCTTTACTAGCAGTATAATGGCAGTTCATATAAGAGAGCTACTATCAACAATATTTTCATTGTTAGCCAGATGTAGCCTACTGCCCTCAGAGTGTGAAACCCATCATAAGCAACTACAGACTATAACCCTGAAAAGAATAACACAGCCAGTTTGTTACAATGGAAAATCACTTCAGTATATAGCATTAAGAAAATCACGGAGTAGAAAGATTACATAAGACTAAACCAGCTATTTTTTAGAATGAATTCAATGTGTTAGTTACCACTATAAATGCCCTAAAGTAGTTGAGACCAGGATTTAAAAGAGCAATCACATTAAAGGTTTCCTCTTTTACAACTAAATGCCTTAAAGCAGTGGTTCTTAAAAGCAGGATCCTTCTCTCCGTCCCATGATCTTCTCAGATTCATTTGGTGGAAACAAGAGAGATTCTCAGTGGCTGATCCTAGATTTTGAAAATCCCCAAAGAAGCCAAGATGGCCCCAATTCTGTTCTTCTCTTCCATCAGAAAGTATAAATATTCTTGTATTACAAGGGTTTTTTAGAAACTGAATGATGTGCTGTGCTGATTTATGATTTCTATGGTCTTTTAATGAGTTGTAACATTTTTCATTTTTAACATTTTACTTTAAAGGTACTGTAAATGTTTTCCCCTGACATTAAGTGTGACTCTGGGTGTTGGTGCTCATCTCCATTTCTAAGCCAAAGAGCCAGCACTGTTTGTAGACACCTCCAAGGTCACGTGGCTGGCATGACTGCATGGAGAGCCGTTACCTTCCCGCCAGAGCGGTACCTATGGATCTACTCACATTTGCATGTTTTTGAACTGCCAGGTTGGCAGAAGCTGGAACTAACAGTGGGAGTTCCCCCACTCCCTGGATTCGAACCACCGACTTTTCGGTCAGCTAGTTCAGCAGCTCAGTGGTTTACCCACTGCACCACCAGATACTCTTTAGCTTTATTTTAACTTTATACATTGTTAAATTATTTTTAAATAACTTCTATATTTATATTTTTATCAATGTTTTTGCATAATTTCTCATCTGTATTGTTTGAAAATAAGTTATTAGGCATCTTGAGTCCCATTACTGGGAGAAAGGTGGAATATAAATGACAATAATAATAAAGACAACAACAACAATAACAACAGCATATGTTCAAACTGTTTTCAACTTATGCAGCCCCAATATAACCCCATCACAAGGCTTTTTTTGAGAAGGTTTGTTTTGAGAGTGCAGAGTGGGCTCCATAACCAAGCAAGAATATGTACTCCGGGTCCTCAAGTCCTAGTCAAATGGCCACACCGTAATTTAGGATTGCTGTCTCCTCCTCCCATCTTCAATACTAATATCACAAGGGAAACATCACCTTCTCCTTGTTAGAACAGACATACATATGACTGACACAACTGGGGGAAATGTCTCTGTTTTTGAAGAAAAAAATCAAACATGATAAATCTCTACATCCTCATTAGAAAGGAGTATGTTCACCCCTCCAAGGAAGTGTTGGAAGGAAAGGATGAGAGTTTTGTCTGTAACATTCAAGGTGCAGAAGAGCACATCTGGTCCTCTTTAGTGGTATTCTAATGAAAAACATAAACGATGCTTTAATTTATTTTAACTATTTTTAAGAGTTAAAATGTGTGTCCTCCTCTCATATTACTGTATATTAGTAACTGTGTTCTTGTCTTTGTCAAAAGGACATATTCTTATGTGACTTACATAGGGACACTAGGAAAGGGGTGGGATTCAAGCAGAAAAATCAGATTTTTGGCACTAGTTGGACGGCTTGCGTTATGACAAGTAGTTATGGGTGCCTTGGCATTGCTCTGTTTGGAAGATATTAAGCAACCCACCTCTCCAGAGATTCTTTACTGAATCAATAAAAATTATATTAAATCCCCAAGTTCCCACTGATTCAATCAGCCTGCTCCAGCGCATTTATTGCCAAAAGAAGTTCACAAGCAATGACACACAGGCAGCAACTTTTTGTTCTTATTTGTGCTCAACATCTAAATCGACAAAGATGGAACCCAGAGAAACTGACTAGTAAATTTTTGGTTCCTCTGCTGTTCTTAAGGCCATCATTTTGATGATCAAAAGTGACGTGACTCACTCCCAGTCGTGTTTCCAATTACTGATGCTTCCGGATATACTGAACTAATGTACCTAATTTACACTCTTTCAAACTGATACTCTAAATTACACTCTTTTAACCAAAAATAGGGCTTCAAAATGACTGGCTATTATCAGGGGAGTCAGTGGAAGTCACAAGGGGCTTCCCCACCTAGGCTTTATGACTCCCACTGTATATGGACTTACTATTCAACTATGCTAGCAAACATCAACGGCTAAGGGTAGTTGGCGTCCTGATGACACTGGAATTCAAGTTCCATCAGGATATACTGGCTAGCCCAATAAGAGTAAAAATTTGAGATACAGAGAAAACTTGACTTAAGAGTTTAATCTGCTCCATAACTGAGCTCTTAACTCAAAATGATCTTATCTCAAAGCAAATTTCCCTGTTGAAATGTTCTGATTTCATTCTGGCCCCTGAACCCCCCCCCCCATTTTTGTTATATGCTTTGAAATAAGAAAATATACTTTATAAATAACAAATAATTTATAAATGTCAATTCACATGGAACAATAAAAAAAGAAATATCAACTTTAAAATGCTAGAAGCACAAAGTTATGGCAAGGAAGCACATTTGAGGCAACAAAATGTGTGTTGGCCAGTGTAACAGCAAGGCAAAATCTGCACATTCACATGGAACAATAAAGAAAGGAAGATCAACTTTAAAATGGTAGAGGCACAAAGTCGTGTCAAGGATACACAACGCAAAAAGTTAAGAGGCAGAAGCATCATTTTCTTCACACTGTACCCAACCCAGCCTCCCTCCCTCTCCTCTTCTCTCTTCATGAAGCCAAACATACCAGGAATAAAAACCACACAAAATCAACTAATCCGAAGTACCTCAAAGCAGACAAGAGCAAAACGGACAGCAATCTCCCAAAGCTGACAAGGCACGGAGGGTGCTTCCTTGAAGCCCTAAAGCACTGTACTCTCATGCTAGTGCTCTCACTTGCGCTCTTAACTCAAAATGCAATTTGTATGTGAAAGCAAAACCTGGGCGGAGCAACAGCTCTTAACTCAAAATGCTCTGAAGTTGGGTTGCTCTTAAGTTGAGGTTATATTGTACTCTGGTTAGCAAACACTGTTAGATTTGCCAAACACGAGGGTGGGGGGAGTTGATGTGTCTCCAGATGTTGTTGGATTACAGCTTCCATAGTCCCTCATTATTGGTTATACTGGTTAGGTGCAACAACATTGGGAGGGTCACAAATCCTCCTCTTCCTTACCATACCTCTACAAGGTAATGAACTGGTAGCTCTTGGAGGTGGAATTCTTTTTTTTAATGATGTAGCACTGATATCAGTGAAGCTCTCTAGGTAATACTTATCATATGTGCATTTACTAACACTTTTTCAGTGTTGACGTGTTGTCAAGCTAATATAACTCTGACAGAACAGATTGTGTTCGACTGAGCATCAGAGTCATTTGCTACAAGGAGAAGTGCCAGCTCATTTCTGCTTCCAGAGTCTCTAAACAGACCAGGTGGAGTAGGCACAAGCCAGAAGGCAAAAGGCAGAGGTAGAGCGAGATAAATCCTTGTTCACACTTGAAAACCAGCATTGGACCCAGTGATATATATTTTAATTGGACAGAAACACAGAAGAAATTGCTGTTTTTTCCACCAATTTATCCCAAACTAACCTTTGCAACAATTACCATAAAAAACAGATTGGCTGACGTTAACAACGTTCCAAAGCTCAAGAACTTGTGAGCTGCTTAGAGATTAGTCAAGGCACAAGTCTTTTGAAAAATGTAAAAATCCTGTCAAATTAGAAGGATACAGGGAGGAAATCCCCTACTACCTAGAGGTCAAAATAAAAGAAGCAAAATTTAAATTCCCTCAAGTTTTCTTGGAAACTCACATGTTAACCTATCAGATATACAACAAACCTATGCACAGTCACCACAGAAAGAACAGGCGAAAGCCATTCAGAGAAGACAAGATAGGAAGAGCAACCTGTCTAATGAAAAAACAGGACATCAAACAAGGCTGGGATCTTTAAAATCATTCTGTCACTTTATTGGAAATCAATTCATCTCCCCTAGGACAAGGCTAGTGTAATGGAAAACGTTTATATCCAGCAAGGGGCCGGGTTGTCAAATTCGGCGCAAGACCAAATATTAAAAGGGCAGCTACGGGCAAATACATAAAATGAAAAGTGTGAAACAAAACAACCTCCTGGATGTTCCACACTGGGTTTTAAAAATAAGCTTTGAAATGTCTTTTGAAACACAACATTCAGCGTATGAATAGATTAGACATTTTTCAACTTCTTGTTCTGTTACAGTCAAAGCTTAGAATCACCTTTAGAATTACTCAGGATCTATAACTATGTAAACATGGTAAAAACTGCAGTCCTTCTCACACAAGCATAGGCCAATGCATGTTTATCCTAAAACAAGCCTTTGGAATCAATGAAATTTACTGCCCATGAAATGTTTTAATACTTTAAATCATGATAATTCCAGTACATGGGCAAGTTCTTTTTAAAAACAAACAAAAACAAAACATTAATGCAATTAAGAGAACGGGGGAAGTAAACTACTGGTGATATGAAAAGAGTCCTCTTCATCAGAAGGGCTAGGAGCCCCCAGTGCTGCCGTGCAGATGAGATTGCCGACTTGAAGTCTGGGTTGCTGACCTGAAGGTTGCCAGTTCGAATCCAACCTGGGGAGAGCGTTGGATGAGTTCCCTCTAGCAGCTCCAGCTCCACGCGGGGACATGAAAGAAGCCTTCCACAAGGATGGTAAAAACATCAAAACATCTGAGCGTCCCCTGGACAATGCCCTTGCAGACGGCCAATTCTCTCACACCAGAAGCTACTTTGCAGTTTGTCTAGTAGCTCCTGACATTAAAAAAAAATCAGAAGGGCTGATCTACCCATCCTATGCCACTTGTTCACCCCTTTCAACACAGAGCCCTCCCACGACAAATAATCAAGTTCTGACTAGGATCTGGTGAAAGGGAAGAGAGGCTTCCCGTGTTGCCTTAGGAGCTATGAGAGGGAAGCCAAGCAGCAACGCTTAACCCCATGGGATAGAGATTGGGGTAAGTTGTGCGGCAGGTTCCCCTCCCTCGGACCCCCATGGATTCGCCACAATGCGTGATGAATCCTCAGCTTAATGCGTTAAGGTCAATATGTTAAAGAAGTTAAAGAACCAAGCAAGACTTCATTGATTGTGGTAAGCAATTTGTTAGGAGGAAGCAAATGTCCAGTTTAATCTATACAAATTCATCACTATTATTATTATTTTGTTAGTTTGCTGTTAATGTACCATCCATAGCAGGGGTAGGAAAGAAGTGTCTCGCCAAATATTTTTGAATTACAATTCCTATCATTTGTCACCACAGGCTATGGTGGCTAAAGATGATGGAAGTTGCAATCCAACAATACCTAACAGGGCCATACATTCTATTCAATCATGTTTAAACAGGAAAGGGCTAATTTTAGGTTGACTTTACCGTGTGACTAACATTGTATGTATAATGTATTGCTGAAGACTTTCACAGCCGGAATCACTGGGGTGTTGTGTGGTTTCCAGGCTGCATGGTTGTGTTCTAGCAACATTTTCTCCTGACATTTTGCCTGCATCAGTGGTTGGCATCTTAGAAGATCTGATCCTCCAAAGATGCTAGGGACAGATGCAGGTAAACATCAGGAGAAAATGCTGCAAGGACATGGCCATACAGCCCAGAAACCACACAACGCCCCATTGCATGTACTGTATATGTTGCGCCGACCCAGAAAGGCCAAGTCAAATTGCTCTATGTGCTGGCTATGAATACTTCTACAGACATCTGAAAAGAAAAAAAGATTTGTGATGTATTTTTTAAAATAAATTTAGCCCTGACAGCACTGTGAGGTCCTTTAAAAAAGCTGCTCACCATAGCACCATGAACAATTTAAAATAGACTCTATAATGGGTATATAATGTGTAAATCAGTAGACAGTCAGAGGCGAATGAAATGCAAAGGAAGCAGGAAACATTCCGATTAGCTGTAACATCTAAATCCATTTTAGGTAGTTGCTGGCACCAAAGTGAAAGCTGAACAGTGTAGGAAGTCAAGATGTTCACCTTCACCTCTTCCATCCTCAGGTGTCTGAGTACCCTGAAAATCCTTCTACTTGAATTCTGCTGAATATGATTAGAAGATCCTGCCGATTTGGGCATAACGCCTTCACGGGGTCACCCAGAGGGTTCTGTGTTCAGCTGAACGCACGTAAACATCCTTTGGAAACCTTCCCGTCTGAAGCAGAAGAGCTCTTTAGATGAGCCCACACTACTGAACTGCCTGTGTCACCCTGCTTTTAATTAGAACTTGTGTTGTGTTTCTATTATATATTTGATGCCTCTATCCCAAATTTGTGAAGATGTAAAAAAAAGCAGGAGCGAAAAAAGGGGTTGATGATTAATACTTCTGCATCCATAGTAAACTACTGCTGGAAAAGGTTCTATATCATTAAATAAAACTTATTATCCAAATGTATTGTTTCTTTTTCTTTTTGTTTATTTTAAGAGAGACACATGCAGAGAATGCATGAACAGGTTGAACTTTTTAAAAACTGTGTATTTTTTTCTACATAATAATATTCAGATCTGTTCTAAAACCCAGATAATTTCCTCACATCCTTTGCTTACTACAATGTTGATACAACCCTTTTTTTCAGCTGACAGAAACCAAGATATATTTAAGTACCTTACAGTGCAAACACATTACTGATTCTTCTTTAACACTAGACAGATTTGTAGTGAATATTTTGAAAGAACAAAGGAATTATGTTTCTAAACTTTATAAGTATAGCAAGGAAGATAATTCTATATACAGTACTAGCAAAGTAACACATAATACATTCCTTGGTCTTAAAAGTAAGTTTAGATTGTATAAAAATTGTATTTTATCTCAAGTTATTTATTGATTTTGGCAGGGAGAAAAACTTGTACCTATTGCTAAATCTTTCACAATAGTTATGAAATTTTAATATTTGAATAGAGCACAAACCATAATAGAATTTCTCATTATACAGGGGGAATGAATTAATCTATTTTTCATATATGATAGTAATGCATAAGTTGTGTCAGAAGAGCTTTACACTATTGTGTATCTCTTACTGCCATAGTTGAACAGCCCCATAGCATGTGAGATTATGGTAGTTCAATGTATTTATAGGGCACCAGCCTGGCCTGAAGGCCGTGTTAAATGAGGGGAGTCCCTCCCTTTTATTTCCCTGCCTACTTGGTGCAATACCTTGTTAGTGGCTGCCAGAGCAAGCCCAGAGGTGGCAGTTATTCTGAATTAGAGTGTGTGGTCTCCCTCATGCAGCTTTCAAAATTATTCACAGTCAGGGAGGCTCTTGCTCCACAGGCTCAGTCCTCCGAAAAAGAGACAGATAGGATTTCAATTAAACGTTCCTGCTGGAATCCTTTTACTTAGCAGCATGTGCCCTCTCGGGCAGCAACTGCTCTCTGGATAGCAGTTCTATTTAATAACGGAAATTCCTCAGAGACACACTTGCAAAAAATGCATGGAAGTGGATTAGCTTTTTTTTTTTAATGGAGACACACCATATGAAAGTGGTGGGACATTTTTCAGCAAACCTTTGCCACTCCGAAGAGTTTGACTAGGTCTTTTGTCCCAACAAAGATGGTCATCTTTAAGGTCATGAGCATAGAAGTGCAAGAAAAGAGGGCAGCCAACTGCAGGGTAGTGCAAGGCAGCTCTGAACACACACAGACAGAGTCAAACATTGGCCATTTGGGCTGATGGGCAGATCTGTACTGTGTAGCAACTGCAACATAGCCTGGCAAAAGAACTCTGCAAGAAGGTGCTGGACTTCTTACATAATATTTTTGGAGATGGGATACTTAGGCTAACATATCGCTAAGTTACAGTAACTTAAAGCCCTAAAAGTATTCCAGTCAAAGTCTCTTGCCCTTCTCCTATTTTGGTCAGAGTCCAAGATACAATGCTCTTGTATTGTATCTTGGATAAAATACAAGATACAATACCTTAGGCACCAGAGTCAATGCTCTTAATTATAAGGATGCAAACAGAGAGTAGAGAGCAGTTAGATCAGAACAATCTACTGTTAGGATCAATGGCAATCTAGCGTACACCATTAAGTGCGGGTAGAAGAAGCTGTATAATAAAAGCTGTATAGGTGTCCAAGGAAAGTTTTACAAAAGGCTAATGCCACTGAGAAGGGTTAATGACATAATGCCATTAGAGCCAACATGATGTAGTGATTTGCTTGTAGGGCTAGGATTATGAAGGGCAGGGAAAGAATTCCCATTCTCCTGTGAAAATCCATTAAACGACCTTGGGCAAGCCATACTCTCTCAATCTTGGAGGAAGGAACTAGCAAATTCCTTCTAACCAAATTTTTTCAAGAAAACGTGTTACATTTCCTTTAGGATTGCCATGAGTTAGAAACAACTTGAGTGCATGCAATAACAAAAGCAATGCCACAAGGCACACATTTTCAACAGCTTTCCTGGATCAGAAATGAAGCTTGCAAATGTAGAGTTCCTAAAGCTCCCCCAGCCCCAAATGCAGGCATTTAGTAGAAACCCTCCCATGAGTCTTGTTCCTCTGGGCAAAGAGTGGCATCTATTTGTGTTTTCACCATGCTCTCATAGCAGTCCATGTAGCTATACTGCTTTTCAAGGGGGGGGGGGGACCTAAATGTGATTAATTACATACTTGTAGAGTGTATGACCCCTTATAAAATCTATTCTCTTTCCTGGTTTTACATTGTTATTTTCTGTTTAAAGGAACTGAATAAATGTTTTAATTGTACATTTTCCCCCATCATGTGCTTAATTTCTAAAATAAAAAAAAATGCAACCATCCAAGCTTGCCTACATAGCTCTGGTTAATGCACAATTCAAAATGCTGGTTCTGACTTATAAAACACATAAGTCAATGTAAAGTATAGTACTGTAACTCAAAATGAAAGGAATAGCAGACCACATGATAAACCAATCTGGTTATAGAATATTATTTGAAAACAGAAATTCTGGACCACACTGACAACCACTTTGTCAGACTACACAGAAAAGCCATTGAAATCCACAAACACACAGTCAATTTCCTTAGAAAGGAAAAACCATTAAAATGAGAGAAAAATGGCTACCAGTATTAAGAAAAAACAGAATCAAGTCAATAAGTAATTTTTTATCATGTTAGAAGTGAATTGAAAATATACTGAAAGTCTCTTCTGGTGTAAGAGAATCCGCCGCCTACAGCGACGTTGTTAGAGTGTTACCATCGTGTGGGAGGCTTCTCTCATATTCCTGCATGGAAGCTGGGGCAGACAGACGGGAGCTCACCCCATCTCACGGATTCAAACCACTGACCTTCAGATCTTCAGGTCAGCCAGCACAAGAGTTTAATCCATTGCACCACCGTAGCTCCTACTAATGAACACCACCCAGACACAAGAAGCCCCCAGGCAGGAAGCAATCAAGGGCTAGTGAATACCACTCAGACAAATAATACCACTAGGCAATAAACACTCCAAGGGAACAAAGGCCTGGCTACTTCTAGGAAGATGCCCTCACTATTGACTATGCAATCTTCTCAGTTACTCACATGCTAATGGGTGGATCCCACTCAAACACTTGAAATCTGGCTTGCTAATTGCACCCTTCACACTTGGTTAATAGACATTGGTTCTTTTTCCCACCCTGGACATTCCACAGGTATATATACTCTACTTGCTTTATCTCCATCAGATCCTCTGAAGATGCCAGCAACAAATGCAGGCGAAAGAGAAAATGCTGCTAGAACATGGCCATACATACCGGAAACAACACAATACTCCAGTTATTCCAGTAGTGAAGGTCTTCGACAAAAAATATTTATCCCAAACAGGTTATATATTTCCTAAAGCTGAGTTCTTAGAAAAATTTGTAAATCTTAGTCTTAAGACCATACTCCCTATGTTCCAAGTGCACACTACAATTCAATTTTGCGAACACACTACCACTGCTATTGTTCTAGAAATAACTGCTTGGCTTTTTCACTCCAACTTTCAAGATTGTTCTGTAATAACATATACAGAAACTGTCTCTAGCCCTTCTGAAAAATGCTGGTTTTATCTTTCCTGTGCTGTAGCAGCAGTCATGTAATCAGAAAAGGTACTATAGCCTATCTATTCCACTATATAAGGATAATAAATTAATTTGGAGTTCTAGCCTGGTTCTTCAGTTTAAGAAATTCACAAAGATAAATAGCAAGACAGAATCCTGCTTGCTTTGCTTTGTTCCATTTTGCCTGACTGGTCAGTTATTTGACCACTAGAGCCATCCATGGCTGATCTGGAACCTGACCCTAGCACTTCACCACATTGTCATCCTCCCTCCCACCCTCTGGATTTCAACTTTTAAAAAACCTCATCAACACTGCAGATACGAATAAAGGTAAAGGTTTTCCCCTGACATTAAGTCTAGTCATGTCCGACTCTGGGGGTTAGTGATCATCTTTATTTCTAAGCCGAAGAGCCAGCATTGTCCGTAGACACCTCCAAGGACATGTGGCCAGCATGACTGCATGGAGCACCATTATCTTCCCGCCAGAACAGTAACTATTGATCTACTCACACTTGCATGTTTTCGAACTGCTAGGTTGGCAGAAGGTGGGGCTAACAGTGGGAGCTCACCCTGCACCCCGGATTCAAACCGTCAACCTTTCGGTCAGTAAGTTCAGCAGCTCAGAAGTTTAACCTGCTGTGCCATCGAGATAGAGCTTAAAAACTAACTTTTTCCTAAACTAATACTGGAGATATAATTTTAAAAATGATCACCGAAAGTGCATCTACGCTGCAGAATCAGTACACTTTGATACCACTTCAACTGCCATAGCTTAATGATATGGAATCATGGCAACTGTAGCTTTCTCTGCCAATGAGTGGCAATGCCTCACCAAATAACAAATCCCTTGAATTCATAGCATTGAGTCATAGCATTTGAAGCCATATCAAACTGCATCAATTCAATAGGGAAGAGAAAATCTGAGTCTCAACACCATGGGTCATCGTTCAGGAGCCAGCATAAACTATTTACTAGGGAGTCCGGAAAGATTGGGAAATGGTAGGCAAAGTTAAGACAGAGAAAAGACAGGGAATATAGAATAAACATTCAAGGACTCAATGAAAAGAGAGGCAGAAAATCTTATGAGCCTAAAACATCAGGCTGAAATACAATGCTAAGAATGAGGTATTCTGTGCCAAGCTGTATTTAAAAACAGAGCAAGAACATTATAGAAACACATGCCATCAGGAAGGCAGAAGTAATCTAGAAAAAAATGCTTTCTTCAGTCATAAACCCTAGCAATAAGATCTCTGTCCAAATCACTAAAAACTATCCTTCTAGTACTCCAAGAATTTTGTTCCAGAAAAAAATAATTTAACTAAAAGCAGCCAAAAATAGAGGTCTAGGAAGGCAGACTCATTTCAATTTTCATTACAGTCTTGCTGCCGCTACATGATAGCAATTACAGATAAGATTAAAGAAAAGCAGTTATACGAAGGTGTAATGAGCCCCATCAATTACTACAGGGCCTGGGGAAAAACAGCCTACCCTTTCTTAATATTTTAAGGGGGTTGAATGATTCAGGTCATTTGCGGAGTTCTTCTGGGTCATTTGCCCAAATACTCAGCAAAGCCACTTGCATATAGTTTCTGCAGCGGGAATGAAAATATTGAAGCCACGCAAGAAAAAATGCCAAAATCTGGTAGATAGGACTATAATACTTAAAGGTAAAGGTAAAGGTTTCCCCTTGACATTAAGTCTAGTCGTGTCCAACTCTGGGGGTTGGTGCTCATCTCAATTTCTAAGCCGAAGAGCTAGCCTTGTCTATAGACACCTCCAAGGACATGTGGCCAGTACGACTGCATGGAGTGCCGTCACCTTCCCACCAGAGCGGTACCTGTGATCTACTAACATTTGCATGTTTTCGAATGGCTAGGTTAACAGAAGCTGGGGTTAACAGTGTGAGCTCACCCTGCTCCCCGGATTCGAACCACCAACCTTTCGGTCAACAAGTTCAGCATGACTATAGTACTTACAAAGCAGTATATTTCTTGAAAGAGGGCAAAAAAGGAAAAGGACAGCAACTGCTCAGAAGGTTGCTCAGAAAAATGTGGTATGGGACAAAAATATGGGAGTACAGCCAGTTCATGCTTTCTATTCCTCACTCTGTGGCAGAATAATGGAAACTGATTTCCCCCTTCTGATCTAGAAAAGGGGGCAACACAGGTTATCTACTATACTTTTGTCTGAACCCATTTTTCTTCCCTGAATATAAAGCTACAACTGGGAAGTCAAAAGTCAATTCTGCAGAAAATGTTAATAGAATCTATGGACAAAAAAGAACATTTAGCCTGCAAGATTAAATCTTGGCAGAGACCATTTGCTGCATATTACTGACAACTTCAAAACACTATAATTCATGTGTAAAACCCAAATGTTGTTTTTAGACAGGTCTAAAGGTTGGATTCCTCAGCCATTGCTAATCAATATCAGCATTCAGTATATATATAGCAAATCATTTCCAGTTATTATTTTGAGCATCTGACACCAGCATCGGCTGGAATGGACTCCAATAAAGGATGCTGAAAGCCGAAATCAATTCCAGATTGCTGTATCTGTGGATTCTGTGAACATATAACTCAGGAGCTCTCTTTAACATCTGGCCAAGTAAATATCCCAAAGAGAAAGCCCATAATGCCAATAAGTCAGAGAAATGAGGTAGGACAAGCATGTTCATTGAAGGGCTGTATATAAAATGGTGAAATGCATTTTATCTTTTTCAGTCCATGCTCTAACAAGTACCTGTGGTCATCAATCAGGTATAATAAAGAAGAGCAGAATAAATTACTTTGCTGTGTCTATATTTTATATCAGAGAGGTGGCAGGCCAACTGCCCTATTCACAAGAGATACACCTTTTCTCTCTCTGGTATCTTCAAGCATTGTGTTGTTGTTGTTTCAGCTGTTGTTATATTTATTTATTCCCCCCCCCCCACTGTATTGTCCCATTAGGGTTAGTCTTTTCCCCAAACAACAAAGTGCAATTCAATGCCCTCAAATAAAACTAACTGTCTCACCATAGTTCTTCTAGCCAGCAGGACTGGTACAACAAATGAACCAAAATTCAGCTTTGTACTGTTAAGATCTAAAAAGGTTTTTCCCACACAGGATTAATTATAAAGTTTAATGCTAAGATGTTTTTGAAGTAAGTGGTATTAATTAGGTGGACTGTGGTTTCTCAAAGTAATCCTTGGGATCTTCTACCTCTCTCATTTGTTCTCATCTAACTCTAAACGTGCCTTGGCTGGTTAAAATGAGACCCAGATGCTGAACTTCTTTGCATACAGTATACAAAAAGTGCTCGTAGTTAAAAATAATAATAGTGGCTTGGGCCATGGATAGATCGCCGATCACAAGGGAGATACATGGAAAGAATAATCAAACCACTGTTGTCTGTACTTCTAAGTACCATACAGGCATTTTTCTAAAATAAAAGTACAGAAGAGTCTCGCTTATCCGACATTCCGTCTTATCCAACACCCCTTTTTCCTTCAGCATTTCCCCTTCAATTAAAGGAGCTCTCCCCAAATCTCTCTCCATTCCCAATAAGTGAAAAAGGCAAGACGATGAGGAGGAGGAGGAGGAGGAGGAGGAGGAGGAGGAGGAGGAGAGAGGAAAGGGGGAAAAGAGGCAGGACCGGAAGCGTAAGCGTCCTCCCTCCTTCCCTCTGTGATTTCCACGCTCCTCTTCCACATTGGGGCATTTCTGACTGGGCCACTCTAGCCCCAAGGCATTGCCTTGCCGTAACCCCTTCAGTCTCTGTTGTTAGTATTCTAGGTGTCTAGAGCCGCACAGAATGGGTAACAGTAGGAGACTTCATATTATCCAACATTTTCATTTATCTGACTTTCTGCCAGCCCATTCATGTCAGATAAGTGAGACTCTACTGCAAATTAAAACAAGGAAAGGATGTGAATACACAGGCAAGGGCTGCCCACAATGTCTCTCTGCATTTGTGTGTCCTGTATTTAACACTCAAGTCAGAAAAGAAGAGATGTACTTGCATTTGACTAGCTATATTTACAAGACCAGTCATGCAGTGGTACATTTTCAAGCATAGTCATAGTTTTTGTTCACCAAAACCTCTGAGAGCCCAGGTGCCACTACTCCAATGTCCTTGGTATCCACTAGGGTACGGTACCAGCACCTTCTATGGATACCAACATCTTCGGATGCCGAAGTCTCATTATATACAAGGGCATAGTAAAATGGTGTCTCATACAAAATGGCAAAATTTTTATTTTGAGTATTTCAAAGGTGTGGATGGTTGAATCCATGATGTCAGAATCCATAGATACATAGCGCCAACTGTACAAGATTACTTGCATTCAAGAAAGCAGTCTCATCCAGATTCCCATCAATATGTTCTAAGCATATTCAGCTGATCATGCAAACAGCACTAGCCATGCAAAAAAAAAAAACCCCTAAGACAGTCTGATACACAAGCATTTTGGGAGCAAGGCTTGCCAGTCTGCCCAGTTCACTCCCCCAGTTTGACTCTAGTCATGAATTGGACGAGTAATTGAATGCAACTATATTCATATCAGCTTTTCAATACTGGTAGTAGAACAGCCTATAATCCAGCAGGTTGTGTAGGCTTCAAAGCACTGCAAAACCTAAGAAAATTTCCTCATTTTTCAAAGGATAAGAATTGTATACCTACTACTTTTTTAGACTTTATGGAAGCTTATGCCACCAGCTTCATTTTCTCAGTTTCTGAAGTACAACAAAATCCCTTTGCATACCGATATTTCAGATTAACACAGTTATGACTTTGAAATCCACTATCCTTGTTTGCCTCTTCTTTCACAGTCCTCAATCGCATAGTTTTATATGAAAAAGTTAGTTTCAACCGTCTTGGAGGAAGAGCTTGTGCTGATTCTAGATGACAAAGAATGATATTCATTCTAATTGCATAAAAATTAAGTAAAAGAATACTGTGGTTACTGACAACCTAGTGAGTTTTCCACAGTAAGCTTGTGTGATTGTCCAGCAGAAGCAGGACCACTGCTACATTTACTAATACTTCATTTGCAGATAATTTAAGCCTAAGATTGGTTTGTAGTATGGTTTGCAATCTAATCAATCCAAGCCCTGACATGATTCTTGTCCAATACTGTGAATACATCATTTCTTAAAACTGGAGCATATCACTCACACTGCTGAGGGGCTATACCATCAGGACATGGTCCTGCTATCAGCCCCTATTCTACCTACTAAGGAAACACAAAATGTTCTGCAGGACTGAGGAAGATGCTGAATGTGTCAAATTTAATAAAGATTCTCTATATTTTTCCATCATTTTTTAATCTAGATTCATCATTTATTAAAAACCTCTCATTTATTAACAGCCTCTAAAGCCTAGTTTAATAACCTGAAATCTTCATTTGAATCACAAATTCTTCTTTTATTACTCTACTCTCTTTTTGTTTTTTGTTTTTTTGAAGGGAAGTTAGAAGATTTATAATTTAAATCTTCTAACATCTCTATTCTAGATTGTGAAGGTGGCGTGATCAAGGACCATCTCCAGTCTGGCCCACAAGAAGAGGGCATAATGTCCATAGAAGGCTTGATGTCTGCTGTCAAGCAAGCATACTCCACAAACTAACAGTTCATACTAAAACACGGTTAAAGTAAGTTTTATCTGTGTTTTAACATGACTAAATGATAAAACAGAACTGAAAAAGTTGATCCTGAAATATTACAACCCATCCATTAAAACAAAGACATGACATAAAGAATAGCAGAAGTCCTTTCACACACACCTCAATCCCACCCGGGGAGAAAGGCTGAGTATTCCATTTTAGTAAAAAGAAACAGCTCCAAAAACTAATTTATTCACAGGTCAATTTAAATACTGCACCTTAATTTGTATAAAAAAGGAACCATCTTCTTCTATGACTAGTGGCAAAAGGTAAGAACTTAATATATCTTTGGAGAATCTAAAAGAAGCACTATACCCAGTTCAACCTCTGGCCTTCAAGAATGCTTGGATAGGAAAATGGTGGCAGCTCCTTCATGCTTCCCCTCAAAGGGGCACCAACACAGTAAAGGAAGTGGGTGCCTCTTTTAGATCAGTGACTCCCAACCTGTGGTCCATGGACCACCAGGGGTCCCCAAGACCTAAAATATGGACCGTTACTGTACCGTTGCAATGAGAGTGACTGGTCTCGTGAAACCTCCTTATAGTGCCGAGGCAAAGGGGATGTCAGGAGGGGAGAGGCTGACTACTCACGAAAGGTGCAACAAGACTCCTGACTGCTGTTTCTCCTCCTCCTTCTTTCCTTCCCCTGAGCGGAGCCATTCCATGTGGCTCCTGTAAGCAAGGGTGCCTTGGTGTCTTCATTTTTAGCCATATTCCTGGGGTTATTTGGGGTGCTGATTCAGAAAATTGCATTGGATAAAGATAAACCACATTAGCTTTAGATTATCAAATATGGTTTTCTGTGGGCGAGGAGATGGCGACTATTGGATGGCATATAGAATCATAGAATCATAGAATCATAGAATAGTAGAGTTGGAAGAGACCTCAAGGGCCATCTAGTCCAACCCCCCGCTAAGAAGCAGGAAATCGCATTCAAAGCACCCCCGACAGATGGCCATCCAGCCTCTGCTTAAAAGCCTCCAAAGAAGGAGCCTCCACCACGGCCCGGGGGAGAGAGTTCCACTGCCGAACAGCCCTCACAGTGAGGAAGTTCTTCCTGATGTTCAGGTGGAATCTCCTTTCCTGTAGTTTGAAGCCATTGTTCCGTGTCCTGTATCAGAAACTAGAGCTGATGTGGTCTATCCAACACAATTTTCTGAATCAGCACCCCAGATAACCGAATCTAAATTTGACCAAAAGCCGATTCATAACCCTTTTGGTACTAATGTTGGAGAGTAGTCCCTGGTCAAAGTGGTCCTTTGTCAAGTGGTCCTAGCCAAAAAAAGGTTGGGAACCACTGTTTTAGATTCTCCAGGATGGACTAAGCTCTTGCCCTTCTAGAGTTAATTCTTAATTTTTCTCAGAAAAGTGGGGGATTGTCCCTTTCTCTGAGCACAGTGACAAAATGTCTTTTTGAATGCATGAGCAAGAAAATGGCTGTGACAGTGTCCAGGGGCAGCTGACTCCCTGAGATGGCACTAGTGCTTTCACTTCCCCATGGAATCACCCTCTACTTATTCATGAGTCATAGCAAAAATCCATAATTTGGCCCCCAAACCTGCCTTTAACTTATACATGACTTATACACTGTTAGAGAATTCTCCCAAAAATAGCAGAGCATCCAAAAATACAAACAGGATACTTAACTGAGCAGTCAGCTCACACCAAGCAGAAAGGTGAAGTGTTGTATGACTGCAAAAGAATTTTGAGCTTAGCAGGCAAAGATGAAGAGTTAAATCTTTAAAGTTACCAAACAGGTTTATTTACAAATAAGAACTACATTCCTTGATAGGAAAAAAATGGATCTAAGCTTCTCTCTAACTCCATAACTTCTAAGTTCCGAAAGAAGAGGGAAAACCTCCAAACACTACATCTCTTCAAACACACAGAGTAGAGAGAGGTCTGAGTGAAAGGATGAGAAAAGCAGAAGTCTTAAGCAAAGGCATGCAACCACCAATTAGGATGAGAGCAGGAAGAGAGGGAGAGAACAAATACACTCCAACTGACATTCAGGAGTCAGGAGGGAAGGGAGTCCATCAGCCTATTCTAAAGCTAACTACCGCGTTTCCACAAAAATAAGACATATCCATAAAATAAGCTGTAGCAGGATTTCTAAGCATTTTCGCAATACAGTGTTCCCTCACTTATCACTGGGGTTTGGTTCCAGGACCACCCGCAATAAATGAAAATCAGCAAAGTAGGGACGCTATATTTATTTTAATATTTATACATTATTTTAGTAGTTATACACTATTTTATGTCTTTATCAACCAATCGTGTGTTGATAAATCGTCTCCTTCTCCTCCCGTTGCCGCTTGGGCTCCTTTTCTCTCCCTTCAGCTTCTCCTTCCTCCCTTCCTTAGACTGTAAATTGTAATTTTTAATGATTTATAATAGTCTTTTAGAGTTTATTGAAAAACCGTGAAACCGCGAATCCGCAAAAAGTGAACTGCGAAGTAGTGTATAAATCATACCCCAAAAACAAGACATACTGATAGACATGGCTATGCAGCATACAAGCACAGAGCGGTAAAGAAAGCAACTGGCCCTTCCCTCTGCCAACTGGCACTTCCCTCTGCCATTGGTTGACGTACCAGCTCACACCAGCACGCCCTCCTCCCTGCCCAAGCAAGGGAAGGGCGCAATGCACTCCAAAGTCTCTCAGACTGTGGGAACAGAAGAAGTGGCAAACCCCAGTAAGGGGAAACTCTGCAAGAAGGTGAAGGGGGCAGGGCCCACTCGGGCCCCCACCCCACCCACAGTGCAGCTGCAGTGGAGGAGGATGCCAGAGCACTAACCGCTAGGCCACTTCTCTCACTGTCACAGGGCTTGGGTGCCATAGCGTTCCCTCCCTCGCAAGAGCAGCATCACCCTCCGGATAGAGGGTGGCATCTGGCCATAACGTTGTCTGAGTGCTTGAGTACTGGCCATGGATATAAAAATAAGAAATACCTTGAAAATAAGCCATAGTGTGACTTCTTGAGGGAAAATAAATATAAGACAGTGTCTTATTTTCGGGGAAACACGGTAACTGTTCTTCATTGAGGACTGCAGACTTGGGCAGTGTGAGGTTGACTTCCAACATATACAAGTATATATGATAAGTAAAACAAAATAAAAAAAATTCCTCAACTGTGTCTCTAATCATACTAGGATCACAAAAAGTGCCTCTCCCATAACATCTCAGAGTGCAGTTTGTATAGAAAAGTGTCAGCCTCTAAGGTGACCTGGATATATGACATTAGGTACTTGAAAAGTCATCACTACAACTTTGAACTTTCTGACTTACAAATAAACATGAATGGTACGGTAGCGTGAATTTCTCTAAGCAGATTTTGGACCACCAGTAATTTCTGAAGACCTTTCAAAGTTACCCCATGTAGAAAGCATCAGAACTCAATCATGTGGTGAAATATGTGTCTAACTTCATCTGGAACAAACATGGTGCACCTCAAAAGGCATTTCTGGCTACAGCCATCTTAATATCCAGATGCAAAGCCAAGCACAGAAGTATCACCAGACTGAAGATATGATTCATAATACCCTATTCATTATAATATCCCATTCCTATTTCAAAGTCAGCATTTCATGCCTGCATTAAATGTCAGCTGATTAGCCTCCATCCAACTCATCATTGCCACCAGACACTGATGTTCATAACAGATTCCCGTTGTAACTGTTGAAAAGGAAATAGTCCTGGGTGTCATTCACATATTGGTGAAAATACACTTCTAAATGGTTGCTCTCACTCTCAAAATATTTTCTTGTGATATTTAATGGCATGGCTGACAAGATCTAACTGTGAGGAACATTGTAAACCCAGGGCTAAGAAACAACACAGAAGCAAAAATATCAACTGGGGTGGCAATGGGGTCGGGGTCTTTAGCTTTTTCCCACCCTCATTAACCCCACTGGAACAAATCTGAGGGTCTGTAGAAGAGGGATTCATCCAAAGCCTTTCCTCTCAAACTCAATGAGCCCAAGCCTTTCTCATGCCACTCTCAAACGAGAGACTGTGTGGCTTCTTGAAAAGTATTAGGGTCAAAGAAATTCATAGCCCCAGCTTATAGCAAGAGAATTTGTGAAAGGCTGACGGAGCCTGTCGTCCTAGTTATGGCAACTACAGCTACAACTGCAGGGCCAGGAAATATAAATATAACCAATGTTTATTTGAATTGCAACAATATACTGGATTTCACCCAGACTTAGATTTACATTTAAAACACTAATTCAATTTCAAAACCTACCAATTTCTGAATTTCAGGAACATCCCTAGTAAAAATAGAAATCTGTATCCATAGGTTGAGTCAGGCTTCCCTGGTGCTTCATGAACAAAATGACAGGTATAGCTGTTTCTTGTTACAAACGCAGCTCATAATTCTGACAGGCTGCTTTCCACTTTGGCAGGGGGTAGGTGGGTGTAAGTTGCTATTTGTTTGTATGATTGATTATGCAGGCACCTTGGTGTAAACAACCATACGGTACCTGATAATTTCTTTAAAGTTTGCTTTTAGGCTCAAATAGCTCGAGGTATTGGAATTTCATGATATTTCTGGAATCTAGGCAGTCACTGCAGCTCCAGACTGGCAGACCTTGGACCCCCAAGAGATGACTCCATGTAAAACAACAACATTGGTTGTTTACAAAGCAGTGCATCTCCAATTCTTATGTACTCTTCCTAAAATGAAATAGAAAGGAACAACTGTGATAAAATAGCATCAACAATCAAAACCGACAGTAAGAGCAGCTCTTCTCAGAAAAATCTGTGTTTCCCCCTTATAGTTTTAGTCAGGGTAGAAGGTTGCAACAAGCAGAAAGAATTTCCCTATCCACAACTGACCCCCAACAGCTTCCCTTTAAAAATTGCTTGCTTTTTTTTTTGCTTTCCGATGGCTGTAGTATTGCTAGAAAAGAAGGTGAAATGTGTGCTAGCTAAAATCTGCTTCATTTTTAGAATGACTTTTAAAAAAATTAAAAAGGATGATGGCATAGATAGACTAAAACATGCATTTATATATGAGGCTGATAATTGTTTATATCCAGGAACTTGGTCTGGAATCCACTATAAACTATACACAGTGTGAGGTCACAGTCAACAAAGCTGAGGAATTGTAAATTGTTACTCAGAAACATCATGAAATGTGACATCATATTTGTTAATATTTCATCATTAAATGAAATATGGTCAGCCTTCCATATTCGCAGAGGTTAGGGGCACAGGACCACCATGAAAATTAAAAACCGTAATTAAAAAATTGGGTTGTTTTTTGTTTTTTTGGTATTTTGCTATAACTCTCAAAAAACATCAAATTATTTCTTTTAATCTAAAAAATCACCTCTTTGGGAATTTCTAGGTCCTACAGCACGATACTATGGTTAACTTCCATTGGATGCTGACCACAGAATTGCAATGGAGGACCTCAAAATTTCTAGAGAGAACATTTCAATCAAATCGATAATAAACAAGTTTGCAAAGTGGAACAGCAAATGTAAGGGGAGGAAAGTACCTCAAAAGCAGAAGTCACTGTCTTGGCTATTGGAAAAAATTATCTCCTAATGAAAATAGATCAGATTTTATGAAGAAATCATGGCATCTAAATGATAACTGTATTGAACTGTAATGGAGAACGAAATAGTTAAAGACCAAAGCCCTGTCACACAATATGATTGCTTAAAGTTTCATCTGGCAAAGCTCCTAGAAGTGAGGGGAAGTAGAGAAGTTCCCAGTTTTTTTAAAAAAAAATACAGCTTGGCTGAAAAAAAAAGTGATCCTCTTTCTTGTGCTAAAGAGAACACAAAACGACAGAAACCTATGTCTATGAAGAGCCAGACTTTCTACGCCTGGCAACCACTGGGGAGGGGGGGGGAGAGATGAAATAACATGCTCAATTAATATCTAAAGCAGTTTCTAGGAAATGTACCAAGCTTTAATTTTATTATTTACCAAGTGAAAAATTCAGGCTTATGTATAATTTATGGTTCCATGGCCAAGTTCAGAGGCACACACAGATCAAGATTATTCTCAGCAATTTCCAATTACGGCTGGGTTTCTGAATTACCTATGATTATGGGATAGAGGTCGGTTGTAATACCAAAGTGTTGGCAGACTTTGAAAGGCCTATTCCATCTGACCTACAGCTTTCCATTCTTAGTTTGTCTTCACTTAATTTCTAAACAGTTTCCCCATTGTCCACCAAACAAGCGGTTGTTTCTTTGGCCTATTAATTGCACAATCTTTCTTTGGAAAGATGGAGCAAACATGACAGTTCCACTTAGTGCACAATGGTCAATGCACATATGGAATGCCTGCATAAGTTGAAGACAAATATACATATATTTGACACCTGACTGGTAATAATGTGGCTTCCGTGCAATTCACTATATTTTACTTATATCCCACCTTTCTCCTAGGATGGAACCCATGGAGCCTATAATGCAAGTGAATTTCCATATATAAGAACATGTTTTAATTAAGAGAGACAAAGGTTGAAGAAGATATCAGGGATCTAGGAAAATGTGAGGACTGGTCTAACACTACCTCCCTTGCTCTATCTCAAGGAGAACTGAAAATAACACACTACTTACTCACTTTCCCCTTTACTAATTATGTATCTAAACCAGAAGAGAAAATTGTGTAACCCTCTAGATGTTCTTGAACCACAATTCTCAGCAACCCTTCTTAGCATGGCTAATAGTGAGGAATGTTGGGAATGGCAGAGCAAAAACATCTGGAGATCATACAGTTCCCACCCCAATCTAAGCCAATCACTTTTAGAGAATGCTCAGATTGAGGATGGACCAATTCAGTATTAATGCCATGAGGGTGCCATTGAAATCAGCAATCTACGTTGTATTCTTGATGTCTTATCATCCTAATATTGTGCAATTTGTTGCTTTAAGCATTGAAAGCAAGAACATAAATGTAACTTGATGGTGTTGTGAAATGGAATGAATGATCCCACATGTTATGGAAAAACTGATACAGTGTTGTCATTTTCATCATCAACCTCATACTGAACTGATGTACAAGATCTAAATGAACTCACATATTCCTCAATTGTCAACAGCAACAGAGAAACTTTCACAGCCATTTACACATTTATACTTCTCACTCCCAGGAACAAGTTGAGATGTCAATACCTCTGAGCTCATCTGCCCCAACAATTGCTATAGACATGTCTGTACTCGTCTCACACACACATATATTTGACACTCAACATTATACACTTCAATCATGTAACATTTTCTTAATATTTCGGCGATCCAACTATGGAACTGATCTCTACATCAAAAGAATCAAATATGACTTCTGCATTAAGAAGGGGGAAGGTAGAAAATCTTGCTAGGTTCATGCCATGGTTTGGATCAATCAGAAGATACCAAAAGAGATGAAGGGAATCAAAGAGCTGAAACACTTAAATAAAGGAATCTGGCAAAAACTGTGGCTTTTACTATGATGCTGAAAGCAGGTATTACTTTTAAAATGTGAGTACTAATGGTATCTTTTTGTTCTTTACTCTAGAGTAGTGGTTCCCAACTCCAGCTCCAAAAGTTCCTGGAAGTTGGCCAAGCTGGATCTCCTGGGAGGACCAAAGGTTGGAAACCACTGTTCTAGAGTTAAGTGCAAGATTTTGAGTCTGCACTCAGATCCTTATCTGAGAGTCAGGGGGATTTAGGCGGCTGCTCTCCCAGAAAGGATTCACTGCAATTTATATCACAAAACAAAGATCTTCCAAAGAAAAGGGGAAGGGATACCAAACCTTTTGCCTTCAAGGAAGATTTGATAAGTGGCCAGAATTAATGTTCCTGATTCTTCAGGGTTTGCACAATAAAAAATACAGCCTAACAGGAATATAAGCTGAAAAAATGATAAACACCCTACCTTAAACATCAGTCACTCTGAAATTCATCTGTCAACCAGGCAATGAGGAAAAGGTTCAGGTGACTGGTCAGTTTATATCTCTGAAGCTAAAGACGTATATTTCCCGAGTAGGAATTCTGTTGCCTTCAGAGCTCTGGCTAATGAGTAATATATCTTCCACAGCAGCATTACTGTACCATGGATCACATTTATAGAATTGTTTTCCCATTGATACTACAGGATATCTTATGGTCTCTTGGGCCCAGCAGTAACACTAAAGGGTGAAAATTAATGTTTCTTATTTTATCCAGCTAATTTAGCATTTATATTTAGTAGGCCTGATGGGAAAGCCCCGTGTTCTCTACTATTTAACAAAGACCATATGGTCCTTCCACTTCGGAGACAGGAAAAGAACCATTTCACCAGCCATCTGGTGAACTCACCTCACACTTCAGGTGGGCCTAACCTTCAGTCAGAAGAAGATCACTTTCTGATTCCTAGGGAGCTCAACCAGATGGCTTCTCAGGAATGAAGCATTAGTCTTCCAACTAATCCACTCCTAAGGATTGCTACAGATAATAAATACAAAAATACGGAATATACAAAGTTGTTGTAGTACTACTATCGACTACAACAATAAACATAACATTTTGCTAGGATAACAAGAGACTTTGCTTTGGTACCTACAGCTTTTCAAACCAGAACTAGGAGCAATCCATCCTCAAGAAACTTTCAAAACAAAGCTCAAGTATGACAATTGATGTCCATTGTATTTTTTTAATTAAATGTGGCATTTTTTCCATGTTATCTAACTGCTTTGAACACAACACAAGGAATGCCTGTCCTTTAATTGCTGAAAATTACTAAAGTCAAAACAGAACTAATAGACATCAGGGTCTGATCAACAACTTTCCTTTACAGCACTTTAGGGTGTTTTGAAGCTCCTCCCAGCTCCAGCAAATGCCTGGTGTGCTAAATACCCTGAGGCATCCCATCCCACTTATAGCATTCCTACTTCTGGCAATATAACTAGACAAAGCCCCTGGCTGTAAATCATGATCCATAATCACTGACTTGGAAATTTAACAACTGTTACTTTCTTCTTTAAACTTGCAAGAAGCCTACAACCAAGGTCTGCTTAACAGTATGTAATTTTCAATGTACAGATGTGAGGACCATCTAGCCAGTGAGTCAAGTTTTACCTACAAGGTTATTCACTAAGGGTCCTTTCCTAGCACAAAAAATGTTGTAACTCCAATCATCAACTGATTAGAGATAAGAGTTTTGTCTTGTAATATAACAAGCCTCCTTCTCTTTCTCAGTGCTCACCAGGATATATGTTTTCTTAGCGGGAAAGAAGAGGAGAGGCTGAGAAATTGAGGTGCTGCATGACTCAACCTTACTTCTTCTTCTTTCTTTTTTTTTCTTTCTTTTTTCTTTTTTCTTTTTTTGAGTACACAGTTTCTTCATCCTTATTTCTAAGTGGACATACTTAGGATTAGGCATTAGAGTTGCTATATTAAGTACTGCTGAATGATTGTGAAAAAACTTCTCCTCACTGCTCAAGAGAAATTGCTCAGACTTACTTATAGGCAGACATGCACCAGAGGTGTGACATTTGGGATGTAGCTTGAAAACAGTTGAGCAATTCAGTCCTGTTCATTACTACGAAGAAAGGCTTGTCTTGCTTACTCTATAATAGTTTCTGTGTGTGTTTGTGTACACCAGGAGATAAGGTACATGCAATAATAAAAGTAAAGAGAAATAAAACATTTCATTGACTCTTTGGGAAGCTACTGGATATGTTAAAGTTGAAAGGAGAGAATAGCTTGGGAGACTATATTTCTCTTTACCAGGAACTGTGTGACAATTCTCAGCACCTCGACTTTCAGCGCCTCTCACCTTTCACTCAAAACACAAAAGAACTGTAGGAATTGATGGAGAAATGCAGCTAAGGCTTAAAAGAACCATTGTTTCATGCCAGTTTCAAAGTAAAGCAAAGAGAGACTTTGCAGTTGGCTTGCTCCTCAGTATGGTGTACTCTTGACAAGAGCATGATAGAAATGAAGTAATGACTCGGGACAGCATGTATCTTCCAAAAGCTATGAGGAAAGAGCTGGTCAGTCAGCAAGACACTCTTGGTGCTGACTTTTTATACTTCACAACTTGTCATTTTTCTTGTTAGGTGCCAGGGCAGAACAGAAATATTGTGAGTACAAAATATTTTTTGTTGTTTTGGCTCAAAACAGCAGAAGGATAGTGAAATAATACCAAAACAGGCCACAATCTCCGTTTCCAAATCTACACCATTTAGAAAGAGCATCTGATTAAAATATAAGCCAAGGATCTACTGATGCATTAATTTTCAGTGATGCTTAATTCTGACATTCATCTATAAAAACCTTTGCAGTGTCATTTTTTTATTTCGTATCAAAAGTATTGCATAATAAATAAGTTTAAAAGCAATAAAATAAAGGAATCACAACAGCTAAATAGTTTTAGACCAAAAGTGGGCAACAGCAATCGCATTGTCTGTAGCTTTGAACAACTCCTCCTCTGTGCATGAGGCAGGGCATTGTGGGCAAGCATACATTTGAGGAGTTGTTTGTTCTGCTCCACAGTCACACAAGGTGGAGGATTCCTCCAGGTAGTTCCATCTTGCCAGGTTGTCTTTTGATCTGCCCACACCACTTCTCAGTCTATTTAGGGACTTCCAAGTTGCCCATTCTTGGTTTGCCCCTGGAGGCAGACCCTCACGGGGGGCCATCTAGTTGGGATTGCCTGGTTTAGCTGCCCAGAGGAACACTCTTGCTGTTGCTGGGGGAACATCAAGAGGAGTGGTGGTTCTCATGAAGCTCCTCCTTGACTTGAGTCTACTGGGAGGAGGCTGATAGTCATGCAGTGGGTGGCTTTCACAATGTTCGACCTTATCTCGTTAGCAGCAACTTCCCATCGCACATCGGGGGGGGGGGGCAATGGCAGTTAGCTTATAGAGTTTATCAACAGGTGTAGGTTTAAGGCATCCTGTGATTATTCTACATGTTTCGTTCAGTGCTATGTCCACCTGCTTCGCATGGACAGACTTGTACCAGACAGGACAGGGGTATTCAGCAGTTGAGAAAGACAAGTCCAGGGCTCATGTTCTTATTAATTGTGGGTCTGTACCTCATGCACTGCCAGTAAATTTACGCAGGATGTTATTGCGTGCAGCTACTTTGTGCTTGGTGTTCAGTGTTTCCTATATGCTAGTGTTCGATCTAAGGTGACACCAAGATATTTAGGATGGAAACAGTGTTTGAGCTCTTGGCCTTCCCAGGTAACTTTCAATTTCCTGTTGGCTTCACGATTACGTAGGTGGAAAGCACACACTTGTGTCTTGGCAGGGTTAGGCTTCAGGTGGTTATCTTTGTAGTAGCAGTGTCATAATTATACCATATGAAGAATTAAAAGAAAAAGCCCAAACTGATAAAACCAATTGTGGAAGAAGACTCACCAGTAGCACTGCCTCACTCATTTCCAGCTCCTCAAACAGAAAGGAGAACCAGCAGCTGGCTCTGGCAAGGAGGCCACTGAAAGAACACCAGCAATCTCTGGAGTGAAGATGGTTGGCAGACATTACATGACAGGTGATGGGCTGCAGGGATTTCCTTTGGCTCACAGTGTAAGAGGAAGGGGATGGTATGAAGCATCTCAAAGTACCAAGGGGACAGACGATTTTCTGGGCTTCCTGAATAGGGAGGTCCTTTGAAAGAGTTCCGAACCTAGAGAGAAACTAGGAGCATATCTACATTGACCTCTTAAAGTCAGCTCCCAACCAGTTTGGCAGAAAACGGTTTCATTATATGGATTAGACTGACAATTCTGCAACATTTGAGGTTTGAGGTTAGGATGGTGATTAAATTAACCATGGAAGGTAACCTTCAACCAGTTCTAGGATCTCCTCTATCCATGGCTCAACAGCCAGAGAATGCATTTTTTTCCATTTCCCGATGAGATGTGAACCTGTTTTCCAGAGGTATACAAGGAGGCTACTAGAAGGAAACATGACAGCAGCTGGCCACCTATACTCTTGGGGTGTTTTTCAGTCATATTTGTGATATTTGGCTACAGCTGTATTTTTATTTCTTGGAAACCTACCAGGGACCACCAGCCAATGGCTTGTGAATTTATACCAGTTCTGGATCACCATTTTCAGCGTATAGCGCAAGATGTAGAAAAATGGGAGAAGAAAACTGCAAGAGTTTGCCTTCCCCAATTCTTCTAATATTTGATAGCTTTTGTATACTCAAGAATTGAAGTTTTGTCTCTTTTGTAGCAAGTGTATACTTTTTTTGTGCATTCTCCTATTTCATTCATCATGCATAGATGAATGACCAGAAAGCCATGCTGGCTAAATAAGCCAAAATGACTGGTGAAAGAGAGCTAGACAAAACCCCAGAATATTAGAAGATGTCCTGAGCTGGAACTGAAAATGAACTGCAATCTCACTTCTCTTATCATGAACATTATTATATGGAATGATTCAGAGGCCATGGGCACTAGGCTAGTATAAGTATCTTTAAAACATACCTGTGGTTAGTTTCTGTTACAGAAATAGCACAGAGTAGATGGCTTTATTTCATCTTTTTTGGGGAATGCTAAAACTTTTCAGCAACATACATAAACAAGCATACACATAGCCAAGAGATCCAAAAGTATAGACTGAGCCTCCCTTATTTGAAAATCCAAAATTGAGTTTTGTGTTTAGATGTGGGTCCCATTTCTAAGATATATCATTATGAACATATATGAAAATACAAAAATATCAAAATCTAGCGAGAAATCCAAAATATTATTGGTCACAATCATTTCAATACAGGATAATCTACCTAAAATCTGAACTGAGGGCATTTACTTCAGAATCCTAAGCATACCGTGCTTACAAGCGGAGAGAATTGCCTTGCTGGATTTAGCCAAGGTTTATCAAGTCAGCAGTCTGTTTCTATCAGCAATCATGTAGATGTTTCTGTAAGTTCACAAGAAAGCCATTAAAAGTGATGGCTTCTGCCTCTCTCTCTCTCTCTCTCTCTCTCTCTCTCTCTCTCTCTCTCTCTCTCTCTCTCTCTCTCTCTCTCTCTCTCTCTCTCTCTCTCGCAGCTGGTATTCACAGATATCCAGCATCTGTATATGTCTGATTATAGCAGAAACTGGCTAGCAGATAAACCTCATCCTCCATGAAATTGTCCATTTAAAAAATCCACCTAAACTATTGGATGATCTTAAACACTCACAGAATTAATTAATTAACCCACAAGGCACCCATCATTCTGCAGGGGGAAATATTATTTCTAACTTCTAGACCACCTCTTTCTTCATCCCCAATGCTGCAAAAAGAAGTGGGAAGAGGAACTGGGTTTAATTATCTCAGAACAACTACTGCTTGAAAAACTAAACAGGAAAGCCACAGGTCTCTAGGAAAACAATAAAAATTCACATACTGTACAGTGGTTCTCCTCTGAATTGCCTTTCCTCAAGAAAATGGAAAACAAATAAACCACAACCATTTACTTTCAGTTACGGGGCATCTGAACAATCAATCCACTTGGCATGTTTTAAATGCCAGTTCATATTAGTTTGAGGGATCCAATATGTACCTTTTAACCTGCATCACAGCTTGCTTCAAACCACACTAGTCTAGATATCCAGGGGGTATTTGGATACTTCAAATTACACTTTGGGATGTACTCAGAGCTCTCCCATGGAATGAATTGTTTTTTAAAAAAAAAAATCCCCATTTGCCTTGTTGTTTTTCAGTTGTGATGTCCTTTTTGTTCCCTGTCTTGTGGTTTGAATGAAAGGTGAGATATGATTCCCCACAAAATACAAATAAATAGTTTCTATCATCAGTAGGAAGAGGCAGATGAACAGAGTTAAGAGGATACTAAACACATTTACTGCTGTTTCTTCTGCAAATGTTTATCTGGTTGGTATTAGAAAGCAGGTAGGCATACTAGGAGGGCTGTAAAAGGTATAGTAAGGAAAAATTTTCTTTCTCAAAATATGTCTGAGAGCAAAAGCTCAATCCCTCCAACAATCTATAACATCAGTGAAGACCACGCAGTGAAGATACCGTACTCACTAGGGAAATGCTATTTCAGCCTCACTTGAAGACTGAGATTATGAAAGAACAGCTATGACTGCTGTTTACAAAAAGCCAATCAATCCATCTTTTTCACTTTCAGATTTAAAAAGAGAATACCTTGTTTTTCTTCAGCTAAGCAAACAGCATTTCTCCACAGTAAAGAAAAAGAATAATCGCTTCTGTGAGGAGCAGAAACACAAATAAAAAAGTTCTGCTCTAATAACCAGAGGCAACAAAAGTGGAATTTTATGTTTAAACTGTAGACAAACAAAAGGATGCAGTAGAATGGTACAGTGGTGCTGAAATAGTGCAGATACAGCAACCAAATGTTTGGCACTATGAATCTGGGGTTCCTATTTGAGATTTGCTGAGGATCCTGATTCCAGTTCTTTCCTCCAAGTATGATTGTTGCTATCGGCCACTGCAACAACATTCATGTGATGTAGGTAGCTTTACTTCTGCAACACAAGAACTTATTCTATCCCTACATATATTTAACTCTCTAACCTCTCTATTCCCTAGAATTGTCTTTTTGTCTCTATTATTTCATGACCTTGCCAAACAATGAGAATAACACTACACAAGTAGAGATGAGTTTAGCCAATGTGTGGTAGTGATTTGAGCACTGAATTACAATCCTAGAGACTAGAAGCAGGGCTTTGCAAAAGAGAATGAGCTAATATGATTCTCTGGCCAAAATCCCAGTTTCTGGGGACCTGAAAAAGTGATTTCATCTTAAATGGAACAAGGCCTGGTCTAGGCAATGATTTCAGAAAGAGGGGAGAAAAATTAAGCCAGTTAATTCAGCAAGAGGTCTCTAAAAGGAAAGAGCAGGCAGGTAGATTGTCATTTTTAAATGCTCTTAGGGATAAAGAAGCATTAAAGTTTGCTTAAATTTGTGCATGTCACAGTCTTGCCCTGTCTCAGGATATTGCCTTATTTCGCTGACCAATGTTCACCTGACACAGATTATTACTTTAGCCTGGCTAGCAAAGAGAGAAGTGTTAAGCTGATGGCCCTGTGCACCAAAGGTGATATTTCCTTTCCTTGACATTTCCTGTCTATAATGCCTTATTATCCCACTGCAGGGTGACATGATGGCAGAGACTGAACCTTATCTGGAGGATATTCAGTATTTCAATAATTAAATCAGTTCTCTTAGGAGATCTGGTGATGTTAGATAATTGTTTTCACACTGTGTGCTTGATACAAAGTATGATTCACTTTTTTTCTCCAGCTAACCATTGCTTTCTTAGGCCAGAGAGTCAAAGAGGTTTCATTACGTATATCTTCGTGTTGTCCAGATATGGTTGCTTTCTTCAATTTCCACCTGTAGCCACCATATCCCGTTGCTGTTGGTTTTAGTATCTTATTTATTAATTAATTTACGACATTTATACCCCGCCTTTCTCAACCTCGGAGGGAACTCAAGGCAGCTTTACACATAGGCAACTATTTGATGCCTTAAAAACAGTGTACAATGAAAATAAACATTTAAAAATAGAACTATAAGATACATTAAAACATTTAGAACAATATACCGGTAATCACTATTAATCACACTTTCCACAATCCTAATCTGAGCGGTTCCAATAGTCGTTGAACACAATTCCATATCTATCTATAGCACAAGTTATCTTGATCACAAAGCCATGTTTTCACTCTCTTACGGAAGGTCAGGAGGGAGGGGGCTGATGTAATATCCCTAATAGATTCTACATTCCAAATAATTGCTGATTAAGGTCTGCTGCTACATTATATAGACAGGATGCTTACATGAAGCAATCTGTGATGAGTCATGGGCCATGTAGTCCCGTTCAAGGCACTGTAGCCCCAGATGAAGAGGAGAACTTGGGTTTTTCACCGCCTCAGTCAGAATTGGAACCTTCCCAGCCAGATTTGGGAACCTTGCACCTGCAAGAGATTTGTCTTCCAGAAATCTGTCAAACAAACCCTGGGTCTAAATCTCCTGTGTTTTCTCGCCACGAGTTTTGTAAACATCAGAGAGCTGTTCAAGCGGCCTCTCGTAGGAGTGCTAGGATAGCTGCTAAGAATTCAGCTGATTAAGCCTGCTTTCCATGGGAAACCTTAAGGAGTCATGCATCTGGACTCAGAGATTAGCTTTCGTTTCTAGTTCCCCAGAGAACTGCTCTTTGGTGGGAAAACTAGACCCTATTTAGGTGTTTTACCCACAAAGACATCTTGCGGAGTCAATTCGTCAGCTACTGGAGTAAGTTGTGTGTGGACAGCGCGCTCCGTTTCCAAGCCTCGTTCCTGTTTCAAGCCTTGTCCCTGATTCCAAGCCTTCGCTCCTGTTTCCAGCCTTGTTTACCTTCGCGGACCTTGCCTTGTTTTCCAGGATTCAGCCTCGCTTTGCTTCCCGGATTTTACCAAGTAATTCCACGGATCTTGTTCCTGCTCCTCGTTACCTTGTTGTCTTGAATCAAGCCTTGTGTTCCAAGTATCAAGTTATTTCCTAGCCTTGCTCAAGTTCATGGACTAAAAAGGACCTTGTCATCTCCCCTCACTTGCTTGGCAAGTGAGTGTTTCGGTTATTGGATTACAACTTTGGACCTTAATATTTCATATTGGACATTGTTTCTTTGGACTAATTTTGACCTTTCCTGAAAGGTCTAACTCTGGACTATTTTCTACACTTGTTTTTATTAACTTTATATACTCCTTCAATAAAGATATTAGATAGATTCTGGCCTCTGTGTATGGTTATTGGTGCCCTGCAGCCTGGGTCCTGACAGTTTGACTCCGCCACCCTAAGCACCAATTAACCTAGGCCAGAATGTCTACCGGAACCGTGCCGGGTGGCCAGCCACTTAGCTACACCATCGACAAGGAGGAAGTGGACCGCATCCGTGATAAGCTCAATGCGCAGGAGGGAGAAATAAAGGGATTGAAGGAACGCGGAATCCGTCTCCCAGCCTTGGCATTGCCAACCAAGTTTTCTGGAGAAGCTTCTAAGGTTCATGTTTTCCGTCGCCAATGCCAAGCTTATCTAGAGGCCCGCAATGCCGAGTTTCCCCAAGAAGACATCAAAGTGGCGTGGATCTATAGCCTTTTAGACGGGCCAGCGGCCAACTGGGTGACGGCGCTGTTCGACCAAGGTTCCCCACACCTAAGATCAGCGCAACATTTCTTGGATCACATTAAGGCAACTTGGGGGATCGAAGACAATTTGGAGGCAGCCGGCCATAAACTCCGGCACCTCTCTCAGGGGGACAGACCCTTGTCCCAGTACATAGCCGAGTTCCGAGTGCTGGCCCACAGCACCGGATGGAATGATATAGCCCTCAGAGGACAATTTCGGGAGGGTCTCAACATCGAGATGTTGGAAGAAATTTCCAAAGTGGATCCCCCCCATTCTCTTGAAGCACTCATTGATCAATGTTTACGAGCTGAAGTCATGCTGGCCAACAGAAAACAATGGGTCCGAGGCCAGAGCGGTAGAGCTGGGGTGAAACCTCCCGCTCCCACCAGCGTCCAGCCGCGTCCAGTATGGAGACCCCCGCCACCAGCCCCATACCCCAGGGGGAACGAGGAGGTGCCGATGCAGTTGGGCAACGTGCGTCCCAGGTTAGATGCCGCCGAGAAGGCCCGCCGCCAACGCCTAAATCTCTGTTGGTACTGCGGAAACGGGGGCCACTTCGCTAGAGAGTGCCCAGCCAAAGGGAAGCCCCCCACCCGTCTGGCGGCGGCGTCCTCCACGGAGACGAAGACGTCTGAGGCGGCTGGCACACAGCCGGCGGGGGAAGCCAGCGACCGGGCGTAGAGAGGCTCGCCAACCCGGTCAAAAAACCCACTCAAGAGCCGCCAACCGGAGTCCTATTTCTTCTAGTGGTCACCTTGTGGTCAGCTAAAAAGGGGCCAGTCATGGTCCATGCCATGATAGACTCAGGAGCTACAAACAATTTCATTGATAGAGAGTATGCCGACTCTCTGGGATTACAATACCATGACTTCAAGAATGCCCGTGTGGTGCAAGCCATCGATGGCCGCCCCCTCAAGACGGGTCCCGTAAGCAAGTGGTCGGAACCCACCAGAATGTGGATAAGGGAACATATGGAAGAAATTTCCTTCTTTGTTACCGAGGTTCCCCATTTCCCTGTAATTTTGGGAATTCCATGGCTGACACTTCACGACCCAAGCATCTCCTGGTCCAACAGAGAACTGCAGTTTGCTTCAAAATATTGCCAAAACCATTGCCTTGTAGCCAAGGTCTGCCATGCCACAGACACTGAACCCATTATCACCTTGCCCAAGAAGTACTCAGAATATTGGGATGTATTCAATGAAAAAGAAGCCGAGAGATTACCCCCACATAGACCTTATGACTGTGCCATTGACTTGGTGGAGGGGACCCCGATCCCGCGAGGACATCTCTACTCCCTGACTGAACCGGAGCAAGAAGCTCTCAGGGAGTTCATAGAGTCAAACCTTCGCAAGGGATTCATCAGACCCTCTCAATCCCCAGCCGCTTCCCCAGTGATGTTTGTGAAAAAGAAATCAGGGGACTTACGCTTGGTGGTGGACTATAGAGCATTGAACAATATCACTAAGCGGAACAGCTATCCCCTGCCCTTGATCTCGGACCTACTAGACCGACTTCGGGGAGCCAAGGTCTACACCAAGCTGGATCTTCGGGGGGCTTATAATCTAGTTCGCATCAGAGAAGGGGACGAGTGGAAGACCGCCTTCCAGACTAAATTCGGATTATTCGAGTCCCGAGTTATGAATTATGGATTATGTGGAGCTCCCGCAACGTTCCAGCATTTTGTCAATGACATCTTTCAGGATTATCTAGATCGGTTCTTGATCATCTACCTGGACGATTTTTTGGTGTTTTCTAGATCACAATCAGAGCATGAGAACCACGTAAGAATGGTGTTACAACGATTGCGGGATCATGGACTTTATGCCAAGCTGGAAAAATGTGCTTTTGATCTACAAGTGGTAGATTTCCTGGGATACCGCGTCTCACCACTAGGGCTCTCCATGGACCCGGCTAAGGTTTCAGCAGTATTGGAATGGCGGGCGCCAACCAACAAGAAAGAGGTGCAACGATTCTTGGGGTTCGCGAACTATTACCGCAAGTTCATTCCAGATTTTGCCCGCTGGTCTGACCCAATCACCAGCTGCATCCGTGGGAAACAGCCTTTCCGCTGGACAGATCAAGCAGAGAAAGGGTTCCAGCAACTAAAGAAATTATTCACGTCCCAGCCAATCCTTCAGCATCCAGATCCTGAAACCCCTTTCGTTGTGCAGGCGGATGCCTCCGATGTGGCAATTGGGGCTGTACTCCTACAACCAGTGGGAGACCATCTTCATCCTTGTGCCTTTTATTCCCGTCAATTGACCGCGCCAGAGAGAAATTACACCATTTGGGAAAAGGAACTATTGGCCATAAAGGCAGCCTTTGAAACTTGGAGACATTGGCTAGAAGGAGCCAAATTTCCCATTGAAGTCCATACTGATCATCGAAATCTAGAGCATCTAAGAACTGCCCGCAAGCTAAATCAAAGGCAACAACGCTGGGCTTTATTCTTTGAACGTTTTAACTTTCAAATTCATTATGTAACCCCAGCCCAGACCAAGCAAGCAGATGCTCTGTCACGAAAACCGGAATACGCTGCAGGGCGCAAGGAGTCCTTTGAGTCCCAGCTGCTACAACCCGAAAACTTTGCCACGCTCACAGTGGGAAACACCAAATCCACTTCCATGGAATCAACTTCCCCTACTCCAGGACCCCTTTGTGCTCAGGAAATCAGGGCTAGTCAGCAAGCAGACGCCTGGGCACAGGACCAACTTCGCCAAGGACTACGTTTTCCCTTTTCGCTTAAGGATGGGCTACTTTGCTATAGAAATCATGTTTACATCCCCCCAGGACCGGGCAGGGAAAAAACACTTCGTCTGTGTCATGACTGCAAGCCAGCAGGGCATTTCGGGCTATTTAAAACCATGCATTTGATCCTAAGAGATTTCTGGTGGCCCAAGATCCGCAAGGATGTGGAAAAATATGTCAACACCTGCCCAGTATGCCAGCGCTCCAAGACAAGAAGAGAAAAGCCCTCAGGGCTCCTGCATCCCCTCCCTACACCATCCCGCCCATGGGAAATAATCTCTGCGGATTTTATCACTGATCTACCACCTTCCTGTGGATTCACCACGATCCTAGTGGTGGTGGACCTTTTCACCAAGTTAGCCCATTTCATTCCCTGTGATGGCCTTCCCACGGCCAAAGAAACTGCAGATCTATTCCTCCAACATGTTTTCAGATTGCATGGATTGCCCAAGAGTTTGGTCACAGACCGGGGGTCCCAATTCACCTCTCGTTTCTGGAAGGCACTACAAAAACTATTGGGCATAGACTCTCGTTTATCTTCGGCTCATCATCCCCAAACAGATGGGCAAACTGAGCGCACCAATGCCACTTTGGAACAATACCTTCGCTGTTATGTGAACTACCAGCAAGACAATTGGGCTTCCCTGTTATCGCTGTCAGAGTTTGCCTACAACAATGGGGTCCAGGCTTCTACTAAAGAAACGCCGTTCTTTGCAAACTATGGCTTCCATCCACGTTTCTTTCCCCCTGTCATTGAAACCTCAGAAGTTCCCGCAGCAGAGGACTGGCTGCAGGAACTCGCAGCGGTGCAGCAACTCTTGCTCCAGCAATTAAACCAAGCCAAGGAGGACTATAAACGTCACGCGGACAAACATCGCCAACCGGGCCCCGAAATCAAGGTAGGAGACCGGGTTCTTCTGTCCACTCGCTTTTTGCCCTCCCATCGCCCTTGCCGGAAGTTAGATGCCCGTTTCATTGGCCCCTATCCAGTGGTGGCGCAACTTAACCCCGTGACTTTCAAACTCCAACTTCCGCGCTCAATGCGCATTCATCCGGTGTTCCACCGCTCCCTACTCCTTCCGGCGGATGGTGTGCGTCCTGATACAGACCGACCGGCCCCCCCCTCCTGTTTTGATGAATGGGGAGGAGGAGTTCGAGGTTGAGGACATTTTGGATTCTCGCTTTCACCGCCGCCGCCTACAATATCTCATTGACTGGGTGGGTTTTGGCCCCGAGGAACGCTCTTGGGAAGACGCTTCTACAGTCCATGCTCCTGATCTAACCCGCCGCTTCCATCAGACCTATCCCGCCAAGCCGCGGCCCCGCACCTCGGGGAGAGAGTCCCGGTTTGAGAGGGGGCTTGAGGAGGGGGATAGTGTGATGAGTCATGGGCCATGTAGTCCCGTTCAAGGCACTGTAGCCCCAGATGAAGAGGAGAACTTGGGTTTTTCACCGCCTCAGTCAGAATTGGAACCTTCCCAGCCAGATTTGGGAACCTTGCACCTGCAAGAGATTTGTCTTCCAGAAATCTGTCAAACAAACCCTGGGTCTAAATCTCCTGTGTTTTCTCGCCACGAGTTTTGTAAACATCAGAGAGCTGTTCAAGCGGCCTCTCGTAGGAGTGCTAGGATAGCTGCTAAGAATTCAGCTGATTAAGCCTGCTTTCCATGGGAAACCTTAAGGAGTCATGCATCTGGACTCAGAGATTAGCTTTCGTTTCTAGTTCCCCAGAGAACTGCTCTTTGGTGGGAAAACTAGACCCTATTTAGGTGTTTTACCCACAAAGACATCTTGCGGAGTCAATTCGTCAGCTACTGGAGTAAGTTGTGTGTGGACAGCGCGCTCCGTTTCCAAGCCTCGTTCCTGTTTCAAGCCTTGTCCCTGATTCCAAGCCTTCGCTCCTGTTTCCAGCCTTGTTTACCTTCGCGGACCTTGCCTTGTTTTCCAGGATTCAGCCTCGCTTTGCTTCCCGGATTTTACCAAGTAATTCCACGGATCTTGTTCCTGCTCCTCGTTACCTTGTTGTCTTGAATCAAGCCTTGTGTTCCAAGTATCAAGTTATTTCCTAGCCTTGCTCAAGTTCATGGACTAAAAAGGACCTTGTCATCTCCCCTCACTTGCTTGGCAAGTGAGTGTTTCGGTTATTGGATTACAACTTTGGACCTTAATATTTCATATTGGACATTGTTTCTTTGGACTAATTTTGACCTTTCCTGAAAGGTCTAACTCTGGACTATTTTCTACACTTGTTTTTATTAACTTTATATACTCCTTCAATAAAGATATTAGATAGATTCTGGCCTCTGTGTATGGTTATTGGTGCCCTGCAGCCTGGGTCCTGACACAATCATCATCATCATCATCATCATTGCTTATCCACTATTGCAACCTCATTGTTTTTAATTTGATGTTTTAATACCGCATTGTGTTTCTTTTGGTTGCTGTGTATATATTATTATTGGTTTTTGCTATTGTTCTTTGATGTTTTATTTTATTTTATCATTGTTTTGTATCTGATTTTGCTGTAAGCCACCCCGAGTCCCCTTTGGGGAAGATGGAGGTGGGATATAAATAAAAATATTATTATTATTATTATTATTATTATTATTATTATTATTATTATTATTATTATTATTATTATCATTTATACCCTGCCTTTCTCTCTGTGGGAACTCTAGACAGCTAAGACTTCATACTAGGACAAGTTTGAAAGGTGCAATATAATAGCTAAAAAACAATTCAATAGAGGTAAAAACAGAATTAAAATGCAGTAATACTCATATCCCCCCCCCCCAATCCCACCCAACCTTTCCAAAGCTTGCCTCTTCCCCTTCTCCAAATGCCTGTTGATGTAAGGAGGTCTTGACCTGCTTGTGGAAGGCCAGCAGGGATGGGGGGCCATCCTGGTCTCTCCTGGGAGGGAGTTCCACAGTCTGGGAGCAGCCACTGAAAAGGCCCTCTCCCATGTTCCCACCAAGCACACTTGAGCAGGTAGTGGGACCGAGAGAAGGTCCTCCTGTTTGTAGATGTCTCCCAGGTTCATAGAAAAAGATATTATTCTTCAGATTAACCTGGACTGCAGACATATAGGGCTTTGTAGGTCAAAAGCAGCACTTTGAATTGTGCTCGGAAACATGCTGGCAGCCAGTGGAGCTGTCACAACAGAGGAGTTGTATGCTCCCTGTGGCCAGCCCTAGTTAAGAGTCTGGCTGCTGCTCTTTGGGCCAACAGAAGTTTCTGAGCACTTTTCAAGGGCGGCCTGATGTAAAGTGCATTACAATAGTCCAACCAAGATGTAATCAAGGCATGTACCACCATGGCCAGATCTGACTTCCTCAAGAGCAGACGCAGTTGGAGCACTAACTTTAACTGTGCAAAAGCACTCCTGCTCACTGGTGATACCTGGACCTCCAGGTTCAGAGCCAAATCCTCCCAAACTACGAACCTGCATTTTCAGGGAGAGTGTAACCCCATGTAAAACAGGCTGACTCTCTATTCTCAGATTTGTCTTACGACTGACTAGGAGCACCTCTATCTTGTCTGGATTAAGCTTCACTTTGTTTATCCTCATTCAGTCCATTACTGATACAGACACCGGTTTATAGTCAGGACAGCTTCCTTGGCATTAGGTGGAAGGAGTGACAGAGTTGGGTGTCATCTGCATGTAGATGGCATAGCATTCCAAAACTCTGGATGACCTCTCCCAGCAGTTTCATGCATATGTTGAATAGCATGGAGGACAACACAGAGGTCTGATGGACCTCACAGGCCAGTGGCCGAGGACTCAAAACAGAAGTCCCCCAACACCACTTTCTGAGACTGTACCTCCAGGAAGGAACAAAGCCACTGAAGAACAATACCTCCTAACCCCATCCCAGAAAGGCGACCCAGAAGGATACCATGGTTGATGGTACTGAAAGCCACTGGAAGGTCCAGGGGAGCATTCCCTCTTGTCTCATTCTCTGCGTAGGTCATTAAACCAGACTGAAATGGATAGATAATCTGCTTCATTCAGGAGTTGCAACAGCACCACATGCTCCAGAACCTTTCCTAAAAATGGGAGGTTGGAGTCTGGTCTGTAGTTGTCTAGTACAGAGGGGCCTAAGGAAGGTTTTTTAAGAAGTGGTCGTACCACAGCTTCCTTGAGGCTTGTGGGGACCCTGCTCTGATACAGAGAGGCATTTATCACTTCTGTGACCCACTCCACTAGTCCCCCCTGGCCTGTTTTATGAGCCAGGAAAGGCAAGGGTCACATGTGGTGGCTTTCACCTCTCCAAGAATAATGTTCACATTCTCAGGCTGCATAAATTGAAAGGTATCCACCAACTCTGAACAAGCAGGTGCCAAGGTTACATCTACCAGAGCTGTATCAACTGTGGCGTCTAAAAGCGAATCAAAGCAGTATTATCTGCAAAATGGTGTGCAAGCTCCTCACAGCATGCTGTTGCATGAGCAACGTTCTCTTTAGGCCAGGTTGGATTAGGTCTCTAACCTGGAACAGTTCTGCTGGACGATTTTCTGCTGCAGCAATAATATTTGTATAAAATCTCCTTTTTGCTGCTTTTATTGCCCACCATAGATCTTCAAATACATTTTTGCTTGTTTTCAGTCAGAATCACTCTGAGTACTTTGCCACTGTCGTCCTAGTCCCTGTCTCACACATTTCATTGCTGCCAGCTCCTTAGTGAACCAGGGGGGTGGTTTAGTTCCAGTTCATGAGAAGGGACACTTTGGAGCAATCGTGTCTACCGCCCTGATTACTTCCACATTCCAGTAATTGACCAGGATTTCAACAGGATCACCTGCTCAGGTAGTGGGAATTCCCCAAGAGTCATCAGAAATCCATCCAGTTCCATAAGCCTCCTGGAACAGACCATCTTAATGGGTCCCCCACCCCTGCAGAGGTCCTGAGTCCCAGTCAGTCTAAACCTGACCAGACAGTGATCTGTCCATGACAACAGAACCACAAATAGCTCCTCCTTTCCCAGATCATTGTTCCCACCCTCTGTACACATACAAGGTGTATAGTGTGTGTCCAGCAGCATGTGTGGGGTCAGATACCAAATGGGACAGACCCATGGTTGCCATGGCAGACATGAAGTCCTGAACCACTTCTGACAGGGCAGTCTCAGCATGGACGTTGAAGTCTCCCAGTACTACAAGCTGTGGAGATTCTAACACCAACCCCTAGATCACCCTGGCTAGCTCAGGAAGGGAGAATGTTGAGCAGTGGGGTGGATGGTACACCAACAGAATCCCTATTCTCTCCCAGCTCCCCAACTTTAGGCAAACACACTCAAACCCTGACTAAGGAATGGGGCATCTGATCTGGGGGATATTTTCCCAATAGACCACTGCAATTCCAGGCCCCACCTGCTGCTGCACAGAGAATCCTGGTCGGATCTGAGAGAGACTGACTCCCGCAGTCTCACCTAGCCAGGTCTCCGTACTACATGCCAGGTTAGCATGCTCATCCTGGTTCAAGTCCTGAATGGTAACTGTTTTACCATTTACCAACCTGGCATTAAGCAGCAGCATTTTCAGCCCATGGGGATTGCTATCCAGGCTATTAAGAGTATTTGAGATGGGGGACAGAATTGGGCTGTTCACCATCCTGTTGTTAATTTTGTCCACCTGTCCCCCATTTCCATAGCTTCCCTCTCCCCTATATAACTGTGATAGCTACTCCCTGAGGACCATGACCTCCCCCATTCCTTGGGGAAACAGCTCACTTAAACCTCCAAAAGCCCTCCAGCCTCCTGTCTTTTCTTTCTGGTCTGGACCAGAGTCTACATCCTGGTAGATTTGCCTGCCCATCTACCATGGTGAGCCATGTCTCCAGGAGGGCTACGTATCAAATATCAAGAGTGAAACAAGAGTGTAAATTTAATAAATTTCTTTATATGGCTCTTGCACTTTATCTATTAGCACTGTCCTCACAATTGAATTGCACTAGTCCTGCTACACCCCTCAGAATTGTTTTACTCAGGCCAGTGTTTGGCTCGATTGTTACACTTTAACCATTTTAAATAATGGAAAACAGCATGCTTTGCATATTATGCAAAATAAGAAATAAAATAGAGGCCTTCTCTCATGGTCCCTGGGAAGGCAGCTCCTGAAGATGCAATGTTTTTCCCTCTCAAGGCAAAAAAAGGAGCAATGTGATAACCCTCCTTCTTGAGGTTGTTGGAAGTTACTACAGTTGTATTCCACTCACTTCAAAAATAGAGTTTTTTTAATTTTAAAAAGCAGGCATTTGGAAAACAGCTCAAAAGACAGTGGGTCCACAGGATCCCAAAATGTTTTGTTTCCCCCAATACACCCTAAGAAAACTTTAGAACTGGTATGTGTCATTTCCCTCCTCTTGGGAATTAACAGGAAAGGACAGAAAGTAATACAGTTCTCCCTCCATATCCATGGATTCTGCATCCGCAGATTCAAAAATATATGGCTTGAAAAAATATATTTGTTAAAGCACTGATAATCCAAAAAACAAATCTTGACTCTGCCGTTTTTATAAAAGGAGCATTGTTTTATTGTGCCATTGTATAAAATGGGACTTGAGGATCAACAGATTTCGGCATCCAAAGCAAGTCCTGAAACAAAACCTCAGCAAATACCAAGGTCCCACTGTAATAGAAACAGTCTTTCCTCCACCTACATATTCCTCTTTTCCTCCTCCACAGAATGGCTCTCAGCAAAGTTAATGGGCTGGCCTCATGAGGGTAGAGTTATATGAAAGCCTAGCTTTGCAAACTATTCTATTTATGCCAGAATAAAATATAGCCATTACTATCTTGATTTTAATAATGCCTCAACAGCCCTTTTATTACCTAACACAAGCATGCTCTAACGTGAAGGACACTGGTGCACTATCACAGGTTATTTCTTGCAAACAGTTACGGATACGCTTTGTCTCCTAGGATAGCAATGTAATCACATCCTTCTGGATCTCAGATGGGCCTTCTTAACAGAATAGAAGATTATATGGTCCTTATAGAAACCACTGCTTCTTAGAAACAACTCCAGCCTTTTCAGCTTGGATGTATACATAAGCCCCAACACAACAAGAACCAGTAACCAAGAGCCAGAAAGTGTCGACAAGATGTGAAATGAAATATTTCAGCAACTGAAACCAATTACCTGGGGGATATGATACAGTTTCTAACCCTGGGAAGAGCAACAGGTCATTTTTCTAAGGATTACCTAGCAACCCAAACAATAATGACTTGATGCCATTACAAAGAGAGGGGGGGGGGGACATCTCCCTTATTAGACTTATTTAGTACAATAAACAGGTTGACAGTACTTGGAGATCATACTTAGTGGAGCTAAACAACCCATGTTTTAATGGAAATAGCTGGGTCACTTTGACCAGAAATTTAATTTGGCAAATGGAGCCCAAACAATGCCATGAATGTAAGAAATATAAGAGCAGCCTTCATGAATTAGATTAAGTTTACTCTATGCCAATGTAATATTTCCGGCAGATGCTGCTGAGGAAACAAGCCGCTGAGGATCACTTCAATTGTGCCGCCATTTTAAAACTTGAGATGTTCTCCTCTTTTCCGTCAAGATTAACCTGAACAAATTTTCTAGTTTTATCACATCAAACATTAGAGGGGGAAATCTGTAGACATACCCAAAGTCCATAATTTTCATTAGGCCAACCAAAAGGGCATAAAATTCTTTGAGACACATCCAGTTATCTATAAACCAAAGAAGTAAACTGAGCAGGTAGATTAATGGAAATCAGAGTATACCGGGCATTTAAACCCAAAAAGCACACTTCTAAAGCTGTTAAGGAACACTTTAAAAAAAATCCTTAGATAAATAACTTTTACTGCTTCCTGGAAAGTAAAGACATGGCACCAAACTTTCATGCTTGGTGTTAGACTATTTTGTGTTCGGTTTAGAAGTTTCAAAATAAAATTGACTACATTTTACATGATCTGTGGCCACTTTAGACATACTTTCCCAGAAAACAATCTTTCTGGGCAAAAGTATTATCTTCTGAAATGGAGGGGGGAGAAAAAACTGCTGTTTCTTTATGTGTAAAGAGTATTTTATTGATTTTGTGCAAAAAAAATCAGTAATACAATCACAGACAGAAGTATTTCTGCACAAAAAATGCTGTTCTCATGTAGAAAATACTGCTTTCATAACATGTGAAATTTGCATGTAGTATTTATTTATTTATTTATTGAGTTTTTATCCCACGTTCCTCCCAAGATGGGATGTAAGGTTCTTTATTGTGAATAATCTTCAAAAACTGCCCAGTTTTCAATGATTTTCTCACTGCAGAAATAAAACTGCTTAAATTATTCATAGTTTATTTTGATAATGTTAGTGAAGAATCACATTTTTGCTATAGCTAAGCAACAGTAAAATGAACATGCATCTCAGAATGTACAAGTTGTGTATCAGGATTTAGACACAGTAAACTAAACATACGTGCAAAGAAACAGCAGCAGGCATAAAATCCAGAATAAAGTTCAGTCCTCTTACTTCTCCGTCATCCTCAGATTTCCTGATATAAGAAATATAGTGCTCTACAAAACTGACCAAACTTCAGAAATGTAGTCAACATATACCATTATCATTATATCTATCTATCTAGCTATCTATCTATCTAGCTAGCTAGCTTTAGGAGCCCCCGGTGGCGCAGTGAGTTAAACCGCTGATCTGCTGAACTTGCTGACCGAAAGGTCGACAGTTTGAATCTGGGGAGAGGTGAGGTCCCGCTGTTAGACCCAGCTTCTGCCAACTTAGCAGTTCGAAAACATGCAAATGTGAGTAGATCACTAGGTACCGCTCTGGTGGGAAGGTAACAACGCTCTATGCAGTCATGCCAGCCACATGACGTTGTCTACGAACAACGCTGGCTCTTCAGCTTAGAAATGGAGATGAGCACCAACCCCCCCCCCCTTACATATGTTTAAATCCATGGCAAATTTCTTATGAATATAATATTTAAACACATTTAGGATGTTATGGGGCACATCCATTTCAGCTTGATTTAATACTTAAGCCACAAGTATTGTACACCACAAAAGGCACAGCTGCCTTCCATTGAAGCAGCCTTGACCATAAACGAGGAAAAGAGAGAACACTGAGCAAGTAGCCAATATTAGTGGACAAATCCAGCAACCTTCAAAACATGGGTTTACCTTGACTTAACTGGATAGCCAACAACATTCGTATTTTTCCATGAATTCAAGAAACATGTGAAGCACACACCTCCAGTCCTCATTATAGGTACCAACATCTCCAATGACCAACATAACACATGATACCTAAGCTGTGAAGTCATGCTCCAAATAACTAATGTTATTACTTTCCCCAAAAATCCTTCCTTGCTAATGCCAAGTACTTCTTCCCATTAGCAAACTAACAAGAGCCCTCCAGAGCGCCTCAGATGATAATTGCCTCAATAACATAACTAGAACATCTCAGCAGCCTGCTGAGAATTTGTTTTACTGTTTAACAAAACACTGGGCAGTAGGGAGGTAATAAGATAATTACATGTACAAAAAAGCAACAGAGGCACCCTATTCCATGGCCTCCACGCTGTTCAGTCTTCCCACATTTTAATTGATGTCAGTCAGGAAACAGAGGACAGTTCCTATAACTGAAATGAAATAAGCAGCTAGGTAAAAATACGGGGATATTTTGAGATAGTGTTTATTGATGTGAAACACCAAGTGTTTTCATTTTCATGCAAATATTTATGCTCTGTGAGCTACTCTGGTCAAAGAGTAAAATCCAGTGAAAAAGCAGGATTAAAATTAATACTACATATACCTTAAATAATAGAAATGTATTATAATCATATTCTCATAGGAATAAAATGTCAAGCTTTACATACAGATTTCTCTTATATACAGATCGACAACAGCATATTGCATATCCCTATTGAATTTATCTCAGTGGATCTCAACCTGTGGGTCCCCAGATGTTTTGGCCTTCAGCTCCCAGAAATCCTAAGAGCAACATAAACTGGCAGGGATTTCTAGTTGTAAGTCAAAACACCTGGGAACCCAAAGGTTGAGAATCACTGATTTATCTTCTCTGAAGTGAAACAATCCTAATGACAGCAACTATAGCTTTGCCTTGGCTTGCATATCATCATGATTACCACCACCACCACCACCACCACCAGTGTTGATACAACACTGGACACATAACACCAGTTTAAAAAGCATATGGGAGCAAGACATTATAAAACTATCAAATTCATACTTCAAAACTCATCATTGAAAAATAATTGAAAAGTAGGCCTGTCAAAAGAGAAAAATGGGCCTTTTTCCTGTTTTGATAATATGAGAACACTGGTATCCCAAAATTTGAAATCCTAAACACTTTTGGTTCCAAGCACTTCAGAGAACGGATACTTCTGATTAGCGATACTTAAATTATAGTTATGTTTACACTGTTAACTCCACAAGATGTTTGGTCACATGCAATGTGCACATACTGTGAAACTATGGGAGGGAAAAGCGTCTTGCCAGGATAATAGGCTTTGGGGGGGAAATTGAATAAGACATCAGTCACATTTATTGTTGCAAAGTTGTGCCAAAAGTTTCACACACTATAAATGAGACAATTACAGGCAATGCGTAAGCGAGGAAAAACCCACACTTTTAAAATTATTACACTTTCAAACACTTCATCAAGTTTGTTAATAACATCCCCAACTGGTAAAAATGATGACCAGTTAGCATTTCAATTTATTATTACTGTTCTGCTAATGAGAACACAAAGGAAATGTAAATGGAAACTCATAAATATGCCAAGACTAACATTTGGCTACTAGAATACAGTGCCTACCACTCAAATGCAACTGAAAATTATTAGACATCTTTGAAAAACTGACAAGGTGACTTTGCATCAAATCATTTTTGAGACTCAACTTTCTCTTTTTTATCTAAAAATCCCCCAAATATAAATACAAAAAATGAACAATTTCTTGAAAACTGATAAATGAAGTGGAAATACAAACAGGAAAATGCTGCAGCCCTCAAGTCTTTACACATTTCACATGACAAAATTATAGAGCCATGATTCCATTTTAACTGCCAATACAACATCCTATGGAATCCAAAGATTTGTAACTTGGTCGAGCACTAGAATAATTCTCTAGATGAGAGTAGTAAAGGTTACTCCCTGAAGAAGAAAGAAAAAGAATGACCACTTTTTGATTTCAAAAATAGTTGCTACCAGCCTTAGGGTGGCACTATGAATTGTAGCCAGAACAATCAGAGCTAAAACAAGCCTGAGAGGTCACATGAAGGGCTTTGAAGAATCTTCAAGGTGAGAGATTCAATCGTGCAGTACATTTACTGTTTGGGACAAGCTGGGTTGGGAGTCAAAAAAGTATTTATTTGACTAAACAAACAACTATAAATCAAGTATATTAAAGCATCCTTATTATACTGTGATAGGAGCCCCAGGTGGTGCAATAGGTTAAACCCTTGTGCCGGCAGGACTGCTGACCAAAAGGTCAATGGTTCAAATCCAGATTGTCACTTTGTTGTGGTGAGGGGGCTTGTGTGTTCCAATGAATCTGCGGGCGTAACCACCAGAGCCATGGACTCCCAGAGTGGGCCGCAGGGGTAGTTCCAGACCAAGCACAATCTGAAGATCTCAACAGTGGATCAGGAGGAAGATAACATGATACATGTTACAACAGCTGTGAAGGCAGAAGAAGGTTGCAACAGATTGAGAAGCCACCGTCATCATGTTAGCCATGCCACTGGTTGGGACCCTCACTCTGTGAAGACTGTGTGTTGATCGGCTGTGCACTGACCTCCACACATTAAAAAAACTCATGTACAGGCGACTTCCAAGAACTTGGAAGGCCATCATACTTGAACAACGAGGGATCAACTAAGTAAAGTAAATGGCATTGAGATAAATATTACTGATTTTGGAGATACAGGAGAGTCTCACTTATCCAACATAAATGGGCCGACAGAATGTTGTAAAAGTGAAAATGTTGGATAATAAGGAGGGACTAAGGAAAAGCCTATTAAACATCAAATGACATTATGATTTTACAAATTAAGCACCAAAACATCATGTTTTACAACAAATCGACAGAAAAAGCAGTTCAATACACGGTAATGTGATGTAGTAATTACTGTATTTATGAATTTAGCACCAAAATATCACAATGTATTGAAAACATTGATTACAAAAACATTGACTACTAAAATGCCGACTGCATTGGATAATACAGAACATTGGATAAGTGGAGGCTTGGAAGACGCCTGTGCGTGATTTTTTTTAATGTGTGGAGGTCGGTGCACAGCCGGTCAATACAGTCTTCACAAATTGAGGTCCCAGCAGTGGTGTCTGTTCTCAGTCTGTTGCAGCCTTCTTCCGCCTTCTCAGCTGCTGTAACATGTACCATGTTATCCTCCGCCTGTTCTGCCATTGAGGTCTTTGGGCCTTCGGATTGTTCTTGGTCTGGATCCGCCCCTGTGGGCACTCCTGGGAGTGTGTGACTCCTGTGGTTGTGCCCACAGATTCATTGGAACACGCAAGCCCCCTCACCACATCAAGGTGACAATCCATCGAGGGGAATCGAGGGGAATACATAACTATTATAATACCAACAAATGATTCTCCATAAATATGTCTAATTTTCTTTCAAATCCAGGCTGGCAGCCATCATTAAATTTTGTGGCAGCAAATTGAAGTATTATGCTCCAAACTTGTTTTTCTGAATTTTTTCATCAGACTAGGCACGATGTCATCTCACAATACAGGCAGTTCTAAATCACGAATGGGAGAATCATTCATCACAGTCATGTCATACATGTAATTCAAAGTGATTTGTGATCATAAAGTGATCATAGGGTTAAAAACGTGAGATTTATGCTATGCAAAGACCTGCAGCCACACCTCCACGTTGGCTGTCAACTTTCAAGCTTAGAAACTTGTTATTGAGCTGGTGTGCAATTTACTTCCTTGGAAAGCAGGTTCCATGAACTACAGCAGTTGGTTTGCACACAGATGCCATTTCACCCGTAATGGAGATTTGCAGACCATAGCTTCCTCTCATATGTTTAACAGTAAAAATAATCTAAATTAGCTAGTACAGCTGGCAGCATAGCAGGGAATTTGGAAATAGCAAAGTGAAGACTCCTTTGAGACAGATGAAACAGAGCAAGACACACAGAGCTGTTTATGAAGGTGCATGATAATCCAAGAAAAACCTATTTATTTGATAAGCAGATGGGCAGCATTGGCCCTTTTACTTCTTGCTCACTTTCTCACACATACTTTCTGTTTGCTCCCAATTCCACACCTTCCAATCCACATTTCTATTTTGAATCTGTTCTCTGCTGACACAAGGCAACAGCAACAAGTTTCCATCCAAAGTCAACATGGAAGAACTAAGAGGAAAAACGTGAGGCCTGTTATATCCTACAGATTAACAAGTCTCTCAACAGCTTGATTGCACATGAAAAAGACAGCCAACATGCCTCTTCCTTCCTTCCTTCCCTAATCAGTTCTTCACATAGAAATCCCTCTTTTGCCATGCGACTGCCACTAAAGAGATATAAAGAGTGCTTTTTAATTACTACTCTATGTAGTATTTCACATATGGAATCTGTCTCTGTCTACTTTACCATCCTGAAAGAATAGTCTATCTTGGGAAAAAGAAGTACTTTCTGGAAGCTCATGAGAAAAGAAATTTAATATCCTGAGTTTAGTCAGCCTGTGATCTTCCTCCTATGAGAAATTCCCTAAAACGCTGCTTTCCCCAAGGAACTACAGAAGTCGTGGATTTATACACAAGCAGCGTAACCTACATCTTGGGAGGAAATGAGGAATGGTGTAAGATCCAGAAACTAGTTTTTGATCTCTAGAATCTCCCAAGGGCTACACAGCCACACACACAAAAACAAAATAAAGAAAAACAATCAAACTGAAAATTGTCTCATTTATATTTCATTTTTATTTAAGCTGTGAAGTCTTAACAGGTACTGCTACTTAATGTAAATGGTTCTCTTTGATGAACCTTCTTATAATTATGGTTGTTCCATAGAATTTGCCAACAAAACTTCCTCCCACCACAGTCATTTCCTAAGATTCATTATAATTTAAAGAATTTTTTTGTATAGTCCTGATTGTACAGTGATGAACAATACTTTAGTTAATTGATTAGTTAATTGGAAACAGCTTCTGATTCACCTCCCTTTTTCACATCTTGGGAGAGGGAGAAGGTTACTGCCAAATACCTAGATTTTACCTCTTGTAACCTGTAAAGTAACAAGCTAAGTAAGTGACAGGAAGTTTGAGACAAATGGTTCTGTGAGATAACTGCACGTTTTTCAAGAAGGGTTGAAATTTTCAGGTAAGAGAAGTAATTTTAAGAATCCAATAAATGTTGAAGCTGGGATTTGACACAGCCATGCTTTCAAATCAAGGGGCACAGACAGAAGATGGAATGTTAGATTTTAACAGGAACTACCATATACACCAGGCATGGGAAAACTAATGCCTCAGGCTCTCCTCATTTTCCCTGTTCTCTTGGCATAAGGACACAGTGGTTCGCCACTTCCTTGTGTCAAAAAGATGAGGGAGGAAGGCACATAGCTGCTGAGAGCCCCTTGGAGCACTACCAGCCACCATGTGTCTCACTTTCCTCTCGGCATAAGGATGGTGAGAGCGATCCCACCCTTGTGCTGGGAGGATGGCTCAAGGAAGGCACGTGGCAACTGAGATCCCTCCAAAGCACACTCAGTCACCGTCTTGTCTCACCCTCCTCCCAGCATTCTACCAAGAGGACAGCCCAAGGATCGGAGGAGGAGGATGGGAAAGAGGATTGAGGCCATCGCCGTGTGTTCCGCCTTCCTCCCAGCATAAGGATGGGATGAGCAACCCATCCTTATGCTGGGAGGACAACCTGAGGATGACCCATGCCCAGTCCCCTCCCTCTCGGCCAGGCCCACAATGCGGCCCCAAGGTAAAAAAGTTTGACCATACCTGACATTCACTCAGGTATAAGTCAATCTCCTGTATACATTTTGAGGACAAAATTATGGATTTTGATATGATCCATGGATAAATCAAGGGTCACGTCACAGAGAGAGGAAAGCATCAATGCTGCCTCAGGGGCCAGATGGTGGCGGGGTACAAAAATAAAATTGTTGTTGTTGTTGTTGTTGTTGTTGTTGTTGTTGTTGTTGTTATTATTATTATTATTATTATTTGCTAGATACTGAAATGAAGCTTATTGGGACTCAAAGTGGATGGCTTTCATAACCAAGAGAAGTCTCTTTCCTATGTCTTCACACAATGTATTATTATCCACTGGTGGGATTCAGACCTCAGTCTTCACATAGGTAGATGCATATAAGGAAAGGTGTTCTTTGGGTATTGAAGTTACATTATTCATTAATTCTGCCACTCAACTAATAATTATTTATTATCTTACTGGATTACTATTTCTGTTACTATTGTGTTACTGAAATTTCAATATGCTCTTTTGATTTCCCTGGAGATATACAGAGAAACATTACTTCCTCAACTAAATGTACATCTTATGCCAATTCAAGTGCACACCTTGTGCCGCTGTTTAGCGTAGCCATTATCAACCCTGCAGTCATTCTAACACATACCACTGCCTTCTCTCTCTCTTGTTTTCTATTTATTGTTCACAGCAGCAGTAAGTCTTTCTTCATTTGGACAGAATGGAGGCATATAAAAGCTTTTTAAAAGTGTATTTTATTCAACCTAATCCGAGTTTCTAGTGCATCTTATATTTGCTATGTATTTCCTTCCCTCTCCCTTTCTGATGTCCCCGTACTCCTTGCTTCAAAATGAAAAGTTGCAGAAGTAGTAAGTCATGTGGATCTTTTCTCCTTCTCCTTCTCTCAATGTTTAGTAAGAGTTGAAAAAAATCCAGTAAGGAGTGACCAGCAGAAATCCATTACATTACACCAAGAAGTAGAGGATTATAGCTCTGGCCAATAAATACAAAAAAGTAACACCTTGGATAAACAAAGAGAACTTGTTGGACCCAAGCCACTTCAAAGAGAACTATAGATAGGTCACTAATCACAAGGAGTTTGGGGACAGTGGCTCACTGTATGACACCATGAGTCTTAATTTGATAGGATTCACTATTGGTAAAAGTCATGAAGATCACAACGAAAACGGTATTTTCTACTCATTTTGAATAAGCCTTTCTTGCCAAAATGCAGCATCCTTGAGCTGAGCACAGGAAAGAATGTACATTTCCCTCTAGATTTTGTGAAATATGGGTGCCGTGGGCTGCTAGTCTCCTCTTTGCAGCTGCCTAAGTGAGACAGATTTGGAGACAGTTATCAGTTCTCATGTTTAAAAAAATTCCTTTTCCTGTCAGCTAAATTTCCAGGATCCAGAGAGCATTTCACCTTTGACTCCCTCTCTCCCTGTTCCCAGTACAAGCAGTCATGGGTTTTTTTTTAATTTGGCTGGAAACAGAAGTCTCCAATCTAACACATACTTAACAACCTTTAATGTTGCTTTATGACTCCATTTCTTTTTCTCTCCCCAGCAATTCTGCTGTGTAAACAAACTGTGTTCCAAAAGATCCCTGATAAAATGTTGAACGGTTGCCTGCCTTGTGCTAAACCAGTCAGTTTCCAACGGGAACTGAGGGATCAAATATGATTCTGAAACTTGCCTCAGAAGGTATCTGAGTGCTCATACCTTCCCAATTGAAGAGGATTACTCCTTAACAAAAGGGCGTTGGCAAGCAATGCTGCCAGGTATCATTAAAAAACCCTTTGCACAAACCACAGGTAATCACAACAGGACTACATGAACCTTAAAAAACATTGTGTACTTTACAAGACCCCCAGAATTTTGGGGAGGGGGAAAGAAATGTATTCCATGCTAAGGTGTTCATACTGTAGATGCTGTAGATTTTTTAAAAACACTTTATAACAATGTATGTTGCCTGCTTGTTTTCAGATGTTATAATAAATATATACAGATGCATTGTTTGTTAGATTCAGACACACTGGAGTGTCTAGCCTACATCTGCACAGGGGTCACATTCACATCATTTACTATGTTCAATATAAACATGCAGATGTGGTGCCACTCGAAATTTTGGACTATTCAAGAATGTAAATAATCTGTGGTTCTTATTTTTATCCACTTAACATTCAATTGAAAATGTGTGTTTGTAATTTCTTCCTTTCAATTGTTTTCAATACTTGCTCCAAATCTTTGTAATTTTCTGCTATTACCTTGGTGGCGCCACAGGTTAAACTGCTGAGCAGCTCAAACTTCTGACCAAAAGGTCGGGAGTTCGAATCAGGGGAACGGGGGGAGCTCCTGCTGTTAGCCCAGAGGATGCCCGCAACCCAACCTTCAAGTCATCAGTTCTGTTGGCACAAGGGTTTAGCCCACTGCACCACCGGGGGCTCCATCCTTGAGCAAGTGCATAATAGATTGTGTCTGTGTTGATCAGTTGGTTATAATCAATCAGGCTTCTAGACTAACATAACAGAAGAGGTAAAACACTATAGAATCAGTGATACAAGTTGAATTGCCAGCCAACCACACACATTAATTTGCCCATTTAGTGATCACACTAAACCACCAATTAGGAATACCTAACAGGTTTAAATTTTAAATTAAAATCTTGCTTCAGAAATGACTTAAATCAATTATAAAACTATTACAAGATTCTAACAAAGACAAAAAATGGCAATAAGAATTTAACATGTGGGCAACTACCACACATAACTTAGAAACAGAGATATCTTTCAAGGTCCCGGGGCCTTTATAAAGACCATAACAACATTGCAACAAATATGGTATGGAGCCCTGGTGGCCTAGGGGATAAAAGCCTTGTGACTTGAAGGTTGGGTTGCTGACCTGAAGGCTGCCAGGTTTGAATCCCACCCGGGGAGAGCGCAGATGAGCTCCCTCTATCAGCTCCAGCTCCATGCGGGGACATGAGAGAAGCCACCCACAATGGTAAAACATCAAAATATCTGGGCGTCCCCTGGGCAACGTCCTTGCAGACGGCCAACTCTCTCACTCCAGAAGCAACTCAGGTTGCTCCTGACACGAAAAAAACAAAAAAACAAAAAACAAATATGGTGAATAGCACATTTGAAATGATGTACTTATGCACTTTGGTTCAGGTTAGCTCCTTTGGTTTTTGATAGTTTTTCTACTTGGGGTTTTAGAAATTAGTGAGGTGCAACTTTTTTTCACATACCTGAGACAGCAAAATTAAGCTTCCTACCATTTCCCAAATGTTACACTGTGGTTTTTTTCCTGATAAAATTAAAAACAAGTGTGTAGAGAACTGTGAACTGCTAAATACCCACTACATTTTCAGTCTAGAAAATCCTATAAAGACAATCTACAATGCAATCTGCCTAAAGGATCACTTGATGACATGTTAAAGAAGCACCCATTAACAGGTAGTAGGTTGATATCAGTTAACAGGGAAAGGATATGGGGATAACAGCTTTCTTGTTTTCAGGAGGAGGCTTATGTGAGCCTTCACTCTGCAAGTGTCTGCCTTGTTTTTGTGAAGAAAGAGCTTGTGTGCTTCATTCTTCCCTCACTGATGCAAATACATCTCTGTCGCATGGCACCAACAAACCTTGCCTTTGTTTGTTCTCTCTCCCATACACACCACCCAAAAGTCCTTTCATGATTTCAAAACCCGCTCCCCATCAAGGGACATGTGCCGCCTCCTGCTGCCAATATAGCTTCCTTCCAGCTTTGGAAGTGACCCCCCCCCCCCCCACTTCTAGTCCTCTCCTCTGCTGCACCACCTCGGGAATTATCTGCTACTGGAAAAGAGAGAGAAGAGTTAAAAGAAAGAAGAAAACTTGGCTTATGTGGCACAAAAGAAACTACAGCAGCTCTCTCACGCACATGTTCACACCCCTAATGATCCAGCAGCTGAACAAAATTTACGCCTGGAAAACAGAAAAGGCGTTTTCTCAAGAAAAAATAACCGACTCCTCAATCTTTTCCATTGGGCCAATGTTTCTAAGGCAGAATAAACCAGTGTGTGTCTCCTACAGAATAAACAGCAGGGGACAGCTTACATTCTGCAATTGTTTCCTGCCCTTCCAATACCTATTTATTCCTTTCCCCAGGTTGCCCTTGCTGCCACCTCAACACCTACCTCATACAATGCCTAGCAATACAAAGCAACATTCAAGCAACACAAAACTGCAAGCCACTCCTTTCTCTATAAAGCACCAGTGTGTGGCCTGTGTTTCATTTGCAACTGTAAATGAAACAGGCCTACAACTGTGTTTATAATCCTCCTTAATTGAATTTCTGTGACAAAACCCAGAGACAGTGTTATTACCCTCAAGTTAATGTTACCTAGGGGGCTCCTGGGCAGTCTGGAAAAACATGACAAAAAAAGTCTACAAGGGGAAAGCTTGACTCCAATTAAGAGTCATTTTGGTATCAGTAAGAGGAAACCTTTTCCTACAGGGTGAAAGACAGAGTGGCAGGGAGAAAAGAAATAATATAATATCAATACCAGAAAGGTATTATGTTCGAAAGTTAATACTTAACTCCGTCCTTCCTCAGGTCCAATTCACATTATTTATATGATGTTTAAATGGCAATCTAGAGTGAAGTCACAGAAATTTGGCTTCCTCTTTCATTTCCTTTATTGCTTTCTCTTTTTTGCCAGGGCAGATGGTCTTGTTTGTTCTCTCATCAGAGTTTCCCATGTTCTAGAAACTCTCCTTAACATGAGATTGAAGGCAGTAAGTCAGGATCTTAATGGGCCCACAAGGCCAGCTGTCCCAATTAAAAATCAACCTGCGATAGATACAGAAGGTAATCGTGACATATTAAAAATGGTTTCTTGATTCAGCATGTGACTTTGTAAGAGATGGCCATCTCCATTCAATTATGGAGAGCAGAGACCATTAGTATGGAACATTAATGATCCCCTAAGAAGCAGGTGGTCATGGCTCATGGCTACTGGAGACCTTTTCTAAAACTGAAATTAATAAGCTACTTCAAGGTCAGAGGATCATATTAATAGTGTATCAGGGGAATTACATGATTACGGGGTATGTCCCCATAATGTGATATTTAATGTAGTTTAATGACACTGGCCATACAAGTCAGAAAGGCTAATCTATAAGCAGATCACAACTATGGAATCTTGTGAAGTCTCCCACTGTGGCTTAGCTGGCCTAACACTAGCTTCAGAAATAAATATGTTGGGTATCCTGAAGTTTCCATAAAAGAACGTCAGCAGAACATGTACATTGTACTTACTAACTGCAGCTGCACACAAGAGGCTCTGCCTCAATCTGGTCCCCCATGGTCTGGAGAAAATAGAATATGCATAAACTACTTCAAGCTGACTCATAAATGTAGCAGATTTTCTATGTTAGTGTTGTGTCCCAGTTCAAAATAGCCTCCATTTACTTATCCAAGTGAGCTCACTTTCTTACTGTTTAAGACATTATTCTTGCAAAAAAAGTTCTCATCATCTGAAATAGGTTCTGAAAACAAAGCACTGAAAGAAATTCTTGTCTATTGGAAACATACAAAATTGGAAAATTAATAAAACATTTTCATGGAATTACTGGGGAGTAATGTCTTAAATGCTGGCATAATATTGAGTTTTAAGGTTGCATTATAAGCACTAACCCCGGACAGTGAGGGAGGCACTAGCTAAAAGGTTATTAATTGTAGGCTTTGAAAACTGAACAGCCTCACCATCAAGAGGTGTACCAGATAGAGACAAGTAAAAATTACTTACAGAAGCTAATGCTCATTTTCACCAATTAGAAAAAGTACACATGCTTTCATCTTGTCATAGAAGAGGTGTCTTCAACTCTTTGTAAGCTGCTTCATGTCACCCAGTGTAATCACATGTATATTTTCATTATTTGCTCTCTCAGCCAGTGCGATGTTTCTTGCACAGACCAAAAGACTTTACTATCATAAATTCATTCTTACCATCACACAAAGTTTCCACTTGGGAAGTTTTGTGGATATTTAATATCAAGTGAAATTATGTATTTAAATGATGAATGAAAAATCCTATGCAACTGCAGATACCTTAGAGGCAGATACCTTAGAGGCAGCAATGACTGCTGCACCTTTTCAATGCAACATATATTCAGTGACACAGAAATACCTGTCTGGATCTATAAATGCAGAGATGCATCTTAAAATTGTGTAATGAAATTGGTGTGGATGGAGGAAAACACCAACTCTTATCCAAAACACAATTTCTCCCAAAAACTAATAGTGGACATTAATTATGGGGGTAATTGGTCCTCATTTCCCCTTTTATACTCCAAATTTTTAATTCAACATAGCGCATCTTGATGAGCTAGAACTTTGGAAAAGTATGTGAGATCGGTCAGAAGACTCATTGTTTCTAATGAATATTTAAGCAGTCATGCACAATGCCCCATTTCAGTGTTTTTGATGTCTACTTTGAAAACAGTGTGTGTACTTAATGCCCTCACTCTCAAATTGCCCTATTTGTCCTCACTGAATCCAGAATGCAGGGGAACATGACTGGTTGCTCAGAAAGCATGATGTCATCTCATTCACTACAGGATCACTAATTGACTGGGATGACCAATATGACTCATCTGATTGAAAATCCATTAATTAGGAAGAGAAAAACTGGCAACTATCAGCAGCAGATGGTGAAAAACTAGCAATAAGCAAGATCAAAAAGAAAGCAAAAATACACTCACAATGACCGTTTTGTTTAACACGATATACCACTCTTTCGCAAGAACAAATAAGGCAACCAACCACAGAAGAATGGAATAACATTCAATACAGTAACCTAGGGGTGGAACCATGTGACCCTCCAGTTGTTGTTCAACAACAGATCCATACAAAGCAAGTCAGCAGCATCAATGGGGAGGAATGGTGAGTGGACCAGTTCAACATCTGGCGTATACACCCATTGAAATCTGGAATCCCATTCCAATTTGCTATTTCGCAAGGAGTCAGAAATGTGGCATCCTCCATAAGCAATCTTTCCTAAATCACTGTTTTTGAAACTGTGGATCCTGACCCCAAATGGGGTCCCCTCAGCTGAGAGCTTTCCAAACATTTCATGTTTATTACACAATTTCTAGACATTCATCATTTTGCAACACAGTAATTCAGTTTTACTAGGAAACCAGAGGTTAAGCCAACCCTTTACAAGAGATAAACACACATTCATGAGCTGTATAAGGACATAAAATATTTCATGAAAACCTTCCATTTATTTTAAAATATATGATTTATTGCTTATTTCACATAGACTCAGAAGTTTCTCTTTATGTTCGTGTGACACACCTACACACTGCAACTGAAACACCGTGTCAGGTGTTATTTAGCAAGCCTTGCAAATGCCAATTTATTATCAATAAATGTTGGATTTTATACCTATTTTTATATATTTTATTTTTATTCTGTTTTCATTTTAATGCTTAATGCCTTTGTTATAAGTTTGTTATTATTGCATATTATTCTGTATTTTTGATGTGTTTGTACTTATTTAGAGTATTGAATGTTTGCCCTCTTTTGTGTGTAAACCGCCCTAAGTCCTTTCAAGGAGAGAGGGCAGTGTAGAAATAAAGTCTTATTATTATATTATTAATCCTATATACTTTGAATCACATTTTTTGGGCGGAAAGTGGAAAACGTTTAAGAAGCCCTGTCCTAAACAACCTGGAAAATCCCACCTTTCATAAAAGGACTGTTTGCATGCAAGTTTGCTGTGAGACGGGATTGGAGAATCAAATAAACAATCAGCTGTTCTCAAGACAGGCTCGGGGATATGCAAGTAGAAGGCTGCTTGTCACACACACAGGTGGCCCATAACTGGACATCTATTTTCCAGTGAACAATCATTTCTTTGACAAGCACTCAGTTGTCTCTGAACTATTCCATCTCTGCCCTACTTAGATCTTTTTGCAGTGATTGCTTGCTCACACCTGTGTGTGACATCGCTGATTAACTCAGAAAGCCTTCTCTTGCCAATTTCCCCATGAAATCACTCAGGGCTCACAGGGGATGGGTTGAGTTATCGCTTTTATCCAACTACTCCAAACATCTGCAGCTACATGTAATGAGGGAGAGGAGGAAGGCACACATTTCTTTTCGCTTTTAGGATGGAGACCAGTATCCCTGGAATAAGAATCTCTGAGGATTAATCAGGCTCTTGAACATTATCAGCATGGTGGCAAAAAATTTAAGAGGAATGATGACATGGCACAAGCAGAAAGCAATATATATTTTGATGTATTTGTAAAATTCCACCGGCAGCAACTTCCCTAGTTAATTGGTTTAACCTTATTAAATTGAAAAACCTATTTGTAAAGAGCAACGTTTTTCCCCATTCCTAGGCTTGCTCAGATCTTGGTTCCAAGCCTTTGGAAGCTCTTTAAAAGCCAATGTTGTATCAATTTACTTTAGCAATAAAAAACTAACTACAAGGGGGTGGGGTAGAAAAAAACCTTATTTTCTCCTATAATACTTCATAATGTATTAATAATTATTCTTGTCAGGAAATAAACAGACCCATATATGAACATGTGCACACAGGCACACACAGCTACGTGTTATAATCCTATACATATTCAGTTTCAGTGAAATTTCTAGCGAGTTTAGACATTGGTCCTTTGGTATTTTCCTCTGCACTTGTCACATTTAATTTCTTTCCCCACATTAAGTCACTCTCCCTTTCACTAAATAGTCTCTCTGTCTAACCTGCCAAAGAACTGCCAATGGGCCCCTCATTTTACAGATGAATAGTCCAATTTTACCAATGAGAAAAGGCTTTTAATGTGCCATGGAGAGAGTACAATGAAATGTGGCAATTTTCTGGTGTTAATGATGCCACTATGCACAGATGAGGGAAAAAACAAAATCTTGTGTGTTTAATGGTACACAGGACTTCCATAGCCTATTGCATTTGAAATAAGAGGCAGGATTTTTTTTGTGGGGGGGGGGGGGTGGAGGGGGTGGAAGGACTGTTTCCTGGGAGGGAAGTGATAGTCAAAGAATCTAGACCAGGCATGGGCAATCTTGGGCCCTCCAGGTGTTTTGGACTTCAACTCTCACAATTCCTAACAGCCGGTAGGCTGTTAGGAATTGTGGGAGTTGAAGTCCAAGACACCTGGAGGACCCAAGTTTACCCATGTCTGAACTAGACTCATATTGTGGATAAGGCTGCTCAAAAAATATACATGTGCATTAATTGTATCTGAAGTATAAATTCAGTTAATAGAAAGGTATTGTAGTTTCTGAGATGATTTCACAAGACATGATATTTTTGATTGAGCTAAACTTGGTTGGTGGAAAAAAATCAAGCCATCATCAAAAGATAAAATGATAAAACTGGATGCGTATGTACTATGTGACCCTATTTCTGACTAATCTTTTGCATGCCATTAAAATGATCTTACAGAGAAAAGAGAAAACACCTGTATTAATACATATGAATTTATCAGGTATTTGCAACTGTCGGATAATAGCTCTAGGACAAATTCTACTCATATACTTCCCTCTTTAACTATTCTAACATGTAAAAAAGTTTCTCTATCAAGGGCCTATGGATCATTCACAGCACTGCATTCATCTTTGTTCGTGAGCCAAAGAAGTAACGTTAGCCTGTTTGGACATGGAGATATGTGGGAATAAAAGAAGGATTTTTTTCCTATGTGCTTTAAAAACTACTATATGTGGTTGGTGGTTCAAATCCAGGGAGTGGGGTGAGCTCCTGCTGTTAGCCCCAGATTCTGCCAGCCTAGCAGTTCGAAAACATGCAAATGTGAGTAGATCAGTAAGTACCGCTTCGGCTGGAAGGTAATGGCGCTCCATAGTCATGCCAGCTACATGACCTTGGAGGTGTCTACAGACAACACTGGCTCTTCGGCTTAGAAATGGAGATGAGAACCAACCCACAGAGTCAGACACGACTAGACTTAATGTCAAGTGAAAACCTTTACCTTTACTATGTACTGCAGAGAAATCCACCACAGATTACACTGGTAACAAAATTCAACTGTTCTGAAAAGACAGAATCTGGCAATAATTGAATTCCTTGCAATAATTGACTGACTGATCATGGTGGCTGTGTGAAAAGGAGCATTGTGTGTGTGCACGCCTTCAAGTCACTTGTTAACTTATGGTGACCCAATGCATTTCATAGGATTTTCTTAGACAAGTAATACTCCGAGGTGGTTTTGCCAGTTCCCTCCTCTAAAATACAGCCTAGAGCTGTATTTAGTGGTTTTCCAACCAAGTACTAACCAGAGTTGACTTTGCATAACTTGCATGATCAGACAGCGCCTGATGCTTTCGGGATATATAAGTATAGGAAGAGTAATTAAGCCAGAAACTTAAAGATGTAATTAGATGCATTTCATGAAAAATATTACCTGTTGCACATTCATAGTACACATACAATGGGAAGCTGCATGGAAAGTGTCTTTGTCGATATTTATTATTGTCTGTTCCATCCCTCCTTCTATTTTCTTAGCAATGCAGTCTGTAAGCCAGGTATCAGTACAGACAGACAATGTAAACTAAATCACCTATTCCTCAAATTGAATTCCCCCCCCCAAATATATTTTCCATAGAACATTTCATTTTATTTGCATTTTTTATTTTCACATAGCCCCTTGGTGCCATTCCAGTCTATCATTAATTTAGGTGATGGAACATCCTTTCTTAAAGACAATTTCTTGTTCTCCCCTGGATGAAAGGGTAAGGATTTTGTTGAGTCATTTAGTTTTATTTGAAATGCAAATGATTGGTTCTGCTTTACATCTTCTTAGCCCATTTCTTCCTCTCACATCAACAATTAAGAAAAAGCGGCATTGTTTATATGTCTGAATGATCCAAGATGGTGAAGATAGATGCTTACATTAGTTGCATTTCCTTGTACCATCCCCACAAAAATTATCCTCCTTTTTCTCTCTCAAAGTGGAGGCAGTGATGACAACGATGATGAAAGAGATGCAAATAAAAAGAGAAAACATCAAGTATCTTTCCACTTATATAAATACATGTAAGTAGAAAAATGTATATTATTTTAAGTACTGTTTGCAAACCAAATCCGCTTATAGGGGGAGAACATCTGGAAAGACTGCTCTGTGAAAACAGAAAAGACAAGAGCATCTGTCTTACCAAAAACATGTGAAGCAGATTATATGAAATTAATACATCCCTATTTATAACAGAAATACATGGGGGAATCCCAGCATTATATCTTTTGAAAATGTTTCATTAATCTCTCTGTCTTTCAGTATATTCCCTTCTCTCTCCTCCTCTCCTTAAATCAAATCACAATAACGCAGTGAGCATACGGAATTAGTGCCTGGGCCTAATAATGGGCCAGGTTAGGGACCATAGACAAGGTTCAATCTGTTACTATTGCTGTTAGAGGTTGGTTCATTTACTCAAAGGAATGTCCAATCTATTTCTGCAGGAAGGAGGGGTTGCATTCCCTCTAAAGAATAACAGTCATCCCCCCCCCAACATTCTCTGATGTTAGGGGTACAAGATCCCTGTGAAAGTGGAAGAAACATGAGAACATCTCTCTTGTAATCTCTAGGACCTCCAACACAACCAATGCTATGGTCAACCTCCAGTAACATTGTTCTGAAAGATTTATAAATGCCTGAAGAAGTATTCTATCTAGGAATCTCTAGCTCCTAGAGTTACATATAACAATTTTATATGCAACTTTTACCAGATATTGACCAGAAAGTTGCACTGGAGGACCTAAAGATTCCTCAAGAGAGCATATAAATCAAATCCCCAAATGTGAAATCTTGAATGTGGAGGGCTGACTATAGTCTCTTACTTTGGCAGTGTTCTTCCATTCACTAATGTTATTGGAGGCATGTGAAGCTTTGGTGACACATTCTTTTGCCCTCCGTGAGAAAGAATGTCCAAACAAATCAAGGCACTCTGTCAAGAAAATTTAATTTTTGAACTTACCATATTTGTTTTTTCCACTGGGGAACAAACTAAACAAATACTGGTATGTAAAATACTTTGTGGCACAAAGTGCTTTATAGTTATTTAGGCTGAAATGTGTGCCTACTGGAAAAAAGCCTAGTTAAAACAAAAATCCTTAATATGTGGAACCGGCTTTGAAAAGGGTATGGAAACTTCAGACAGTAAACCATAGGGTAGCAAGATCACCAACGAAGCACTCTATCAATAAAATAAATAAGCAGTGCATTGTGGTCTTCATCAGGTTGTACTGTGTTCTGAGACCCAATTCATTGGCATTAATTTTCAAATGCTTGGATATTTTGGGGCCAGGTTTCTTCCTACTTCCTCTCATTTATAGACAGTTCGAGGGAAGGAGTGGAGTATCACCCTCACCATCATTATCATTTAGAGAAGATCTTTTCAAAATAACCTCAGGGGAAAATGTATGGAAGCATAAGTGATATAGGACATCACCCAAAGAAAATATAGTTGGGAGTAGAAGAAAAATTAGGAACAAGAGGCATAAGAGAAGGGCTATCCTCTTGAGATGAAACAGTTCACTAAATGGTTATAGCTGAGCTCTGGTAGCTAAACTACAAAATGAAAAAGGAAAGCTGCTAGAAACATCCCTAGTACCTAGCTCTGAACCATGTCATCTTGATGTCTCAGTTTGGACTGTGTTTGACATTCATTCAATTCACTGGCTGGACTATATTAATTTATCCTGGACTACTTCTTGGCCTTGAATCACCCTCATCAGTTGTACCTGCTCCCTTTTAAGACTCTGCTAGCTTCCTCCATGCACTGGCTTTTTGATATTGGTTTTAGATTTACCCTTGCATGGATATTGATTCCTTGTTCACACTCTCCCATCCCAGATCCTTGGATTGTCCTAACAGTGCTCCCAGATTCCACCCAGCCATGGCATTGCCTGGAATAAGAGATTTGTGGGTCAAGGGCTGGACATCCCAGCATCATTCCTAGTTCCTCCACAGATGTCATCCCAATGTCCCTGTATAAAAACAGAGGTTGCAACAGATGTTTCTGCTCAGACTGAAGCTGCCACATCATTGGCAACTGTGATAAAACAGAGTACCCAAATGGAAATAGAATCCTCCTGGCTTCACATAGAATATTTGGGTGGGGAAAACCCAGTGAGCATCATAGCACCATTCTTGGGCACTGGGCTTCAGTATGTGTTATAATCTTTTGCATACACACACTTCTAGCCCACATTGAGTTTTCTGAACAACTCCCACGGGCTTAAGTGGAGCTCCTCAGAGGTAGTATCATGGTTGTGAAACACCATCACCACACAGATCACAGATCGTTCAATTGTAAGTGAAAGCTCTTTTATTTTCCAAAACAGTTCTAGTGCTTTTCAGACCTTGGAAATTTTTATGCTGATGCTATCTTAACATGATATTACATCTTGAATTTTATATTTTGTATATTTTATGGTTTAACATTTTCTCTCTAGAGCCCTAGATAACTTGTTGTTAATGGACAATATAAAATGCTGCTAATAAATAAAATTAATTAATAAAATTAAGCATTAGTGTGCAAAATCATGCCTGCCCAGACTTCTGTCAAAGGTCTTCAGAAAGTTTTTAACCCCACAATTAATACATTTATATTACTGACTTAAATCTTGTCAGTTATACAAGCCTGCTAAAATTAATGACTCTTGTTTCTCTCTTGTACTCATTTATGGAAGGAATTGCAAGAGCCAAGATGAATAATAACATGCATTCCTCAACTTGTCCCACACTGTTACAAACAGGAAAGGTTTGGCATATGGAAGTGTGGGACGTTCCCTGAAAGAGTAGCAGCTAAATTATCATGTATCAAGGGTGACTGTACAATGAACACTCTTCCTACTGAAGCCAACAGGATTTGACAAATCATCCTTCTACAAAAAGCAATAGGAACTCCACAAATGGAACAGCTGCAAGATCATGACTTCAGTTTCTATTTAACTATGATGTCACTGATTGGCTGAGCAAATGCGATTACTAGGGATAAGATAGGGCTGGAACAGTGAAAACCAACACAGAGTCTCAAATGCAACAAAGATCCAAGTACAATGTTACTGGTATATCATGGTCATTTTCTACAGCTCCTCCTCCCCATTAGTTCTTCCAAAGAAACTCTCCTGATGATCTTGCCCATTGATTAAAACACATTTTTCAATGCCTTGTGATTGAGTTTCCTGATGAAGTCTGATGAATGTTATCAACTTGGACTGAAATAAAAGGTGGGATCAATGAGTTTTCATTACAAGATATTGACTGTTCTGAGTTCCTGACTGAACGAAACAGAGATCAAATGAGTACCTTAAATAAGTAGCACACTAAAACAGTCTTGACCAAAATAAAGAATCAGGACTTAAATTTATGACTATGAATCAGAGAAGTGGCAATTCTTTCATTATATTGCCACACCTCCATTCAAAAGTAAAGGAAACAAAAATAAAGCATGTAAAATTCAATCACAAACTAACAAAGCAGTGAAAAATCTAAACTTTGTCTTTCGAAATCCAACCCCCAAGGTCTTATGTAACAATAGAAAGTTAAACAGGCTTTTAATTTGGTGGGAGATTTCAAGGGCAGTCCATAACTGTGGGCATCTGGGGGAATATCACTGATCATAGTCACGCCCTTCATGCCCTTACGAAGTGCATAGTGTCAAAAGAGTTAAGCAATCTCAGTCAACGTGAACAAAGAAACACATTACATCTATGCAATGGTGTTGAAGTCTTCTGCTGCAATTGGTTGAGCAGCTATGGATAGCCTGAGGAGGCAGGAATTAGTTCCATATTCTGTCTTCAGCTGTGATGAACAGGCTGAGACTGTTGTGTAACTCACAGAAAGAGAGTATAAATAGAATTAGATGGTTGGATTGGAGATAGGTATCAGAGAAACACTGAAGAAAGGAAGAAAATACCCAGAGGAAGAGGGCAGTGAGAGGAACAGAAACAGGTAATGATAATGACCAGTAGGAAGAGATGAATAAGCCACAGGGTGGAGAGTCAAGCAAGGCTACTACAAGTGAATGAGCAGAGTAACGAATGACTAAATTTAACAGTTATGATACAGCTATGGGAGAACTTTGCAATCATGTAGTCATCTGAAAATGCGATCACTTGCCATCTGTTGGAAACTGATCCTTTTAATTGCATGCAAATACCATGCCATCCACCCCAGCTCCAAAAGCACTTCTAAAATTTGGAGGAGGAGGCTAATGTCATGAACAGTGATGCATGTCACTTCTGTCACCCAGACAGAAACTGTACAGAGTTCTATCCTAATTCCTCCCAGCTCATATGGCAGACAAGATACAGTATAAAACCTGAACCTGTAAGTTTACTACACTCTCCCACACTAGTTGAAACCTTTCTTCAGGGAATTTACACCCTGATTCAAGTTTTGTTTTACAGTCTCTAAGTGACCTGTGGGAGAAGTCTGCCATCTGGACACATGGAAAGTCAAAAGATTCAGAAACAAATGGCAAGATCTAGAAAGAGTGTCATCACAGCTTTAAAAATAAACCCTGGAAAATCAGTTTTAAAATACTTACTGCCTTTGCATCACTAGTGCCTCATCTTGAGGTTCCTGCTCCGTTGTAATCCTGTTACAACCTGTAAGAGAAGAAAAGCACATGAAGAGCACAATTAAATGATTAACTACATACTAGGAGAACAGAAAAAATCATGATTGAGCATTTATGCCTAACACCTATATCCACCAAGATTTGGCCAAATAAAAAAGAGATGTTCCTAAATATCAGAGGTCATGTCCCGATAGTAAGTTTGTGTGTAACATGGTCCTTTGGTCCTCATATCCATGTATGCCTAAACAGTCTAAGCAGCCTATTCAACTCAGAGGTTGCCCCTCAGGGTGAAGTAAACCTGCAGAGGAATATGGTGCCCAAATAAACGCACTGACACATTTTAATAAGGCTCCCTAAACTTCTTCAAAGGCAAGATAAGAACACTTATTTACCAGGAGAAACTATCATACAATAGATACTACTCTTGTACAAAAAAGTGCATCTATAAATCGTACTTATAAAATATTCCTATTCAGGAATTCAACCTGCTCACATGAAGGTTAAAACTATGGTAGAGGCTGGAGCAGGCATGTTCCCAGTATCCCTATTACTTTCTACATACAGTGCTAAGTTCTGAGAGAAGGAGGGGCATGTTCAGCTAAATGCACCACTGTATAAGTCTAAAATTTTTAGCCAAAATTCAATCACAAAATTCTGAGTTGATTTATCCACAGCTCAATGTACCTTAATTCTTAACTATTCCTTTCTCTGAGTAGAGTAGTGAAAAGCAAAAGGTTAGGCCAACCCAGCAGAACCCAAAAGAAGCAGCAACCCCCTCAATTTTCTCCACCGTGACACAGCTTCTGGCCTTTTTGAATGACTGAGTGGGGAAATGGCAACAGGAGCAGCTGACCTCAGAGAGGACATTGGTGCTTTCCCCTCTTGATAGAATGACCCTCAACTTATTCACAAGTCATATTAAAATCCATAATTTTGGATCTAGAACTTTCCCTCAACATATAAATGAGTTGGCCTTTACATGAGTACATATGGTAATTAAGGATTTTAAAATGAACCTACAGGCTATGGACAGAGGGAGTAAGGTCTCCAATTCCTACCAAGTTTTAGATTTTCAATGTGCAATCCCTTACATTGGGCGAACTATGGGCAAACTTATAAACATTTCTAGAAAACCATTTTTTTTCAGTAAATCATTTGCAGACGCATACTACATCCATGTCCTATCCCAGCCTATTTCTCAGGCTAGGAAAGGAGGGTAAGTCTATAGAACTTTCACTGTTACTGTTTCTACATTCTTCCATCTCCACTCGAGTTTGGTCTTTATTATACAAGCAAGATTAGCAAGCAGTTATTACAAGTTATTAATTCCTGTGTCAATGAGCCCTTGCTGACTTGTCTATCTCTGTAGGAGATCAGATCAGCACAGATCAGCATTTTCCTAATAAACAAAAGACCATAAAAAGATTCAATGCTTCAACATGTAAGAGGACAGGATGTTAGGGATTATTATCTAGGACTGTAAAAGATGAGTCCCTTGAAATAAAGCTTCATCTGGGTGGAAGCTTGCAGCTCTAGCTTGGAGAAGTTTCTAACACACCCCCAAGAGCAATGCTGTGGGTTGTTGTGTGTTTTCCGGGTTGTATGGCCATGTTCCAGAAGTATTCTCTCCTGATGTTTCACCTACATCTATGACAGGCATCCTCAGAGGTTGTGAGGTATATGGAGAAACTAAGCAAGGAAGGTTTATATATCTGTGGAACAACCACAATACTGTGGGTTGTTCTGCAGAGCAGTACAAATTAGTTAACGTTCACATTTATTCTTAACATCTAAATCTCAGAGAACTACCTACCCCCACTCAGGAAACAGAAACATATGTGACCTTTGTATTCAATCCAACTCAACCAAACACAGCTCATTTAGAATTTCATCGCGCTCTCAACAGTGATTCAAAGCACTTGGCAAATAATCTTAAGAAATAAACAGATCTGAGAAAAAACTCAATGTCCCGAATGGCCATTCAAGGAGACAAATATAGCTTGCACTACAGCTCAATTTATAAAGAATATTCTGCTTTTACATGTAAGACAGAATGCAAATAATAATGCACTGGAACAGAGGATGGAAAAAGGATGATTGTGTCTCTGAAAGCTTCTCTACCTCTGTAGTTCTCCACTCTAAAGAAACTTCAATGGCAGGGAGAAGGTTATTTGCCCCACTGCCCTGTTTTGACACTCAACATGTTGATCCATGCAGAAAATTTAAGCATACTATTTGACACCCATTTAACAGTAATTCTGACCCAAGCAGACTGTACCACATGAATCTTCTGGATGCATATATTGACTGGGAAACACTCAACCTGCAGTGAGGGAAAAGCAACTGCAAACACTGCTCTAATTGGAGTGTGTGCTAAATTTTGTTTAATGTGACAGTTGCTTTGTTTAACACAAGGTGCTTTGAGTATCTCACAACAATAAAAAGAGTAATATGACAGAAAATAAAACCACATTAGAATCAATCACATGCAAAGCAGATAATACAGAATAGAGTCCATCATCAATATTCATAGCGCAGCTGAATTGTTAAAAGTGTACAGAATTGGTTAGAAGCACATAGAGGCAAGCCTTTGTAGAAAGACATCACAATGCAAAAAAACAATACCAGATACGAGAGAACACTATATTTATGCATTTGGGCAATGTGTGATCCTCTATATGCTGCTGAATTGCAGATCCCATTAACCTTCATGATTTGACTAGAGATAATGTGAACTGCTGTCCAACATCTTAAAAGCTGCACCTTGCCTAGCAGTGATTTGAAAGCTTCAAAAGTAAATGACACAGTGGCCTAAATTTTGTCTCAGATCAAATGGTGAATCATTGCTTGGTCAACAACTGCTGGTTTCAAACACTATGCATTGGCACAAAAGTTGGACGGTTGCTTTCCTAAGATCCTCCAACACTTTTCAAGGGGAAGCCTTTGGACAATGTTTAAGACAGGAGAAAAATCTAGACTCAAAATATTCAAACTCTACCAACCCAAAGATTCTCATTGACATGTACACCTTGCAATACCTGTTTGAGTGCAGGTGCTTCCATGTCATTTGTCTACTTATGGTGACCCTATGGGCATTTCAAAGAGTCTTCTTAGCCAAGAAATACTCAGATATAGAATTAATAGTTGCTTCCTCAGAATATTGTCTCTAAATTATCTCCTCCTTCAACTTTTGGGATTCCACAGTCCTACAGAGATAGACAAGTCAGCAAGGGCTCATTGACTACATGCTTATGCAATATACACTTCCTCATTTGTATCCGTCTGAATATTCATGAATCACCAATGACTCTGAGTGAGTACATAATCAGGTTCTGTCACTTCTTGTTTCCAGTTATGGTCCTTGTGTAGAGAATCAGAAGTGGGAGCCAGGTGGTCCTCAAAAAGTTCTTGGCATGGTTGCTGCTAGGCATTTTAGACTAAAACACATGGAAGGCTCTATGATTCCCATCCCAGCTTTAAGCAAAATGGAAAGGAAAGGATATAATAACTTCTTGGGACTGGGCTCTGGACGACTTTCTAGTGAAAAGTTAAGACTGTGATCATTTTTGTAAAACAAAAACCAAGTAAAATTTCAAAAACGGAAAAAATGCAACTGCTTTGCAAAGAAAGTTAAAAGAGTGGTTTCTTATGAGCAGTTTTGATACCCAACATCCAGATAAGAAAACACCTGAAGAGGAAAATTTGGCTATTTTAGTAAAATGGCTCCATTTTGAGTATCTGTTGGTAGTGGCATGTTTTAGAACCAGGTTTTTAGGACCTATGATTGCAGACGTAACTTCACACGCATATGTTACTGCTATATGAGTCAATGTTGCTTGATAATTCCATTGTTTATTGGGGACTAGGCTCATCTTCTGCTCTACCATAGGGTTGGGCAAGGCATACATGCAGTTCTTGGTTGTTTCTTTGGCTCCTGGCCCTTCCAGATTCCCCATTCACTCTTTTTCTGGCCATAAAGAGGGCAAATGGCCTCTCTTGGAAGCTTCCCAAAGGTAGCAATTTATATTCAGTAAAGTTTGAGAGGCCCCTATACACTGCCTAACATAAATAAATGCCTGTTTGGCAAAATACCAAATAGACCCATTTTTAATAAAAAATTTGGCAGCTATTTGGTCTCTAAGAGGCATCAAGGCCAGAAGAAAGGATCCCAGACCCAGTACAGTTATCCAGCAAAGCACAACCCTACCAAACAAGTTGGATTTGACATTTTAACTAGATATTAAACATTACAAACACAGTAAATGTTAAACATTACTGTTCAAATCATTTAGAAATGCATGAACTGCCCCATATATACATATCTTCTAAAAAGCATATAAAGGAATGGCACTCACCTGCCAGTGTCTCTCTGGTCAATTTTGTACTCATAACAACTTTCAAAGCCATTAATACCCCAGGACTTCAATACTTAAAGAACACTTTTCCCTATTTATACCCACCCGTGTGAAGACCGAGGCCTGAATCCCACCAGTGGATAATAATATATTGTGTAAGGACATAAGAAAGAGACTTCTCTATTACAACTCCTTGTTTATGAAATGCCATCCCCTTAGAGGCCCAAAAAGGCTTTATTTCAGTACCTAGCAAAATACGACTTTTTGTAAAAGCTTTCAGGGTCTACCCTATAAATCAGTGGTTCCCAACCTCTGGGCCTCCAGGTGTTTTGGACTTCAAATCCCAGAAATCCCAGCCAGCTAACCAGCTGTTAGCAAGTTTCTCAAGTCACTCTTGACACAAAAAACCCAGCTGTTAGGAACGGTGGGAGATGAAGTCCCAAACACCTGGAGGCCCATAGGTTGGGGACCACTGCTATAAACTAATGTATAGGTCTAGAAATTTTAGTCAAAAAATCAATCCAAAAAAAAAACCCGGGTTGAATTATCCACAGGTCAATGTGAGTACTATATCTTAAGCATCCCCTTATCTAAGTAGAATGGTGAAAGGCAAGAACTTAGTTCATCATGAGAAAACTAAAAGAAGCACAGACCCCCTCTTTTCTCTCTGCCTTGGCATTGCTTCTGGCCTTTTTGAATGCCTGGGTTGGTTTTGGGGTTTTTTTTCCATGTCAGGAGCGACTGGAGTTGCTTCTGGAGTGAGAGAATTGGCCGTCTGCAAGGACGTTGCCCAGGGGACGCCCAGATGTTTCGATGTTTTACCATCCTTGTGGGAGGCTTCTCTCATGTCCCTGCATGGAGCTGGAGCTGATAGAGGGAGCTCATCTGTGCTCTCCCCGGGTGGGATTCGAACCTGGCAGCCTTCAGGTCAGCAACCCAACCTTCAAGTCATGAGGCTTTTATCCCCTAGGCCACCGGAGGCTCCGCCTGGGTTGGTAAATGGCAGTGGCAACCATGGAAAGCTGATCCCCTGAAGCAGCATAGGTGCTTTCCCCTCTCTGTGAAATGATCCTCGACTAATCTATGAGTCATCTATAATTTAGGCCACAAAACCTGCCATTGAATTATATATGAGGTCAACTTATACATGAACAAGGTAAAGGTAAAGGTTTTCACTTGACATTAAGTCTAGTTGTGTCCAACTCTGGGGGTTGGTGCTCATCTCAATTTCTAAGCCAAAGAGCCGGTGTTGTCCATAGACACCTCCAAGGTCATGTAGCTGGTATGACTGCAAGGAGCGCTGTTACCTTCCCGAAGAAGTGGTACCTATTGATCTAATCACATTTGTATGTTTTCGAACTGCTATGTTGGCAGAATCTGGGGCTAACAGCAGGCGCTCACCCCACTCCCCAGATTCGAACTGCCAACCTTTCGGTCAGCAAGTTCAGCAGCTCAGCGGTTTAACCCACTGCGCCACAGGGTGCTCTGATACATGAGTATATAAGGTAATTATTTGATATAGTTTCTGTATGTAAGTGGTTTTCATTGTTTTATCTTGTGTTAACTGATAGCTTACCTTGCTTATTCAATAGTGTAATATGTGTCTGGAATGTAAATAATTTTTACAGAGATCTATAGGCTTAGGATAGAATAGAAATGTTTTGTTTTAAATTAAATAAATATGCCACACCAATGATGTTTGCCAGGCTATTCTATTGTAACAGATTCATGAAAACCCAAGCATTTATAAAGTCTGTTAAATGTTCTCATATGGGCACTGACATATTTATCAGCCTTTCCTTGCTGTTTCGGAGACTATTATAGATATCTTTCTGATAAGATATACATTTATTATATATTTCAAAATTGTTTTTTAATTGGGTTGTTGTGCATTTTCCGGGTTGTATGGCCATGTTCCAGAATAACATGTTTTTTTAATTCTTTTGCCCACCTTTGTGACTACAAGATGAGATAGAAATTATAATAAGCAAATATACAAAGAAGCCCATCTCTCTAATCATTCTCCTTCCTAAAGCAATAATGTCCCAATTTAGCCTGGGATCCGAGCCACTTTCCTTATGAACTCTTTTCTTTACTGTGTGTTTCATGAAATGGGTGGGAGATCTTTGCATAAAACATAAGTTGACACAAGGCCTTGCTTTCTAGTCTGAGTATCTGAGACGGTTCCTTAGATACGAGTGAAAGCCCAAAGACAGGTCTTGGCTCCTCAAACTCTTTTCTTTGTGACACTTTTCCACAAAGTTAAGAAAGACGCTTTTTGCAACAGAAGTGATGAGAAATGGAGAGATATCGTTGTCATGCTGGGTAACATACCAAACCATCTGGAGACGATGTCAAATATTGGGGGGAGGGGGAGAGAGAGCGACACTTTTGCCCGCTACCTATTAGGCAGTCAGATTAAAACTGATGATTGAATGAGATCCAAGGATGTTTCCCCCATAAATCACACTCATGTTATACTTGGCTCGGAAAGATGTGGTAAGCTTGGGAAGAACCCTGTTTGTCTGCAAACTTGATTAAACAGAACTTTTAAAATACCACTGAGACAAACATTTTTAAAGCAGGAAGAAAAATCTGCCAACAGCTGTCAAATAAATAAATTCATAAAAACATGAATTGAATCATATGCCCAGTTATAAATAATGATTCCCTCTTTTCCCGCTTCTAAATGATTCCTTAGTAAAGTGTTAATTTGTTTCTCCTTGTAGCTGTTTGATGTTGAAAGAATTAAACCTTCAAAGACGATTATGTGCAAATTAACTAGTCAGACATGCCAAAGGTGATTAGATGTGACAGCGGTTGCATAATATTGTACGTAGATATGAGAGACAGAGAGGGTATATATATATATGTGTGTGTGTGTGTGTGTGTGTAATGAGCAATAACAATAATAATAGAGAAATTGTCCTGTCAAATCAAGCATAGCATTAATAATAAGGAAATGTATATGGCAGTAAAAACTGTCATTTCCACAGCTATTAATGAAAATTGAACATTGGTAGCAGACACTGGCAAAGGAATATAAATCACACTTCATTATATTTCAAATTGTAAGTGTCGACTCCCTTACCCCGCCACAGCCACCTTCGTCTCTCATTAGGAACCTGCCCCCTGTCAAACAACTTCACTTGGATTCTGTCATTTTGCAGTAGACAACTCCCCAATGCACTGGTAAGTGACAATTTCGTGCTATTAAAACACGAAAGCTAATCTGATTATGGTACTCGGGCAAGAGTAACCACACAAGCAAAACAATATTGCTGTACATCTGAAGCACAACCCAGAAGACTTTGGAGGGGGGGGGGCATCAGTTTGAATAAAACATTCTTTTCCACATGGGAACGGGTGAGATGCCCCGTCAAATTAAGAAGCACACCTGGAAGATGCTGCTGCATAATTCCACCCGTCACAACAGATTTGAAGCAATGAGCAACAGAGAATTTGGGCACCTTAAAACAACGCTATGGAAGACAATAAAAGTTGGGACTGAGCAGTAATGCAGCATTCAGCAGTGAAACTTCTGATATGTTCATTTTATCTCCATAAGCAAGTTATCTAGTCATGCGCATGACTGAACTGAAATGGGGGCCATATTTCTTTAAATCCATCATAGCTCTCTCTCTATCAGTTTCACCACTAGAAACCTTTCTCCTGAAAACTTAATCCCTTTGTTGGTGTTTCCTAAGGACACATTTTGCATTGTTACCCTACTCTCCCACTGAGAGTTTAGTAGTAAAGCAGGTAGGTGGCTCACAGGTCACAAAAACCTAGCACAATTAATTTCAGTAGCAACATTTAGACTACAGAATGAGCAACAATTATATTAACAATATGCCAGGTGCATTTTAGTGGCACAATGAAGACACGCTTTTAAAAAGAGATAGAATGGATTTTAATATTAAAATCACTAGAGCCTAAAGGTTCTAAGGGTGCTTTGAATGTGATTTTCCTGCTTCTTGGCAAGGGGTGGGCTGGACGGCCCGTGAGGTCTCTTCCAACTCTACAATACTATGATTCTATGATCTGAATTTACAATCTCTAATATAAAGATCGGGGCTTCCTATGGCACTGTGGGTTAAACTGCTGGCCTGCCGATCTTGCTGACCAAAAGGTCGGCAATTCGAATCCAAGGAGAAAAGTGAGCTCCCGCTGTTACCCCCATCTTCTGCAACCCAGCAGTTTGAAAACATGTAAATATGAGTAGATCAATAGGTAACGCTCTGGTGGGAAGGTAACGGTGCTCCATGAAGTCATGCCGGCTACATGACCTTGGAGGTGTCTATGGACAATGCCGCTCTTCGGTTTAGAAATGGAGATGAGCACCAACCCTCAGAGTTGGCCATGACTAGACCTAATGTCAGGGGAAAACCTTTACCTTTACCTAATATAAAGATTATTGTGAAGATATTACAGTAAACTGTGGTAATATTTAGGATGATGGCATCCTATATCCTTGATACCCATTTGAGAGAAGCCATTGGTTCTGTTTCTCCCCTGACTACTGAGGTCAGTGCATAAATATAAAGGGATGATAGTTTGTGGTTCTCTTTGCTTAATGGTCCATTTCTTTATAGAATATATTATACTAATCCAGAAATTTCTGCGTAAAGGTAAGCATATACACTGTGTTGTATAATGTAATCTATATGTTTCAGAGAATACAACTAATTTTGTGTTTTCCATGTTAATGTATTAAGTGGAATTATATTTATATTTTCAAGTGTAGCCCCTGAGGAAGGCCAACTCTTTTTGTGGCTGAAACACACTGGGCTTTTTAAAACAAAAACAAAAAACAATTGACCACCTATCAACATGTGGAGCCTTATCTCCTAATTTGCTTTGGCATAAATAATATGATAGATGCATTTTAGTGGCACTCGGTTTACATGTGTTATCAAATTATTTCATGGATGGAATCACTGGGTTGTTGTGAGTTTTCCGAGCTGTATGGCCAAGTTCCAGAAGCATTCTCTCCTGACATTTCACCCACATCAAGGAACATGAAAGGCACCTGCAGACTAACTCAACCATAGCAGAGCACTTGATGAACCATCCTGGACAAAGTATATTATTTGAGAACACAGATATGCTGGACCACTCTAACAACTATCATGTCAGACTACACAGAGAAGCCACTGAAATCCACAAGCATATGGACAATTTCAACAGAAAGGAGGAAAGCACGAACATGAAGAAAATCTGTCTACCAGTATTAAAAAAAACCCTCTAAAATCAGGACAGTAAAATAAAGAACAACACTCTGAAAGCATGGGAATTCCAAACATGAACCAATCAGGGGCAGCTAACACTTCCCAACAAAGGATTCCCCAAGGCAGGAATCAGCCAGGCCTTGAAGCTGAAAGGCCATTCAATGCTAATTAAGGTGATTAATTACAACATTCACACTTGCTTCCAACAGACAAGAAGTGTCATCCAGGACCTTCCACAGATATATAAACCTCCCTTGCTTAGTTTCCAATATACCTCACAACCTCTGATGAAGCCTGCCATAGATGTGGGCAAAACGTCGGGAGAGAAAGCTTTGGAACATGGCCATACAGTCTGGAAAACTCACAGCAACCCACTCAGTTTTACACTTGGAAAGTCTAGCCCCAAGGTCACTATCTTCAAAACATTTCACAGCTGACATTTTTGTGGAGTTGTTATTGTTCTTTACAAAAACCTCTTCCCTCTGTAGTTTTACTTAAGCAAGACAATGCTTCAGTCTATAAACTTGGGCAATGTATCTTAAGGATAGAGGCCATGTTGCTTATGGAATTTTGGAAACTACAATCCAAAGACTTTTACAAGCTGAAGAATATGCCCAGCAACATAGATTAGAAATGCTTCACACTCTATACCCCAAATGCAATTTTTCCAGTTGACCTGTAATATGCGAAGAGACAAATATGAATTACTTAACACACAAGACGATATGTCGATGCATCCCTAATGTGTCCAATGCATGTTTAAGAATACACACAAATATTTTCTTTTTGTTCTATGGGGCTTTTTGGGGGGGGGGATGCTTTTATAATTATTACTTTATAATGTGTGGGACAATGCTTAAATGCCTTTGCTTCCTACATGAGAAAAATCCTGATAGACAATTAAGGAGTAAGATGTACCAATATAATTATTTGGAGATCTATCTACTTTATAGCTCCTCACAGAGAGAAATCTGTACAGCCTGACTTACTGGGTGAGTGATAAGAGGAACTGACATAAATCTAGATATCAAAAAGCCAAATCAAAACAAACATTTCTCCCTACTGAGAAAAGGGAAGTATCTACATTAATCAGTGCAGACAGTCTTTCAAACCAATATGAAGCAGTATAACTTTCAGAGGCAGCAGCAGCTCGCCTGGTTTTTAAACCAAGCTGTCTATCAGGAATCAAATAGTAAGTAAACATTTGGAAAGTGTTCCTCTGAGAGTGGAGGTTTTTAAGTCTTGAGCCACAGGATCCATTGAAAAGAAAAATTGCTTCTGTGAATTGGGACAAAGCTTTCCCTTCTGAGAACTTTATAAAAAGAAAAAATGGAGATAATCTCTTTACAAGATGCATCCATATGGAAATTCATTACTGTGGCATGTTTGTTTGTTTGCTTCTACTTCAAGGTAGTTCTGAAAGTGAGAAAAAAGGTCAGTGCCAAATAACCTACACAACAAATGTTTTTCACTGCGCTTACGTTAGAGCTGCTGCACTGTAAGATTGAAAAATACTGTAGACAAGGTTGCTTCACACATAACATAACTAGGTATGCATCTAATAATAAAGTGTGGATTCAAAACAGCAATACGGAAACACATTTTCGGGCATGTGTACCATATAAATGTACCATTCTTTAAGAAAATTGGACTGGTTGACTGTTGAATGTATTCAATCTGACAAACTCAGCAGTGCTACCATATAATGTGTGAAACAACCCTGAAAAATATGAGGTAATCTATAACCATAGGTCAAACTAGTTCAGGGCTATCTATATCACCTGGAAGCAAGTCGCCATTCTTTCCCTATTCTACCCGGATATGCCAGTTGTTGAACCTGGATCGTATGCATGCAGAACACATCCTCTATCATTTCATAGGGAGTAGATCTCATGGCACTCCACTCTGGGATTTTAGGAAGGGTGAATCTTGCACATTCCCTTCCATACATCATTTTTGTATGGAGATTCCAAAATTGAAATAATACTATCTGAGCAATAGTCAAATATATATAGTCTCCAGCAGTGGTCAGTTCTACATATTAAAAAGAAATACGTAAGTAGTGAAACCATCTCTCTTTAACTCTTGTTTTTTTCCAGTAAGAAGGAGCATACATATTTCCAGAATATATTTGCCAGTTGTTGTTGTTGTTGTTGTTGTTGTTGTTGTTGTTATTATTATTATTATTATTATTATTCTCTGCTTTATTTCCACAAAGCGGCTTGATATAAAAGCATTAGTATACAATTCAAAATATACAAATATGCAACCATTAAGAATTAAACACGAACAGCACTAACAATCACAGTTAAAACCTATCAAACATATTCAAAGTTAAAAATCACAGTACTCCCTCACTAGATCTTAAACTCCCACTTATTCTCCCACTCAGTGCTTATATCAGTGGTTCCCAACCTTTTTTTTGATGACGGACCACTTTGACCAAGGACCACTCTCCAATATTAGTACCAGTTTTTGGTCAACTTTAGATTTGGTTTGGTTACTTGGGGTGCTGATTCAGAAAATTGCATTGGATAGACCAGCTCTAGTTTCTGATACAGAACATATGCCATGTAGTAATCTCCATCTGTTCGCCTACAGAAAACCATATTTATTAATCTAGAACTGATGTGCTCTATCCAATGCAGTTTTCTGAATCAGCATCTCAAATAACCCTAGGAACAGGCCTTAAAAGGAGGAGGAGAAGCAGCAGTCAGGAGGCTTGTTGTCATGCCTTTCATGGATAATCAGCCCCTCCCCTCCCGACATCCCTGTTGCCTCGGCACTATAAGAGGTTATTTTAAGACCAGTCAATCTCATTGCAACAGTGTAGTAACGGTGAGGTCGAGGACCATATTTTAGTTGTTGGGGACAATTGGTGGTCCATGAACCACAGGTTGGGAACCACTGGTCTATATAATATTTACAACTTGAAAATGACTTTAAAGCATTTATTTGCATTCACAATAAAATCTGGCGTGTTAAGTTGCTACCATTCTCGTAAGAGAGAAGGCACTATGACTATAAATCAGAATCTTGGGTTATGAGATTGTCAGGCCATGAGGGAACCTGGAAGAGAGTCTGGTATATGTATACCCGAAACTACCAGTACATATGGGCACTGGACTATGACTGGAGTTCAGTGTTTGAATCCCCATGGAAATCCATATCTGGATTTACTGATGGTCCCTTACTTAATGTCCAACTAAAGTGTTCACAGGACTTGGAAACATGAAGATGTTTCTTCCATAAACAACACTGTCATCTGGGAGTGGATTAAAAAGGAAGACTCTGAAGTATGAGAAATTCTCTGACAATTTCAGTATGACTATTTACTCAGGACTGAAGATTTGCAGCAGCAGGACTGCAATCATGCTCTTGACTGGTTCACCTTTCAGGATTCCAAAGTGAAAACCTAGGGAGCAGTTTTTTGGCTTCAGATTATATTGGTTAATCTGCAATAGAGTTTAAATGGGCTGCTGTGATAAATCAAAAAAGCCTTCCCCTAAGAGCCTGGATTTTTTCATTTCCTTCCAGAAAACAATCCAAGTTGGTCCATGTTACAAAATAAAGTTGATTGAATTATTCTGAAGAGAAATGGAAAGGAAAGAAATCTATTATCTTTTTTAAAGATTGTTTTTTACATCCTCAATTAATAATGCATGCATTTTACCACAGACTTTGCTGGATTTGCAGTCTCTATTTTAATTGCAATATGAGTTTGTTTCATTTAAAAATGTGGGCTACAGACCAAGACTATGCAACAAGGAGTAAGCAGCTGTACAACAAAATGGATGTTAGGTCCCATAAATACAGGCTCCAGGACTAAAGGCAAATGCAGTCAGCCTTTTCCTTCAAAAACTATTTTCAACCATTGGGAGCACTTGGGTTTTCTCTACTGTTGCAGCAAAACATCAGCAGTGGGTCAGTTACTATGAGAGGGACTTCTGCAAACACCAACTAAACAATCCACAAATAGCTGCCTTTGTCCCGGCAAATTTTGCTTCCCTTGAGCTCCGTTATTTGGAATTCCACTCTTTTGTAAAAAGGAATGAATCATACAGAGAACTCTATTGTAGAGCAAAGTGCATTTTCTATGGCTGAGAGGCATTTTCTTTTCAGCTCATGGAAGACTAACATTTTTAATGCTAATGAGGGACATAGATGAGTCCTGGGGGATGAACATACTGTACATATTCCCTGAAGACACTGTGGCGTGGAAGCCGAACACAAAACAAGGTCTGCATTGTGAGTGTCCTCAGCTATGTTAGTGACAAAGCCCAGTTGACGTGAAAAATGAAACATATTGATCTATGGTTTTGACAAAGTGCCCATCTGAATACCCATCGAACTACCAAAAGCTCACATTGTTTCTCTCTCTCTTACTCGCTCTTTTTCTGGATACCATCAAGAAAATTTTTGCAGTATTCTCAGGTGCCTGAATAGAATGTAATCAAGATGAGTAGAGGAATGAGTGACAGCTAGAATGGAAAACAATTTCCAAACAGCTGCTGGAGTAATTTAGAAGTTTAAGACAAAATTCTGATCCCTGGAGTAAAGATGTAAAAGAGGGAGTTACTTAACTTTGACATCAGTAGCTAAAAGTGAGAACTAATCTGTCATGTCATTCCGGGTCAAATCCTTTCCTTTCATTCTCTCACTGATATCTCTACATCAGGATTACACATGTATAATCACAGCTTTAGAAGAGATCACTGATCTTCAGATGTGCTTTTTTTAAAAAAGGGCTAATCTTTTTCAAGAAGTCAGTAAGTAAAACTTCGGACGTTTGATCATGTTTTTGCCATTACACTTCTTCTTGCTTCTAGTTCACTCCAAAGTCAGCTGGGTCTTGAGCTGAAACTTCTTTACCTGGAATACAAAATCCCAAATACTCCAAAATTCAAAATTGCATACCTAAGATGGTTTACATACAGTATTTACAAAAATCTTGTTTCATGCACAATTTTTTTTTAAAAAAATGTGTATAAAATTAGTATAAAATTACTAATTAGGAAATTAGTATGTGTGTGTATAAAGTGTGCATGAAAAAAATGGTTGTTGTTGTTGTTTATTCGTTCAGTTGCTCCTGTCTCTTCATGACCTCATGGACCAGCCCACGCCAGAGCTCCATGTCGGCCGTGGCCATCCCCAGCTCCTTCAAGATCAAGGCAGTCACTTCAAGGATACCATCCATCCATCTTGCCCCTGATCGGCCCCTCTTCCTTTTTCCTTCCATTTTCCCCAGCATCATTCTCTTCTCCAAGCTTTCCTGTCTGCTCATTATGTGGACAAAGTACTTCATCTTTGCCTCTAATATCCTCCCCCCAGTGAGCATTCGGCCATTATTTCCTGGAGTATGGGATGGTTGGGTCTTCTTGCGGTCCAAGCCACTCTCAGAATTTTCCTCCAACACCACAGTTCAAAAGCGTCTATCTTCCTTCGCTCAGCCTTCCTTATGGTCCAGCTCTCATATCCATAGGTTACTATGGGGAGTACCATTGCTTTAATTATGCTGACCTTTGTTGCCAGTGTGAAATAAATATTGTGTATAAAATCTGCTAGAGGTTATGTGTATAGGATGTATAGGAAAGATAAATGAAGTTTGTGTTTAGACTTGGGTCCCACCTCCAAGATGCTACATGTAGTGCATGGGCTGCTCTTTACTCATCCTGATAGAAAGTAACCAGTCTGTCCACATGAGATGTAACAATAAGTCAGTTACTGAAAAGCAATAAATAGGTGCTTCCAATCTCTTCCTCACAAGTGGCCCAGACAAAAAGTGTGGAAGGGGAAGCACATAAACTTGAGTCTCACATGCTCTTCTTTGAGTTATTTTCAACCATGGATATTTTAATATGTTCAAAATGGCCTCATGTAAAATCATCAGAGCATCACCAGTGATTAAAAGTGTTAAAGAAAAAATGTGTTAGAAAAAATGTGTCCTCCCCAGTGATGAAAACTGGTTTTCTATTGAACAATGGTGTGATGACTCATGGGCCATGTAGTCCCGTTCCTAGTACTATTGTGGCAGATGAAGAGGACAACTTGGGTTTCCCACCGTTTCAGCCAGAATTGGAGCCCTTGCACCTGCAAGATGTTTGCCCACAAGAAGTCAGCCAAACAAGCCTTGAGCAGAAATCTCCCCCGTTTTCTCGCCGGGATAATTATAATCGAGATCGAGGCGCTAGGGAGGCGAATCGCAGAAGCGCCAGAATTTCTGCCAGACAATTAGCTGATTAAGCCTGTTTCCCTTGGGAAATCTTAAGGAGTCATGCATCTGGACACAGTATGGGTTTCACTTCTTGTTCCCCAGGGAAAGTGTTCCTTGGCGGGAAAACAAGATCCTATATAGGTGTTTAACCGCAAGGGAATCCTTGCGGAGTCAATTCGTCAGCTTCGGGAGTGAGATCGTGTGTGGACTACGCTACTCTTGTTCCTTGTTTCCAGGACCTTGTTCTTGTTCCAACTCTGCCTTGTTTCCCCGGACCTTGCCACGGACCTCGCCACGGACCCTGTTCTCGTCTCTTGCTTCTTGTTGCCTTGAACCAAGCCTTGTTTGCCAAGAATCTATTTTGCTCTCCAGCCTTGTTGTCAAGCTCTATTGGACTAAAGGACCCTGCCATTTCCCCACACTTTGCTCGGCAGGTGTGTGTTTCGGTTATTGGATTATAACTTTGGACTCTAATATCTCATATTGGACATTAATTTCCTGGACTATATTTGACCTTTCCTGAAAGGTCTACTTCTGAACTTTATTCTTCACCTGTTTTTATTGACTTTATATATTCCCTTAATAAAGATATTAGATAGATTCTGGTCTCTGTGCATGGTTATTGGTGCTCTGCAGCCTGGGTCCTGACAAATGGTAAACTACAGTTCGGAGTTTTAGAGCAGAAAGGACAATGTCAATGATGGGAAATATGCAATGTTCTAGGTATTGTTGGACTGTAGTCCAGCAACATCTGGAGAGCCACACATTTCTATAGTTTGTGAACAAAAAGATTGCCAGCACATTTCACTAGCTGGCTGACAAAGAGACACCTGAAAGGATACAACATGGTATACTAACTGCAGCACATAACTAGTCTGTTGCAAGAGAGTAAGCACGAACAATGCTGACAACATTGTGTCTGTACGCATTTTCATTTATGAGGCTGCAAATCACTTTCCCTCTGTGTTTACTTCCCTTCATGGTTCTCACATATTTTTTCCCTTTTTTATGACAATGTGTCCAACTGATATACTCGTATACATTAAGTCAAACAGAAAATAATGTGATCTGCCATAACTGTAATACCCTCTTTCGCAACAGAAAGGTTACTTATAACAAGTGGGGATAAAGACATGGAATAGCATTATGTATGTAAAATTAGGATACAAGATTTTGTCATGAATACATCCCAATCTTCACAGAGTTGGACAGTTGAGAAAAAAAAACAAATAAATCCTCCTAGAAATGTTGCAGTCCAAAATATTAATAGCAGAAGTCCAAAAGAGTACATAAGTCCAAAACAGTACTACTCTCCCGGTATAAACATGACTGACAATGCATTGGTTTAAGATGCATTCACAAATGAGTTATCTTATGGTTCTTGAATTCAGAACAGAAGGAAGCTAAGTTTATATAAGCAGAAACAATCTCAGGTGCTCCTATCTTGAGGACTCTTAAGATACCAAGTACTCAATATTTGAAGCTTTAAGGTAGTCCTTAAAAATCTATGGGGGAAGAATTGGGGAGAAATATTACTACACAGATAAGGACATATTACACCAGTTTCATAAATTTTATAGCAAATTATACGAGAATGACAATATAAAAGAAGAAAAGATCACTAATTATCTGGGAAAATTAAAACTAGAAAGAATAACATCAGAGGAAAGAGAATTTCTAAATAAGGAGATCTCAATAAAAGAAATAGAAGAAACAATTAGTAAAATAGATGGATCAAAAGCGCCAGGGCCTGATGGCCTAACGGCAATATATTACAAGACATTTAAAAAAGAACTAGCACCACACCTCCAAAAAGTAATGAACACAATAAGAAACCAAAAAATAATGCCGGAAACATGGAAAGAAGCCTCAATTACGGTAATTCATAAGGAAAACAACGATCCAGAAGAAATTAAGAATTACAGACCCATCTCGTTACTGAATATAGACTATAAAATTTTTTCAAACATTGTAGCGGAGAGACTAAAAAAATTCCTAATAAATTGGATAAAGGAAGACCAAGTGGGATTCCTCCCAAATAGACATATAAAAGACAACATCAGAATAGTGCTCGACCTCATAGAATACTATGAAACAAACAACCAAAGAGAAATGATATTTCTGGCAATAGACGCCGAAAAAGCGTTTGATAGGGTGAATTGGAATTTCTTCAAATTTTTAGTGCAAGAAATTGACATGGGCTATTACTTTCAAAACTTACTGGATACTATTTATCAAGAACAATCAGCAAAAATTACAATAAATGGTCTAGAAACAGAGTCAATAAAAATACAGAAAGGGACAAGACAAGGATGTCCACTGTCACCATTGATATTTATATTTACACTAGAGATATTACTCAATAAGATTAGAGAAGACAAGGAATTACAGGGCACGGTGATACAAGGGACACAGTACAAAGTAAGAGCCTATGCTGACGACCTAATTTGTTTTATAGAAGACCCGGCAAGTAAAGGGGATAAATGGATTAAAACTATTAAGGAATACGGAGATCTAGCAGGATTTAAATTAAACCTAAATAAAACCAAAGCATTGGCTAAAAACATTCAAAAGGAAAAACAAGATAGGATAACAGAACATCTAGGGATCCAGATTACACCAAAAATTAAATATCTAGGAATAACTATAACACCAAAAAATATTCAATTATTAAAAAATAACTACGAAAAAACATGGGAGGATATAAAAAAAGAATTGGAGATCTGGAAAAATTTAAAGATATCATTATGGGGTAGGATAGCAACAATCAAAATGAACATTCTTCCAAAAATGCTATTTTTGTTTCAATGCCTCCCAATCCTAAGAAATCAAAAGAATTTTATAAATTGGAACAAAGATATAAGTAAATTCATCTGGAATGGGAAGAAACCCAGAATCAAATTAAAAAATTTGACAGACGATAAGAGACGAGGTGGCTTCTCCCTACCCAACCTGAAGTTATATTACGAAGCAAGCAATTTATTATGGATAAAGGATTGGATACAATTAAAAAACAAGAAGATACTAAATTTAGAAGGATTTGATTTGCGTACAGGTTGGCATTCATACCTATGGTATGACAAAATTAAAATAGAAAAAAACTTTGGTAATCATTTAATCAGATCGGCCTTAATAAAAACGTGGGATAAATATAAAATGAGAATGTATAGTAAAACACCAAGATGGATATCGCCCCTGGAAGCCTCACAAAGGAGACTATTGGGATGGTCAAACTGGCCTACATACGAGGATTTAATTAAAAAACAAGGACAGGAAGATACACTAATGACACAACAAGAAATAAAAATAAAATACCCAAATTTAAACTGGTTACAATATGGACAACTAAAAGAATCCTTTAAAAAAGACAAAATATTGGGATTCATGGAAAAAAATAACAGATGGGACAGAATTTTAGAATTGAATAGAAAAATAATATCGAAAATATACAAAGTATTACTTGAATGGGACACAGAGACGGAGATAGTCAAAGAAAATATGACCAAATGGGCAAAAGATTTAGGTAGAGTGATACACATGGACGAATGGGAGTCAGGCTGGAACAGAAAATTAAAATTAACATACTCATATGACTTAAAAGAAAATTGGATGAAGATGCTATACAGGTGGCATATACCACCAAAAAAATTAGGCTTGATAAATAAAAGTAGGAATACAAAATGCTGGAAGTGTGGTGAGGAAGAGGGCACGTATTTCCACATATGGTGGAAATGCAGAAAAGCTAAAGAATTCTGGTCAAATATTCATCAAAGTGTAACAAAGATCTTAGAAAAAAGACTTAACAAACTCCCAGAAACATATCTATTAGGATTCTCCAACCTACCCCCGGGCTCAAACGAAGAAAAAATAGTGACATACTTAACAACAGCGGCCAGAATTACCTATGGAAGATACTGGAGACAGAAAGAAATCCCCAGCGAAACAGAATGGTTAATCAAAGTAGCAGAGATAAAAAATTCGGATAGACTAACTTTTTTATTGGCTAAACAGAGGGGAAATCCAAGAAAAGAAACAAATTGGCAACAAGTAGACAACTACATAAATAGAAAGGAGAAAAATAAAAATAAGGAATAAGTAAATAAGAAAATAAGATATCATATCAAGGTAAACGATAATAGAACACCAGGTAAACATAGTAATATGAAATATATAGATAAGTTGAAAGACAGAAACAGATAGCTAGATAAGAACACATCTGCATACTAAGAAGTAGGAGAAAATGAAAGGAAACGAATGAAGAAAACAAGAAGGCAGCAAAGGAAAAGCACCTCGCCGGGAAAGCTGGGAAGCCCCAGATGTTGTTTTTTTTGTGTGTTTTTTTATTTTTATTTTTTATTTTTTTCATATTTCATTTTTTTTCCACTTTCCTTCTTCTCTCTCCCCCCCCCCCCCCCCATCTTGTTCTTTTTTAATCCATCTTGGATGTTTTTTCCTTCTTTTCCTTTTTTTTTTTTTTAAAATTCTCTTTCTTTTTTCTCTCTTTTCTCCTATACCCTTCATTTATCGATTTTATCATACTGTATGAAAATTGTCAATAAAGATTATTTAAAAAAAAAATCTATGGGGAGATAATTTTAAGTTACAATTACATATGTCGCTAGCAGGATGATAGCGAATATATCCCCATCTGACAGATAAACATATATTAACCTACTCAAGAACAAAGCAAGCTGGCAGCCATATAATCTAATTTGCATCCTCAAAAATCTCACTAATTAGGTATTTTTGGGAGACTGTTAAAGTTTTTAGGTTGAAAAAGTAGGAAAAAACATAAAACTCAATAATTATACCACCAATGAATGAAAAAAATAATTGTTTGCTTATGGGGTTGGTTTTTTTTGGGGGGGGGCTTGATAAAATTATTGGTCTATTACCTTTCTTTACATGTAATGGCTTTAAGACTTACCATTTAAAACAATTAAAAGTAGCTTTATACTTAAGATTAAACTCGTCCCACAAACTAGACTTGGATTCAATCTCAAACAAAACCTAAATTAGTAAAAAGCTAAGTGATCCCATTCACATTGATGAAGAAAAAAGTGAGATCAGATTCAGACACAGATAGAGTGGTGGTTATTGTTGTGTGAAGAGTAACTAGGTGATATAACCATTTGGCTTTCAGAAGACCAGAACATTTCCTTTAGTCTTCTGCACTGCTGCCCACTAAAACAAACAAACAAACAAATACAAGAATAGTATTCTTGTTTGATATTATTGTTTACATATACTTTTAATTTTTTGTTCATTGTCTGTTCTTTGGGCTTGGCCTCATGTTAGCCACCCCGATTATTATTATTATTATTATTATTATTATTATTATTATTATTATTATTATTACAAGAAGGAGCCAAAACATAAAAAGGCCTAGTTTGGAGTATGAATTTGCAAGCCCAATGACTGCATTTCATACTTTCTCCCCCCTTCCCCCCCCCCCCCCGCCCCGAAGCTCTCCAGGGACAAGCAGCTAATGGCCCAGGAACCAGCCCTGGTTCACAGATCACCACTCTGAGTAGCACTGCTCTTAAGTCCTAATAACAAGTGGCCTATTTCAGAATCAAACTGAAGCAAGCTTGATATAGTGATATAGTGCTTTGGGTTTTAGACAACGGGTGCATCTACACTGTAAAATTAATACGCGACTTTAACTGACATGGCCCAATACTATGAAATTATGGGAGTTCTAGTCTTACAAGTGCTTTGAATGTGACTTTCCTGCTTCTTGGCAGAGGGTTGGACTGGATAGCCCATGAGGTCTCTCCCAATTCTATGATTCTTAAGGTCTTTAGCCTTCTCTGCCAAAGAGGGCTGGTGCCTCACCAAACTACAAGTCCACATCTCTGAGCAAAGGCAGTTAAAATTGTGTCAAATTACAGTGCAGATGCACCCAAGGACTCTGAAGACCAGGGCTCAAATCCCCGCTCAGACATGGAAACACACTGGCAACTCACACTCTCAAATGGGTGTGAAGGTAAACCCACCTTTGAACAATCTTGCACAAAAGATTGAAAAATAAAAAAAACTTAGAAAACGTTTTTGTTGATTTGCAAACCAATCCTTAGTTTGTATACTCTGTAACAAGTGCTACATATACATCATAAGATCTCCCAAACCACATTCTCTATTAATAAAAGAGAATGAGAGACACAGGGGGCAGACAGGAGGTCGGACGGAAATACGCTAAACAGAAAAACCAACCATGTAGCATTCACTTCACAGTATAGCCAGGCTTTGCATAAAGACACTCTATTAAGAGTTTCAAGGCTGTCAAACCTTAACTGAAAAAATGCTGAAAGCGTTTGCTTTGCAATTTAGAAATCAGGGCATAGATGTAATTCAAGGAGATAGTCTATACTTCTCTTCCTTTTTTGCTTCTAACTATTAGAATCAAACCATGTCTCGCCTTTTTACATGATCCTAAACTAAATTTAGATTATTGTTGTCCTACACTGCAGAAAAACAAGGCATAGGAAATCCACTTGAGTTATTTTAAGCATCCCATTCTTTATAACTGCATGGGACACTTTAGTTAAATATTTTTTTAGTGTATTTTTATTTTTATATTTATATTTATTTTATTTAGTGTATTTATATGCCATCTTTCACAATAAAACTTTACAAAGAGAAAAAATAGAAAAACTTTGGGAACCACTTTGTAAGACCTTCATTACTTAGGATCTGGCAAAAGTATAAGAATTATTTTTACTCACACTATGACTCAACAAAGAACATTTATGAAGAGCAAAAAACAAAGACGCAAAAGACTAGATGGAAGTCACTACCAGGTTTTTTTTTTAATTTCTATCTCTTAATCTTTCTTTATTGATTTCCTACTACCCTATTATATTATTGTTCTCACACTTTACTTGTAATAGAAAAAAAATCCCCCCCTCTCTTTTCCCTTTTTTCTCTCTTTCCCCCTGTCCCTTACACTCCCCCCCCTCTTTTTACCCTTAATAAAAATATATTTTAAAAAACTTTACAAAAATGTTTCTGTATGCTTTCAAGTTGCCTGTCGACTTATAGTGGCCCCATATTTTCTTAGGCAAGGAATACTTAAAATACTAGTTTGTCAGTTTTTTTCTCAGAAATATAGCCTACAGCAGCTGGCACTTTTTAGGTGTCTTAGAACCAAACAAAGATATTTACTAAAACAGAATATCAAAAAATAAATATTAAGTGACCACAGGAGTCACTTAATGCAACTCCCTCTCATGCAGGAAAACCAAACTAAAGCACTGAAAGATGTCAATTCAACCTCTTTTTAAATATTTCCAAACATGAAGAGTCCACCACCCTCTGAGGCAGTGTACTTCACTGTTGAACAGCTTTTACAGTGAAATAAATTCTTCCTAAACTAATTGGAATTTCTTTTCATATCATTTGATTCCACTCACTCCATCTCCTACATAGCATGCCTTCAGAAATGTAAAGGTAATTATCATGCCATCTCTCTTTTCCAAGCCAAACATACTCTGCTCCCTTAGTCATTCCCTATAAGTCTTGGCTTCAAGAGTTTTGATCACTTGATTGTCCTTCTCTGGACCTGGAATGAAATATTATACCACAAGCTAGCTTCTGTTTACCTCTATCTTGGAGAAGAGCTGCTGAATGGAGAACAGTGTATCAAACAGAACAATTAATAGTTGCTATTGTTCATGGCTGCCAATTGCCTATTCCAAACACATCTGAGAGACCTTCTCTTCACATGAAGAAGTAGGTGGCTGGGAGAACAGCTATAATTTTTTTGATATTCTATCTTTTATTTCAGGAAGGAGAATGTTTGCAAACATCTGATTGAGAAAAAAAATGGGAGTAATAGGACAGATGACAGAGACGAATGCTTTGGCAAAACACTCTCATGATACTAAAGTCCCCGGGGGAAGAAGAGCGGTATATAAAATAAAGAAATAAATAGATAAAGTCCAAATATTGTCTAATAAGGCTGAATGGTGGAAGATCCAGGACAGATAAAAGGAAGTATGGGTTGAGTATCCCTTATATGAAAGGCTTTGGAACTAGAAATATTTTGGATTTTTTTCAGATTCTGGAATACTTGCATTTGTGTATCTTGGAGATGGGATTCAAATCTAAACAAAAAATTCATTTATGTTTCATATAAACCTTCTCCACATATAAACCTTTGTAATAATTGTATGCATGAAACAGAGTTTGTATACACTGAATCATCAAAAAGCACAAGTGTCACTGCTTCAGCCACCCGTGTGGACAATTCTGAACTTTGAGGAGTATTCTGGATTTGTATAACCTGTCCTTCTTTATACAACATGAAGTTAAGTATTGGTGTTGACTATCACAAAATGTAGTGATGACAGCCTCAGAGGGAAAGAGTCACAGAAATTTCCACACAAGTGCTTTATATGGCTATAAGCTTGAAAGATCCTGGGGGAAGGAGAAGTCTTCTAACATCAGACACCAAAAAGAGCCATGTAGAGGTCTTCTTCCCTCTCACCCCTTGTGGAACATTATCTTGCCCTAGCAGTACTGATCTTCAAATACATAAAGATAAGTAAAGCTATTGTAAAAAGCCTGCCTTTTAGGTTAATACAGAAGTTGATCCAGACTGCTTCATATTCAGGCATATTCCGCTCCTTCTTTAATTTAAATGCATCTCATTTATATACTGACACCAAAAGCACTGTTATAGTTTAAAGAAAATTAAATAATAATAGGTTGATATTATAGTCATCCTCCACCCTGCATATTGTTTGTCTGCCTTGTTTACTATTTCAGTGAAACCTAATGTTTGACTATACACAGTTTTTACGGCTCTCGTGTTCTATGCCACTTCTTTATTAATTCTTTCTTTTGCATATTCTGCGTTGTCAAAACAATTACTTGAAATATATTATCTATGAGCAAATACTGGAAAAAAGTATCCTCCAATGATGCTATCTAATTATTGCTCAACTAGAGTTTAATCAGGAGAAGAAATCATAAAATCTTCAGGGTCTGAACTTCACAAGGTGTTTTGCTACAACAAGAGAGATGTGGGTGTTTGATCTTAATAAGAAAGAACATTTCCCTATCTGAGGGTTTAGGGGAAATGATTCAAACAAATCTGCATTCCCTTCAGAGCCTTCTGAGAGTCACTTTGGCAGCTTATCTTGGGAGGGCATCAGTCTGGCTCTCAGACAAGCCTTCAGTGAGTACACTTACAAGGCATTGATTCTCCACTCATTCTGTGACAGGCTTCTATAACCTACCACAACCTCTGCAGAAATGTGCATTTTGGAATGCTGCAAGCCCAAAAGAGGGAAAATAACATTATAGCTTGTGATACTGCTATCATAATAAGCACAAGATGCTGGAGAATTTACAAAAAAAACATTACAGCCTAATTGCACTAAGGTGTCAAAGGGTGCTGCACTTACAAATTGCCATTGCAAGAAATCCTGTTAAGAAACTCATTTACCCCTCAGAAATATTTTGGCACACACTCCCACTGTCGTAATATTAAGAAACTAGACCAAAGTTTTGAAGGCATACATTCCCTCTCTATATGCAATTGGAAAATAAGAATATTAGAGGGTGATATTGACTTGAAGCATTCAGTGATAAACTATCTAATCCGGGCTGAGCTCCTGTACACTGACACAACACCAACATCTTTCTTTGAATACAGAGTGTCTTATTTACATATTATTTTCCATGCAGTATTGATTAACAAGTGGGAAGTACATCTGACACAACTGTCAGCCAGACTTGCTTAGCTTTTGGTATGCAATATTGTGTGTGCAGCAAATAATAGTCTCTCTTCTGTTTAAACTGCATGGTGTTAGATACCATAGCATCCACAAGACTTCCTCCTTCTATCTCCCTAGCCCCAGTCTTGGTTCAGGTTATTCTGCCTTCTATCTCTAACATTTGAAAACAAAGCATCCAACTTAATTCATTTTCACAGCTTAACCACTGCACTTGCTCCTAATTACATAGCTCGTTCCACAAGTATTTAACATATTTGCCGCTAACCAAGCTTGTAGAGACTATTTATGACGTATTTAAAGTACAAAAATTAGATAAGCCACATTAAAAATTATCAAAACACGATACTAAAAAGAAAAGCATGAAAAATCACTTCTGACATTTATTGTGCAAAAACTGCTAAATTAACAGTTATGTCTGCACCCGGTACTCTAAAATCATTAAGTACTGTAGCTGTAAAGCAAATAGGGAGAGAGAAACATAAACTAGGTTCTTCTACCAAGACAGTACTAGCTCTAGTAGCCAACTCGTTCACTTCAGAAGATGAGAAAAATGCAAGTTCAGTCTTGAAAAAAAAAAAAAAAACCTCAAGAAGAGGCCAGCAAGACAACCACAAAATGCCTCAATTTGCATGCCAATCTCGTATGATTTTCATCAAGTCATACTTTGGTGTTTGATCAATTTCCTCCTGGCCTCTAGCATAGACTCTAATAATTTGTTTTCCGGAAATGGATCTCCTCACTATTAATGCCACCCAATTTCTTCTTATATGTTTATTTCTTAAATAAAACATTGGTCAATTATCTGACTCAAAACGTCCAAGGACAGCAATGTTTACACATTCCCGGGTCATACTTCACGCATCCCACATTCCTACAATACATGTTCTGCAGCTTTAAACTTCCCTTTCATTACTCAACACGTCAAGTGCAGAAGTCCTTTCACAAAATTACTTGTACTTTCCTGGGTGGAAAAGCTGATGTGTATAGGTGCCCGTTTCCAGAAGCAGCAGACAGAAATGGGGCCATACAAATGGGACAAATAGAAACGTGTAGCAATTCCATACCCTGCCCCATAGACTCATCATCTCAAGGAAAGAAAAAGAAAAAAGACTAGGAATAAAGAGGAAGCATTGCAACAGAACCTCTTTCTCTGGTCTGTGGATGGGGCCAAATTGTTCTGATGCTTGACATGAAGTTTTTCTGGACAGGCATGAGAACCTGAATCCTGGATGGATGGAGCCAAAGTTTGGAAAGAGGAATATCTATAGAATACCCCCAGCCAGTACCTTCCAAGTTTTCATAGAGCCACAAAAACCCCTAAAATGAGATCTAACCTTACACCTCTTTGCTAACCAAAATACGATACTCAAAATCTGCATTAAGCCACAGCAGGACTGATGCAAGCTTCATGCAGTTCATCAGCCCCCTAGCCACCTCTTAAGTCAAGGAGGATATAGACCAAATGGGCCATGCAAATCAATTAGAGATGCTTCCTTTATATCCAGAACTTTTTCATTCAGGTTTTTACTACATCTGTTGCTGCAGGGATTGAAAATTCATTCAGCCAATAACCTTAATAACTCTGGAGATGATGTTAACACTCATCAGATCAATGATCTCCACTTTAATATCCCCCAAAACACATGTTTACCAGCAGTGTCATAAGGACTTTTAAAATTTATCAGAACAACTCTTCGAATCAATTCTAGAGGACTTTTTGCTAAACAAGTTGTCAGTTCAGTTTCTATTGAAGGAAGAACATTGAGGAGAATGCTCATTCCCATTCCCAGCTTTCCCTTCCATGTCCATACTGATATAATAATATTTATACTATTAAATATAATATATAATTAAATATTATTAAATATTAAATATAATATTTAGCTGAAAAGAAGCTCAAAAGTGATTTAAGCCTAGCCTTGAAAAATGAAACCATACAAGTTATTACTCTGCCTTTATTTCACTAGCCCTCTTAAGGACTAGTGTCACACATTTCCTGCTGGAGCGGGAGAAGGCAAATTCTTAAGATCTTACTAGATCAGGGTGCTTTTTTTTCTTAAGGTAAAGTTGCCCTCAATTATGTCGACTTGCAGGGAGGGATGAAAGACGTTGCCCTTCCTCTCCCAGATCCACACTCACATGCATGACATTCCTTGTTGCCTGTGGCTACACAAGTTACATTATTGAATACAAGGGCTGACTGAAGCCTCTTCCTTCAGTATGAAAGCTCACTAAGGAGACAAGTGATCAGCAGCTCCCCCAATTAGAAAGAAAACCAATCTTAAAATGGAGTTAAATATTTTTGTGTTGTGCACGTTGTAAAGATTTGGGGCAAGGTCAAGGTCAACCACGCATCTCACTGAAGCAATTTTCGAAGCTGTCACTTCTCAAGAAAAAATACTGGCAGTGTTGCATTAGCACTACCTCTCATTGATTAAATGTTTGCATTTCTCTAAGTCAAGATGTTTCTGGGATATCAGAAGGATACACAGACACACAGACAGGGCATTCAATCAAAAGAAAGTGGACAGAAACTGCCCCTTCAACTTAACACAAAACAACACAACACTGAAAAACAGACGTGACGATTTCCCTTGCTTCTTCTCTTTAAAAAAAGATTGGTAGATTGGCCAGATGCAAAAGGAAGAAAGTTAACCATCGTGAAGAAGGAATTTTGGCAGATACAGCCCTGTTGGCAGCACATGACACAAGTCTAACACCAGTGGGGGCCCCGGTGAGGAAGATTACAAGATCATAGATGTAGCCTTGCCCAGAACTTTATACATCCATTAACAAATTAGATATGTTCCTGAGCATTATTTTTTTTAACAAAAATTGATGTCAGAAGCAGAAATAATATGGAAATAACAGGGAAACAGTGCTCCATGCAGTCATGCCGGCCACATGACATAGGAGGTGTCTAAGGACAACACCGGCTCTCGGCTTAGAAATGGAGATGAGCACCACCTGCCAAAGTTGGACACAATTAGATTTAATGCCACGGGGAAAACTTTACCTTTAACAGGGAAAGGTTTGTATACATACAAAGAAAAAGAATCCAACATGTTTCAGAAAACGTTTTATGCAAAACTAGCAGTAGGCAAAGGAATATTGTATTGTAGTCACTTTTGTGACTAAAGCCCCATCTACACTGACTGTTTTAATGCAGTTCAAAGCTAGTTCCTAACTGCCAAACCACAAATTCCCACAAAAGTGCATGAAAGAAAACCCTTAATGTGCATCAGTGATCTGTGGTTTGTGTCCTTGCCACCCAAGCTTAAAACTGACTCTAGGATTTCCTATGTAATCATCTGCACAACAAAACCACTTTCTTTAATACAGGTTTGAAACTGCATTAAATAGTCAGTGTAGATGGCGCCTAAGAGAAAGAAGTCGGTAGCACACATTTTTCATAAACTACTTCATCAAATGCATGGAGTTAAGTGCTTTGCATAAGCAAACAAAAACATTTTCAACCTTCTAGAAAGCACTTGAAGTCTTATTTCAGAGCTTAATCACTTACCTGATTAAATTCTCAATAGCAGAAATTAGAAATAAACAAAAGAGACTGTGGCAACCCTGATCTGATTTAACCTAGAACTAAAATTTAAAATTAAGCAAGCAGGATGAAATGTGGATTGGGCTACTGCCCTTTTGTCAAGTCTCTGAAACACCTTTCCTAACATCAAAGTTTTATTTCTTTCAGACTAGATCAGTAGGCCCTTAGGGAACAGATAAAACTACAGTGTCATGCCAAAACGTGAAACTCCAGCTTTTCTCTTAATTCATCTTGTTGAGAGTTTAAAATAACCTACAACACGAAAATCCATTTAGTCAAGGCTGGCTCCACATTGAGCCTGAAATGGAGAATGCACAACTTGGCAAATATTGCTGGGTATGGGCAATTCCCAGCAAACCTAGCTACCATAGCCAGTGATGAGGGATTATGTGACTTGCTGTGAAATAACACCTGCATTAGGCACACTAAGGAGACCCCCGCAAATGATGGATGGGCACAGTACAAGCATGCTCCTTAGGCATTTTGAGCCAACTTTCCTTCCATATATCCCCTACAATTCATTGGTTGTCTACTTTCACCATTCTTCTGTGTTAGAGAAATTTGCAGTATGCTTACACAGTGTCCAATATTCCTACTGGTATGGTATTGCATATTATCTCCTGCCTTTCCCTGATATGAGGACCAAGGCAGCTCACATCATGAATTAAAACAGGGTATATTTAAATGTCCCCATCTACAGAGTTTATTATTGTTTTAATCTTAACCTATAGGAGCCACGGCTGAGCAATGGGTTATACCCTTGTGCCGGCTGTACTGCTGACCTGAACATTGGGTTGCTGTCCTGAAGGTTGCCAGTTTGAATCCGCAACGCATTTCTACTCTGTTCCATCAGTTGGGAATAATTTTCACTGATTATCTCACCTCCAATTCTCCCATTAAATACTGCAGCACTTTCTCGCCCATCAGTTTTACAATATACGATCTTTGCACTTTGGCACAGTTGTTTTTAGATTAATCTTTGTTCTGTTTTTAAATGGTGGCCTCTCATTTTATTTTTGTTACTATGTTATTATGTATAAATATGTTTTGCCTGTTTTAATATTATTTGTTAATGATGTTGTGTTTATGTATGTATTTTATTCTCTTCTATTGTGAGTATTTTGGCTTGGCTCCATGTTAGTTGCCCTGGGACCCTGCGAGGAGATGAAAGTGGGATATAAAAATAAAGTTATTATTATTATTACAATTTTCAGGTATCCCATGGGCAACGTCTCTGTAAATGGCCAATTCTCTCACAGCAGAAGTTACTTGCAGTATGTTCTCAAGTCGCTTCTGACATGATTAAAAAAAACTTAATCTGGGTATGTTTTAGTGTATGTGGTTTATTAGTAATAGTAGACATATTAAAATATTTTATATATTTTAATTACTTCTTTTTCATTCTATTAGCTGCTTTTGACTCCCACACTTGGTAAAAAAGTGAGATATAAATAGTAATTAATTGACTAGTGACAAAAATATTTTTTAAAACAATTAAATACAAAACTACTTTAACACAATGTAAAATAATTGAAAACCATGACATGAATTTCAAAATTACAGCACATCTAAAGCTCTTACTACATCTTTAACTGTGCAATCCAAAATACATCTGCTCAGAAGAAGGGCGTGGTTTATGAGACTTCCTACTAAGTTAGTGGACATAGGATGACAACCTAATTGACCTTGCGATTTCCTGCTTCTTGGCAGGGGGTTGGACTAGATGGCCCATGAGGTTTCTTCCAACTCTACTATTCTATGATTCTATGACCTGGCTTATCCTTTACTGGGCAGATTTAGCCTTATGCAGGACCTCTATTGTTAAACTATTGTGCCAAGATTCAATATAAAACAGGCAGGTCCTTACAAAGACTGTGCATTCTAACTAATTTCTTCTGCAATATACTCAGTTAAATATAGATTCCAAATGCTAGCTAATGAACCTGCTTCAGGACAGGTCGTCAAGGTTAATAGAAATAAATTTTGTACTTAAGAGTGCTTGACATATTACTCGGCCTACTTCCTAAAATGAGGTTAATAGTGTACAATGGGATACAGCTGTGCAGGATTTGTATAGGCTACATAAATTCTATGTTACTGAGATCTATTCTCTTGGAATGTATCTTCTCACAGGTCAGTCCAGATTAAACACAATGAAGGAGACAAGTGTTTTTTTTGGTCATTTTGAAGTGAGGCAGGTTTCACTTCCCATGAAATATATAAAAATTCCATTTTGCTACCTGTTGATTCCGGTCAAACACACTTTGCAGCTTTTTGAGGCCACAACCCCCCCCCCCCCCCAAAAGGAATATAATTGTATAAAGCCTTGTTACCTGCAATCTTTCTTAGTGACCACTTTAGATTTTCAGAAAAATCTGCCATCTCACAAGTTTTGTATCACAGAAACACAATGCAGAAGAATGAACATCTTTGTATTATGTCAGTGTTCGTTACCATTGCTATTAGGTAAAGGTAAAGGTTTTCCCCTTGACATTAAGTCTAGTCATGTCTGACTCTGGGGGTCAGCGCTCATCTCCATTTCTAAGCTAAACAGTTGGGAGTTGTCTGTAGATGCCTCCAAGGTCATGTGGCCGGCATGACTGCATGGAGTTACCTTCCCACCGGAGCAGTACCTATTGATCTACCCACATTTGCATGTTTTCAACCTGCTAGGTTGGCAGAAGTTAGGGCTAACAGCGGAAGCTCACCCCGCTCCCCGAATTTGAACTGGTGGCCTGTTGAGTTCAGCAGCTCAACAGTTTAACCCGCTATGCCACTGGGGCTCCCCGTTATGTGCCATCAAACTGACTTTGGCTTATGGCAACTATATGAATGAGACTTCCAGGTTACTCTGTTGTTCTTGCAAGCTTAGGCCCATTGGTTTCCCCTATTGAATCAGTATATCTGTATTGCCATCTTTTTTCCTACTGCCTTCCACTTTACAGCACACTATCATCATTTCCAATTAGCATTATGGTTTCTTCTAAAGTGCTAAATATAAAATTCTTAAAACTTGTAATCAGTGCAAGTCCTATCTACTTCCTATCCACAGGAAATACATACAGTATGTTATGTAAAGTGGAGGAAATATCTTAATACACAACATGTGATGGAGATTTCGATATGTCCTCCCACAAAATGAAATAATTTTTGCTGTATAATGTGTTCCTTGTTCAGGGAGAAACTCACCCCCACATCCAAGCACAGGTGAGGCCTCTTTCTGAATACTATTCTGACAGGTGCCCTATAAATAACAGCAGAGCTGGACAGAGACAGCACGAACCGCAGGTAGGAAGCCTAAACACCCAAGACATTTTCAGTAAGTATGCCAGTTTAATGAGAGTTGTCATCAAACTCTTCTGCTTTGTCACTAACAGGATGCAACAGGAAATCTGTGCAGCTGGTTGTGATTGAGGGGACAGAAATAGATTTTTTCCCCAGTCAAATGAGAAGCAATAAGTACGAGGCTCCTGCCACTGTCAACATCTAAAGATCCTCTCTGTCTGACAACTTCTTATTTATGATCATATTTTGCTCTCATTGTTTTACATTTTTATCTTGCTTCTTCTCCAAAGAACTCAACTAATGTTGATTCTGCTCTTCTTCTTATGCTAAAAACAAACTTCTGAAGTACATTACACTGGGAGATGGTGACTTCGGACATGCTTACAAATGTTCTTTGTTGATGAAGAAAGAATTGACCTTGACTCTCCCCAGTTTAAGTCAAATAGTCTAGGTGCAACATTACACTAGATTTCTCAGGAATACCATAACTGGAAGTCTGGAAAGGACATATGGCTCACCTGCTAAAATAGTATTCTGTAAATCTGTTTTTCCCCAGAAAAACTAGCTCTTGCCCATCATACTATATTACAATGTTTCTCAACCTGCGGGTTCCCAGATGTTTTGGTCTTCAGCTCCCAGAAATCCTAACAGCTGGTAAACTGGATGGATTTCTGGGAGTTGTAGACCAAAAAAACTGGGAACCCACAGGTTGAGAACTACTATATGCGTGTGTGTGTGTGTGTGTATGAAGAGAGAGAGAGAGAGAGAGAGAGAGAGAGAACTTAAAAGCTACTTACAAAATGCATCCAAAGTTGATTTTTTTTTCTTTCATCAGATTTTATTTTTCTTGTGATTTGTATTTTGTTGCCCAAACATATAAATCAATTTCTATGGGCCGGGCTGTGGTGCAGCTGGTTAGTAGCTAGCTGCAATAAATCACCACTGACCAAGAGGTCATGAATTCGAAGCCCAGGGTTGGACTGAGCTCCTGGCCATTTAATAGCCTAGCTCGCTGTTGACCTAAGTAGCTCGAAAGACAGTTGTATCTGTCAAGTACAAAATTCAGGTACCACTTTATGCGGGGAGGCTAATTTAACTAATTTATGACACCATAAAATTTCCAGCAGCGTGCGGAAAGGAACGAGGAAGTACTCCATCATGGACTCGGTATCACAAGTGGTCAATAAAGTGACAGCTCCCCCTGTGGCCGGAATCAGCATACCCTCATGAAGCCGAAAGTTGGAAATGTTAAATTGCCTCTTTGTCTGTCTATATGTTGTATGTCTAATGGCACTGAATGTTTGCCATGTATATATCTATATACCTGGGGTCACGTAAAAAATTATCTGGCTGAAAGGGGTTGCAAGTGGAAAAGTTTAAAAAGTCTTGCCCTAGAAGATATAGGAGAGAAGATATTTATTGTCAGAATGACAGGATCAAAATATTTTCACACTGCAAATTCATCCAACTAGTGATTGAATAAGTTCTGGGTCTTTAAAACAAAACTGGAACTCCTTTTCCAATAATTCCAATTCTTCCAACAAGAAGAAATTTCCCATGTCCTCAGAAAGGGATTCTACAAAGCACCTGCCACTGTTTATTTTCTGTGACCCAGAAAGGAATTCAAGTAGGTTTTCCTGAGTGTAGAATATATGATAAACCACAGAGGTATGGCATTTTGCTTCAGTTAGATGAGATTTGAATTTAATTGCTGTTGGAACCAGAACTACCAGCATGTCCTTTCTGCAGCTGCATTGCCAACCAAAAAGTCAACAAATCAAAGTTACTTCACATGTCTAATGGCCCACTCAAAGCAAAATATATTTCTGGTCTTATCTGCTGCAAAGAACCTTTAAAAAAAAACAAGATTGTCATGCACCTGACAAGTAGCCCAAACAAGTGGTTTGATGTGTCTCTGATAGTTCATAAAAACATGATTAGTGGGTTGTGCTTGCCTCAGTGGTGACAAGTTGCATTTGCCAAACTTTCCTGTACTACATATTTGTAGATAAAATTCAACTTTGTTGGTTGCAAGTTGTATGGGCTTGGTCGAGGGAATGTGACAACAATTCTGTTGTAAAGAAAATAATGAAAAAACCAGGTATACTCATGTATCAACAATCAACAATAATTCCTCCTTAATTATTATGTCAGAAAGTAGCAGTAACAAGACATGGCACCAGGAGCAGTCAATAGCCTCCTAACCCTCACAACACCTTCAAGCTTCATGACAAATAGACTATGAGGTTCAACAGCTATTTGATGAACTATCTAACAGCTGCTAGGGACCAAGCACTGCTGCTGCACAGCTGGATCCATGCATGGCTGCATCATTAAAGACTAGTAATTCCAAGCCTGCCATACACTGAACATGGCTAACTTTATTTTGATGAGTTAATTGTGACCCTGATCAGCTGTGAATGCTTTTGGGAAAAGAGGAACTTTTTGCAAAGAGGAGAGAGCTTCCTCTGAAAAGCAACTAGGCTGTTATTAAAAGTAAATTGCGCCATAAAATCTTGATGCTGAGAGGTATGCACTTATGCCAAATCCATGAAACATTAAAAAGGAACATATGCATGAGTAACCACCCTACCGAACTCTGATTTTAAACAGGGATTGAAGGGTGGCCAGATGCAAATCAATGAACTGTGACAGTCAATGTTGCCTAGAGGATGTCAAGCTAAGATCAGGCATCTCTAATATCCTCCTCCAACATGGTTATCTACACAGTAACATATTATTATAAACTTGATAGTATCTGGCCAAGGACAAAAGCAAAGCAATATTTGGAGTGGAAGAGAGTTGTTGCTATTTGCAGGTTGACCTGGTTAATGTTTTGCAGTACAAGAAATGAAATTATTACAACAAAGAAACTAGCAGAAAAAAGGACAAAACAATGTAATGTCAAAACTTACCAATTAAGGCCTTGCAGAAACAACATTTTGCTATGACCATAAAGGGTCACTCATTTTACGCTACTTTTCATGCCAGCTTCTCACACAATTTATCAAAAGCACTCTGGCTGTTCTCATTTGCACACGGAGAATGAAATAAACAAGCAAAATAAATAAACGCTGTGCGAGGAAAATTGGTTAATCAGTATTCATGGCAATTTAATAAACACAAATTAAAAATAAATAAATCAGCACAGTTCTCTTTAACTCCCACTTGGGTTTTAGCTGGTGATATTTTTAAAGTACCTTCACCAAAAGGGCCAAAACTTTAGAATCATGCACAACTTGCTGAAAACATTAGCAACAGAGAAGTTACAGTCCGCCCTCAGATTTTGCTGCTTGGCTTTTCTCAATAAATCCCCCCAATGTACCCCAGTGTACTCCTATGGACAAGAAACTGGAGCCATCCTTTATGATTTAGAAGCAAATGGAACTACTCATTCAAGAATGTGTATACAAAGGATGGACACTTCTGTGTTTTGATATCAGCCCTGAATGCTTGTGAGATGCTCTCTTTTTCTCACTGCACTTCTTCAAGCAGCTTCAAATCAATACTCTTATGTGCGCTCTAATTTCCCAAATGTTTCAGGGGCAGCAGCATTTATTGTTCTGGTTTCCTCTGGAATGAGTCCATAGAAGACTTGTGACATTTTGAAGTATTTTTTTATTTACAAACCTGTTGATCATAGGTGGAGGTTCATACTTTATCAAACCAGTTTACTGATCCTCTAGATTTCTATGGTCTCAGCCATCTCCTTCAAAAAGCCCTGTTCTTGCTGAACGTACTTCTCAGGTTCAGAAACCAAACATCTCTTACATTTACACCACTGCTATGAATGATGTAGCTCTTCAGAAGTTGTTGAACTGCAATTCCTACAATTCCCAGCACTCACACCAGCAGAGTCAATGGTAAGGAATTACATCTAGAGGGCTGCACAACTCCGATGCTTAACCCAGACACAAAAGGCAAGAATCTTGCCAGAGAAGATGGTATGAAAAGCATGTAATGTTCCAGAATAATCACTGACCATCATCAAACCCACTTCATTTCCCTAAGAAAGTAAATGGCCATTCTGGTAGTGCCATGAAGATAGCCTCCAGCAGTCCTATCCCTTCCATTAGTGTCTCTCTTTACATAAATCCCATTTTTACCACAAAAATCAAAGCATTCAATGGGATTTTGCAAAGGCATCCAGTCCAATCCCACTCACACAATATCTTTTCGTCTCTGCACTAAGGATGAAATACATACAAATAAAGTAGTGTTTCTCAACCTTTGTCCCTCCAGATGTTTTGGGCTTCAGTTCTCAGAAATCCCAAGGAACATGGCCAAAGATCAAGAATTCTGGCAGATTAAGTTTAAAACATCTGAAAGACCAAAGGTTAAAAACCACTCAAATAGAATAAACTACTAACTGGTGGGCATGTGCAAAATGCAGTGCATACCAAAGAAGTAACAGACAAGCTAAGGTTGCAATTTCATGTACATTTATACTGCTCGATGTAAGTCCAACTGAACAAGGAAGAACTGACTTCTGAATAAACAGAGATGTGCGTGAAATTTTTTTCCTTCGTTTCCTTTGTGCTATCGTTTCGTTTTGACCATTCGTCTACACAAAGCGAATGATAACAAGAACAACACAAAAATAAAAGCCACACAGTCATTGTGCTTGCTTTTGTTTTTCTTTCGTTTCAGCCCCATAACAATAAGCAGGTATTGACAGAGGGCTGTTTTCCCATAACAGCTGATATGTACCAATGGGTGTTAAATATAATATTAATATAAATAACGATAGTTACTCAGGTACCCTATGCTGAGTCTGAGAGAGGTCTGCTTCCCCATTAAGACCAATGGGTCTTAATAATATTTATATTAATATTACGAACAACAGTTATTCTGGGACTCTAAGCTGGGTCTGGGAGAGGAGTGCCCCCCCATTACATCCGATGTGTACCAGTGGGTCTTAATAATATTTATATTAATATTAAGAACAACAGTTATTCTGGCACCCTAATCTGAGTTTGGGAGAGGGCTGCCTCCCAGTGACATCTGATGTGTGCCAATGGGTGTTAATAATAATAATAATATTAATAACAATAGTACTATGGGGAAGACTCAAACGTTTTAAAAGTTGGGCTAAAAGGGGTCGAAATGCCCTCTGTGTGTGGCAATTTTCACCCCTCTAGCCCAAAAACCAAGCCGCGGGGGGGGGGGGGGGGAGATGAGCCTCAGAAGCCCGCCCATTGCAGCCAATGGTCTGAAAATTTTCAGTTTTTTCATAAGCCAGACGAACATTCTGTTTGTATAGGTGCTCCATTTTCGTTAGTGGAAACAAATATGATAATTAGACAAAATGAATGAAACTACACAAAACGAACAGCAATTCCATACAAAAGCACAGCACTAATAAACATGCTCAGGATTGGGCTGTGCATCCTAATTTTTTGTGGGTTTACCAACAGCATCCTGCCATCTATTTTGAGATATTGGATCTAAATGGACTGACCTGTAGCAGTTGGGAAGGTGAAACATCAGAAGACATTCCCAGAACTTTGTCTGGCATATGTAAATAACACTGCCACTGTGCTGGGTTTTTTTTATCTCATCACTAAGGCAGTTATGTTATTCTTTGCTGTCTTGTACACGCAGTCCTTTTCCAAGAGTTTTATAAGCAGAAGTGTGGTGGTGCTGCAATGCTAAGAATAGTCATTGTCAAAGGTGCCAAATTAATCCACTGGAGGTGTGTATGACACATCCCCCTCAACAACAACTGCAGATCAGCACAGGATGTGCGGCACAGCAAGAGCCTGGCTGTGATGCTCTTCAACTCTAGCTCATCCTGATTCCTAACTTACTTATGAAATGTATTTCTGCAGGGACTCTCAGATAGATGGAGTTAACAGGCAGTAGATTTGCAATGCATAGATGAAGAAAGCAACACAGAAAGAAAATAATTTTAAGAGTACCTACATTATACATATGCCTTCTGTTGTATGAGTAACCTGTGGCCCTCTATACATCCCAGATAGCATGACCAATGGTCAAGGATAGTGGGAACCACAGACGAACAATAACTGGAAAGTCTTCTATTTATACACAGTCTGAACCCTATCTTTTGCCACAACCATTTGAATGTTACAGAACAACAACCCCCAATGCTGGGTACCCAGATGTTGCTGAATCTGCTACTTCCAGAATCCATGGCCATTGGCCATGGTGTCTGGAAGCTCAGTTATAACACTATTCAGAGAACCAAGTTTGAGAACAACTTTGGAAAACCGCTATAATCAAGCTTATCTTTAATATAAAGAGTGATAATAAATCTGAAAATTAATTTCTATAGTTCCTAGCATAATATGATTTACATTACTTGCTTTCTTTGCATCTTAAAACCTATGGGACCCAGTATAAAAACTCTATTTTCAGTATCAGCAATGAACTGTCAAGGTTTTTACACATGCTGCTGACAGCTGTGATCAAAATGGTTTCTTTAGGTGAGGCAAGAAGCTTACATACATGCAAACAAGCAAGAGCTTTTGACACTTGCACACCCACTCCTAAGGATCTTCCCATACTGCTTGGCAAACTCCATCTGAAATTATTTCATATCAAAAGCAGCTCTGTCAATCAGTGAGAGTGTAAAGGGAAAGAGTCCAAAATCCCACTGCAGTGATCCTTGTATCATGCCAAAAGGTTTTAACAACAGGCAATCTCAAGAGGGTCTGAAACATGAATGAATAATGATACAAGAATGTTGGACAGGGGTTCAACTTCTGGAATGCTAAAGAATAGCAGGAGGCACTGCCATCTGGTCTTCTGCCCCTGTGAATGTAAACACTGACAAAAGTCCATTTAGTCCATCCCCGTTTCTAACACTTCCATGCCCAGTGCCCTTTGGCCATTCACAAGCAGATCACAAACATTTTAGCTAGCCTCACAAAACTTCCGGGATCACTTCAACAAGCCCAGCTGCCAACAGGCTGGGTTTGAGAAAATCTCTGATTCAGATTTAGGGCAAGTTGGGAAAGGGGATGCTAGTGATTCCATTTTCACTATGTTCCTCAGTACTCTGCTTTAGTTCCTATCCCTTAATACATATTAAGGCGAACAGCAAATAAACAATCCCAACCCCATATTTCAATGAATAATGGTCACAACTTGTCTGGCCCAGATGGGATTGGATGGGAAAACCCACTTGAAACCTCTGAACTCTGTAACCACATGCCATGTGTCACCAGAGTGATGGAAATGGAATGCCACATGAGCAAAAAGCTTCATGTGGATCCCCCATCCCTTATGGGAAGTTGAATTAGTCACCAACCAACTGGTCACTTGAATCTCTTTCACTCCTAAGGGTATGACAGGAATATGTTATGAACATTTCAGTGGACAGTGTGAAGGTACACATACACATACACATAAGAAGAGTCTACAATTGGGTCACCAAAACCTTGAGTCTTTGAAGGTACAAAAAACCCTTTGGAATTTAAATATCACACAAAGTTTTTAATACTAAAGAAACAGAAAACCTAGAGTGCATTTTAATAATTTCAAAACTCATTTTGCCATTTTTTGTGCCTCACTTTACAAATATTAATGAAATGCACATAAGTATAAATGCTAAGTATAGCATAACACTTTGTTTAGGGAATTGCAAAATATCAAGGCTGTGTTTAATTTGGCTCATGGTATTTTTACCATGACAATATTCCTTCTTAAAGCAATCTGGTCAGTTTTTATCTCAGGGCATGTGAGTAATATGAAGAGAGTTTGAAGAATCCAAAACTGTCTCTAGGTTCCAATGCTAGGCAATATTTCAATGTACCATATAATCTGTCCACACAGCAGCCAGAAACCCATTGTTTCACAGTCTACCATTGAAATAGCTACTTCTAAATACACAGCACTTTTACACAGCTTCAGAGAACAAGACATGTGATCAGCAAGAGTTTTATGAATGGCCAGTTTAGATAATGCAATTGGCATTATCAGTACTTTCAGCATTTAATTTCCCAATGACTTCACCACTACTTTGTGTATTATATACCTGAAATTTTGGAGAATACATAATGGATCTAATACAGTGGACTATATTCCTTCTAAGCTGATGTTATAATGCATGTACTTAAGGTGGGATAAATTGTAGGTTTGACTGCAACAAACTAGCTTGGCTTTTCGTCTGAAAACACGCAACAGAAATAAGACCAACAACAAATTTATGGAGCCTGAGAAAAGCTAAATAGCATAAAACATCAAACCAAGGTCACTTTGACAAATTTCCACAGAAATATTATTTTCAAGAACAGGGATCAACATTAGGCAAGCTGCTACCATTATATTAAATAAAATTTTAATGGCAATGTGTTTTAATACTCTGCCAAGATGATTTCTGAGAAATTGACAGCCACAGCAATTGAGTGTTTTGGTTTATTTGTTGTTCTCAGGTAAAGAATCATGAACATGCTACAAAAAAGGGCTGGGTATTTTAAGGGTCCTGAGCCAACGGCCAAACTGTGAGTACATATGTATGTAAAACGCCAGAATTCGGAGCTGGTTGCCAAAATTGATTCTTTCTTTTACTTTGAAGCAGAGCCAGCTTTTAAAACCAATCCATCAATCAAAGTGGTATTTTCACAGGAGAGTGCACATGTTCTTCTGTATGCATCCTCAGACACCGGTCTCTGCTCAGCCAAGGCAAGAAAGGTGGCCACTAAGAGAGAAGCTTAAGCAAGCCAATTTCAAGCCTTACTTACTGAAGCCATTTATGTCTACGCCAATTACTTTTCAGACTAACTACATTTCTGAGCGAGGAGAACACGGTAAACTAAGGGTAATCAAACAGTTAAAATTCAGTCATGGGTGGGCAACTGTGCCAGGATGTTGATGTTCAGCCTGAAGCTCTGCAGCCAGTTACACCAATATGTTCCCACCAACCTGGGAACCTTTCAGTTGTGTTATATAACAAAATATGATGTCTGGAGATCTCTGCAGGGTCAGATTGAAGCGAACTGCCATGTTTTTAGTTGTGGTAGTTCGAGCTATTTCAACACATCCCATAAAAATTAAAAAAGAAAGGGAGCTGGAATTTAACAAATGTCTTGGGGTGATAAAAAAAGGGGACTACAGATGGGGTCCACAGGCTGCACTCTCCACATTTCTGGTATATATGAATGCTTCCAAATCCTTCCTCCATGACACTGCCTTTCACCTATACATATCACAAGTTTTTAAGTAAATAAAGTGTTGGACACCTATCCCAGGAGTGATGAAGATCCGTCAGAACTAAGGTATGAGGCCCAAACCAACCCTTTTCTACATCAATGTCCATCAGGACACAAACCTGTTGAAAATTCTCTTGCACATCCACAAGTTGATATATTATTAGATTTTTTGTTTTGTTTTCCAACTCTACCATCACAGAGACCACCAGAATTAGCTGCCTGAAACAACTAGCTCACCTTATATCATATTAGCACCAGAACTAGGTAAAAACATCAAGGAGCACAAAACATTTCTACTGACGTATCTGTGAGTAATTTTTTTCTGCTCTAAGGTAAAGATAAAGGTTTTCCCCTGACATTAAGTCTAGTCGTGTCCAACTCTGGGGGTTGGTGTTCATCTCCATTTCTAAGCCAAAGTGCTGGCGTTGTCCATGGACACCTCCAAGGTTATGTGGCCAGCACGACTGCATGGAGTGCCGTTACCTTCCCACCAGAGCGGTATATTGATCCACTGATATCTGGGGCTAACAGCAGGAGCTCACTCCGCTCCCTGGATTTGAACCACAGACTTTTTGGTCAACAAGTTCAGCACCTCAGCAGTTTAACCCGCTGCACCACCAGAAATTCCCTTTTCTTGCTTATTCCTTTAAAATGTATACAAATGAGAAAGGATTGGCTCCTACTTATAAGTCCTTTGAAAAGACTCAAACTCCACACCTATAATTATAATTATGACACTTCCAATGTTCATTTTGTGGACAGATCTACTCAAAATCTAATACAAAGCAGCCCTGAGAGGTTGCAACTATCCATTTGCCCCATTACATTTGGGAATTATTACCCTGGGCTTCTATACTCCCAGCTTTACTTAAATGGTAATCTTCATATAGACAAGTTGATGCAAACCCAAAAGCTGCAGTTACTTTTATATCATCCTAAATATTTAAACATCCTCCTAGATATTACAAAACTATCCATTTTCGAAAGTCTGCCTGAAAGACACTCAGAAGATTTAGTGAAAGCCCTGGTGGGCTAGTTAGAGATGGGAGCACTTAGACTGCACCAACACTGTAAAATTAATGCAATTTGACACCACTTTAATTGCCATGGTTTACCCACACCTGAAATTTTTTTGATATTCAAGACAGGAAGAATCTGGTCTATCCATACAGAGGGCTAAGCTCTTTAAAACATAGCTTTTCATTGATTGATTGATTTGGTTGTGTGTTTGTTTGTTTATGCCTGCATATTTAGCCTTATTAATTCTGTCTTAGTGCTGCCATCTCTTTTTTCAAAAATGTTACTCATCCCTATCAGCTAAATGGTATGCAAAAGGGAAATGGTCCTCTCCATACTGAGATTAACCACACCTACTGAATTGCCTCGGAGCCCCATTGGTGCAGTGGGTTAAACCGCTGAGCTGCTGAACTTGCTGACCGAAAGGTCAGCAGTTCGAATCCGGGGAGTGGAGTGAGCTCCCGTTGTTAGCCCCAGCTTCTGCCAATCTAGCAGTTTGAAACATGCAAATGTGAGTAGATCAATAGGTACCGCTCCGGCAGGAAGGTAACAGTGCTCCATGTAGTCATGCCAGCCACATGACCTTGGAGGTGTTTACGGAGAACGTCGGCTCTTCAGCTTAGAAATGGAGATGAGCACTAACCCCCAGAATTGGACACGACTAGACTTAATGTGAGCGGAAAACCTTTACCTTACCTTACTGAACTGCTTAGTACAGTGTTCCCTCGCTACTTCGCGGTTCGCTTTTCGGGTCCTCGCTGTTTCACGGATTTTTTGGTGGTCCAAGGCACTCTCAGAATGCCTTGGAGCTTAATGCTATCCAATCAAAAGTGGTATCTATCTATCTATCAAACTAACCAATTAAACAACACAAAGCAACTCACAGAGAACTAGGCTGCGGCGGCACTCGCCTTTCGCACATGCTCTCTCACCCCGCCCCCTCTTCCAGGAAGGCTTCACTGGCTCCCTGGGAATCCTGGGAGTTGCAGGTTTACAGCCTTCTCTGCCAAATTGCTGCCCGCCTCACCAAACTAAAACAACTACACTGCAAAACGGGCTTGCGAAGAAGTGAAAGGCCACCTAACTACTAAAATAAGGTATAAATATTAAAGTAAATATAGTGTCCCTACTTCGCAGATTTTCACTTATTGTGGGTGGTCCTGGAACGTAACCCCCATGATAAGTGAGGGAACACTGTATTTATAGATTTTACAAAATCATTCTGGATTCAATTGTGGCAAAACCAATGTAAATTTCTTCATACATGCATAGAGAAAAGCTTGAGATTGAAAAAAAATGAAGACAGGCTAAAGGAAACTAAAAAAAATGCTTATTTGTGGAATCAACATAGTTGATGAAAGCTACAGATCACATATAAAATCACCCTGATCTAAACAAGATATCCTTTAATAAAAATCTCTTCTGGTATAAACAGTGAAGGGAAGTCTGGTCCATATCTCCCACGTCCCGTCCCCACAAACTCAGTGGAGGATATTCAGGCTGAAATTCTTTACTCCAGCAAAGGCAGAGAAGGAGCTCTTATGTCTAGGAATATACTTTACATGCAGCCACTAACTATCCTTTCTGGAATAGACTGCATGATTGTGAACCTAAATATAGCTGTATAGGGAGAGAAAGGTCATAATGTTTATTTGTTGCTCTTCCCTCTTCATTTTTTCCCATGAACTTTTTGGGTCATAAAAGCCTTGTAATTTGCAGCCTGCTTCTCAAAAGATCAAGGGTGATTAGTATAAATCTTGCTTTCATTTTAAAATGCACATTTTGAACAAAAATCTTCAATTCCACAAAAGTTAAGCCCTAAAGATATTTAGAAGTAAATTCTTTGCTAGAGTGAGGGAAGGGATATAATTTTTTAAAAAGCGATTCAAGTTATTCTTTTTTTATTATTTCAACACTATTCCTTTTATGATTTTTAATATACTTGCATATGGCATTTTCAATTTTGACTAACTGTATAAATAAATAAAACTAACTTTTTTAAAATCATGTCAAAAGAGATTTCAGAACATACTGCAAGTCCCTTCTGGTGTGAGAGAATTACAGGAAGTAAAGACTTTCTGTATATATTTCAGATTTCATTATTAACGTCAAAAATACATAGTATGATTTTACACAGATTTGTGCTACATTAGAGCAGTAAAGACAAATATCACTTAAGTAAAATGAACATTAAATATTAAATAATCCAAAAAATAAAATAAGATGTAAGCACCAAACTAATCTGGGAATTTGCTACTGCAACACATCCAATGAAGTAGTTTAAAACCAGTATAAAAAAGATGAAGACTTTGCCCAGACATTGTCCCAGGGGACGCTCAGTTGTATTACCATCCTGCTGGGAGGCTTCTCTCATGTCCCCGCAAGCTAGAGCTGACAGACGGGCGCTCACCCTGTCTCGCAGATTCGAACTGGCGACCGTAATAATATGAAAGAAGTGATGCAACAATACTGGCAAAATGTGGAAGAAATTAAACTGCACTCAAAATGAAAACTGCTTCTTACAAGGGTTTTTGTACTCCAGATGCTGACAATCTTAAAGTGCCAACACTTAAAAGTACAAAATACTTTTATTGCCGGGCAGAATTCAAAATACTTAACTTGAGAAGTTTTGTGTTCAGGAAAAGCTAGGCCAAGCTGTCAGATCCAATTCCCAAATAACACAGACAGTAATGTGCCATTCCAAATGGGCACAGGTGGCACAAAAAAATTCAGAATCCTATAGAAATCCAGTACAAACTAGGAATATGCACACACAATGATGAAAGCATGTATTAAAAAAGCACAGTAGGACTGTCTGCAGATGATGTGCTTTTATTGTTTATAATGATTCTACCTACAGCAAAACCCACTTCACATGAGACAGCTTTGAGTAAAATCCAATTAAAAATCCACCTGGGGGAATCGATGTATCTACTTAACTGGGTTTGAATCATTTTTTCTTTTAATTTTCTAGTATCATATTGTTTGTGTACCCTGCATTATAAACAGCTTCGTCTTTAGTTTATGTTGGAACTTATCTGCGATTACTTGTTCCTGTAAAATTTAAAAATAATCTGCATATAAAATTGAACAATAAGGCAATCAATTGGATCAGATAAACTGATGGAATAATGCCCTCCAAAAGTACAGTTCCTAGGGCCATCGTAATGCTTGGATAGTTCAAAAATCCTCTTCTCATGCAGATTCATTGTAACAAAGAACTGAGTAACAGAAACTGTTTGATTAAAGTTTTCCTCCATCTCTTGGCAACTAGATTCGAACCCAACAGTGCTACTAGTCTCAAATGCATGGAAGATAACATTATTAGTGGCTAATAGCCAAGATGAGGAAGATGGGCATCCTCATATTTCATTCAGTGCTCGAGTCAAGATTTTTGGAAGGCCAAAACGAACAAGGATTCCCAGTGAGTGAATTTGTTAGTTTAGCATAAGAACACAGTCACACCATTGATGGGAACAGCACAGTAGATGTTCTGATCTTGAAAGCCGCTCCTTTTTCATGAACCCAATTTGGGGAGATCAACCCTAAATGTAAACATAGACACTGGTAAAATATCAAGCTCCCACCAATCTATGCCTCTTTCACTGCTCAGCTGAGACAGCTGCAAGCTCTGAAAATAAATGGGTGCACTGCCAGTGGGAAAACACACTGTCCCAGCATCCTGGAGGCTGGCAGGAAAAGTCAGCTTAAGAAAAGATTTAACTAATGCTGGACAAGCCAAATGATGTTATACAGCAACTTTGCTTCCCACAGAATCAAAGGTAAAGCTGTGATCATGTCAGTAACAGCAAAACTGGAAACTAAAAATAGTGCGGCAGTTTATCCACAATGTACATTAAGTTTCATTTACCAAACTGCAGAAACATCATCTCATTGAACACATACTGCAAGATGTAACACCTGATTGCTTATTTAGCAACAAGACATAGAGCAACCTAAGAGGACACTCTGTAAAGGTGGGCTTCCATACTACTCGCAGTAAAAAATTCACAATTATTATGGTTTTATAGTTAGAAAGAAAGCCATATGTCAATTATGATTAGGAAGAAAACTATTTGCCAGTTGTCTTGGACACTGAAGAGGTCTAGTTCAATGTCTGCTTCCATAACATGAATACACATGTAATAATTCCCCATAGACTCCACAATAGAGCTCCCTACAGTGTGTCCTTTACTATATGAGGATATGGAAGATGTCAGGATTTGATAAAATGTGGAGGCATATCCAGGTGATAAATTACTGAGTTAGGATGACAAAGCAAGTGGCTGATGCAAGCACACATTTCAGGAAATGAATGAGGAAACCATAAAGGTATCATTGCATCATGTGGATGTGTATAAAAGAAGAACAGACACCATGTGATGATTGATGGTCCTCCTGGATAGTGTTTGTTAGTGCATGCTGAAGCGAAGAGATCTGCTTAAAAAAACATGCTGTGAAGAGGAGAACTTAGGGCCCATCCAGATAGGTACAGAAACTGGGACCTTTCTCGGTTTTACTGGAGGTGTCCATAATGCCTCCAGCAAAAAAGAATTAATTAAACACCTGGTATTATCCGGATATTAGAAAAGATCCGGGTCTTAGCAGGTGTGGATTGGGCTTGGGGACTGTGTCACGTGAGCTCTGGGTCCAATCCACACAGCCATCTCAGTTTTCTGGGCTCCAAGAGCCCAAAAAACCAAGAGGGCACCAACCCCTCCCTACAAACCCCAAAATAAGCCTTAAAAAATAAAAAAAACCTAGCTACCATTATGTTCCTCCTCACACCCTCCTGGCACGAGAAAATTACACACCAGGAGACCGGGGGGGGGGGATTTTCCTCCCCCTCTCCCCTGTTCTCCTGGTGCATCATTTCCGCGCTCCAGTAGGGTGCAAGGAGGAACATAATGGTGGCCACATACCTTTAAAAACTTTTTAGACGTTATTTTGAGGGGCTCCGGGGTGGCTGCATGCCACTTTCTCTGGGTCATATTAAAACACATAATTTATACAAGAGATTGGCTTATATACATGAGTATGAATGGTACATTACAAGCTAAAGAGAAGTTCTCTTAGATCCGATTGATCTCAACAGGAGGATGCTAATTGAATGATTAAAAATCCTACTGATATTGGTGAGACTTGACAGAGTTTAGCTTTGATTGAGTGACATAATGTACAGCTTTGCTTAATTTGCATAGTTCTTTTTGTGCTGATCCTGTGTTTTTAAAAAAAGACTGGATTGAAATGTAGGCAGAAAAAAATGTGGCAAGCAAAAAAATGAATGGGGGAGAGGAGCTTTAGTTTATTGGAAACATTTATGAACAAAACTATTTGTTTGTATAGCAAAAACTCATTTTATTATTCACTGCAACCTGTAGAATCAACCAGACCTTGCAAATATTTTGTGGATAATTACTCCCAGAACTACTCCCATAGCAACTGAATGGAAGATTCAGCCAGAAAAACTATGGGAAGTCATATTTCATAGTTACTTTTCAAGAAATAGGCAAGCACACATACAGTGTGGCATTGAATTTATTCTTAAAAATTCAAAAGGTAAACCTTGATTTTGCCATTTTATATAAATCCATGCATCAATGGATTTTGGTTTCCATGTGAGATGCTGGAACCAAACTCCAGTGATCATCTGTGGGCTCAGTCTCAGAATCATATGCCATCTACCACTTGGGAGTTTTTTCACCCTTGATGTGATGAGCAATCTTATATGCATAATGCATTAAGCCTGCATCAGCACTGCCAAAATAAAATAACAGCTGATAGTGAGCAAACACACATGAAAATATGAACGAAAGTGAAATCCCCATAATCCTTATATACATCAGGGTCCTGATAATATATAAAACACATTGCGTCGCAAAAACACTGGCAAGTAGGTGTCCCTGTACATGTAGAAAGATCTGCTTCAGTAGTGCATGAAGTAACCTACAGAAACAGCAGAGATGGGGCTCCTGGGAATCCTAGCATAGACAATTCTTTCAGAGGAACCTGGAATTCAATACTCTCAAGTATCTGTTTAAAACTTATTCCAGTCATGTTTCCCCCTTTGAGAAGCTGATGGCATCTAACTCCAAAAATACACCGCACGGGATCCAGCATAAAGATGCTGCAAGATTTGACATTTTTCATATAGCACCAAGTCAATATGATACTTGTAAGTGATCGGATAACTTAGTAAAGCATCGAGTCCACTGTAAATAGGCAGTGGGTGGCAATTCCATGCTCAAGCCTAAAAGGAAGAAAATGAGACGCATATACTGGCAGTCCCCAAGTTACAAATAAGAAAGGTTCTGTAGGCTTGTTCTTAAGTCGGATTTGTTTTAAGTTGGAACAGGTACATCAGCCGTGTGTGTGTGTGTGTGTGCACGTGCGCGGTTTTGATAGCATAGAGTTAACACCCCTGTGGTGCTTCTTTTTCTGTCTGTGCCCCTGTTCAGAAGATTTCACCCTCACTTTCTGTCCCTGTGATCATTGGATTTTGAAATATGTGGCTTGTTGTGGAAACAAGGATTGGTGAGAAAGCTTCAGTGGAGACCCTTTTTTCCCATGATAACTCTTTCTGGAGTGAATTGCCCTTCCTGGTGGTAGATCTTTCTCACTACCTGTTGTCTCAATCCTGTTTGTAAGTTGGATGTTTGTAACGCGAGGAGTGCAGCCCTCACTTTTGGTCCTTCAGTTCCAGCTGGGTGAACTCTGTACAGCCTGGTTAGAATCCTAATAATTAAGAGAACTAGATGAAATCTACACCCGCAGCGCTAAAATTCAAATGTGATACCATGTTTCTATAAAACAAGGAGAAGCAGTGAGGTTGACGTTGTTGTTGTTGTTGTTGTTGTGTGCCTTCAAAGTCATGTCTGACTTATGGCAACTCTACTATGGGTTTTCCTTGCAAGACTTTTGTGGTTTACCATTGTCTTCCTCCAAGGCTGTGTGACTTGCCCAAGGTCCCACAGTGGTTTTCTGTGGTCAAAGGAGATTTGAACCCTGGCCTGCCGGAGTCCTAGTCTCGTACTCAAATCACTACATCACACACTGGCTTGGTGGACTCATAGGCTATTCTAAAGAGAGGGAGGTAGGCAGGCAGGAAGGCAAGCAGAACTCAAATGGTATATCCCTTCAGCACTCCTTACAAGAAATCAGCATTCAGGGAAGTCATAGATGTCTCTTGAGTACAATTACTAGAGCTTTTGCAGTCTCACCTTTCTGTTACACTCCATGAATCTCAAGGCAGTTGCTCTTATTTTGGGGGAAGAAAAAGTGTTCATCATCAGCCACTTAGAAACCATGTGAATCAAGACCCTGAAGTTTTTTTGAATGATGGTGTCCAAAAGGGTGAACTCCAGTCCATGCAGGCTTATGGTACAATAAATCTGCTAGTATTTAAAGTCCCATGTGACTCTTCTCCTGCTAACATGATTGACTCTCTAGACCTAATTTATGTTTGGGTAAAGCCACTACACTGCATATGTCCCATTCTCAACATGAAATGTGCAGTACATTATTCTTTTTTGTCAGGATTATTATGGGAAACTGATTAAGGACTGTTTTTATAAAATGATTAAGTGCAACATTAGCAGCATTTCAAGTCTACAGTTAAATCCAGACTTAAGGCTTTAAGCTACAGGCAAAGAGCACCATGTAATAATTGTAAACATACCATCACACCTCTTGGTGAACTTTCTGTTAATGTTCCAAAATGTTCTTGGCACCAAATAAATTCCCCATTTGTGCCTCTAAAGCTCAGGAGATGATGAATAGCCATTTTGTGCTCATATTTCTCTGTCTTTCTTTGTTAGTGTTATGACCAGCCCCACCATGAGGCAAAATGAGATGGTGGCCTCAACTGGCCAACTCTGATACAATGGAAATGCAGAAAATCATCTGTTTAAGTTATTAGTATTGTACTTTAAGTGCAACAGAGAATGCCAGTAGGATTTCCCATTTCAGATGTAAATATAATTTGATCAGTACGGAAGGATGAATTCAGTCCTGATCCTATTTCTTCCACCAGACTCTAGTAAAAGCACAGTGAGATGAAGAGACTCACTTTTCCCATCTGTTCTTCAAGTCAGCCAACCACTGGAAAAAATTATTTAAACTGAGAGTTGCACCAATCATTCATGGCATCTATAATAGTGTCATTGGGTAGGAAGTTCTTTCAGACTTTTCATCATAGCAGGGAAATATGGAAATCTGATGGTTTTGTCATGTTCTGAGCACTATGCTGATGTGTAAGCATGCCCCGCTGTAGCCTTGTACCACTGTCCAGATCCTTTAGGCTCCCTCCAGCATTCATTTGAATCATCTTATATAAGGATCATCATTGTATGCAAAGGACTTGAGCATCCACAAGTTTTAGTGAGTCCCAGAATCAAACCTGAGCAGATAGTGCACAGCAAATCCAGAAGAAAAAGTTGTCTCCTCATATTTAGCAGTGAATTTTAACCACCATAGAGCCATAGAGCTACAAATACCAGACTGTAAATCATCACTAGAATCATTATGAAACTGACTTAAGCTGCTTTCTTTGGAAATTAGAATTTGACAGTAGTTTTACAAGGGAACTCAAGAGCTGTGGCCCCAATTTTGACAACAAATATTAACATGTTGTTGAATTTAACATAAATATAAGAGAGCATGATTGATAGCAGTTAGAAGGGAATATTAGCAAATGAATGGAGAACTATAGTATTTTATCGCATAATAGTCACCACCACACAATAGTCATACACTCCTTTGGTAGAAGGTAAAATGGAACTTTTGCCGTTCCCTCCGTAATAATTAGAGCGAATGAACTAAGGATGTGACTGCTGATTTACACTATGGAGCTTAACTTGGCTGGGAACTGAGCTAAGCCCCACAGCGCCAAAAGGGAAAGTGGGCAGGTGGAGGGAAGTGATGCTCTACTAGTCTACGCAGCTAGTGCTTTGGATGAGCATCTACACAGACAGGTAAACCATCGCCCGCACAACTGCATCCTCAAATTTATTATTACTTGGTGAAAGAAGTACCTAAAATGGATTTTTTTCACTGCATAATAGTCACCATCTGATAATAGTCGAATGGGGACTACTGGGGGGAGTGCAAGTATTATGCAATGAAATACGGTATCTTTAACTCTGAATAACTCCAACATGTATGTCCTTTACTTTCTATTATGAGGCCTGAAGTCTGAAACAGAACAAGAGCTCTGTGGAAATCAAACAGCTGTATGTTCTCTTCAAGAGAAACAGATGTAGTAAGGATACTTTCTTTTCCAGTTCTGACTGTTTTCATTGCCAAAGCTATTTCTTCTACTGATCTTGTGGTAAAAGAATTCTGTGAAAGTCAAGTGTCCATCTGCCAATGGACCAGATTTCCCTTTCCTTCTGGAGCTTCTCACATGCCTCCTCCCCAAGATGCTCCAAGGACTATCTGTAACACATTTGGAAAAGACAAGAGGGAAGAGAGGAAGTATACATCCAGCTGGAGAGAGCTGGAGAGAACCCAATGATGAACAGCTTCCCCTTTGTTCCCTTGCATTGTCAGAAATCCCTTTTGGCTTTTTCCATACTGGAGTTAGAGCCACAAAACAAAACGGTTTTTAAAATGTAAGAATAAAAAAACTGTTGAACAAAATCCTTGTCTAAACAAAGGTATTGTTTTAATAGTATGCAAGACTTACAGCAAATTACCTTTGTGATCTTTGTGGATTACATACAACTTGGGCAATTCTCCATAACTTTAGAAAATGTACCAGTGGGGGGACCCTTACATGCAATCTGAATATGGAACAAAGATAATATAAAATGATCACCTCCTATCCGTTCACTGATACTGCTATGTCTAACAGCAGGTATGCTTTGCTGCTATCTTTTGGGGGTTTTTTTAAAAACTATTTTAGAAGCTTTTCTACATGCAAAGAAAAAAAAGGGTGATTCCACCCTGTAGAGGCCAAAAGTGCAAATGCATAAAAACAAGGGCTGATAGCCAAGGAACAGGAACAGACTGAAACACATTATCAATTAACTCCACAGTAACCACCACAGTAGCAACTGAACCATTGATTTATCTCAGAATTTAGCCATAATAGAAAGATAATAGACCAAACTACCAGTTTAAATCTAAACCACAGTACAGTAGAGTCTCACTTATCCAACATGAACGGGCCGGCAGAACGTTGGATAAGCGAATATGTTGGATAATAAGGAGTGATTAAGGAGACGCCTATTAAACATCAAATTAGGTTATGATTTTACAAATTAAGCACCAAAAACATGTTATACAACAAATTTGACAGAAAAAGTAGTTCAATACGCAGTAATTACTGTATTTACGAATTTAGCACCAAAATATCACGATGTATTGAAAACATTGACTACAAAAATGTGTTGGATAATCCAGAACGTTGCTTAAGCGAGTCTTGGATAAGTGAGACTCTACTGTATGTACCAAGTAAACTAAATAGATTTGGTAAAGTATGAGACAACACTGGAATTGATGATCATGCATGGGAAAATAGTAGGTCTTAGGAAAAGAAAAAGACCACATTGGACATGCATTGATTCAGTCTAGAAAGCCACAGCCCTGAGTTTACAACAGAGAATGAGGGACATCTTCAACTGTTTTCTCCCCAAATTTATTTTGTAAAAATCCACTAAAATGCAAATATATATACACTGCCCAAATAAAATGGCAAAGGGTGCCTGTTTTAATTCCTGTGAAAGTAGAATTCCCTTTAAAGTGAGGGGCTCCACCCAATGGGTATTCTTGTTTGTTTTGCAGAGGGGTTGTGGCTTTTACTACCACCCCGCACAAAAACACACAGCACTCTTTTCCTGGTCAAAAGCTCTTTTCCTAGTCAAAACTAGGATTAATGGCTTCTTCAGTCAGTATCCAGGAGGAGCAATTAGTCTTTTAAACAGATTGCCCCTCCACCCGGCCTCAACTACTTAATATTTTTTCAAATTCTGTTTTTTCAAAACCAAAAGTGAACTTCCAGACTTGTTTATCTCATTTGGGAGCACTTTTGGGAGTACTAATAGATGTCTTAGAGTTGAAATATATTCTGAGCAATAGTTTCTCCATTCATGGTGCAGCTTTCAAAGAGACCAAGGGATAGAAAATTAGCCCTTGGATCCACTACTACCAAAGCAACAAAACATTATTGTCTTACAAAAACACACATACTTGAAAGTAATTCCCATTAAACTCTATGGTTTGTACTCCCGAATAAATATAGGTTACTAGGAATATAAGACAATTACGACATTCTGCCATTGTATACAAGGTCACTATTTTAATTTTTGCTAATAGTAATGCAAGATTTGGCAGAACATCATTAAGGTGATCATTGAAGCAACTTCATGTGTAAGAAATAGGATGTGATCTTGCTCTACAAAATCAGGTCACACAACATATTTGTGTTTTTGATTCGACAGAAACTCAAAAAGACTTCTTTGACGCCATGAAATGTTTACACGTCTACTAACCTAGTCTTATTTAAAGTGTGGTACATTGACTTGGGCAAGTACATAAGTCATCAGCTGACAGAAGAGTAAGAAAAAAACATAGTCATTAGATTAAAATATGATGTCAGTTTCTGGCACACATGAGCTATCTTGGAAAGCATTATTGCTGTTGTGCGACCCTAAGGCAAATCAATCACAGGGGGTTTTTTGGCAAGGTTTATTCAGAGGGGGTTTGCCTTTGCCTTCCTGAGGCTAAGGGAGTGTAACTTGACTAAGGTTATCTGGTAGGTTTCCACAGCCTCCTAGTTTCTTTCTCCAACACTCAAAACTACTACACAACACTGGCTCATCTCAAGAAACATTGCTCTAATTGAAAATGCTAATCCAGGAATAGTCAGCCAAGCAAGCAAAATGGATTAAATTAATTAAATATTCATATTCACAACTGAGCACATAGCAAAATCCAGCCTTCTATTGTTATGATATAATTCACAGGGAAAGAAATGGAGGCAAATAAAACAAACCCATGAAAAAAAAAACTTCAGCAAACTCTTAAGACTTATAAAAGAGAGAGAAAGAAAGAGTTCATTTGTACATTTCTTGAATTATCTGAATCCTAAGAATTGAGATGTTTATTCAAGCCTTCCACTTGAAAGAAACTGGAACTCAAGTGTGCTTTGCAACAGACTCACTTTTAATAACCTTGCCAAAGTCACTCCTGGGTTTGAGAGTTCCCACTTGTGAAGGAGGAATGATGAGGCCTACTCATTCCCCAGAAGCGCTGCAAGGATTTTAATTCTTGCAAAGCCCTTCCAAGGTGAAAAGAAATGTCACCCGGTTTCTTCTTTATGCACAGTCAATTCTGGGCTGAGGGTGGGAAGAGATTGCTAAAGTATTGAAGTGGGGAAACAGACAGATGTCTGTCTAAATGCAACAGTGTTCCATGGAAATTATTCAGAAATCTTACAGAATAAGGTTTTGGATAATCAGGTTATGTAATGGAATGGACAATTGCTTCTTCCCTTAAAAACTGGGAATTGATAGTTTCAGGGGGTGGCATATATTGTTTTCCCCATTTAAAACCAGGACTGGAAAAGGAATAAACAAGTAAAGAGAAGACAAAATGAAAGGTGGTTGGAGACATGGCTTTAAAAAGCTCAGCATATAAATGAAATGCAAAGTGCATGTCTCTGGAAGAGGAAAAGCAGGGGGGAAACACATTTCTCCAAGCAAAACTCGAGAGAAGGCAGAAAAAAATGATACATTTTTCATATGTGTGCAGTGACTTCTCAGGGGAAAGATTTGGAGGAAAAATGAAGTCAAAATGAGCAGACATTAGGAGGAGGTTGGAAAGAAGCATTGTGGCAAAGTTGCTAATGAAATGTTTCTTACAAGATGTTAACAGAAATATTTGTCAATGCACTATTTCAATCAGATGGCAGCCAGGCTTGGGTAAAGCTTACTGTCATAAATTGAGCTTTTGGGAAACCACGCTGACAATAAAGCTCTGATGCATAGTTATTCAAAAGCCACATCTATCAGGTATCAATTTCAATGCTGGATCCTGATCAAGCTCACTTTCAGTTTCCTTGTATATTATACACAGGGAAAACCACAAGATAGAACAAGCGATTCTTCCAAGGTTAAAATGGCTATTCATTTACAACTCCAGAAAGAAAGAAAAGTATCTGTAAGTATTGAAACTTTCCAGTTCTTTTTGTCTTGATTTTACCTGCACATCCAAAATATTTGCATTCAAAACATTCTGGGTTTCCTTTTCCATCACCCCTGCCCTTTGTGTCCTTCCCTTCCCCCAGATCACAGGTCACATCTAGACTCATTCAATATTTCTTCACCAATTTCTACTGAGCCTTATTATTGGGGAGTTATAGCTGAAGTTCTACATCACTTCAGCAAAATCAGGATGCATCCAAACTTCTCTAGTTCTCTTTACACTATACCAAAGTCAAAATACAGTATAATTACTGTGTATACTAATGTATAGGTTGAACTTATGTATAAGTCAGAGGTAGGTTTTTGTGCCAAAATTATGGATTTTATATGACCCATGTTGGGGGTAAACACAGAAAAGTACTAATGCAGCTCAGGGAGACTGCTGCTGCCACCACTATCTCCCTACCCAGGCATTCAAAAAAGCCGGAAGAAGTGGTGCAGCAGAGAGTGTAGAGGGATTCAGTGCCTCTTTTATGTTCTCCTGAGTGGTCTCAGTTCTTTTGCCATTCAACTCAGGGTTCCTTTTTTTAAATAAGAGTTAATGTGCAATACTCAGATTGACCTGTGAATAAGTTGACCCAGGTTTTGGGAAATAATTTTTTGACTAACATTTCTAGATGTATACATGAGAATATAGGGTAAATCAGAGCTTTCAAAACTGTGTGTAGTGACACATTAGTGTGTCAGCTGCAGTGTGTAGATAGGTGTGTCATGCTAACTTAACGAGAAACCTCTGAGTGAAATAATCATCAATAAATAATACAAATGAAAGATTTTCATGAGATACACTATGTCCCATACATTTCCTTATTACAATTAATATATGTGTCTGTATCTCTTATAAAGGATTAGGTTAACCTCTGGTTTGCTAGTAACTGCACGACTGTGTCACAAAATGATGTATGACCAAAAAGTGTGTCACCAACATGAAATGATTGGAAAACTATGGGGTAAATTATCAGCCAGATTAAAAGCAATTTAAACATATCATCGTATTAAAAAGAAAAAGACCAAATACAGACAATCTTATCACGTTACTAAGGCCCTTTCCCCATGAGCAATCAATTCTCAAATAAAAAAGTGTTCACTTGCCAGCAAAAGGATAGCAAGAAAGGAGTCAATCTAGGAAGGGAAATACAGCGCTTGAAGTTCTCAACATATAGCTTCCGAGTAATCACTGGGAATTGAACATGTAACAACACATGCATGCAGCATACATATATACAGTTGCTTTTCACAACTGTACACACCTGCTTAGGAAGTAATCATGTGAGAAGCTATAAGACGATAAACTGATAAGATACTACCTTCTGGATTTAAAAGAGGCAAATACTGGAAATAGGACTTTTCTAGAGCTGATTATGAAATTCCCTTCAACACGATAAACCAGTTCCATTATAAATTACTTCTTTTAGGAAGGCTGTGAAAATGTTTTCTTTTCACCGGGCTTTGATCTGCTAGCTGCTGGGAGCTAAAACTGTTTGTAATACTGCTCTCCCCGGTTAGGCACATGTTCTGAAAAATTCTTTTCCAGTAAACATCTTTAAACACCACCACCTCCTGTATTTTGGCATTTTATCATTCCTGCAAGCTGTTCATGGAACTTCTGCTGAAAAGCAGCATATAAATTTACAGATAAGCTGTCATAAGGAAACAATTATTAGGAACATAATCACCACACAATTACTGTTAACAAGTTTCTCTCAAATACAATAAATATGCCTTGTACAGGATCAGAGTGTTAAACAAACAAAACATTCATGTAATAACTCCAGTTCTTCACATCCAGGACTTTGTTGCTTATTCGTTCAATCGCTTCCGACTTTTCATGACCTTATGGATCAGGCCACGCCAGAACTCCCTGTTGGCTGTTGCCACCCCCCAGCTCCTTCAAGGACAAGCCAGCCCTTGGTCGGCCCCTCTTCCTTTTTTCTTCCTTTCCCCCCAGCATTGTTATTTTCTCCAAGCTTTCCTGTCTTCTCATTATGTGGCCAAACTACTTCATCTTTGCCTCTAATATCCTTCCCATCAGCGAGCAGTCAGACATTATTTCCTGGAGTATGGACTGGTTGGATCTCCTTGCGGTCCAAGGCACTCTCAGAATTTTCCTCCAACAGCACAGTTCAAAAGCATCTATCTTCCTTCGCTCAGCCTTCCTTATGGTCCAGCTCTCACATCCATTGGTTACTATGGGGAATACCACTGCTTTAACTATGAGGACCTTCGTTGCCAGTGTGATGTCTCTACTCATCCAGAACTAGTTGTAGAAAATCACACCATTTGTGTCAAGCAGGCAATGCAATTTTTTGCAGCCACAAGCTGTAACCTTGCTCTCGCCCTACTCTCATAAAAGAAAGCCTTGATCCTGTGGCTGGGACATGTTACATTTTCAGTATTTTAAAGCTATAACAGAGTTGAAAGTGGTCCCATAGGCCACCCCCTCCAAAAGCAAGTCCTCCTGCTAGCTAGGACATCCCCAGCAGGTAGCTGTCCAGGCTCTTTTTGAAGATATTAAGAGAAAGCAACCTCAGCATGTCTTAGATAATCAGTCATACTGCTGAACTGCTCTTACCATCAAGAGGTTCCTTCTAACATTCAATCAAAACCCACTCTCCTGCATCTTCAAACGATTAGACCTTGAGGTAGCAGAAAACAGGCCTGTCCCCATCTCTCTGTGACAGCTCTTGAAGTATTTAAAATGTGAAATTCTGTCACCCCTTGTGTCACCAACTTGAACATACCCAGCTCTTTCAACCTTTCATAATCCGTTTTGTTCTCCTTATCTCTTATCATCCACACTGCCCTCCTCTGAATCTGCTTCAATCTGCCTTGTTCCTGTTTCTTAAATGAGTGGCCCAAAACTGAACACAGTAGTCCAGATGAAGCCTCACTTTTTCTCTGGGTGAATCTTTGTCTTTCCTCTCATGGCTTGTTCTAGGTTTTGTAGCTCTTCTGATGTCTGTAGTGGAGTATCCATTGGCCTGTAGAGCCCAGTTTAGGTGGTTCAGAACCCCTTGGAGGAGATGGGGTTCTCAGATTCTTTTTGCACAGTCTAAAGGTAAAGGTAAACGTTTCCCCTGACATTAAGCCCAGTCATGTCTGACTCTGGGGGTTGGTGCTCATCTCCATTTTTAAGCAGAAGAGCCGGCGTTGTCCATAGACACCTCCAAGGTCATGTGGTCGGCATGACTGCATGGAGCGCCGTTACCTTCCCGCCGGAGCAGTACCTATTGATCTACTCACATTGGCATGTTTTCAAACTGCTAGGTTGGCAGAAGCTGGAGCAACAGCAGGCGCTCACTCCGCTCCCGGGATTTGAACCTGGGACCTTTTGGTCTGCAAGTTCAGCAGTTCAGTGCTTTAACACACTTTGCCACTGGGGCTCCTCCTGCACAGTCTACCAGGGCTTTAATTGTGCTTCTTTTTGACTTAGGTGATGGTTTGACTGTTTATGAAGGTATCTGTGTGTGTAGGTTTTCTGTAAACTGTGTGGGCCAACTGTTGATTGGGTTTGCGGATGTTTTGGCCTTCAACTTCCAGAAATCCTAACAGCCAGAAAACTGGGTGGGATTTCTGGGAGTTGTAGGCCAAAGCACCTGGGGACCCACAGGTTGAGAACCACTGCTTTAAAGGGTAATGTTAAGGGCATCTGTTAAAAACCAATGAGCTATGTTTCCTCCAGCCAGAATCTATACTTTGGACTGAGCCAGATTTCTATGAAGCCTACATAACCCAGCCCCATGTACTTTAATCTGGATGGATACATTCTGGGAGATATCCCTGCTGAATTATCCTCCGCTGATAAAAGACACTGAATGCTCGGCATGCTGCCAGGTTTCCAGCAACAAAGCCAGAATTAAATGTCTCCAGACACAGACATTTTGGGGTTTGCAAGTTGGCAAGTTTGGGGTTTGCACATTTGATTACAGTAGAGTCTCACTTATCCAACATTCGCTTATCCAACGTTCTGGATTATCCAACGCATTTTTATAGTCAATGTTTTCAATACATCGTGATATTTTGGTGCTAAATTCATAAATACAGTAATTACTACATAGCATTACTGCATATTGAACTACTTTTTCTGCCAAATATGTTGTATAACATGATGTTTTGGTGCTTAATTTGTAAAATCATAACCTAATTTGATGTTTGATAGGCTTCTTCTTAATCTCTCCTTATTATCCAACATATTCGCTTATCCAACGTTCTGCCAGCCCGTTTATGTTGGATAAGTGAGAGTCTACTGTATTCATAGATTTGATGGAAATATTTCCTCTAGGAATCCCTAGATCCTCCAGGGAGACTCTATGATTGACTTCCAGCAGGAGTCGATCATAGTCATGCTAAAAGACTTCAAGATTCGTAGAGAGATGTTCTCTCAAGTTAAAAAAAGAGATGATGGGTTTTCACTTTCATGAGGGTCCTGTATCCCTAACCCCAGCAAATGTGGGTAGAACTATATTGTATTGTACTCCAAAATCAGTCTGACCCACCTGAGACTCAGACCTATTTTACTTGTTTTTATCCAGTAGTTTACCTTTCAAATACAATGGTGAAGTACTTCCACAAGCTTTTTGCACCAGGCAAAAAGAAGAAATATAGAATTGTCACTGGATACATGTACACTGTAGAACTAATATGGTTTCATACCACTTTAAATTTCATGGCTAAATGCTATGGATTCATGGGAATTGTAGCTTTACCAGGTCTTCAGCCTTCTTTGGCAAAGAGTGCTAGTGCCTCATTAAACTACAGATCCCAAGATTCTACAGCATTGAGCCATGCAGTTAAAGTGGTGTCAAATTGCATTCATTCTACAGCAGCGGTTCTCAACCTGTGGGTCTCCAAGTGTTTTGGCCTACAATTCCCAGAAATCTCAATCAGTTTACCAGCTGTTAGGATTTCTGGGAACTGAAGGCTAAAACATCTGGGGACCACAGATTGAGAAACACTGTTCTACAGAACAGAATTCATAATACCAGTTAGACTTCATTATGATCTTCCAGTTGACATAATACAAATATTTCATGAAAGTATCTGTGAAACCATCATAGAAATGTAAGTACCCAAAATCAAATCAGAAATGTTTGCAACATGTGTAAAAGATTTTTTTTAAAAAAAAATACTGACTGGGAAACAAACAGGAGGCATTTTATTGTCAGATAGGAATTCAGAATTAGTTAATTGCTTGCAGAGAAAGAATCGATTCCTCACTGTTCCCAAAACATCGAAAAGCCAGAATAAAAGATATGTCCCTTGACAAAACTAAAATATTGCTCCTTATCCACTCACAGTGTGATTTCACTAGACACAGCTGTATTCAGAAAACGCTTTAGGCAGAAAAGGAAGTCCTGAGCTACAAATATAACCAAGCACTCGGTTGATAAATATGAGGTTGGAAATTGTATGGAAAATTGTTTAATCTCAAAACAGTACTAGTGGTTCAGAAGCCCAGAAAGGAGTTTGGTGCCAAAAAAAAGTTTTTGTTGATTCATAAGTTAGCTCACAGAACTCCTTCCTCCCACAGCCACTCACTCCTGGCAAATATTGCTTTACAAGTGTTACCCCCCAGCCTTGAGCTACAACGATGCTGGAGGGGATGGGTATTGTAGTCCAATGATTCCCAACCTGTGGTCCTCCAGCAGTTTTGAATTTCAGTTCCCAGAATTTTTTACAGTTAGCCAAGCTGGCTTTAGCTTCTGGGGATCGAAGTCTCAAACATCTGGAGGACCAATGGTTGGGAATCATTGTTGTATCCTAACACTGAAATACAGTAGAATGTATTTCACAAAAGGAAAGCCTACAAGTACGTGTAGAGATAAACTATTCACATGTGCAGGTACAATTCAACAATGGTGGGTCTTTCTATCACCACAGTATCAGAGAGAGACAAAAGGAAGGGGTTCTAAAGGCATATCAAAATGTATAGATCTCTGAACACTGAATTTGACACATAACAGTTGTAGCTAGCATTGCAAATGGCACTAGTAACATGTTTGCCAGTATAAGCCCAAACCCATGTCTTTTTCAGCTTGAACCTGAGAAAAATTAACATAGGGCATAAGAAGAGAGACTTTGCAAATGCAGCATAACAAGAAAAATGATGTGTCAGAACTTTGAGTTTACAGCTGGGAGGGAATCAGTGAATCATCCCTGGTCCCAAGATGAGTTTCAAAGCTTATCAAGTACCTCTGAGATGAAGCAAAACATAGGTGACTTTCAGGATTATCCGTGACCTGACCTCAGGGGCACTCCAAGCATCCCTAGCCTTCGACACATAAAAAATCCTCAACCCAGTTCAGAGAACCAACTAGTCCAGAACTGTCATAACTGTTTGGCAGTGGCCCTCCAGGATTTCAGGCATTGAGTTTTTTTAACTCTACCTGGAGATATTTAAGACTGACTTTCATGTAGGCAACCTCCCACCCAGTGACCACTTCTCTTCCTATCAAAATGCAGTATGAGGTTAGAGACAAAGTGGGCAGTATCAAAATAGCCACAAATGTTGACTGGCTACCAATGCCTGGCTGGCTTCCACAAGCTCGGTGGGCAACTTCTGGTTATCTAACATTTGGTCTGAAGGCTGATCATTGTTCTCATCAAGCCTAATTTTTAAAAATGTCCAGGTTTGTTTCTGCTGTGTTTTTACAGGAGGGCAGGAGAGGAATCTGCTCCTGGATGATGTATAGGCGGAGAGAAGAGGAAGAACAAACAAGGAAAGGCTATCTGGGTCATATATGCTTTCCTGCATTGAAATCTATGTTATTCCTCAAAGTCCATGTAGGTCTGCCTCTTGTACCTTGAACTGTTATGCAAAAGAAGGAATTCTAACAGTTATTGTTATCATCATCATCATCATTCTGATTTTATCTCGATTTGGACGAATTTGACACACATCGCAAGCAACACCTGCTAAACTATCCTCTGCTAAAGGTAAAGGTTTCCCCTGACGTTAAGTCCAGTCATGTCTGGCTCTGGAGGTTGGTGCTCATCTCCATTTCAAAGCCGAAGAGCCGGCATTGTCCGTATACACCTCCAAGGTCATGTGGCCAGTATGACTGCATGGAGCGCCGTTACCTTCCCGCCAGAGCAGTACTTATTGATCTATTCACATTGACATGTTTTTGAACTGCTAGGTTGGCAGAAGCTGGAGCTAACAGTGGCCGCTCACACCGCTCCCGGGGATTGAACCTGGGACTTTTCGGTCTGCAAGTTCAGCAGCTCAGTGCTTTAACACACTTCGCCACTGGGGCTCCTTCGCCACCGGGGCCTCTGCTACACAACTGTTAAATGTCCAATATCCCTGTACCTTATTTCACATAGCAATCCTACTGTGGAAAGACATGTTGTTGTTTGAGAAGGGCTTTGAGAGCTGACTCTTATTTTAACACCAGCTATGACAAATGTACACCTGAGGGCAGCTGCACAGTGAACAGAGGTCTCTGCAATGGTCAGTTACTGATTCTGCCATTACTGCTCTGCCTCCCAGCATTCATATCATGAAGCAGCAACATAGTTCTGCCAAATGGTAGAGCCATCCTTTCTGTGTGCAACATAACCATGTTCTTGCTCAACCATGTCAAATACCAGCAATCATTTCAAATATCATATATTTAGAGAGGGATTTCCCATTTGTAAGAGCCAAGGGACTTTATCAAAATGTTGATATTCTAGTGTTTTCCTAATGAGAATAAACCATACATATGTGTATGGTTTTCCCCACTCACTGTATTCAGTGAGGATGAAATCTGCTTCCATCTGAGCCTCCCAAACCCCAGAGGTTCTCTGAGAGCACAGTCATGTTGGTGGCTTTACATTCCAAATCACCCTCAGACAAATCATTTCCTTATTCCACATGTAGCCTCCCACAGACTGATTGCCAGAAGGGACTCTAGAATCTTATTAGAGCTTTTCTTTGCATTCCTCCATAAACATACCAACACCCTCTCTAACCTAGAGCTTTGCATTTTAAAATTCAGAAGATTTTCTGCCAAGGCAAGCCTGAACTAGGCCCCTCTACGGTCCACTGGAAGGTTATTCAAGTATTCATAAACCATAAAAAGAAGCCCCGATGAAGAAACTCATCAGGGAGCTGCAAAGATTTAACAGCAGGAGAATACACTATGGTCCCATTATTTGGAAACAAATACCATTTGGCTGACATTAATGGATCTTACATGGCATTTTATACACAGGACTGAAACCAGAACTTTCCTCTCAAAATGTCTGAATCACATATAAATCCAGAACACCTTGGAGAAATGTTGTAGTATTTCATCCTGTATTTTAAAAGTATTATTTGTTTTGACCATTGATATCTCCTATTAGTTAATACTTTTTTGTATGGAGCATACATGGAACCTCTTTAACTGCAGCTCCAACATAGCCCATCCCACAACAACAAAACAGGGATGGGCTTGCAGCACTGCCTAGTTTGGAGGAAGTCAGCAAAGCCACCAGCCAATTGAAAAACAATAAAGCCAGCAGAACAGATGGGATCCTTGCTGAAATCTTTAAAGAGAGCAGACGTGAATTGACACAACAACTCCACCAGTTCATTAAAAATTGTGGATAACCGAGAAAATCCCAGCAAACTTCAAAGATGCCACCATCATCATCCTTTTTTAAAATGGAGGAAAGAACAGACTGTGGAAACTATTGATGTATCTCTCTTCTAACCCCCGCTGGGAAAATCCTTGCAAGAATCCTTGCAAACCACCTTCTATCTATATCAGAAGACAACCCTCCCAGAATTCCAGAACAGCTTCCGTCCCTCCAGAAGAACAGTGGACATGATCTTCACTGCACGACAGCCGCAAGAAAAATGCAGAGAACGAAATCAACTTATGTACATGGCATTTATTGACCTTGCAAAGGCATTCGACACAGTGAATTGAAGTGCTCTCTGGATCATCCTCCAAAAAATCGGATGTCCTGACAAATTTCTGAATATCCTGCAGCTCCTCCATGATGACATGATGGCAGCAGTCATGGACAGCAATGGCTCCCAAAGTGACCCATTTAAGGTGGAATCAGGTGTCAAACAGGGATGTGCTATTGCCCCAACCTTATTTTCCATCTTCATTACTATGATACTGCACCATTGATGGGAAGCTACCTACCAGTGTGGAAATCATCTATTGGACAGATGGCAAGCTATTTCACCTCAGCAGAATGAAAGCTAAAACCAAGGCCACAACAACATCTGTTATAGAACTCCAATACACTGATGATAATGTAGTCTTCTGGCCCAAACTACTTGTCCAAATGTATCTCCTCCTATGAACCAACTAGGTTGTTAAGATCATCTGAAGAGGTCCTGCTCTCGATCCCACCTGCCTCACAGGCCCGGCTGGTGGGAACGAGGGACAGGGCCTTCTCAGTAGTGTCTCCCCGGCTGTGGAATGTCCCCCCCAATAGTGTTCAACAAGCCCTGACTCTCCTAGGTTTTAGGAAAGCAGTGAAGACGTGGCTACGTGCTCAAGCATTCGAGGAGTAAATATCTGAGGTGATATGACTTGAATCAAGGCGTACGCGAAAGGTGTCAGTGGACAAATCTAACTACATATGCATTTTAAAATTTTATAATTCATGTTTTAATATAGTTTTTAATTGATGTGGTATTGTTGTAATGTTTATTGATTTTGTTATTGTTTTATTGAATGTGTTCTGTGCAATGTAAATTGCCGACTGTTGTAGGCCGCCCTAAGTCCCTACGGGTGAGAAGGGAGGGGTAAAAGTGATGTAAATAAATAAACAAACAAATAATAGTCTTTGCTCATTCAGAAGAAGACCTCCAAGCCACTTTAAACACCTTTGCAGAAGCATACAAAAAGCTTGGCCTCTCACTCAACATCAAGAAAACCAAAGTGCTCTTTCAGCAGGCACCAGTCAATCCCTCTGTAATGCTGGAAATACAACTTAATACTGTAATGTCAGAAAACATTGAACATTTCTGCTACCTTGGCAGCCACCTCTCCACAAAAATCAACACTGACGCTGAAATACAACACCGCCTGAGCTCTGCAAGTTCAGCATTTTTCCAAATGAAGCAGAGAGTGTTTGAGGACTGGGACATTCGTAGGGAGACCAAGATGCTTGTTTATAAAGCTGTTGTCCTCCCAACCTCGCTATACACCTGCAAAACGTGGACCGTCTACAAACGTCACTCTCAACTTCTGGAATGATTCCATCAGTGTTGCTTACGAAAAATCCTGCAAATCTCTTGGGAAGACATACGGACAAATGTCAGAATGCTGGAAGAATCCACGACCACCAGCACTGAAACGACGATCCTTCGCCATCAACTTTGTTGGACTGGCCACGTTGTCCGAATGCCCAATTACCATCTCCCAAAATAGTTAGTCTACACTCAACTCAAGAACGGAAAATGGAATGTTGGTGGACAGCAAAATATATTTAAAGATGGGTCTAAAGCTAACCTTAAAAACTGTAGCACAGACACTGAAAACTGGGAAGCTCTGACCCTTGAGCGTTTTAACTGAAGGTCAGCTGTGACCAACAGTGCTGTGGAATTCAAAGAGGCACAAATGGAGGGCAAAAGAGAGAAACATGTCAAAATTAAGATGTGTCAAGCCAATCCTGACTGGGACCGCCTTCCACCTGGAAACTGATGTCCTTACTATGGAAGAACATGCAGGTCACCTATGGACCAGTCACCAAGTCCCTACACTTGGAAGGCAATCATACTTGGACACGAGCTGACTGCTGATGATGACATGGTAGACATCACACTGGTATCTAGAATTATTTAACAACAACATGCTGAATTTGAGGAGCTTATTCTTGTGATCTTCCCCACACTTTTACACAGCAGGAATGGGAACCTAGAAGTGCTCCAAGTGCTATTGGGAGTTTAGCTCCCAGCCATCCTAGCCAGTGGAGCAAATGGTCAGGCATGAGGGAGTGCAGACAATATTTCAAGGGATGCATGTTCCCCATAATACCATAAGCATCATGGAGACACCAGATCCCATCTGCTTTTTGAAGCTAAGCAGGGTCATCACTGATTAGTACTTGGATAGGAAATTCCCAAAGAATATCAGAGGTGGAAGTCTATCTTTCTGAGGAACGCAATGGCAAACCATTTTGAGTATTCCTTTCTTAAGAAAACCTTGTGTAGTTACTGGGGTTACCACAAATCAATGGTGGCTTGAGGGCATGCATACACATACACACACAGGCACATACACACACACACACTTTTGTTTCAGAATAAGCAACACACAGTGAGGACAGAAACAAACATGAAATATAAAAAGGATTATTGGATTGACCAGTCATTCTTAACTGCATGGTACAAGTTGAGTAAAATGCACTGAGGCCAGAATTGTTTTGAATTTCATTTTTTGGGGGGGATTACTTGTGTTTGCATATATGTACAATATTAGAGATGAGACCGAAATCTAAACACATATATTTTATACACATTTTATACACATAGTCTGAAAGTTATTTCAGACAGAATATTTTTAATAACATTGTACATGAAACAAAGCTTGAGTACACTGAACCATTAAAAAGCAAAAATGTCACTCTCTCATCTGGTCAATTTTGGAATCCTGTATAAGGGATACTCAGCTTGTAATAACTGCAAGTTGCAAGTATGTATTTTTCAAGCACAATATTAAGTATATTCCAGCATCTCCCCCTCTCCATTTTCATTTCTCCTAAAGCCAAGGATATTGGATGCAGAACCCTTGAGTGACCTTCCCATCAGTGAAGCATTTATTGCAAATAAAATATATGGTCCTTAACTCTTACTAAATCTTGTCATATACAAAGTTCATAGAGCCACATAAAGTCAGGGCAGCTTCAATCTCAAATCCATCCAAACCCTGCCAAAAGTTGGAAAGTAGGTTCTGGCATGGTCACAGCTAGTTAGTCCATGTCATGCTCTAGGGAAAACTGTAACTAAGTCTCAGCATTAGGACTGTGTTAACACAGATTAAAATTCCACAAGGTTTTCCCCAACATAGGCACTTTAATCATTCTCAGACAAAATAATAATAATAGCCTGCAATAAGCAAGGCAGCTCTATAGAATGCATATATTAACAGAACTAATTTTATCCATTCTGAAGACATTAAAAAACTATAGGTTTTGACTTATGATTTATGATTGCACTATAATGTTGTATAGCACTGTTGTCATACACAGACTAATTGAAATTATTATTTAGGTTACTTTTTGTTTTATCTTAACAGAGCAACTTCCCTCCCAGGTTTCATGGTCAATGAACCGGGAAAGAAGTGGTGCCAATCTGAGATCAGGCAAGCAAAGCCCTGAGCTTTTAAGCTGTTGGCTCAAAAATATTTTCATTTATCTGTATGTAAGAGTTATTTCAGCTATAGATTAAGACACATAGTTCAACAGCAAAGGGTCAAGAGGAAAGAACAAAGAAGAAATACAAAAAGGATACAGTACCTCATTCATTTTTGTTTTCCCTCTCTCAAATCACCTCACCCTCCAGTTTGCCATTGCTTCCCAACCTGATGACGCTCAACCACCAGCCTTACATGGGCTTCAAAATCCATGGTCCAACTGGAATGGCTGCTGTCTATCTTTTCTCCATGCCTATTCAGTGCTCATGTGAGGCTACTAGGAGCATAGATGTGTTTGCAACCTTTGACCCTTAAATGAATGTAGCAACCTGCCCCTTGGCTCAGGACATGAATGCTGCAAGAAAAAATGGTCGCTTTTTGAGGTGAAGACATTTATGTCTTCTCCGCACTTCCACCACCACATTCAAACTGGAGCTAACAGCGGGCGCTCACTCCACTCCCGAGATTTGAACCTGGGTCCTTTCAGTCTGTAAAAGCTTACAGGGATGTATTAGCCCCTTCAGAAGATAACCTTAATGCATCCACTCCCACCAAAAATACCCTCCAAATCTCATCTAGGTGAAAGGGGAGCATGCTCACCATGCTCACTTTCCTGGGCCATATTTAGGACATGCTCACTTTCTGTTTATTTTCATTTTTAAAAAGGCCACTCATGGGCATACACTCCCACCCCCAGTGGGAGAGATGAGACATGGTGGAAATGTCCAATATAGTCCATAAGACAACATTTTGAACCAAAATGATGACTGCAAATCATGCGTGTTTCCAAACATGGTAGAAATAACCTACATACCCCATAGAGTTCCTGTGGGATTTGTTTGGAACAGAAATACGGATTCCTGAGAGGCTGTACAACTGCAAAACAACAGTTGGGGTTGGGGTGAGGGGTTAAACTGGCCATTTTGCCCCCAACTTGTTTTAGGCCTGACAGGTGCCTCTTTTTTTCCAAAACTGGAAGTTCACTGAATGTATTTGATACACTTTCCTAAGAAGAAAGATTTTGCAACTGAAGAAATGCAGGGCGATTATCAGATGCTACCAGGGAATGAAATGGGAATATCTGAATTTGTGCTTTGCTGCCTCTTGCAAAGTGAATGGTCAGGCTATAAGTTGGCTGGTTCATTCCAACCAGGCAATCTACTAGCTGATCTGGTTAAGTTAAGCAAAGCCATCGGGCACAGAGCAGTCTGTCTGCCCAACTGGTGGTGAAATGTTTTAGGTCAAGTTTATGCAACAGGTATATTAAACTCTGTTGTAGTAGGAATTCTGATACCCAAATGTTGAATAATAAAAGCAACAAAAATATTCTTTTCCAACCCTAAATTATGTTTAAGAAATAAAGATTACCTGGTGAAAGTAGGAATGCATTCATTTTCATTGAAATAATGTGTGCCTTTTGGTCAGTTCTGCTATTCAGAAATTCCTGGAATCAGTCTTCTTTAGTTCTAAGAGGCATGTCCTTGGCTTCTTTTTGTGCAATTGGAGATCTTAGTAACAAACTACATAGCTCCTGCAAGTCTGCTCTCCTTTCTCCCCATGTCTTCAAAACCCAAGCCTTTTGCTTGCCAACTTGCCAGTTCTCCATACCGTAGTTTTCCTGCATCTACAAAAGCAAGAGTATTTCCAGTCTAGACAAAAAGCTGCTCTCACTTGCAATTTATATGAGATTTTTAAACTTAGGTTAATAGATACAAGCAAAAAATATGTTGTACAACCACATTCCTTTCCCATATGACTTTGACCTCACCAATGACCATTTACATTTCTGCCACTTCCACTGTGTTGTGAATTATTAATAGGTGAGCAGCAGCATGAAACTCCATGCTGAACTTGTTTCACACACAAGCATTAACTATAGCACTCCCCCTCCCCGATTTAATTACAACGTACCCCTGCCCTATTTCCCCTGTATGCATATGGGGGAGGGAGGAGCAGCATCCTTCATCTGAAGAGCCCTCATTTAAATTCAACAGCTTAGCTGCACATACTTAACCATTAAACTGATTTATGTTGCGTAAAAGATCAGAACGGATCACACCTTGTGGCCAAATAACCATTAAGAGGTTTCTGTAAAGATCATTAATTCCCCTCCCTGGACAGTTAGTTTAGCAGTAAATATGACGGAGATGACTTTATCCAGTTAACCTTAATCAATTTGTTATTATGATTGGTCACCTTACCCTAAATAGCATGAGCATCAAAAAAAAAAAGGGGGGGGGGGACAACACTACCATTTAAAAATGCAGTTAATGAACAACTGGACAGCATTATGACCTTCTCTGACCCCAACACCCCACAAAGTCAATGGACAGATTAAATGCACTGGGCCTTTGGGCCACACAACAGGCTCATTACACTGAAAATGTTGTACCTTCAGTGCATAGTGGTTGATCAAATTAAAGGTTCATTTACACAACTCAGTTATAGTGCTATTGCCCCAACTTTGATGGTCATGGTTTCATACTCTAGAATACTGGCATTTGCAGTTCAAGGAGAAGTACATAGAATTTTCAGTCAAGTGCCTCAACAAACTACACAACCCAGCCTCTACAGGATGTTGCCATACCAATTAAACAATAGCATTATAATTGGATAGCGTGAAAAAGTCCCAGAAGTGGAAAGGTTTATGGCAGAACTAGATTGGAACTGAGACAGAATGCAAACCTCTCTTCTTACATAGACAGGATATGGTTTCCATTTGAAGGAGATAGCTCAGTATAACCTCATTAACCTTGGCATTTAGGATTTTTATATCGGGATATGATGTTTTAATTATGTATTGCTATCTGATGTATTTGTATAAATTTTATATGCTGCATGCCGTTTTGAATCCCACCCATGGGAGAAAAGCGGGATAGAAATGAATAATAATAATCCTTACTGAAATCAATAGGATTTTGTCATTTTAAAGTTTTTAAAAACTCACTGAGTAATGTCTAAATGTGCAATGCCAGTCACCAGTTTCAAGAACACAGGAAGAGCATAGTTCTTGAGTCCTGCACAACCAAGATTTTGCTTAAGCCGCCATAAGGAAAATCATCATTCTGTCTCATCAATTGCCAGTAATAGGTTATGGAGACATACTTCACTGAAATCCCTGAAGGTTGATGTTCAAGCTGCTTTCACCTTTAAAAGGCCATACAAATATTATCCCATCCAAAGTATTTTCTCAGAATAAATCTTCTACATTTTCTGATACTCTGGGTGCATCTACATTGTGGAATTAATACTATTTAACACTCCTTAACTGCCATGGCTCAATACTATAAAATCCTGGAATTTGTAGTTCAGTGTGAAAGCAGTACTCTTTGACAGAGACCTTGTAAATCTTTTACTCTCATGATTCCATAGTATTAAATTGGTGTCAAACTGCATTAATTCTACTATGTAGTTGTACTCTCTGTCTGCCTGTCTCAACAAATTTCATGGATCTTTCCAGCTGCTTCTGCTTTTCCCCTCAAGAAAATAAGAGAACACAATTTAAATGTGGGAAAGCAAAGTTTACTACCCCAGTTAGTGATTATGCCACTGCACAATCACATCTACCTCATCTGCTGTCACAAAATGAAATGTATTATGGCTATAAAAAACTCTTCAGCCTAAAATCTGGACACGACTGATAGTCTTAACTTCAGCAGACCCATTGATTCACACTATTCAACAATTGGTTCAATGAGTCTACTCTGTTTAACACTACCAAAAGGCTTCAGGTTCTTAAAAATGCTACATATATGTATTGATATTTTGTTGTCTTGCTAGCATGTCGTCTGTTATTCCTTACGCCAAAGATGATCAATGTGATCAGTGCCACCAACTGCGTTCCCTGAAAGACACATTGATGGGATGAACAGGTGTGTATGCCTGCATGAGGGAGGGGAAAGGGCAATTTTAAACTTTTTTTTTGCTTTATGTCATCAATTCCATGAGATTCAATTTCAACAGTTTTTTTTTAACTAAGCAGGCAAACCGTTGCATGCATTTTATATAAATAAATAACACTTTTCAAACCTGGACCGAAGTAACCTTTCACACTCTCGTATTTTCTGTTCAGACACCGAGTCAGTAAATCACAACTCCCTGCATGAAAGGGTTCATTTTGTCAGGGTGCAATTCACTTACTTGTCTTCTGTGCTCATTGTGTCCAGCGGAGAGAAGGATAGAGTCAAAAAGAGAAAATGGGAGGGAGGGAAGGAAGGAGTCTAAGACCAATCCACTATCCTTTCTTTTTCATGCTCAGCTACAGGTTCCTTGGGGCTTAATGCTTTTTGTCTGAAGCCTATATACGGATAGACAATGGAGCATCACTCCTTCTACAAAGATGCACTCATCTCCTAGCCTACTCTGGAAATCATAATTCGATCATGAACAAAAACACTTTGCCCAACAAGCATGCTGCAATTTGTACTCGAACGCATATGTGAAACTGCACTAGGAGGTATAAAAGGACAACGGAACATGTGTTTAGTTATGTTTGGGGAATCGTCATGTTGTTCGTGATGATGAAGACAATTGACAGCATTACTGTTTTAATGGCAGTGCCTGGCCATCAATTCCCATAACTTGTCACATTCTGAAAGATGAAAGGCCATTGTGTATCAAAAAGAGAAAGGAAGAAAGATATGAATGGAGGACATGCCATTCGTGATCTGCACACAGACCAAGAGATCTGTTGCTGTTGCTGCAACCATGACTTTTCCATTTGTCTTCTCTGGCTGCCCCTCAAGTCTAAGCCTTTCTCCCCAAAGTATCCTTCTTTGCCTCCTGTCTTTGCTCCAAACTCCGTGATTAAAGGCAGTTTTAGATGTTGTAACACACAAAGAAGAGGAAAGATGACTCCGTGTTTTTGATCTCCTTTCAACTTCCTTATAATGGGATAAATGTAAGCCCTCTGACAAATGAAGCTGGGGAGCATCTGCATGCGTTCAAGTAATAAAATCTGGGGTAGTTCCCTTCACTGTCTGATTCAGAGGCTTTTATGCATCTGTTCCTGTTGGCATTTGTTACTGTTCGTTTCAGTAGAAACCTTGTAAAATAAAATTAAAAGAGCAGGCAGCTTGGCACGCATGAAACAAGTGCACTCTTCAGGAATTCATTATTGAGCCAGACCTGAAATGCAACACTAGAAAGCAAGTTCCTTAAAGCTGAGTAACTTTAATGGCCTATTGTGTTACTCATCACAAAAATGATTTTAAAATCTTTAAAGTTTATAGGATATTACATCCAAGTCTTCTTGGACTTGAGACTCAACAAAGATGATTGCCGATTGTTTATATGTCAAGCTTCTGGGACATGGAACATGTCTTTTGCTTTATGGCAAGTCAGATCCTTCAAGGGCATGCCAATTAGGAAACAAGAAGTTATCTGAAATCAATCTTTACCAAATTAAATTGACTGTATTTTTACATGCTTTTTCTGTACAAAGTCAGGGTGAATACATATCCTCAAACAGAAAATACAACCATGCTGATATATCAGCATAAAAGAACCATATAAATAAAAAGATGGTTCAGATTACTACCATAGTAATCTGTTTAATATAATCCTTATCCTTGATATAAGATCAGAATTAAGAGGTTAATTAATACCTTCTGTGAACAATAGCCAGATTCTGGCCTTCAAGAGATAATATAAATTACAGTTCTAATTCTGTTACAAAGTTATATGCACCGCAATGGTTGTCTCTACAATGTCAGCTCATCACACACTGGACCCATCTGGATGATTTATATCCAGGCTAAATTTGTAACTGTTTGCACCATTGTACCACTTCAAAGTGGGAATCCTGCTGTCCAGAGGCATCCAATAGAAGCCAGAAGCTTCTTTGGTTGTTATATGAGCCCTGATGGCCTCGGGCACAAGGGAAGTCCTGACCTGACCTTTCTACATCAGAGAGCTCAGAAAGGAAGCAACAGGTGTAAACAATGACAATTGTGGATGCTTTCATAGAAGTATTCCTTTCAGTCTCATATCATGAAAAGGAAGAAGGGAGGGGAGAGGGGAGGAAAGGAAAGTGGTAGTATTGTTAAGACTAATTGGTTTTTATTTTCACTTGCGCTTTCATAGATATAAACCTCTTTGGAGGCAATACCAATCAGTACTAAGAATTCAGGAGTAAAACAAATCTATAACCTTGTGGGAATGAGACAATTTAATAGAATCCATAAAGTTTCCAACCATGACCATTGCCCTAAATTCTCAAAAGACTGTAATGATGTAAAAGATAATCATGACGGAGATAGCAGCTTTTTGACCTCAGGTTTTCTGTGATATTTTCACTCACAGGTGGAGAAGAAAGTATAAGATTGAATACAGTAGAGTCTTGCTTATCTAACCTTCACTTATCCAACATTCTGGATTATCCAACACAGTGTGCCTCCCGCCCAGATCCACAACTGTTTCTCTAGGCAGCAAGGACTGAACTTTTCACGGGTTTAACTTCCGACAATGTTGTTACTGCAAGTTGATTTTATGCAATTCTATTTTTAATTCGTAGTCAATTTGTTAGTAGCCAATATATTTGTAGTCAATGTTTTCAATACATTATGATGTTTTGCTGCTAAATTCGTAAATACAATAATTATTACATAACACTACTATGTATTGAAATGCTTTTTCTGTCGATTTGTTGTAAAACATGATGTTTTGGTGCTTAATTTATAAAATCATAATGTAATTTGACATTTAATTGACTTTTCCTTAAGCCCTCCTTATTATCCAACTTTTTCGCTTATCCAACGTTCTGCTAGCCCGTTTATTTTGGATAAGTGAGACTCTACTGTATTTGCCTTTTATGTTGTTAGCTGTTCCAAGTCCTGTGTTGGGGGACAGGGCAGGATATAAATCGTTTTTATTTCTATTATTATTGTTGTTGTTTTATTAAGATTCTGTGGAACCCCCCACACCATCATCGGAGTACACGGCCTCCACTATAAATAAAATGTAATGACATGCCAACAAAAATACTGGTGCAAAAAGCAGTAGTGTTGTAATGTGCATCAATGCCACTAATTAATAAGCAATGTTCTAATTTACTTTATCACTCTCTTACAAAAAGCAAAAGGCTAATCATTCCTTTTCACTGACTGACTAAACACCATGCCCCTTTGAAGTTTAACCTTCTACCTTTATTACATGTAAGGAAAAACCACCTGCATGAGGTCCTTTTGTGGGTATTACAGATAAAATTTCTACAGAAGTTCACAGTTTTTCAAAAGGTACAATTTTTCATATGGCAGTTTTGAGAATTATCACATATTCCATTGGTACAGTATTAACCATCCTTTTTACATTTGCCATTGCAGAAAGCCCTCACAAATGTGTATGTTTAGTCATTTTCAACTCTTACACAAAGCAAATTCCTACAAGGTGCATATCATTGTGTTACATACTATTTAATAGTTATAGGTTCTTATTTCTTTTCTGGGACTGCACAGGACATTATACAGTAGAGTCTCACTTATCCAAGCTAAACGGGCCGGCAGAAGCTTGGATAAGCGAATAACTTGGATAATAAGAAGGGATTAAGGAAAAGCCTATTATATATCAAATTAGGTTATGATTTTACAAATTAAGCACCAAAACGTCATGTTATACAACAAATTTGACAGAAAAAGTAGTTCAATACGCAGTAATGTTATGTTGTAATTACTGTATTTACGTATTTAGCACCAAAATATCATGATGTATTGAAAACATTGACTACAAAAATGGCTTGGATTATCCAGAGGCTTGGATAAGCGAGGCTTGGATTAGTGAGACTCTACTGTACATGCAAGAATGGTCCTCTGAGCAAGGTAATCCTCACTGAGAAACCACACACTCCAAAACAGGTATGGACACTCAGAAGCTGAAGCAGCACCACTCCCCATGATCTTGAAGGCCATATTCCTCACCACTTCCCACCAATTGTTTTTATTTAAACCATCCCCCAATATCCCTAGGTTTTTTGAGATTTAACCATTACTCTCTTAGTCGCTCTTTCTCTCACTTGAAAGTCTAATTTCACAAGTCTTTTGGGAAAGTTTTGTGAGGGTTGGTGTTGAGTAATTGTGGCTCTGGACCAGAATTTCTCAAACTGTGCTCCTCCAGATGTTTTGGACTTCAGCTCCCACAATTTCTAACACCAGGTAAATAACTGGGATTCCTGGAAGGTTAAGTCCAAAACACCTGGAGGAATACAATTTGAGAAACACTGCTCTAGACAACTCTCAAGAAGGGTGGATGAAATGGATGCAATTAAAATTAATCCTGGCATTGCAAAAAAAAATATCCTTATAGCATCTTGGAAAAACTGGCTCTTTTAAATTGTTTAAATAACCTTGCAAATTCATTTTACCTGTTCCTTCGTAGAAAAACTGCAAACGTGGACACCCTACACCACCACTTAGTTAAATGCCACTCTATTTGGTCAAATAGCATACCTTGTCAAATACAACTTTCCCCTGCATGTTCAGGAAAGTCCATTTTGACATGAGTCCCTTGCTTTAAATATTGGAATTTCTGTTCTTGAATCATATTCCCAAAGCTACTGCAAATGCAGAAACTGCTGAGGAAGATAAATATTTGTCTCAATTATTTTCATATAATGCAAAATCAACTAAGTATAGAAAACAGTTGTGGTAGGTGTAATCTTAATTTTTTTTCTGGAGTTACCATGTCCACACTCGATCACAGCTGCTCTTCCCTCAAGGCACTGAGGACAACATTTTTGTCTCCTAATAACTTGGCAAGAAAATCTGAAGTGAAGGATATACAAAAAGACAGCTACTGCATATCTGTTAGGGTTCTAGATATCCTATTCTACAGGATGCACCATTTTGGGGGGCATGAACTCCAGTCTCATCTTGAGGCCATGAAACTACATCAACTCCATTTTTCTTGATTTCTGGGAGCAGATGCTAGTTGTGTTCACAATAGACAAGCCACTAACCATTTAGTAACCCCCAAAATTGGCCTTATTTAGAAATGTTGAGGGTTCACCTGCCAAGACTTCAGTTAGCACGGCACTGTTCTTCCTCCTCCTCCTCCTCCCTGGCCAGAAAGACAGGGCAGATCCACATCATGCCTCAGAGGAACTCCTCTCTCAGTCACCTGTAGAACCAAGAGTAAGAAGAGCAGGTGCCAGCTATACTAGTGCACATCAAATGCTCTGGGGTTGACCTGCTGTTAGCATGGCTTGCATCGACTTGTGAAAAAAACAGGTGAGATGCCTACTGAAGTCAATAGATCAACTGCAGAGCATCAGTACACAGCAGAATGATCTCAGATGGGGGCCATCTGTGACTACTACGAATTCTTCCTACTCTCAGTGATCAAGGTCCTCAATGCAACCTCACCTTAGGGTTTAATCAGCCTTTTTTAAAAAAAAATACTTCCCTATATACTAATGTATAAGTCTAAAATTTTAGTCAAATAATCAACCCCAAAAACTGGTTCAATTTATCCATAGATTAATGTGAGTAGATTTTATGTATCATATAAAAATGATATAACTTCTTTGAGCAAAGTAACAAAAGGCAAGATCTTAATCTACCTTGGAAGAGCCTAAAAGATGCACTAGCCTCGTCTACTCTCTCCATATCACTGTTTCTGGACTTTTAGAATGCTTGGGTGGGAAACTGGCATGGCAGCTAGAGGCAGCTGGTACTCTGAGGTGATGCTGGTACTTTCCACTCTTCATAGAATAACCCTTAACTGATTCACAGGTCATCAAGATCAGTAGTTTTGGACCCGAAATCCACCCTGACTTGTTTACAAGGTCCACCTGTACACAAGTACGTACATATGGTTAATTGATTGTAATTAAAATCTTCCATAGTACCACCTTCAGTTACTAGTGGTAAACATCATTAAACTAGCATAGGATGAAATAAAGGCATAAACAGTCTGGGATATTTATTTTTGTTATAGGATGCTCCAGCATACCATAACTTCCCTGCAGAACCCCTGGATTCTCAAGAGTGAGTCAATGAGAAAAACAGGATGTTCTGCTTCTGGTATGGTTAGGAGAGGGGGGAAAAGAGTATGTTCAAATTACGGTAGAAAAAGAGAAAGATCAGTGAGAAAGATTGGTGACAAGAAGAAAGAGAACTGGAAAATCAAAAGAAAAGAAAGAACAGTAGGCTGGGACAAGAGAATAACACTTGCAAGTTCAGCACTTCTATTTCAGTAATAAAGCACAGGGAGCTCAGGTATTGTATTGATATGCTATTGTAAGAAAAGGAAGGATTTGAGTCCTACTTCGATTATTCTAAGTAAATGCTTGTCATCTATAGTTTTTTAAAAATATATATAAGCATGACTTTTTAAATAATCCAATGGTTCTATATGCCACAAAAATAAACCATGATCACTACTTTTTTGGCCATAATTCCTGATTCCATCACTTTTCCTTCATCTACCTACATGCAGTGAGCAATTTCCAATGTACATGCTTCTTATGCTCCAGTGGAGCGCACTACGATAAAGCAAAAGGTAAGCAGCACACATTTGGCCTGATTACACAGGAAGCCGCTATTGGCAGAGAAACTGATTCTCGGTTTACAAAATCCATTCAGACACTTCCACAAAAATTCACATCAGATATCTGATCTTGCTGAACAGATAATATAAATACATTGCACCCAATAATCCAAGTGTTATCTGCGTTCCAGCTCCCAAATCATGCAATATATATACCTGGTGTAATTTTAATAACCAAGAGCCACAAAGAGCAGACAAAGCACAATAGCCATAGCTTACAAGGGAACATTGATATTCTCTCACACATGCACACTTAGATTGCATGTAGGCATCAGGTACCTTATCTAAAATGTAAGCATAACTGATTAGAGGGGGCAAATCTCTCAGTAAATGGTTTTAGAGAACCAAAGTGAACCCACACACATTCTTCTTTTTGCCGATTCCAAATAAACCCTACAGCTCTAAGACAAAAGACCCTTGTTCAAATAAATATCAGCTGCCAAGAATCAATACTTTCTTTAAACAAGGATTTATTAAAGGAAAGTGGTTTAGGCTTGACTAATCACCATTAATTTTAAAGTTTTAGTTAGATGTAGCTACCACCATCTGAGTAGTTTTCTAATGAAGATATATAGATGTTAAGATACAATCGGCGCTAGTCAACAACTTGCTCTCTTCTACTTACTACCAGAACAATTTGACTTCAGTTTCCAGGATCCATGGAGCTGTTAAGAGCTAGAAAGAAAGGGCCCAACTAAATATGAAGTTACTGTTTTGTCTCTGGAGCTCCCAATGGCTGCACAGTAATCTTTAGAACCAAGAAGAATGATCCACTAAATTAATCAGTGACTCAAGTAGTGACCAAAGGTTAAGAACCACTGGGTTACTCTATCTGGGACTAACAAATGGTTTTGAGCCAGAACTGGGAAACAAGATGTACTGGAATAAAGGCTAAAATATACATTGTGATCTAAGGGCACATTGGCACTCTCTCTGACTCTCATAGGTAAAGGAAAAGGTTTTCCCCTGACATTAAGTCTAGTCGTGTCTGATTCTGGGGGTCGGTGCTCATCTCCATTCCTAGGCTGAAGAGCCACTGTTGTCCGTACACACCTCCAAAGTCATGTGGCTGGCATGACTACATGAAACACCATTACCTTCCCACCAAAATGGTATCTACTGATCTACTCACATTTGCATGTTTTCAAACTGCTAGATTGGCAGAAGCTGGGGATAACAGAGGGAGCTCACCCCACTCCTCGGATTCAAACCGCTGACCTTGTGGTCAGTAAGTTCAGCAGCTCTGCGGTTTGATCCGCTGTGTCACCAGAGGCTTCTCGCTCTCATACACATACAAATACAGTTATAGGGATTTTTTGAGAATGTGACATACACCTCTCCCAGTCACATACATTTTTATCTTTAAGTTCTGTTCCACAAATGATTGATCAGCACTACACATGTATCAATAGCGCTATCTATCTCCTTCCCTATCTATCTATTTTATATATGTTATAAATGTGTATCTTGTCATATTCATATTATGTATATTTTTGGTTCAAAAATGAACATATTCCATATGTAGAATGCCAAGGTAAGCATACAAATTACTTTCTTTCTAGCCAGCACAGTCAGGTATGTTTTGCTAACAGTGCCTTCCCTGCTTGGCTCTGACTTGTTGCTTACAGTATGTGCCATAATCACTTCCTTTAGTCCAAAACATCTCAAGGGAACTATGATGGGCAAAGGCCTTGCTAGTGTACAAATGCCATCCTTTAACTATGTTTGACTTCTGGCACAGCTGCAGAGTCTAAAGAAATTACTTGGCAGTGCTGCCTGGAGGATTCTGGGAGTTTTGTTGTCTAAATAGAAATAATGTTGAAGATCCATAAGTGTCTCCTAGAGCAGCAATTTTAAAGCTTTCTGCCTTCTGTCTGTTCTTCATTAAAATACCTGCTGATGAAGTATTTCTGACAATTTTAAGAGTTTCCACTACAGTACACATTCAGTTAACACAGGAAAATGGGTAAGGCCTGTCAGTCCTTACCATCCTCCCAACACAAGCTGCGAGAGAAGTTCACAACATGAAGTCACCTTCAAAGGTCCTTTTCCCTCAATAATGTATCTAAGTTTGCAAGTGCACAAATTAAAAAAACCTTCAGATGATAAATTCATTCAGGAGAATCTGGGCGGGCAATTCATAATGGGTAGATCACTGGAACATTGCTAATTAAAAATACAAAGAAAGTGAAAGAATTCTAGCTCGTTCTAATGGACACAAAGATTCTAGACCATGCACAAGTCATTTTGCCCACTGTTGCTTATTTTCCTAAGACTAGAAAATAATATATACAATATGGACCCTATATCTGCAGGGGATAAGTTCCTGAACTCCTGCCAGAAATGACTAAAGATTCACCCTGGAGGAGCTAGAAAATTCCTAGAGAAGTATTCTCCTAGGAATTGGCTAGTTCATCCAGGGTTACTATATGGTAACTTCTGGAGCAAATATGGAAAATCTAGATACTGGTCCTGCAGGTACTTCACTGAAAAGCCCAAGTTGGGTATTTTAAATCCTCAATTACAGTGAAGATGTAGTGTATGCTATCCCCAGATATTTTTGGCCTACAACTCCCAGAAATCCAAGCTAGTTTACCAGCTGTTAGGATTTCTGGGAATTGAAGGCCAAAAACATCTGGGTACCCCAGGTTGAGAACCACTGTTCTACAGTGACTTTTTAATGACATTAATAAAAAACAGATCAGGGGAGCCATCCTATGTAAATACTACATCAACGTGCTCAAAATCCACAGCAAGAAGTGTGTGTTCTGCTATATATTTTTCAAGAATGCAATGCTTTGATGAATGCCAGTGCCTTGCCATTAGCAAATATTTATACATAATGTTTCTACAAGAATAATCACCCAAAAGGGACACCAATGAATATTTACCCTTTCCAGAAATAGTCCAAATGACTATATGTCAAAACTGGTTTTAAATACATGCTTCCACAAGACTCACAGAAAGATGTTGTTTGAGCTATCAGTAGCAGTATTTACCCTGTAGGCAAACTCAGGCAACACCTGAGAAAAGTGGGGAAACAGTGCTTATAAACAAGCTGTAATGATTTGAGTTTAGCATATTGAAAAAGTAGTTAGGAGAACTGGTGTAGTCTTAAAAATAAGATGGCTTCATCGCTGCAGGTTATTAAGCAGAGGGCTAAGAGTGGCAGTCTAATGTTTGCACATGATAAAAAAAAATCACATGCTTTAATCTAAGGGATACAAAAACAATACCAACTAAAAAGCTGAAGCTTAGATCAGAAGTTGCTACCGTAGGAATAAAAGAACGGTCCTTTTGGCAACAAATGTTACAGATTTATGATGATAAATGGAAGCTCTTACGTGTGCCCACGATCCAGAGTCACCTGCAGAACAATAACATGCCACTCAGGTTTGCAAAACAAAAATACAGGAACTTTACTGATTCCAAGAGATAAACAAAACAATGGTATTTACAATGGTCCCTCTGATCACTTACAAAAGTCCAGTCATAAACAGTCCTTTCTCAATCCACAAATCTGCTTCAGAGAAAGATACAGTCCTGGTTCTTCACTCTCTATTCTCAGCAGCAAATAGGCCTCAAAATAGCAAGGCCTCTTTGAGTACACTGCTCTCTAGCAGTACTCAGTCAGCACTGAAAAACTTGTCCAAACTGGTTATGTAGCAGCAGAACAGAAACAGTATCAAAATCAATCCCCAGGTCTTTGCAGGCTCAGCCAATCAGCTTCATGCACTTCATTTTCCAGATAACACACACAGCATAGTGCCTTTGCAAACCAGGACAACAAAGACTGCTAGTTGATCACTAACTTCTCGAGGTAGATAGTTCACTTATTTGATCAGTAAATTCGTTACAGAAGTTTATAAAATTGCAAGAAAGCAGAAAAAATAATCCATTTTTAATTTAGCATTACTGAACAACAGAACGTAAATTTTATTCAAAACCGTAAGCAGCACCAGCATGTGTCAGCTGACCTGCCTGGTCAACATAGTCGACAGACTAAGACAGAGGTGATGGCTGAAATGAAAAATAAGAACATTCAACAAACTTATGGGATTTAGTCCTCTGGTTTGTGGTCGTTTTATGGACTTTTCACAATCACTTCTCCAGAACTGGTTCCATTAAATTGGCTAATATAACCCATATGGGTTAACAGATAACTAATTTGATCTCCAGACTAAAATTAGACAAAGAAGCTATTTGAGCCCATACCAATAGTTCCTTATCAGATTCTGAAACAGGACTAATCCTTCAGCAACCCATCAACTGAAATCGTGGAATTAACCTCAGGGCTTGCTTACATTATTACTTCTGCAAGAATGATAAGATCTTAATGGATTTTAGCCTTGTATTTGTTTACACAACTGAGGAGTACATATGAGAAAAATTAAAATAAAAGAAAGGTGCTCCAGGCCTTTTCACTTGCCTCTAATGTCATCCATCTAGGAAAACTGCACACAAAATACTGTCAAAGAGAGTAAACAACATGGGCAGAAAGCTGGAGTAGATATCAATTCTCAACTGGGAGAAATTCAGTGCAGGCCTTTACTATTACCTCAGGGTCTAAACAACAGTTTCAATTATGACGAAATAAGCCTCAGGGGAAAGAGGTGATTCAGAATGAGAAAAACACATTTTAACATCTCAGCTGCATGCGCAAAATTTCAAGACGTTTTTACTATATAAAAACATTAATATGCTATAGTATAGTATATTAGACTGCCCATGTTATTAACTATTTTATATGAACTTTCAGGCAAAAAATAGAAGGAAGCAGAATTCATATCAAAATATTTGAACAAAACAGGATTATGTTTAAGAGGTCAAGACAAACAAGCTTACTTTATTTTGCTCTGTCAGTGCCCAAAAAATTCAACATTTGTTTTCTTTGTTCAGACTAAATGCTCCTATGAAACAAAGACTGGGATTTAAATAAAATGCCTACAACTCTAGTGGATCTTCCCCCCCTCCCCCCAAAAAACCCACCAAAAATCATGACATATTTTGTGTTCCCAGACTATTAACAATGAGCTTGGCATTGTTCCTTTCCAACCATTTCAAACACACACTGTTATTTTATAGAACACTTCCCATCCTTAACTCCAGTATGGCTTTCTCCCAGTCATCAATAGGGATATTGTTTAATCTAACAAAAGACAAATCGCTTGTGGGCAAATGCATTACAATGTTGTTGCGTTCTTCTAGATTAAAAAAAATGCAGCTCACCAAGATAAATAAATGGAAAAGGATGAGTGAGGGTGGAAAGAGAATTCCTTCAAATACAATGATGCTAACAACTGGATTCCACTGAAATAATGAATTCCTGGGACTCCTGAATTGTTAGTTTGGTAAGAATCAAATTTGCTTACAAAATGCTATGGGTCTCCAATTAAGTGGCAAGGGACTGTAAAACAGCTGGAGCATGTTTCTCTCTTGTTCTTCAAGTACGAGACAAAAAAGTTAAAGTTCTCCAGAACCAATTGGGAGACAGATGAATGGAGAAAGTACTCTGTTTTTTGTCAAAAGTTTCCTTGATTTAAACCCATTTCCCCCTGAGATAATGTCTGATGCTGCCAAGAAAAATTCCAACTTGAATAAGAGTTTGAAAGCAAACAACCCTCTATGTCTTTTGAAAACAACACAGAATCCTTGTCCCAGAAAAATACAAGAATAAGTTCAGATAGAAACCTACACACATGCACACTTGAAAATTATGTATTAGTTTGTACGTAGCGGCAGTTATTAATTAAAATAGCACTGTTTCTCAAATAAATGCTTTGACACTAGAGGAGAAGGTAGATTAGGCACAAAAATTTAAACATTTATATACAATATACAAAAATATTCATTGTTTTTTCTGAGCTGCAAAGAAAATGTTGTCTTGTTTAAATAACAAGCCTATAACTCACTAGACACATTTACATACAAAGATAAGCTACAATTTCAGAAAGAATATTAAATCCCATGTGAAGTTTGTCAAGGAAGTTAATTTTAAAGGCAGTATTTATTTATCGTGTCAGAAGCGAACTGAGGGTACAAATTGTAATGTATTTGAAAACACAAAGTCTTTTTTAAAAACAACAACTTGGCATTATACTAAATGTCCTTTGATCAGTAGCTAGCCACTTGGAGTGACTCTGGTGTTGCTATAAGAAGGTCCTCCATTGTGCTTGTGGCAGAGCCCAGACTGCATTGTAGTAAGTGGTCTGTGGTTTGCTCTTCTCCACACTTGCATATCGTGGACTCCACTTTGTAGTCAAGGCAGCAGTAGGGTTAAGCAACAAACTGCCCTGTAACTCACTGAGTTTACTATAACCTGGACTGAAGTTTAAATGTATACAAGCACTCCTGAAATTATGAACAAGATAGGTTCTAGGTTTGTTTTCAAGCTGAATTTGTTTGTAAGATGGAACAGGTACATTTTTTAACTTCAGCCACACACACACACACACACACGTTTTGGATAGCATAGGGAAGCATTAACATCCCTGTAGTTTAGTTTTTCTGTCTGTGCCCCTGTTCAGAAGATTTCACCTCCCTTTCTGTCTCTGTGATCATTGGATTTTGAAACATCTGGCTTGTTGTGGAGGCAAGATTGGTTGAGAAAACTTCGGTGGAGACATCTTTTCCCCAGTTATGAATTTCCCTTCCGAGGGGTAGATTTCTCTCACTTCCTACTGTCTCACCCCTGTTCTTAACTATGACTGCCTGTATGTGAAAAGCAGAATTTGTCATGGAAAGTTAGTCTTATGATCCTTTTAAAAGTGAGAAATACCTTACAAAGAAGAAAGAAATGTAGTCAAATTGGGCCCTACTTTCTGAACCATATCAAACCAGATACTACATTTTTCAAAGCTTTCTGAAACAATTTTTAAAGTTATCTTTTGAGCACTTTTGGATAAAATGTCTTGCTTGATTCTTCTGTTTGGTCTATCTATAGAGCTTTAGAGATGTTTCAGATCACTTGTATCTGCATCTGTCTCCAGAGGTTCCTGCTCATAATAATATGCAATCTATACCAGGTGCCTCTTGCCATCTGAATTCCTACAGATGGCTATTGTGGGGAGGGAGCACTTCATGATGGCTTGTGTCTATGGAATCCTTATCTGGGGAGATCTGAATATATCCTTCTCTGATGTCACTATGGTACTCTTTTTATCTTCCCATTCCTTTTCACTCAATTGCAAAATTCTCAAGATGTCATTTGGCACAGCTAGGAAAAGCTGCTGTTTTGGATTGCAATTTCAAGAATTCCCCAGCTACTTGTATTTCTGAGCTCTGCTTCCTTGCCAACTGTCCTGCCGCACAAGGTAACATTTCTGAAAAATCATTTCTCCACAAATGAAATTAAACAAAGCAATAACTCCTTATGTTCAAAATAGGTTGAGCATTTGGCATTAGCCCAACAGGAAAGGCAGCTTCCCTCAACGACTACATGAGAAATGTCTATGCAAAAAGGTAGTTCTTATCTTATGCTCACAACCATTTGCGCATTTGTGTGGCTTGTACATTCAGCGAGAATGGTTAAAGGAAAATGACATACAGGCATTCTATCTGTCTTGACCATGCCACTGAAATGGGCAAAGGATAAATGAAATTAATTATCGAAAAAGGAAAAGATTCTCAGCCTCCTTAGTCATATTTGTAATGCTGCTTACTAAAATCCTTGGCTCCTGTTAGGTTCATAAATTAAATTAATAGAAATGGAAATGGAAGGGACAAAAAATGGGTGAAATTAGAGAAAGAACTAAATGACTTGAAAAGGGGGTTGTTTATGGGAGAGAAAAAATATTTTTTAAAAAAGCTTTAAAAGGTAAGGGCTCGCCCCCTTCTCTCAACACTGTACATTTAGAAGAAATAGCAATATAAATTGCAAATAAACTAAATAGATCCCTTTCCATTAGAAACCTTAGAAGACAAAGACAAAACATTTGAAACTTAATTAAGACTCTGAAAGAAACGGTGTAAATAAGGCAGGAGGCCTCTTAGAACCCGCAGGAGAAATAAAAAATTAGATAAGATAAAGGACAATGGCGGATTAAAAAACTGGATAGCATGATTAGGCTTGTCTCAAAGAATACAAGAAATGAAAAAGAAACAATCAATAAATGCCCCATTAGATAGAATCATTAGCTAGAAAATAGAACGTGAAAAAGGAATTATTGGGGAAATATTTAAGGAATTAGCAGCCTTATCCTTCAAGATAAACTATACCTTAGTAGAAGCTTGGAAACAAAATACAAACTTTACTGAGAATTTAGTCAGGTCCTGGACTGACAAAATCCAGAAAATTAAACACTTAAGGATCAAAGAAACACAACGGAAAATCATTTCAAATGGTATAGAACCCCTTTACAGTTGGCACACATTATAGAAAGCATCTCTATTAAATGCTGGCATAAGTGCGGGAAGATTGGTACATTTTCTCATATGTGGTGGGATTGCATTGAAATCCAAAAATATCACAACACAGTCAGGGAAGTAATAGAGGGAATAATAGGGCAAAAATTATATTGGAACAAAGCCCGATTTCTGTCCCTCACTATAGAGGTAAAGGAGGGGAATAATGAATGGACAGAAATACTAAAATGTATGATATCTGCCATACATGCCACAATTGCCAGAAGTTGGAAAGATAAAACAAGGAAACCTGGTGGAATATTTAATTAACAACTTTATCAATCAAAGAAAAAATACATATTTGAATAGTAATTCCAAACAAGATTGGAATAGGAAACGGTATTGTTTAATCGACAAGACAGAAGGAAATGATAGGTACAGAATTTTGAACCAGGCCATCCAAACAATTAAATCAATGTATTAAAATAAGCTGACCCAGATGGGGGATGGGACGAGGGGAGAGGGGGTGGGAGTGGGGATTTAAGGGGAAACTAACTGATCTATATTGAAGTACAAACTAAACATGTAACTTAGTTACAAAAATTATAAATAGTCATCTATATTGATTTATAGAATGTCAATGTTTGTACTGTAATTCATTATTTATTCAGAAATAACACTTTTTTTTAAGATTCACCTAAACCCAGGACTGAGGAAAATAATATTGAAAGGTTCCTCTGAAACCTATCAAATTCATTCTTAATCAAAATGGACTATCAAAAACAATGTGAACACAGATTTAAACACATGAAATTCATTTTTGGAGGATGCAGAAGTTTGAGATTGGGTTGGCTAATAACAGATATGGAATCAAGGTGCAAATAAAGGCAAAAGGACAAACATACACCATGAAGGGAAAATTGGCATGACATGCAAGAAGTATAATTCAGACTGTTTCTCCCACATTTCATAACTTTTGGAATACTTTCTCTTTTCATATGTGTGCTATGCAAATTAAAGGGTAACACTTCATGGAGTCAATTCTAGTCCACAGAAATGTATGCCACAGTAAATCTGCTTACCTTTTATACATGGAAACACTCTGTTGTTTGTACTGTTTTGTAGCAAATTAGCATGGCTACTCCTTTTGAAGTTGTCAGACATTAACCTTTATTTCAGTGAAGTCCATGTGCCCACAACAAGGTATGATTACCTGCTGAAAACATCTTCTACAAATCTCACTTTATTGTTTAATTGGTGCATATAACTACATGTATGGTAAGATACACAAAATGTTGTGAAGTATGGATCTCATACATTGTAAAATAGAGCTTTTGCAGTGTTTCCAAATATAAAGTACCAAGAAAAATCAGTAGCAACACACCATCATGAAAAGTTCAATTCTTTTAGCTTACAGCAAGAAGTTTTGAAAATAGTAGCTACAGAACTAAATAGTAACAATAATTTTGAGGTTACCTTCTCGCTCTTCCATGTGTGCACCTGTAATTATAGTTTATGATTATAGTAAACAGGAAAGCATGAGCATACTTTCTGGAGCAATGGCCTACTTCTTTCCCCATCATAGGAAAATCACTATAATGTTATTGGCTTACCTATTTATTTATTTATTTATTATTTGTGGAGACTTCTCTTAATTTTCTCTCTGGCTCTATGTTTATCACTGATGACTGAGCTTAGCGAAATATACTATTTAATTGATGAGTCTCCACAATAATTGTAATTGGTTTTAAATGTTCGTAATGCTTAATATTTATTTAACATTTGTTTGTGTTTGTGTGTCTCATGTGATTGTAAAGGCACTGAGTGTTTGCCTATGTATGTAAATGCTGTAATCGGCTGTGAGTCCCATAGGGGAGAAGGGCGGAATATAAATAAAATGTATTATTATTATTATTATTATTATTATTATTATTATTATTATTATTATTTATTATCTTTTCTATTATACTTACTCCTTGTTAAAATCATAGAACTGGAGATATAAAGGTGAGGAAATCTCTTGCGGGTAACAAAAAGTACTGGCTGAATATCCCTTATCTGGAATGCTTGGAAACAAAAGTGTTTTTGGTTCTGGATCTTTTAGAATTTTGGAATTCTTATATTCACATATACATACATAATGAGCTATCTTGGAGATAGGATCATGTCTAAACATGAAATTCATTGCTGTTTCACATATACTGTACCTTAAACACATTGCCTGAATGTTATTTTATGCAATATCTTTAATCATTCTGTGCATGAAACAAAATTTGCGTACACTGAACCATCAAAATGCAAAGTTGTCACTATCTCAGCCACCCAATTTCAAATCTAGGAGTATTTTGGAATTCTGGATAAGAAACAGTCAGCATTTAATAGCATTCTGATGCATAAAATAATATTTTTTTCTCCCATAAAGGAGAATAACACACTTTAAACACAAACGTATTCATGAAATGAACAAGGATTTTGATCAAGTCCTGGACTACACAGGAGAGAAAGAACCTGCACTCTGGTGGAACTCACACTCCAAAATTTCTACAAGAGGCAGAATAAGAAGCAGTTGGAATATACTCTTTTTTCCTTTCCACCAAAGGCTTCCCCACAGATTAAACTGTTTCACAGAACACAGGAGAGAAGGGAAAGACAGCTAAGAAATACATTCTAAAATCCGATAACAAAAAGAAATCTGCAAATCCTCTTAGTGTTGATGTCCATTTATTAGTAGAAGTTTTAAGCAAGACAGTACATATGACTACTCTGACTCCTGATTATGGACATACCATAGGAGTAAACACCTCTTTGTCCTACAGCTGTTGTTGGATGGCAACTCTCAGTAGGCCTAGCCTGGAAAGCCAGTGGTGATGAATACTGAAAGCTGAAACTCAGAAACATCTGGAAGGCTACCTATTTCCCAACTATGTCTACAATACTGCATCCAGTAGCAAAAGCATTTACTAGACAAGGGTTGTAATCTTACTGAATGACCATGGAGTTGAAAGATGCAGCACTATGGATTGCAGCTGCCTACCATTGTGCATGCTGCAACCTTCATTCAGAAGACTTTACTTTTGCTTGCACAACCAAATCTGAGATGCCTTAATGCAGAAACTGTGACATTGTCACACCACTTATATTACAGTTCATTGAGCAAGCTTTCAAACAAAGCAGAATCCTGGCCTATGTAATGCTAAGTGAAGGAACTGGTCGGCATGGTCCATGGTCATACCACAACATGGTCAAAAGTATTTTTACTTCCAAATAAATATACTGTGAATCAGAATGAAAGCAAATAACATTCCTCAACTTTCCAATATTAAACCTGCAATTCATTGAACATACCCAAGTGAATTCAGTACAACTTACTTCTGAGTAAGTATATCTAGAACTAACTTGGGGGACAATGATTTTACATTCAACCCAGCTTTGCTGTGGTGAATCTTAATAATAAGCTTAATTTAATTATAAAATGTAACTTCTTCAGTAAAGTTTGTTTCTTACATTCAGTTCAAAATGTGCTACAAGATAAGACAGATAGATAGATCAGCATTTCATTTATTAAGAATTATTTATGGTACATGGATTTCATTTTCAATAAATTTACGCCGTGGAGAAGTGTCATTTTTCCCTCTGTTGTTTCATTAGTTTTCTGCTTCTAGTGCTTTCACTCTTGAGTCTAGATGGGACAAAAATCAATCGGTGAAAACCTAAAACAAAAAAGCCTCTCCAAAGTGTCATTTATTGGATGCTGGGTGAGATTAATTTTACTAGGTTGTTTTTAAAACAATTCTGCACTTGAATCCTAGAAACCAACATCTGCCTTTATATTTTCAATGAATATTTAAAAGGCAACACCAGGCTGCAAACATGCAAAAAGGATCAGAAAACTATGAGCAGTTGTACACAAAACTTTATTTGGGAAGCAACATTAACATTCCTGATCTGGTGTCCTTAAAATGTACTGAACTATAATTCCAACTGTCCCCAGTCACCATGAGACATTGCGGAGTGCACATGCCTGCAGACAGATTTGGATCCAGAAAGCTTCTTGAGCACGTAAGTCATTTCACTTTGTGGAAAATGCATCCCTGCTTCCTGTCAATAACCTGCTCCAGATGTGGCCCAATACAGTATCTTCTGCCATTGGAGAAGGCCCTCCAACATTCAGGAATTGATTTCCAAAGGACTACAGTGAGAAAGAAGTGGAGAACTACTTCCACCACTACAGCAGCAGTCCTATTCTCTCCATCTAAGTTGCTGTCTCCACATGCAAAAATGTTCACCTCCCATTTATTCCCAGGATAGAGAAGGGAACAAGCCATCCCCAAAGCAGGATGCATTTTCTGAATCAGGAGGAAAGATAAAACTGGCTTGTCAAGTGTTTTGGACTGTAGTTCTAAGAGGCCCAGCTCTCATAACCACTAGTAGGGACCTGCAGGAGATGTAATTCAAAACACCAGGGGGGATTAAAAACTTCTATGCTCACGATCAACATATATTGAGTCACGAATATGACTTGATACCTACAGAAAAATGTTTTATTTTCCTGAACATAAATCATAGACATTGACTTAAACCCAAAGACACATTAACTTAAACGCATAGAAGATAAGTTTCTCACTTCTTCCTCTGTCGAGATACCACTTGCTTCTCCTAAAAATTGTTCTGAGATTTAAGGAACTGTCCTGAGCCAGGAAATGGGGTCAAAAATAAATCTTGAATGATAAGGAATTCTCAATTCTGCCTCTGGACCAGCTCATGAACCTACTACTACTAACAGCCTCTTCAAGAACTACCTAACCACCATTACCTTCTTGATATTTGATTTGGTTAGCTAACTGTCATCCATTTTTCAGGAATCTTTTTTTTTCAGCTGTTATACAAAAAGTAGAAGATAGTGGGGATGAGATGGTCAGACTAAACACTGTGTGTTGTTGTTCTTTTTACACACTGGAACATTTTTAAAATGGCATCTGCCACCCATAGTAGCAACTTGCAAATTCAGGAGTCCTGGCCCAGGGAGGGCACATTTGAGTACAGCCATTGACTGGTTGAGGCATTCTCCAGTTCATTTCAACCTCTGATCTATTTAGCAAGGGAGTGTTTCTAAGAGTTCCAGCTCCAGTTAACGTGAATCATGCGCCAGTGATGATGCAGCAGGACTCCAAGCTCTTGTATGCAGAACCTGCATTTGCTGGAGGCAAATCCTCTTTTGTTAAGCATAACCAATGCATCAGCTTGATGTGGAACAGATGTGAGAAGCTAAGCTGTCAGAACTGCAAAGTTTGTGTGCAATAAAAAAGCGGAAACAAATACTTTCTCTTTTAATTTTTTCCTCTTTAAAATCCAGAGTATTTCAAATTATATATGCCAAATAGAGATTGGTCTGTGAAACATACACAAGTACTCAGGGGAGAAACTTTTCTCTCATGAGATCCCTGACAGAATGCTGTATGCCAGACCTCAGCATGGAGTACACTTTTATAGCTAACTCCTAAGACTCTCAATAAAAGAAAGAGGCTCTTAGCTGAAATAATTCCAGAAGCTTAACTACCATGGGCCAAACTGACATTGCAGCAAAAACACGGAAGCCCACAGATACTGTTGTGTTTACACCAGAGCCCAAACTGGACCACCGCCTCAAGCTGGCATGTCTATAATATACAAATCTAACACAGAAGCAATGGAAGCTGCCAGGTCTCTTGGGGCTATGGTTCTTTGCCCTGGCATCTCCTGGAATTCTTGTTTTGGGAGAATGGAAGGCATTCATGAATCTTGAATTAGCACCTGCCATATTTCCTGTGAATCAGCTCCAGAGGAATCTAATGAGTTTGCCATCGTACAGTAGATCTGTCTTACACCTCTGTTAATAAGTTGCACAGTTCCACCAAGCAAAAAAACAAAGCCCTTTTGTTGGCAGGTATTTCCAACCAGCAGGCTTCAATTTGGATGAAGCGTTGTTGCTTTGTTGTTGAGATTTTAAGGAAAAGGAGACCACACAGGCTTTTCTTCTTCTTTTTTGACATGCTGCAAATAGATGGTTCTGGCTGGTTACGAACAAAGATGGACTTCATGATTAGTCTTTATTCTGTAAAATGGTGAAGAAAGAGACTTCCTGAGAGAAGCAAAAGTTAAAAACCACTTGAAATAAATCGGTGGGTACACCACACCCTTGGTATTTCTTGGGATTTGGTCCAAGGGTCTTATGAGTGCCCAAATCCATGGATACTGAAGTCATTACATACAATAGTGAACTAAAAGTCAAGATTTGTTTTTTTGGGGAAAAAAATTCAAGCCATGGATGGTAGAATCTGTGGTTACAGAAAGCCAAATGTATGCAAATTCATTTTTACTTGTCCAAAATCTTGGGGTTCGCCCAGCATGCCAAGCTCCAATCGATTCCAATGAAAAAACACAGTGTGGACAGCAGACTCAGTGGTCGCTTCATTTTTAGGTTGGCCAAAGAAGGAAACCAAAGGAATTTTCTTTTTTTAGTATTTTTATTAAATAATTTTCAAAAAGATATAAAATGTACATAAATTGGGGTTTTAAAGCAAGGGTAATAAAGAGAGGAGAAAGAAGTACTGGAAAGGGGAGTTGAAAAACAATAGGGAGGGGATAAAAGGAAGGGGATATTGGTAGGCTTCCAATCCTCTTTGTCATGCTATTTAAAAGTCTGTTTTTATTCTACTTCTTGCTTTCTAGCTCCTCTTCTTTCTAGATCCCTGCGGGTTTTGTTTCTTTTCAGTATATAATCATAACATTATCTTCATTTTTTCTTGTTTCATGTAATTGATCAATAAAGACAAGTCCATGCCTTTATTGAAATTTCCTTGCCAATAATGCTAATTGATGTTTTAGTTCATTCATGTTCATAACTTCCACCATTTTTATTAACCATTCATTTATTGTATGGGTTTCATTTGCTCTCCAGAATCGCAGATAAAATTTACTAACTTGACAGACAATAGGAAAAGAGGAGGTTTTGGACTCCCGGACCTAAAACTATACTATGAAGCTAGCATCCTAGATGGATGAAAGGACTGGACAACCCTTAAAAAAAAACTCCTGACATTGGAGGGATTTGATTTAAGACAAGGTTGGCATGCCTACCTATGGCATGACAAAAGGAAGAATGAAAAAAAATGGTAATCATTTAATACAATCAGCACTAATCAAAACATGGGAAAGGTATAAAGAAAGACTCTATCCAAAAAACCCTTTATGGATATCTCCGTTTGAGGAATGCCACAAAAGAGAAACAGAAGGGGAAAAATGGCTGATCTACAAAGAAATTTTGAAAAGACAGAATGGAAATTTTGTGATGAAAACACAAGAAGAGATAAATGTGCTACATAAGAATATATCCCGGTTTCAATATATTCAAATAAAAGAACATTGTAATAAAGATAAAATGAGAGGATTTATAGTTAAAGAAGTATTTTGGGATAAAATAATGAAGACACAAAATAAAGTTATTACAAAGATTTATAAGAAATTGCTGGAATGGTCAACAGAAGAAGAATCAGTGAACGAATGTATGGTAAAATAGGCAGCAAATGTGGGTCACTCTATTAAAATGGAAGATTGGGAGACGATGTGGAACACCAAGATTAAATTTACATATTCCTATGACATAAAGGAAAATTGGTATAAAATGATCTACCAATGGTATATCCCCCCAGACAGACTGGCAAAATCTTATAAAAACCAAAGGGAATTTTCTGACATGCCTGACATTTGCAGACATGGACAATTTATAGACATTGGTAAAACAACAGACATTGCTGTGATTGGTAAATATTACCATCTGTATTTTCATTGGTTTAAAATATAGTCATTGTTGTCATGTTTACAGTTTGTAATTGGTGTATGGTATGGTGGGACATTTTATCCACACCAATCCCTATCTGTCAAAGGAGGCTCCTTGGAATGGAAAGTAAGCACTCAGGGGGCGATAATGGTCGCTGATTGCTATCAGGGCTAGGAAGGGGTTATTTCCTTGATGAGATAATAAATAGCAGCCCCAGGATGTTGGGCTTGGGATTTCCTTTGGGTGAATTGACTGTGTACCTGTGGGATCGGTATGCTTCCTGAGTGACACATTCCGATCTCAGTTCTAAGGCTAAAGTGGAAATTCGGGTATCTTGAGGTGGTGGAAAAGGGAAGTTGGTAGTGCCACTGAGAGGGAGTATTTTCCTGCTTCTGAAGCCGAGGAGGGTAACTAGAGGTCATTTACCTAAACATCCACTTTTTGGAGTCCCAGTGTTAGATAACAAACGTATATTATTTCTGTTCACATTTTCAAATTTCATAGAAATTACCACATATAATTATTTCTATTCCTCACATCAGGCGTACCAATCTTTCCTTCCAACCCTATCCCACCATTCAAAAAGATGCAAAATTAGGAGTACCCAAGGTAGCCTCACTGGTATACACTCAAGGTATGGGGAAGCAGGGAATACATGTATACAAAGGCCACATTATAAAACAAATGTACTGTTGTTGCTAAACTTTTGGATATGCTAGGTTTGACAGCCAGACTGAAAATCCACAAATCTAGGACTCCAGGCTGCCAAGGTGTGGACATAAACATATTAGATTTAAAACACCTGCAATGCTCCTTAAATAAAGTACCCATGCTCATATCTATGGGGCAGAGCAGACAAAATATAAGGAATAGGGCCCCGATACTTTTAATGGTTCCTGCATGAAAAGCACCATCAGATTAAATTCTCTCTTTAGCACTTACTTCACCTGGCAAACCTACTGTGAACTGGACAGACACATAAAAAAAAACCTCAGAAAATTGTGAAAGCATGGATACTTTCCAAAAACAGAAATTTGAGGAAAATGTAAAAAATAATTTAGTACCTCTTACTCCAGGAACACAAAAAGATTTGTTGGGCATAAAAATTGTCTACTGGAATCTATTCAGGGACACATATGTTGGCAGGAATTAGAATTGGACAATGCTGTAGCATCTGTAAATTACCACACTGAGGCATCAGCAAAGTGACCAAAGCACATTGGGACTTTTGTGCACTGCGAGATGGACTAATGAATGCCAACATACATCAGGAGGCTCTTGCGGGGGTCCTATTGCTGTTCTTCACAAATACCTAGCAGGGTTTCTTAGAATTTCTGCTACAAAGCTAAATAAACATGAAGTGACATGAATATACATCAAAGTACAAAATTCCAGCCATCATGTTGGGTGAATTAAAAGAGTTTTGACAATTTAGAGAAATTAAATTTACTTTTTATAATTTCTATATTTTTGTTTCAAATCAAGCTGAAAGATTATACATTGTAACCAATCTCTTTGATTTTGCCACTTTATTAAGAGCATGACAATAATTAGTAAAAAAATAAATAAAACAGATGGCAAAACCATCCATCACACACAAACAAAAATTTTTGTCTCCCATGTTTCTCCACAGTACCATACAAACATAGAATATTAATTCCCATATAAAAAACTGAGAAATGGAAATCCAGACCAGGAATAACAGTGTTCAGATACTACACACCAACTTGCCTAAAAGATTTTCTGTTACACAGTTTTTACAAAAACCTTTGGAGGCATAAATGTGTGAATAAATTATCTTTTTTTAAAAAAATCCATAATTTATTTTTTAAAAAGTTTCCAGCAAAAGAGCCTCAGAAAATGGGAAGCATTATAACATCTTGACTCAAACAATGTATTCCTTATTATGAACTGAAATACTCTATAATCCAATTTTGTATTGTTATCCAATTTCAGAAATTTCCTTCCAGAAGCCTTCAGAAAAAAAGGACCCCCTCCCACTCAATATTTCTCAATTTTTCCCTTAGGAGCAGGAGAAATATCTTGCCTTGGTCACAATTGCTTTCACTGCTAAAATGTAATAGAGTAGATTGGGGAGGAGTTTTGCTGGAAGGAGAAATCCCATCTGTACAATTTTCCTAATTGCAACTGCTTTACCATCTCCCATATGGATATGAGTCAGTGAAGTAGAAGTAACTAACAAGATAAAGCCGCAGCCTATTATGCAATTCCATTTCAATCCTAAGGGATGCCCTTTTAAAGAGTTACATGTGTGTACTTAATCAGGTATATAAATACATTCATACTCAACAATGAATGTAACAATGCACTATGAAAGCACATAAGTACATTATAACCACTGAAAACTATGCAAGGTCTAGCCAGATGCAGATGTATAGAGCAGTGTCCTTCAAAGCATACTAGAAACTCTTATTGTGTCCACAGTCTGATGTCTCTGTAAAGAGCAGGGAAGGCTCTTTGCAAGGAAGTCTGTCTATGGCTCTTGTTTAGAGGCATGCACCAGATCCTATCTGATCATGGAAACTAAGCAGGGACAGGCCTGGTTAGTAATTGGATGGGAGTCTTCCAACGAAAACTAGAAGCTGCAGACTTTGTTGCAGAAAAAGGAACTGGTAAACCCACCTCGGAGTATTTCTTGCCTTTGATGAAAGATTGGAGAGTAGCTGTGACGAAATGAAAAATCAAAATGTGAAGTCCATGTTTGGTCAGCCCACACAATGCCTTGCCAGAGAAAGAAAATGTATGCGCCACACAGGTGAACAATAAAGAACAAGTAGTTTATTCTTCTTAAATCCAGAACAACTTATGTACAATGTGATCAATTGCACCAACTCACATAATGTCCTTTCATGAGAGATCTAAAACAGCCTTTCCTTTGTCCATGTGAATAAATTCCTTCAGCAGTTCATGAAGTGAGAGGACACTTCAAAATCTGTCTCTTTCTCTCTGCTTCTTTCTTCAAACTCTGTCTCTCTCTATACCTACATAGCCCAAGCCTGAACAAAAATGCAACAGTATCAAAAACTTCCAGGCTTAGCCAGCTTTCTAGACATGACCCAATCAATGAGCTTCACTCATCTTATTTTACAGTTGACACACACACATTAGCTGATTTCTTACATGCCATAATACAGGCTATGAAGGCAAGATGAAAATTGCATAGCTATCAATGAGTTCCTGGCTTCTTGATGGAAGAAATTAGTTTCAGAGCGTCATGAAATTCTATTCATTAAGAGAGCAAAGTGGACTGGAAACAGATAACAGATGACAGCCCTAGAGTTGAGTTTTATAACAGAAAAGATGGGAATGCTAATTCTGGATTTTCCTATTCCCAAGATATGTCAGGGGGAAGCAATTAATATTTTCTTCTGGTAATATTGAAACATGGAAAGTTGCATGACTTCCTGAAGAAAGCTATGGAGCTTCTCAAAAACAATGTAGTATTTCCAGAAAGCTGAGTACAGCTTTCCCATGAAAGCTACAGAATTTTCTAAAATGAGGGAGGGAAGAGATTGTTGGGCAATATTAAATGTTGTATTGCTTTAAATGCTTTAAACGTATTGCACAACTTTCAATGTGCAATTTTAAAAGCTTTTTGTTCCTAAAAGACAAGGAGGGAAATCTTCAAATCAGACCCGCCTGCAGAAGAGTTGTTGATTTAGCTACAGAAGGGATGTCTAATTTTCCTTATGTAAGTACACTAAAGAAACAAAGCCATTCCAGATAAAAAGATTTCAATATAATATCGCTGATGAGCCTCTCTAAACCCTTAGCTGGATATTAGCCTGAGACGGCCCTGACTGTGGCTCATTTTCCTGATCCTGGCAGATACCAGTGAGTTCTGTATCAGATGAAGGGCTTATCAAAACACCAAGAACCAACAGGCACTGGGTTTGTTTAAGACTGTAGCTAGTTATCCATAAAAATAAAAACACTGGATTGTTTTTATCAGATGCAGAGAGAGACTTGGGGGCAGGATAGCAAAGATGTCTGCATCAGTGAGTGAGATCAAGGAGGCAGCTGGCATACAAAACTCAAAGAGCAAAGGAACAAGGAATATGATAAAAGGGGTTTGGAATTATGAGGAAAAGATGTAATGCCCCTATTAAAGTTTAACTTTAAAATCTATCTTCATCTGATATATCAGTTTTCCAACGTGAATTACAACACCTGAAGGAAGTGGTTGTCTTTAAAACCTGACCCCTCCATTGTAATTTGTGTCTATACAGTGGTGACCCTATGTGTAGACTTTTATACATCAATTATACCAATATTGGGGAGCCCCTGATGGAGTAGCGAGTTAAAGCGCTGAGCTGCTGAACTTGCGGACCAAAAGGTCGCAGGCTCGAATTTGGGGAGCGGAGTGAGCACCTGCTGTTAGCCCCAGTTTCCGCCAACCTAGCAGTTCGAAAACATGCAAATGTGAGTACAGCTCCGGTGGGAAGGTAACAGTGCTCCATGCAGTCATGGTGGCCACATGACCTTGGAGATATCTACGGACAACGCTGGCTCTTCGGCTTAGAAATGGAAGTGAGCACCAACCCCCAGAGTCGGACACGACTGGACTTAATTGTCAGGGGAAAACCTTTACCTTTATTTATACAAATTTTATTTTGGGTAGTTTTGTCTTGATCTTATTGTGGTGCTTGTTGAAACCTCTTGCCCTAATTCCAGATGTCAGTAACAAATACAGCAGAACCACTTATGTGAGTTTTGACTTCTTAAATTCCAATTGATTCTATCAGTCTACTCTAATTGGCATAACAACTGGAATTAGCCCAGCACGTTGGTTTCAAACTGCTGCTTTAAACGTTTTTTTAAAATTGTAACACCGCCTGTTACTATTGTTATGTGATTGTTTTACTTTATTTCAAAAATTTATAATCTCCTTACAATAGAAGGTGACAGGAAAGTCAATTTAAAAGAGCTGCACAATCCATTTTATAGATGGACTGCAGAAACAGTCTCTGAAACATGCACTGGCCAACCAGCACTGCACACAACCACTTCCTAATGCAAACTCACAGGAACATTTTTAGTGACCCTTTTCTTGGAAATAAAAGAGATTATGTATGATGGGCACGGATGACTGCTCTTCTAGAGACACCTTATTGTTCAAACAGTGTTACATTTAAACATACCGTATCTTAATAGTGCATGGTAGCATTCAGTATCTGTGTATTTCTATAGGCTGTCAAACTGCTTGACATACTTCGAAAGCCCCTAATTAGTTTAATGGTCTATACTTTCAAATTACCAACTGGCATTTAGAGATCGAGGAAGAGGGGGGAAGACTGCTTTTGTGAATTTTTTAAAAAGCAAGCTTAGTAATTACTGCTTCGTGTCAGCACAGATTTCATTCAGTTCAATTTTGTTCTAATACACATATGGGGAAAAATCACGGTTTCCTAAAGAGCTATTTCTGGAAGCTGCATTGAAATCTGCAGGAAAGAAAAACTGAAAGGTCCTGTTTAAAGAAAGCGACATGCACTTATTTTCTAGGAAGATAATGAAGTATAATACTATTACTATCATAACACCAGTACATTCTGTATGAGACTTTCACCAAGGGTAAATTCATGTTAATTCAATCAAATACACAAGACCAAAACTCCATCTTTCTCCTCCTCTTTGCTGCTGGTTCTTCCATCTGGCCTAGCTAAGCTTTCACTGATCATGCCAAGTAGAGCACACAGCACCTTATCAGGTGGAAAAAACAGCAGGAACAAAGATGAGGCGGGGGAAGGTGATTCACCCAAAGGACCGAATTGCCACCTATTTCCTAATCTTTGCCAAGACTACTTCATCCACCCTTTGACATGGTTGGTGAAAGCCTGGCTAGGCCAGGTAGAAGGCCAACCTGCCCCCTTTCTATTCACCCACCACAGCCCTGGTTCATTGACTATGCCAAGTGATACCATATCACTTGATAGTGGAACCAGTAATAGCAACTCCTGGATGAATGTTAACTGACAATGTTGGGAGTTTTTGAGACATTCAAAAAGCATCCAGACAAGTGGAAGGGCAAATCATTAAGCCTGCCTGCCACACCTAAAGCAGATAGGTATAAAAACATGACTTCAGCATCTAATCCAAGAAAAGAGAGATATGCATGACACTCAAATACTCAGGCTCATAGAATTTCCTTCATGCCGTCCGACAATGTGGAGCTATGGTGCATTGGTAGAACAACCATCCTTTCTTCAACAGCTTGAAACAACATACACCGTGAGAACTAGTTGCCCCCACAGCTCCCAGAGCTGAAAATGATTTCCTCTACCTTTGGAATTAAGGCTCATGTGCATATATGCGAAAATATAACAGAACTGTATATGAGAAGTTCTAATAATATGTAACCTAGCACATTTGAGGAAAAGGACTGTAAAGCACAAAAGTTCATGCTAAAATTAATTTGTTCTAAAGGTGCTGTACATTCCAAATGTGGTGAGCCCAAGCAAGCTCTCCCTCTGTCTCCTCAGTCCCTGGACTGCTGGAGCAGTATAATTCTGCAGAAGTGATCTTAGGTTCCCAGAGACCTTTCTTTTAGAAATATGCACTGGATATTCATGGCACAAGTCCAACTGAAAGGTTGTTGCTAGCCCTGTGGACTTGTTCTGTCGATGTGTACTCTCAACATGAGAAGTGGAAAGCGGGAATGAATGCACACACCCAACAACCACTATCCCTGCCAACGTCTCTCACAGAGGAGCTTCAAAAACATATTTTTTGTGTGTGTCAGGAGCAACTTGAGCAACTGCAACTAGTATGAGAGAATTGGCTGTCTGCAAGGACGTTGCCCAGGGGATACCCGAATGTTTAATTTTTTTACCATCTTGTGGGAGGCTTCTCTCATGTCCCCACATGGGAAGCTGGAGCTGACAGACGGGAGCTCACCCCATTCCCTGGACTCAAACCACCGAGCTTTCTATCAGCAGTCCTGCCGGCACAAGGGTTTAACCCATTCACCACCGGGGGCTCCAAAAACATAATGAAACCTATGCTTCATAGAATAACCCTCTAAACACAGAAACGATGGGGGAGGTAGGGCAGAACTAGTGCATCTATCTTTGCTCTCTCCTTTAATGTGTAGAGACTATGTGGTTCTTCAAAAGATGAATAAGGGTTTCCAATTTTCACAATGTCATTTTCCAAATGCACTTGGATTTTAACAGCTGTAATTTGAATTAAAAATTGAGTAGTGAGATGTGAACATGAACCACAGAGTTAATGTTCCAATTACTGTTAATGTTCCCAAAACTCCACAAACCACAAAATATTGAAACATTTTAAGACTCAAAGAAGAATTTGTTTAGAAGCTATGAAATCCAGCACCACCAAATCAATTTAAGGGCATTAAACAAGGGAAAGGATTCTTACCACCTCCTATAACCCCTCTGTCTCTTGGTTCCTTGAGCAGAATTCTAAACTGATTTTCATAAGTTTAGATGAATGTGTTGGATTCTGATTGATAACACTTTTTAACTTAGAGCTTTCTGCAAATCATACCACATGGTTTAACCGAAATAGTTATAAACAGCTAGGCAAAAGTATGATTCTGAAGAAAATAAACCCCAAAAGAAAACTAGCATTATTTTATATAGCTCAAGTATTTTCATTCCGACTCTCTGATTTGTTGCTACCATTTAAATGAGATTTTATTCTACAATTAGTTTTCTTTCTCTCTTCTCACTCCAACCAAGAATACCATAAAATGTAACAGTAAAACAGAGGACAATCAAGGAACAACTAAAAAAACATTAAAATGGGAGGAAGGAGTAGAGGCAAACTATCGTAGTGTATAAACTGGAACCAGAACCCCAACAGTTCAATAAATGTGCATGTGATAGAGAAATATTTGTATTTTCATTTAATCAACTGAATGTAGTATTTTTCTTACCAGGTACACCAAAAGTTTCAATGGCCCCATCTATACTGATTCGTGTTTTGGGCCCGATCCAGTGTGCCGATTGTTGGATCGTCCCCAAAAGGAGTCCACATAGGGAGTCCTTAAGCCACTGTAGAAGCCTGCGTAGCTACCCTAAATGCCCCCCACCCCATATATCATGGCACCCCTTTCCCTGTCGCTCATCCTGATGTCAGTCATGGCGATGGGCACCAAGGAAAGGGGAGAGGAGGAAATCACTGCAACTGATATCGGGGCAAGAAACGAGGAGTGCTGGGTGCTGTGCCACAGCCAGAGACCACAACACAGGGGGACAAGGGCCAGAGGAGCATGGGATGATAGTCAGAACAGTTGCATCTGATTCCAGTTGGGAACCAACCCAACTGTCTTCACTGTTCATAGGTCTGGGGAAAGCCCGAATTCTGGGACAGAATGTGAACTTTCCCCTGAATTTTGGGTAATGTGGGGGACGCTATGTTAAGGCAGCCTTGCCCTGTGTTACCATGGATCAGCCCCATGTGGTGTGTACCTACCACAGGGCTGATCCAATTCCACACCAACCTAAATGATCAGTGTATATCTCAATTTCCCATTCAGAAGCCATATCAAGTGGAAGGCTTGAAGTTGTGAACTATTAAATATTAATGAACTGTGCCACTGCATACCAAATAGTTCTATTGCCAGATATCACCATAACACAATCTAATGTGATACTGGATCCAGCACTGCTATGACTTAAACACCTGAAAGACAGAAGACTAAGTATAATTTATTCTATATTTTTGATTAAAAAAGAACAGGCAAGTAATCATGCTTCTACTGACATTAAAAATGACAATATTTTTGGAATTTCTCAATTTGCAAAGCCATCAGGAGTCAAATTTGGAAAAGATGTAATGCCACAATTGCAGCTGTTGATGAATAGTTTGTTTCAGTAACTTAAACTCTGATTCCTAATTCTCCCATAATTGGAAACATGCCTATTCTATTATATCAATATTCCACATTTTGTTGCCTATTTAGACGAAAGGTTTCACCCTCTCTGCATAAATCTCTATGGACTAATGATAGTGGGCATTAAAAGCACAGCAGTTGTTGGTTCAATGGTAGTAGAATATAGGATCAAATCAACTGTTCAACCAGAACATTTCTGGGGCCCCTTAACACCACACAATTACAGTACTACTATTAAACTTTGCCATGATTCCATTCTATGGAATCATGGGATTTGTAGTTTTGCCAGATGCACTAGAGCTCTCTGGCGGAAAATTCTAAATGCCTCTTCTGTAGAATCACAGAGTTTTAAGGTCAATCCTAAGATTCCATAAGGTCAATCCATGGCAACTGAAATGGATCAAAGCCTAAAATTCTGTAGTATAAATGGGCCCATGGATTGGGAAATTCAGGGTCTTCTTTCGCGGTCTCTCAAAATGTTGCTAAATATTGTTTACATCCCATTTATTTTTAAAAAAATTATAAAACAGTAGTACTTAGAATCCAACAGCTGATCACACCTGACTCATTCAATCTGAGTCAAAGTGGGGAAGTTCAAGATATTACTAGCCCATAGCCTATAGAAATAGATATGCCTTGGAGATATTATCTGCACCGGTTCTGCTTCTGTATCATGAGCATTGCTCTAGTTATGTAATCAGAGCACGGGTGGTCTGCAAAAACTCTGGAACCCACCTTCCACTGATAACCGACAGAAGCTGCCTCTGTTATCTTTCTTTAAAATCTGCACAAAGAGCATGACAAAACCTTTCACCTATCCATCTCACCTTGATTTGCAAGGTATATTTTAAAAAGAAAAGAGAAATGAAGAGATGAGTGAAACTATGCTGACAGAGGTAGGATTCGATAGTCTGTTAACGCAAGTAGCATAGTCAATTTCTTCAGCAGACACTTGTTTGATCAGAAGCAATTGTGTTAGTGAACTTACTTTATAGAGAGATGGATGGATCTCATTTTCACCTGGACTTCACTTTCTGCCCTTAAGAAAATTAAACTCAGATAAACTATTTCCCAGAGTCTTTGTAAATTCTATGAAAGTGACTCTGTCTTGACAAGCAATGTAAGTTTTATCCAGCCAGCTTAAGGTCAGTGAAACAAAGACCCATTGTTCTCTCCATACACAGCCCCCCTTTCATACTCAACATGCTGGTTCAAATTATATGTACAGTTTTCTAAGAGCTGGACTCTAACTTAATAAACAGTCATCTCAAGGTTGCTTCTAAGACTAACATTTTTACTCAAACTGCTCCTGAAAAAAAGCCATAATGTGGGAAACAATTTACACATACATCACGAATAAACTCATAAATTTTGTGAATTAGTATCTATTCTAATCTTACTTTACACAGAAACATTTTAAACACCATCTCAATCGCTAGATGCACAGGTGGGGTGCGTGCTTAGTAAACAGCCTTCTAGAACTTTTCTGAATGTAAAACTTGGAAATTAAGTGTTAACTTCAGCTATATCTATGCATTAACTTAACTGGTGTAGTCATCTAAATCTATGCTTGATCTAGATATGCCATGGATTGAAATGTCAGCGTCTTGTTGTGTTGGAGTAAACTGTACCATATCAGACTGCCATTTTTTATGAATTCCCAATTTCAAAGAAACCCTAGCTCTAGATCTAGCTACTGAATAGTGCGAGATCCAGCACTGCCATTCCACTGACATGACTGGTTATACAGTACAAGCAGAACTTTGACCAGGGCCAATTCCCGCTCCACGCAAAGCCCTTGCCCATACTCAAACCACATTCTGGAGGGCTGGAAATGTCTCCTGAGCACATGATACTGAAACACAGAATCTGAAAGACACCGAAGGTCTGCTGTTCAGAAAAGACGTCAATCACTGGTAACAAGTAAACTGCAAGACCAGACAATGCAAGGGTACAGCAAAGCAACAAGTAAAAAAGCTATTGCTTTCACTCAGTAGTAGTTTTTATTATTCCATTACATGTACTAATCATATCAATCAATGTTTCAGACAACTCCTTAATTCAGGGAAAGATTAATCCATAACCTGATATAGAAGGCATATACATTCTAGATCTACACTAGATTTATAGCTATTCCATCCCCACAAGGAACCACAATTTGGAAAGAGGCAGTGCATAACTAAGGGTTCTCAACAGCTTTATGAGACAACCATTCTCAGGATTTGTATACAGTCAAGTAGAACAAAAAAGAATAAGGAAGTAGGACAGGGAGGTTTGAATGCGTATTATGTTCTTTTCCTCCACAAATCTCCATCCTTCTCCCTTTTGCTGTTGTATGCCTTCATTTCTGATTTATGGTGACCCTAAGGCAAATCTATCATAGAGGTTTCTGGGGAGAACTTGTTCAAGAGGGCACCTTTTCCTCTGAAGCTAAGACAGTATATCCAAAGTCAACCAGTTGGTTGAGCGGAAATTCAAACCACAGTTTCTCAGTGTCCTAGTCCAACAGTCAAGCCACTATATCATGCTGACTCTTCTCTTCGCTATAATCTTTCATTAATTATAGACTGAAATTTAACACTTACCCATTTGGCTTAATTCTAAGACCACTAATGCAATAATCTATCAGAGCAACAAGCAAACTACAATGAGAATGGAATAGGATTAATAAAAACACAACTATTTCAGAAAACAGGAACGAAGCAAAGAACAGGCAAGGTCTTATTGCCAAACAAAGAGGGGAAAAGAACTATCTGAAGCTGGAAACCACTAGGCTGATGGCTTGAAATGTCTAGAATATGACTTTTAAGCTATGCTTTGAAGTTGTTTTACATAATATTTATTAATTGTATCCCAAATATTTATTAATTATATATTTTTATCATCCTGCACTTGTTTATGCTCCTTTATTTATATTCAGAACAAAGCAGACATCCCACCACATGAAGAAATTAAAAACTCCCACCCAAAGTAAACTGCATGCTCATTATGGGCTTTTCACACTTCACTGTCTGAAGCATTTAAAAATCAAGAGGAAAACTACTTTTACCCAGGCTGTGGTCCTAGGTTAACTTGCCTAAAGTACCATATGTCCCATTTAACTCAGTGGTGTTTTCTTTTGAGTAGAAAAGTATGGAATTGTGCAGCCACAGGAATTGCCATTGCCATGAAGGGGTAAACTACTATTACTGTTCTACAGCTGCCTACAAGGTAAACAGTGTTACTTCTAACTGTGAACACATAAGGGGTAAAGCCAAGTCCTAAGGCTACAGTGCTAAATTTGACAGTTACACTTAACTGAGTTAAGAACAAAAAAGGAATGCTAGCAATTGCAGTATATTTTGCAATGTGTTTTTATTGTCTACATATGGCATTTATTCTGTTAGTTTTTTCTCAAAATGTTCTAAGCATAATTTATTCATCACCAGATCTGCATTCAAGGTTATGACTAATTCTGGCCATACCTGCAATATATGTTTGATCTTCCAACCGTTTAAATAACCTCTTCTACAGTTTAACTGAAAATTGTTTCAAAAATTGCTTTCAATTCAGTGCGTCTTATTTTAATTTCCTTTATCAGTATGCTTGAATGTTCTAATATGTCTAAATATTTTAATCAATCTGTGTTAAATTTTAACGATGCTCGCCTTTGTTGTTTTTATTGTCTGCTTTGGGTCCCATGGTTTTGGAAGAAAAGCAGACTGTCAAATAAATTAATAAAGTTTATACTTGTGAGTAGAGAATGGGGCAAAAGTTCTTATGTACCAGGCAGAATATAAAGCAGTATTGCTTCACATCCCAGTGTGAAGTAATTCAAGCAAGTTACTTAAATGTACTTTATAACAGAATTGCTCACCAGCAAGTCTCTCTTGATCATCAATTGTCAAAAACCACTTTGTATAATTCCCAGAACAACAGAAGAGATATTAAAAAAGCAACTACCAGTATGTATTTTGCCAAGTTTATCTAATAATCTATTTCTGGAAGACCAGAAACTGCAACAGTTGTTATAAAAATATTCACACTGTAGTCCAAGGCATTAGTTCATTAATCAATGAGTGAATAAGGTTTTTTAAACCCAATCACAAATCTAAATTGTTTGTTCTGGTAGACTATTTGGTTAGCTGAACTGCCTATACACCCATCCCTATAATAATAACAACTTTGTTTTTATATCCCACCACCATTTCCCCAAAGGGACTCAGGGCGGCTTACAAGCGGGACTAAACCAAGGGCCTACAACAAAATACACCAACTAAAAATGCAGTTAAAACATGACAACATATAAGAGTCCAAAACATAAAATTATATTGAAACCAAACTTAACAGACCAGCAACCAGGAATACACTAAAGGCCAAACATTCAAGATGACTTTTTCCACAATCGTTAAAAATTAGTTTGCCAATTTCTAATTTAAAAAGACTTCTTGTTCTAATATTCTTTAACTGACTTATAAAATAATGTATTTTACAAAGGTTTTGTGGCTAAATCCAACAAATGTCTTCAGAAGTGCGTACAAAATACATAATAATTGTATAATAATGTGCCAACATCTGTCACCATTAGGAATACAGTATTGTGCTGAAGAAACCACTAATGTGGGTATTTGCATTTAGTATCACTGAAGTCAACAAGACAGCATTGGCTCAAAACCAACTTGCAACAGCTCTAATGTAATACAATTGTACACAAACCAGTTAAATAACATTTCCTCTGCCAACCACTGAACAGGCCACAGGCTAACCACAGGCAACTAATCTCAGAATAATGGATGATTGTCTCATAAAAAGCAATATCCTAATGCAGGGGTAGGCAATCATTTTGAACTGAAAGCTACATTTTCTCAAGGAGAAAATGTGTTGGGGCCACATCAAGTAAAAATATGGAGCCGAAGCCAGTGGTGGCTGGGAATGGAGTCAAAAGTAGCAAGTCTATTGCATCTCTCCCCACCTCCCTGCACATATCACCCATTTTACTCTCCTCCCCACTTTCACACCACCAAGCAGGTTGCTGGATGAAGGGACAGATCATTTTTTCAGAGCTCTAAATACATCCACAATAAGCTTTTAAAATTTAAATGTGCCACATGGGGTCTGGTTGAACCACCCCTGCCTTAATGAAACACCTCTGTTTCAATCACACAAATGTTTTTTGTTCCCAGTGAAACTACACACTTAACACAATGATCAACAGCATTTTACCCCCTGCCTGTGTCCCACTGTTTTTTACTACATTCAAAAATCATTTTATTCTGCAAAGTATTCCAGCTGTAATACACATGTAGTATTTTAATAAGTGCCATGAAATTCCTTGATGACCACATAAAGGCAATTTCTATTTATTTTCAGGACTAATGGTTGTTGTTTATTGGTTCAGTCGCATCCCACTCTTCGTGACCTCATGGATCAACCCACACCAGAGCTCCCAGTCAGCTGTGGCCATTAAGGCCAATCTAGTCACTTCAAAGATATCATCCATCCATCTTGCCCTTGATTGGCCCCTCTTGCTAATGGTAAGATCAGACAAATAATAAACATACACCAAAACATAATCACAATCTCTATGTAAGAAAATCTTAACTTTGGTGTTCTAAGGGCACTTTCTTTTCTACTAAACTTATTTTATATTACCATCTGAAAAAACTGTATTTCCTGGGGAGACACACAGAAATGGATAATGTTGGAGTTTGGCTATGTATTCAAACTCTCCGTCTTTCTCATCCCCATCTCTCCACTCCAAGGTATGAACAGTAGACCTGAGCATCTCAGATCGGCAATTCTCAATTCAATCTATAAACTCAATTCCTGTCTGAAGTGGTATAAGGTCAAACAAAACTGTCTGTGATGTTACACTCATTACAGGTGCTTCACACACAGAAATCATAAATAGATGTTAGAACTGTTGAGAGATAAACAAACACAGATCAACCTTTAAATGAGGGACCACAGCGGACAACACTATGGCTCTAAAAACCAAATAAACCAATCAAGATAGACAACTTACAAGGTATTCACACTTTGCGGCACATACATTATTTCCCCCACAGAGATATTATCTCTGTGTAAGAAAATGCCATACAGTATATAAAGATTTTCTTTCCAAGAGGAAATTAGACTGTGACTATAAATTAAGTGTGAAAGCACTCAAGGAAAAAAGGAAATTGATTCAACACTACTATAAGAGGAAATGATGTGGTGTGTGTGTCTATATAATTTAAATTTCCATATTTCTTAAAGATTATTTCATCAACAAATGTAGTTTCAACTGAATGACTGCTGATGTAAACAGAGACTGCTAATATTTTATGTAGCCTAAGTGCACAACAAACACTGTTCTGGTCCTATGCATTATGTGATGTGTAGAGTTAAAATGGTTCTCTGTCACATGGACACATGAGATGACAATGTAGAAAATCTACCTGTCAGGGGTACTTTCACAGTGGATTCCTGTATGGACAGGTGGGCTAGATTAATTTGGGAATCCCTTCCACCTCTACAATTTTCTTTTCTTTTTTTAGAATTTTTATTTATAATTTTAGAGTTACATTAAAAGTGGGGGAACAATTGTATCTGATAGGAAAGAAAATGAATATGAGGTAAGCAATAAGATAACTGTCAAAAATAAAAGAGCAAAAAGAAGGGGGGAAAAGAAAAAAAAGAAAAAAAAACCCAAATTTTTGCAACTTCCAGATCAGCTGCGCCTCTACAATTTTCAATCATATTTTGAGCAGGGATGACACAATACATCCCGAAAGGTCTGACCACTACCCAACCTGAACGGGACATGCACTTAGAACATACTTCTCAGATACCTCCATGAGGTTTCTATAACAGATGCTTTAGGCTGTCCTGTAAAGACAACTTTAAAAAGAGAGTAATATATAGTAACACATTGCACAGCAGCAGGTTTGCTAATGCATCATTAGAACGTTATATCAACATTCCAACCAGCAAATGGGTTTGTTTTAATTACGTTTACGGTGCCATGACAAAAAATTCTTTGATTCCCACAAAGTGTTAAAAAACAGCGCCTTCAAATGTTACTTGGTTTTACTAACCAATTATGTTGTATGGTCACAATGAGTTTTGTACAACACAGTTACTAGGCATAATGATTGACTTTTTGATATCTTCCCAGGCTTTGGGTTAACAGAAGCAGGCAATCATCTAGATATACTGAGAGCCTCTAAGAAAGATTGTGGACCAAAACTGCATTGTGGTGTGGGAGGGGTGTGATGCCTCATGGGCCTTGTAGTCCTGCTCCTAGTGCCATCGTGGCAGATGAAGACGAAAACATGGGGTTTTCGCCGGTTCAGCAAGAGTCCTTTCACCTGCCGGATGTTGATGTTTGTCCCCAAGAATTCAGTAAAACAGACCTTGGGCATTCCTCGCCTCTGTTCCCTAGAAAAGAATCCTACTGTGCTGACAGAGGAGTCAGGGAACAAAATCGCAGGAGTTTACGGATTGCTGCCAAACAACAGGCTGATTAGACCTGCTTCCCTTGGGAAATTCTAAGGAGTCTTGCATCTGGACAAAGTTGGGTTTCGCTTCCCGTTCTCTAGGGAAAGAGATTGTTGGCGGGAAAACGAGACCCCAATATAGGTGCCTGACGCGGGAGAATCTTTGCGGAGTCAACAGAGCAGCTTCAGGAGTAAGATCGTGTGTGGACTTCGTAACCCCAGTTCCTTGTTTCCCGGATTAAGTATTCAAGACTTGCCTCGCTTTGCTTTCAACCACGGACCTTGTTCTAAGAATCACTGTTTGCCTTGTATCCAGCCTTGTTTCCAGCCTTGTTGTCAAGCTACCTAGGACTCCTGAGACTCAGACATTTCCCCACACTATTGCTTGGCAATAGTGTGTGTTTCGGTATTGGATAAAGAACTTTGAACTCTAATATCATTTATTGGACAATACATTTTTGGACTATATTTGACCTCATTTGAAAGGTCTGCTTCTGAACTATATTCTTCACTTGTTTTTATTGTTTTTATATAATTCCTTAATAAAGATATTAGAAAGAGATTGGCCTCCGTGTATGGTTCTTGGTGCCCTGCTGCCAGGGGTCTGACAAGGGGGGACTGAATTGATGTGTCCTTGACAACAACCAAAATGCATATTTGCAGATGGAGAACATCAAAAGCAAAACACCCAAAACCAAGAGTGTGACATAGAAAGAGATATTCTGTCCTTCACTGAGTGTGGCCCAGCTGCATTACACCAGATGTAAGGTTCCCAGTGATGTTCACGCAGAACCACATGGTTGAAATTGCACATTTTGCCCTACATCATGCGACAAACTCCAGATTCAAATTGTGTAATCTCTGTAATACAGAACACCTGCTGTCAAAAAACAATTCCAAAGGCTAAAGACTCCAAATACCATGATGAATACCAACATGTTATTTATATGTAACAAGCTATCCACAGAGTAACCTAAAAATAAATTGAAATACATCTCTTTCATGATAGAAACAGAATGAAACTAATAACCTTAGGACAAAAAGAAATACAAAAATCAAGGAAGCTGGTTGCTTGTTTTTAATCAGACTCAAATATTCCTCTCGCATGAAATGAATTCTATTTTTCAAATGTACCATATCAAAGAAACATTACATTTCTCTTTTTGCTTTTATTATTTCTTTACTATTTGACAAATATGCATACTAATGGATGTACAAGTTTCCATCACAGCTCCAAATCTGTAAAATCCAGGCATTTGAAAAATTACAACTATACTATGGGAACCCCACAGGCATGCATCACACAGTCAAATTGGTGCTTTTTAAAACATGTTCAATTCAAATCTGTCTGTAGTAACAGCTCCACACACTAGCTAACAGACCTCCCTAAGGATCATGCAGGACGAAACACTCAGGCCTAAATCGTTCATTTCTACAGACTGTGCCAGGTAACTCCATGTGTGCCAAAAGCATGGTCAGAAACTAGCTGGCCACAACTATCCCTTCTAAAGAACCCCTGGATGTTTCAAAAAACGTTTAAAAGAGAGACACATTTTTGTGTCCTGGTAAGAGGAAAGAACAAGAGAAAAATGCTGAATGAGCACTAAGGTCAAGGAAAGAAAAGATGGCCAAGTTGTATACCTCTAAGGATAGTTTTTCAAGCTCACATAAATGGGTTAACTATGTCCAGGTAGTGCATTATTTAGAAACTTCTAAAACTGTTATGTAAGCACTTTGACCAGCAAGGTTCCCACTCAATCCCTCATTTCCCTGGAGGCCAAAGCAGCAAACAAGGGATTAGAGGAGTGGTTCTCAACCTGGGGTCTCCAGAAGTTTTTTGCCTTCAACTCACAGAAATCCTAACGGCTGGTAAACTGGCTGGGATTTCTGGGAGTTGATGGCCAAAAACATCTGGGGACCCCAAGTTGAGAACCACTGGACTAGAGAGAGCAGGACACACAGATGGGATGAAGGACAGGATTGAGCTTACAGATGTTCACTTGGAGAACTATGGTTACAGGTATGTAACCCTATCCTCCTCCTTCGTGTTTTCTCTGACTACACAAGGTACTCATAACAGTATCCTATGGGATACTTCCTAGGTTCGATCCACCACACCAACAATTAATGGACATTTCTCAGGATGGTAAGTTGTAGATAAGGTGAGTCAACAAAGAGAGTTGAAGCAGGACAGGAACAAAACCTTGCATATTGTCTTACTGACATCGTGGAAGTCATTAATCCTTTCACATGCCCTATAATTGCATCAGCTCCTCAAAGTAGTTTTCAGGCAGGAAGGCTGTAGGAATGCAAGAGTCTGGGAGGGCTCCAATAATCCTTACTTGCTGAGATGGTTACAGATGAAACTTCTCAAGATTGATAATGAGGCCCACTGAGGCCAGTGAGACAGATAGTGTTGAGAAGATGAGTTCAAGAATGGATGACAAGAACATATGAGAATATAATGACTCCTTGATGCTTGAGCCATGCTATCACCACCACCATGCACGTCCTATAAACTAAAGAACAGGAGGATGCAAAAGTGATTGGCCATTCTTCCCACAGCAAAAGAGAGGGAAACCTTTGTGATGGCCAGAAAACAACTTGCCAACTTCCAGTGGCAAGGTTCGATTTCCTCTAGGAGGGGAAGACATTGGTGGCAGGTCCAATGAAGCAGAGGATGTCCAAATCAGACTCTTTTGATATCAAAGACTACTTCAAAACCTGTCCACCCACATGGGCTGGAAAGTGTGAAATATGAGGTGGGGTCCTGTCTCATTAAGAGACCAAACCCTCTATCAAACCACACAAGACAATGAGAGTGATGATCTTTCTTGAGGATCTTTTTAAAAGAAGCTGGTAAGGCCAGTTTGAGGTTACATAAATGAGCAAGTCAAACTGTTACTGGTCAAGAAGTTCATAGTTCTCAAAAATCAAAGTGCAAAAGCAAGCCAAAATCACAAGAGAAGTTCAGGAGAAATCAAGTCATTAATGAAGTTCCAAAGCCAAGTCAAAACAAATCAAGCCAAATCTAAAGGCCAAAGTGACAAGCTAACCAATAGGTCCTTCAATGCTGTTGCTGCAGTGGACTAAAAGGAATTGAGGGTCTGAGCAGGAACCAAGCTGGTAAAAAGTCCCAGTGGAGGAGGAGCTACCACCAAAATGTTTACTTAACTGTTCTACATTATTCCAAACAATGCACTGTGCACAACTCATTTCTGTGAGTCACAGAGACCATGAAGAAAAACAGCAAGAAACAGACGGCAACTGAGAGAAGAGAACACGGAAAGAGATAAACTACCATAGTGGGAGGCAGTGGCACAAACATCCCTTGGTTGATGGGTGAGTTATAAAAAGAATAGCAAAGGGACTAAGTGAAAGAACATTTGGCTCAGGAAGAGATAAGGAGCTCTAGGACAGATGGATGAAGAAAGAAAAGGAAAATCTTGGTAGAATGAAAGATCAAGAGGGAGGGAAAGTGAATTCTATTTCCCCAGCTCAACTGTTGGGGGAAAAATGTAGTGGAAGAAGCAACATTACACATGAGCAGAAGCCACATTCCATGGTTCCCAAGTCACCTACGTGTGATATAGGCCAATCCTCATCTGAGTTGTCTACCCCAAAACTGGATCCTGCCCCATGCCAAAAATGCCCAACAGCTGTAACAAAAGGAAAGCAACATACAGAACACACAGGTCTAAAGCCCCACAATAAATTAAGTGCAAGACCAAAGCTAAGGGATGGTGAGAAGAAGATCCAAGCCCAAATACCAGGAGTGTGATGAGGTGGGGGAGGGGGTTATAAACTCCTCTGCCAGAGCAGACACATTCGTTTTGTTCTCCCCATCCTGGTCAACCAAGTTGACTTTTGAATGTACAGCCCCTCCCAAACCTTTAGGAAGCATGAGGGAGAGCAGCCTGTCTGCCAACAAGAAAATGATGTCCCCTTCTGAGTAGTGCTTCTCCCAAGCAAGCTGCAATCTGGACATCACTTCTTGCGTCAAGCACGGAAGGAACAGCTGAGTCCTGAACTTGGCCTAAATCTCACTGAGTTCAAGAAGATAGGCAACTTATGCATACTGATAAACATTAAAAAAATTCTGCCTTGGACAAACAACAACTTTGCCTTGAAGACCTCTGGTTCCTTTTACACTTTGACATTCAAAAAACTAAATACAGCAAAGAATTAGGGAAGGGAGAAAGCAAACACCAGGGAAGTCCACCTGCATTCTTGTGCTTGATAGGCAAGGCAGCAGATCAAAGAGAAGTTTGCTGCTTCCTATTCTTCCACATCCATCTAAAAATTGCCTTTCATCTAAATATCTGGAGCTCTTAGAGTGTTTTTAGCATACTCTTTTTTATTCTGAAATTAACAACTATGACAACATATGCACAAACTACTTATCACAACCATGATCTGCTTTTTTGCAAGTAAATTGAGGCACGTGTACATAAATTATGCTTGTGTCATGGCTGAGGAGAGTGGAAATATTACAAGGAATTCTAAACCTTTTGGGCACAGCTTTTTCCTGTTTCCTGAAAACTCGAGTGTTGTACTGTCCACATCTAAGCAAAAGAGAAAACTAGCAAACTTCACAGAATAATTCCAGCTCTGAGTTTCATAGCAAGCACTCTGTAATGCAGTGAATGTAAGACATCACTATGGCAAGCAGCTTCAAAGCCAAGTAAGGCTGGGGTATCATGGTAACATGGAACCCTTGAAAAGAGAAGATTTGGCAAGACTTTTATAATCCCTCGGGTCTGGAAAATGGTGCTGCAATGAAGAAGGGGCTTAATGCTTTAGAGAGCTCACACACTTCCATTTCAATAGCCAGCAGCTTGAGGATTGTGGCCTACAGCAACTGCAGAAGTCAGCAGCTTGTTTCTATTTCACAAAGATATAGATACAAGTCAGATTGCCATTCTTGGGAGAGACAAGAATATTGCCTTCTTACTTAAGCTGTATTTGTTCTCCCTGTTTTCTACCGTCTTCCCTCTGCCACTCCCAACCTCCCAAATTCAGCACAGGCCAAATAGATGGTACCATTCAAATAGATACCCAGATCCTTAAATTTGCTCTTAGGAAAAGACGTCTGAAAAGTTCCTTTTTAAAGGCTACAACTTCCAGAATTGCTCTGGGGGACTGTGAAAGCCAGGCCAAAAAAGTAATTGTTTTGTCCTTGATACTAGATAGATTTGGACTACACTCTTGGTATAACATATTTTATTAGGTTTCAGAGCATAAACAAATACTAGCCACTCAGCTCAAGCTATTTGTGGCTTTGGAAAAACAAGGCACCTCAACAGCAGACCTTTTACCTTTCTAGTTGATTTGGCCTACACAACGCCCCTGCCAGTAAGGAACTGTGTGGGTCAGCAGTTTGTCAAACCAAAGTGATAAAAGGCAAATGATCTCTGGGGCTGAAGGGATCCTTAAGTGTCCAGACGCTAGGAATAAGAGCAAAAAAAGAGAGTACCACTGTAATATCAAACCAGCATGACTGGTTTCTTGTGTTTGGTTCAGCAGTTGCAATTTGCACCACATCACCAAGCATATCCAATATTAATGTGAATTTGCTTAACTTGACTAGTCATTCTATCAAACAGGTGGAAAAGTATCTTCATATAGGACCGAAAGGTCAGCGGTTTGAATCCGGGGAGGGGGTGAGCTCCTGTCTGTCAGCTCTAGCTTTCCATGCGGGAACATGAGAAAAGCCTCCCACAGGATGGTAAAACATCAAACATCTGGGCATCCCCTGGACAACCTCCTTGCAGACGGCCAATTCTCTCACACTAGAAGCGACTTGTAGTTTCTCAAGTCGCTCCTGACACGAAAAAAAACTGCACTGTTTCCCACCTCAAGCCTTGAGGAAGGACAGGTTGCTTACCTGTAACCATGTTTCTTCGAGTGTACTCTGTGAATTCACACTAATGGAGAGGCTGCGCCTGCGCAGGTTCCAACGGAAACTCTTCCCAAGCTGAAGTTTAAATTTTGGCGGTAGCCACGCCCCTCCGTCCCCGGAGGGCATATAAGGCAGCCCTCGGCGGCTGCTCCCCAGTTCCTACGCCGCTAAGGCAACGAGGAAGGAAGAGGGTTTGCCAGAGGGGAAGGAAGGGCGGGCTTGTGTGAATTCACAGAGTACACTCGAAGAAACATGGCAACCTGTCCTTTTTCTTCGTGTACTCTGTGAATGCACACTAATGGAGACTAGCAAGCTTAGGTCTCGGAGGCGGGCTAAGCAAACCCTGACAACGAGATAATGTCCAAACATACGTTTATTAAACAACAATAACATGATCCGAAGGACCTATTGAAGTATTGCATGAACACAAGCATAATACCGAGAGCAGTCCGGTAAGGCATGATATAAACAACCTAAGAAAACATGTGTAAGCCAGGCACATCATTCCTCAAAGGAGGAAGGCAGTAGCAAATAAGGCACAATATTTCGGAGAGAACAGTGCAAACATGTACTGAACAGGAAAAAACGACAAAGGAGTCGCATGAAAACATCCTTAGAGAAGGAATACATGAAGAAGCCTTTCAGGACAAACAGGATGACAAAACTGCTCTAGCAAAGGCTGAATCCTTTAAGGTTTTCTGGTCTACCCTGTAGTGAGACACAAACGTAAGGGGGTTGGACCAGATAGCTGCCCTGCAAATAGAGTCCAGGGGAATGCCCCTTAGGAAGGCAGTCGACGTGGAGAGGCCCCTCGTCGAACGCGGGCGAACCGACGGGGGAGGCGGTCGTTTGGCTAGTTCGTAGGCCAGTTCAATAGCTTGAGCAATCCAATGAGACAGTCTTTGTGAAGAAATAGGATTGCCCAGTTTATCTGGGGCATGGGCCACAAAAAGTTTTGGGGTCTTTCGAATGTCTTTAGTACGGTCCCGATAGAAAAGGAGTGCCCTACGCACATCAAGAAGGTGCAGTCTCCGCTCAAGAGGAGACGAGGGGTCTGGAAAGAAGGCAGGAAGGACAATGTCCTGGTTAAGATGAAAAGCTGAGACCACCTTGGGAAGGAAGGTGATGTCCGGGCGGAGAACGGCACGGTCATGATGAAAACGGAGGTAAGGTTCATCAACCCGAAGGGCCGCCAGCTCTGAGGGTCTGCGCGCCGAAGTTATGGCCACCAGGAAGGCAACTTTCCAAGAAAGGAGACGTAGGTCGGTCGAAGCCAAAGGTTCGAAAGGGGAGGCAGTGAGCTGGGAAAGCACGAGCTCGAGGTTCCACCCCGGAGTCGGAGGCTGAGACGGCGGGCAGATGTTATTGTATCCCTTCAAGAAGGTTTTGACAAGGTGATCAGAGAACAACGACGGTTTACCATGTTGTTGGAAACACCAGGATAGGGCGGCCAAGTAAGATTTCATAGAAGCAAGAGAAAGTTTTTGGTCTGCCAGAGACATAAGGAAGTCCAGCACTATCGGTATCGAGGTTGGAAAGGCAGTAATCCCTCGGGAGCGAAGAAAGGAGCGGAAGCGAGAAACCTTATAAGTGTAAGATCTGGTTGTAGCCGGCTTGTGAGCTGCGCGGAGGACCTCCTGCAGGTTCTGTGGGAGGGAGGTCAGGTGAGAATTCTCCAAGCAGTGAGATGTAGAGAGGGGAGATCCGGGTGTAGGATCTGGCCGTTCTCTCTGGACAATAGGTGTGGTAGGAGAGGCAGAGTGAAGGAGGTCGCTCTGGAGAGATGAAGAAGGGCCGGGAACCAAGGTTGGCGAGGCCAGGCTGGAGCTATCAGGATCGCCGACGTCGGTATCGACCGGAGTTTCTGTAGGACCTTTGGTATGAGAGGAAAAGGCGGAAAGAGGTAGATCGGTTCCGCAGACCAGTCCAGAAGGAAGGCGTCTCCCAGGCAGCCTGGAAAGGAGGACGGGGGAAGTCTCGCCCCGTACCGAGGCAACTGTGCATTTTGGGGAGAAGCGAAGAGGTCCAGAGTGGGAAAACCCCATTTGTGAAAGAGAGAAAGAAGAGTCTCGGGATCGAGCATCCACTCGTGGGAGGAGGTCGTCATCCTGCTGAGGGCATCTGCTAGGTTGTTCTGGATCCCGGGAAGGTGAATTGCCGCGACTTGGATGTTGCGGGCTATGCACCAGTGCCACAGCTGAGAGGAGAGAAGCATTAGCTTCCTTGAACCCGTGCCGCCCTGTTTGTTGATGTAGAAGACTGCTACTGTGTTGTCTGATTGGATGAGGACAGATTTTTGGGAGATCAGGCGGGAGAAGGCTTTCAGAGCCTTGAAGATGGCAAGGAGTTCCAGAAAGTTTATGTGATTGGCCTTCTCGGAAGGAGACCAGAGGCCTTGAACGGTGAGACCGCTCATGTGGGCTCCCCAGCCGAAATTGGATGAGTCTGTGGTTATGGTGGTCGAGGGAGGGATCGGGTGGAACGGAAGACCCTTGCAGACGTTGGAGAGGGATTTCCACCAGAGAAGCGACCGACGAACGTGGGGCGGAACGGAGAGAAACCTCGAGTTGAGGTGGCGAAGTGGCTTGAAAACGTCTATAAACCATCTCTGCAGAGTCCGGAGATGGAGCCTGGCAAACGGGGTCGTGAGGACTGTGGAGGCCATGTGACCGAGCAGTACCTGGATGGATCGAGCCCAAATCCTCCGGTGGGTCTCGCAAAAGATGATCTGTTGGCGGAGGGCTAGGAACCTGTCGAGCGGGAGAGAGACAGTCCGAGAGATTGAGTCGAACAGGGCACCGATGAAGCGGATTTTGTTCGACGGAGTGAGGTGAGATTTTTCGGGGTTTAGTTGGAGACCGAGAGATTCTAGAAGAGAGAGGGTGTAGTCGACGTGACGTCGAAGGAGGGCAGGGTCGGATTCGACCAGAAGCCAGTCGTCTAGATAAGGGAAGACTGTGATCCCCTGGAGCCGGAGGTGGGCAGCCACGACAGCGACGACTTTGGTAAAGACCCTTGGGGCCGTAACGAGGCCAAAGGGTAAAACGGTGAACTGGTAGGTCTGGTCGAGAACCTTGAAAGAGAGGAAGCGCCTGTGGTTTTCTCGAATCGCCACGTGGAAATAAGCGTCTCGAAGGTCTATAGACACGAAGTAGTCTCCGCGCTGAAGCATCGGGAGGATGGAGGCGATGGACACCATCCTGAACTTGGTTGGGCGTATGAAGGCATTGAGCATACGTAAGTCCAGAATGGGGCGGAGGCCCCCACCCCTCTTCGGGACCGTGAAGTATCTGGAGAAGAAGCTTTGAGGGTCCTGTACCGATGGAGAAGGCCGAATAGCCCCTTTGGCGAGAAGGGCGTCGACCTCTGCGAGAATTTCTTGAGAAGGGTTGGAGAGAAGGACCTGACCCGTGGGCGGGAGTTCCTCGAACTCTAAGGCATAGCCTTCTTGGACAATTTTGAGAACCCAGGCATCTGAAGTGATAGATTTCCACCGGTGAAAGAAGGGAGCCAGGCGGTCTAGAAAGAGACCATGAGGTTGATTTGGTGGAGGAGAGGGGTGCGGAGGAATGAGAGCTGCATCGGTACCGTAGAAAGAGTCTTTGGAAAGAGAGATGGCGTCAGGAACGCCGGTGAGGTTGACCAGCGGTGGGGGTGGCACGGCCGCGCTGTCTTTGTGGTTGAGCAGCCCGACGAGGCTGTTGGCGGTTCTGGTTGTTCGATACCGAGGGACGCCTGAAGGATTGATGGCGGTAAGAGGGAGGCGGGAAGCGTCGAAAGCGTTGAGGAAACCATTTGGTGCGGTGTGTTTGGGGTTGGTCGCCGCATTTAGTGGCCAGAACTTTAAAGTCATGGTTGGTTTTGAGCTTGTCGTCGGTGCCAGAATTAAAGAGGCCCATGGCGTCGAAGGGGAGGTCCTTGATGACCTGCCTCGAGGAGGAAGACAAACCGGACGACCTCAGCCAGGCGTGGCGACGAATGGCAATGGCGTGGGCGATCATCTTGCCGGCCGTGTCGCCCGTATGCTTAGCCATCTGGATTTGATGATGTGCTAACGAGTCGGCCTCTTGCTGGAGGGTGGACATAACCGACCGGTCTTCGTCGGACAACTTCGAGAAGAAGGGCTGAGCTTTTTCCCAAAGGATCTGCTGGTAGGCCCCCATACAGGCCCCATAGTTCGCCATTCTACAAAGTAGAAGGGCCCCGGAGTAGAGCTTTCGACCGACCGCGTCAAATCTCTTGCCCTCTCTATCTGCAGGGGTAGTGGATTCACGACCGGAAGTTTGAGAAGCCTTAACAACCATGGAATTTGGGTCGGGATGGTGTTTAAGCCATTCTAAGGTGTCGTCATCTGTACGATACCAAGATTCAATTCTCTTCGAGGTAGGAGGAATTGAGGAAGGAGTCTTCCATGATGATTGGATGACATCCAGGAGGTAAGGCAGAAACGGCAACAGCGTTGCCGGGGGGGCCTGGGCTTGGACCCGTTTGAAAACCGGGTCAGACACTGCCTTAGAGGTTTGTTTGATTTCTAGACCTAGGGCATCAGCCATTCTAATCATTTGTTCGGAGAAGGCCCGAATGTTGTCGGTAGGCGAAGGAGGGTCCACCTCATAGGCATCATGAGGAGGAGAGAGATCAAGGCCTAGAGATACCACCGAGGCCGAGAGAGCGGAATCAGGGCGATCGATATCAATCTCATCGTCCTCAGCCCCTTGAGGGGACTGAGGGGGAGATGACAACACAGTCTCTGGTGGTGGCAAAGCCTCAAGAGCAGGAGCCATCTGTGGCCGAGTTTCCTTAGAGGCCGAGGCCTGGGCCGCTCGAGCCAGGCGGGCGGTTTGTCTACCCCGCTCCGGTGTCGAGGTCGGGGGAAAAAGCTGCTGTCGAGACGGGCGATGTGAGACAGCAGGTCGAGGAGATGGCACCCTGACCACTGTCTGGGTAGAGTGGTGGGGTGAGTCCTGTAGTTCGCCATCAGAAAGTTGCTGAGGAGAAGGTTGACGAGGCCGCTGAGCGGGAGGGATTGGAGAGGACTTTCTAGACGAAGTCGCCGAAGAAGGGACGTCCATCTTGGAGGAGGCAGAGGAGGAGGAACGCTGGGTAGCCCTCTTCTTTGCGAGCGGTTGCTTTGATGGAACCCTCATGGATTTTCCCGGTGTAGGAGGGACCATTGCTGAGTCGGATTGGGTCCGACGAGCTTCCTCATGAGCCCTTTTAAAGGCGATCTTCATCGCAGAGGTCGATGGAGGGGCCCCGAGATGGGATCGGACCGAGGAAACGGAGGCCACCGAGCTCGATGTCGAGGAAGGGCCGACTCGACCGGAACGTGTCGACATCGTGGCCGTGGTGAGTGTGCACGGCGGTTTGGCGGCTTTAGCTGATCTGGAGGCTCTGGACGCCCTGGACGAGACCGAGGGAGCTTTAGCCGTTGGAGCCGACATCGATCTCGGGTCGACCGACGGCTTCGTGCCCGAAGTCGACGGAACGGGTTCAGGAGCAAGCGATTTTTCGTAGAGCGCTGCTCTAAGCCTCGCGGCTCTATTCTTCCTAGCCTGAGCCGTCAGGGCCAGGCAGAAACGGCAGGTACCGACGACATGTGCCTCCCCGAGGCAGTAGAGGCACTTGGCGTGGCCGTCGGAATCAGGAATCTTAGCGGCACACTGAGTGCAGCGCTTGAAGCGAGTCGTAGACATGAGAGTCCGAAGTGAACCTTGCGGCGGAAAAAAAGGAACTGGGGAGCAGCCGCCGAGGGCTGCCTTATATGCCCTCCGGGGACGGAGGGGCGTGGCTACCGCCAAAATTTAAACTTCAGCTTGGGAAGAGTTTCCGTTGGAACCTGCGCAGGCGCAGCCTCTCCATTAGTGTGCATTCACAGAGTACACGAAGAAAAAAGAACAGTAACAAATTGTTGCCTTTATTTTCAGCTAGACTCTGGAAAAAAATATTTTAAGATTAATTCCAGATAGTTTCAGTATTAGTTATATTAACAGTTAGATTTTCTATAAAAGCACCTTTCTATTTTCCCATTTCTCAAAAGCAACATAAAATTATTCTAATAGGTTCCCTTTTTAAACTTCCGGATCTATGGTGCAATTCCATGGGTCTTCTCATCCAGATGGCTGTTGCTTCAACACCCATAAAAGAGCAGGAGGCAACAGCATAGCATTTGAACCGTTTTATACTCCTTTTCCACCATTTAATGAAGCCACATTCAATTTAATGATAAAAGTAAACTTAAAATGGGGTAGAATTATCCTCAATGAAGTATCAGTATAACTATTAGTATACCTTTGTCGTTTGCACCTAATTAGCTCTGTATAACAAGTTAACTCCAGGCTCTGGCTGCATATAGGATGGAATCCTGTTAGATCACCACATTCGTGGTTGACTTTTTCCAGGTTCATGGTGTTGTGGCGAAGAAAGGCAGGCCAAACATGCTAGTTCCAAACAGCCTACTTCTTCAGTGTTTTATTTCCTTCGTGGTCATTATATTCACAGCCTTTTCCCTCCTGCTGCCACTGCCAAAACTAACCTAAAGCAAAGGTGTAGAGAGCCACCAGAATTCCAACCACAAAATTCGGTTTAGCAGCAGATAAGGGATAGACTACACTGGCAGGGAACAGGTGGGAAATTTCAATCTGGATTTCAGACCTTTTAAGGTATCAGGAAGACTCTCAATTATGTCTCGGATGTTTGTACTGGAAGGCAGTAACTTGTGGCAAAAATGTGTTAATGCAATGGAAAACTATTACATAACTATTTTTCAACCTGATATATACTTAACGTAAATAAATTAAATGTGCCAAGATGGAAAATTGTGAGAGACTGGAATGATTATCCAGCCCTTCTCACAGATCACCCTAGCTTGGTTTTTAAATCTACGTAGATTCTTTACAGAATATTTGTTTATTCTGTACATTAAAAAATATTTCTTTCATTACTTTCATCTACTCCCATTTGATGGCTGTGTCCAGCTTTAATAAGCAAAGCATTTAACCTTTTTTAACATTGGTAGTAACAGGTGCCAATGAGCTCAATAAAGCCACACTAGAATCAGTCTTATCTAACTGCAAAATCAATTCCACCTGTCACAACATGGTAATGGCTTGTCCTGCAAATGTACAATAGCACACTTTGCTATTCTTTACCCAAGACCCAGAATTTATTGTAAACATAATTGCTTGTAGGTATACATAGGACACAGAAAAAATACCTAAAATGTTTACGATAGGGTATTTCCTGACTAAAGCAATGCAGTTTTTTAAAGATTTCTCTAACATTTTTATTTTTTGTACAAAAAAATCAGTTTGGTTTTTTATCATGTCAGAATCAAACTGAGAACATACTACAAGTCGCTTCTGGTGTGAGAGAATTGGTCATCTACCAAGACCCAGGGGACACCCAGATGTGTTACCATCCTGTTGGGAGGCTTCTCTCATGTCCCCGCATGGGAAGCTAGGGCTGACAGACAGTCTGTCTCGCGGATTCAAATAACCAACCTTCAGGTCAGCAGTTCAGCTGGCACAAGGATTTAACCCATTGTGCCACCATGGCCCAAAAGAAATCAGTGGTGGATTGTCAAAGGCTTTCACGGCTGGAATCATGAAATATTGTGTGGTTTCCAGGCTGTATGCCCATGCTGTAGCACTATTTTCTCCTGATGTTTTGCCAGCATCTGTGGCTGGCATCTTCAGAAATATGTCAGGAGAAAAAGTTGCTAGAACACGGTCACAGAGCTCAAAAACCACAAAAAACCCCAACCAGTGGTGGTCATATTTGGTCAGGAAAAGCCTCTCTATTCAAGGAAGGTTGATAGACTTACCTCAAGACTCTACTAATCCCCAAAACAGTCGACAAAAATAGATGAGAAAGCACACTACTCTGAAAATCAGCATTTTAACCATCTCCTATCTAGTAAGGCTGCCAATGTTTGACAGAAAAATGGCATTAACATTTGGACTACTGCCTTTGGCAAGGTTGAACATGATGCTAGCAGCTGGCAATAAATGTCAGTCCAAGTGCTGAAAAAATCGTCTTGCCATTTCTGGAGACTGAGACTCTATTCATGGTCCAAGAGATGGTGTATGGTAGCAGTTCTAGTAACTAACTTACAGGGAGGGTTTTTTTTTTCCTTCAAAAGAAACAACAGCTATTCCCTCAGTGTTAGATGAAGTATTGCGACAGTCAGGAAGGACCAGGTAAGATTTCAGCTTGTATTCTTTTACAAGTACAGTAGAGTCTCACTTATCCAACACTTGCTTATCCAACGTTCTGGATTATCCAACACATTTTTGTAGTCAATATCTTCAATACATTGTGATATTTTGGTGCTAAATTCGTAAATACAGTAATTACTACATAGCATTACTGCGTATTGAACTACTTTTTCTGTCAAATTTGTTGTATAACATGATGTTTTGGTGCTTAATTTGTAAAATCATAACCCAATTTGATGTTTAATAGGCTTTTCCTTAATTCCTCCTTATTATCCAACATATTCGCTTATCCAACGTTCTGCCGGCCCGTTTATGTTGGATAAGTGAGACTCTACTGTATAACAAGAAAGGGAGTAATGCAACATTCAGTAACTGTGGTGCAGCTGGTTAAATCACTACTGACTAAGAGGTCATGAGTTCGAAACCAGCCCTGGCCGGATTGAGTGCCCGACCATTAAATAGCCTAGCTCGTTGTTTACCTAAGTAACCCGAAATTGCATCCGTCAAGTAGGAAAATTTAGGGACTGCTTATGCGGGAGGCTAATTTAACTAATGTACGTCACCATAAAAATGTACAGCAGTGTGCGTGCGGAAGAATTAGGAAGTACTCCAGCAAGGACTCGGTGTCACAGTGGACGATGAAGCAGCAGCTCCCCCTGTGGCCGGAATCGAGCATACCCTCATGAAGCCGGAAGCTGGAAATGTGTAATAGCCTCTGTGTTTCTGTCTTTCTATTGTATGTCTCAGGGCATTGAATGTTTGCCATGTATATGTACATTGTGATCTGCCCTGAGTCCCCTTCAGGGTGAGAAGGGCAGAATATAAATACTGTAAATAAATAAATAAATAGCCAGAGCCCTGTCTCTACCACCTGTATTACCCAGCTTGCTTTGGAAGAGAACTTTGGGTCACACATTTTTCCAGTCTGATGGCAATGTGATGAAAAGTATAACTTGTAAAGGGACAACCAAACTCCTTATTCAGGTGTAAAATTTTATAAGCTTTAGGAAGGTAGCTGGAGTATGTCCATTAATCCAGCACATTATTTCTGTTCCTTGTATAAAAATAGTAGGAGCAACACACAAACAAGGCACCAATTATCAAAACAAACAGCAGCTGTTCTGAAATAACACAGATTCACCTTACCAGGAATTTCACCCAACCAAGAAGACCTGATTGCTTTCCACAGTTGACTGAAAACAGGCCTCCACTAATCCTCTGCCACTGATCCATGGGCGGCCTTGAGCAAATCACTTAAGCTGCTATTACTTCCACTACTTTCCCCATCTGTAAACATTAGTCCCAAGGGCTTTAAGTAATGTCAGCAAACAGCTTGAGCAAAACAACCCAAAGCATGTTTCATGTAAGGGGCTCAGACATAGCACTGAAGGAATTTACATGGGAGGGTTCTGTCATCCTTCTCACTAAAAACAATGTGATGGGGATGAAGATGGGGAGAAAACTCAATGTCTTTCCAATAGCTTGTGCACGGCTTCTTTTCATTTGCCCCCATTTCTTGACAAAAGTTGCAACAGCCAACGCAAACCTTCCCCCATTCTAGCTAGCCATTTATCAGCACATACCAGCAAATTTCGCAAGCTTGCACTGACTAGCTTTGCATCAACAGCAAATCCACATTTCCTTTTCAAGCTGAGATTCAATTATATAGGTTTACAAACATGCAGAGCAGAGAGCAAACCTCATCTTTTGGAAGACATGCACATTTTCAAACGATGTAACAAGAATAAGCTTCAGAAAGCGAAGAGTTCTAATCTAAGTTTCTCCCTGACTCTCATTTTTAACTTGTAAGGAATTCTCTTGGATTTCACTGAATGTGATCTCCACCTCCAGTCTAACAGCACCACCTCAACCGGCTGCATCAGAAACAACCAGTGGTATAGTGGGAGCAGGGCTGGCAGGATAGATGCTCCAAGACTTTTTTCATTTGTAGATACAATGGCATCATTAGCCACAGACTTCAAAGTTCTCCAGTTCTGAAATCCTGTAGATTTCAGCCACAATCCTCAAAGAAGCTAAGGGACAGGTTTTCTCAACAAGAATAGTATTATTGTTTGCTATCACTGCCGTAAAGCAAAACATTTTGGGGTGGCTTAATCTCTAAAGAGCAATTAAGTTCCATTAGCTTCACAGAAACACTTTCTCCTGGTGGGAATGTAAAGGGCTATTACTGGTTTCATAAAATTGGATCAAGACAGCTGCCTGTACTTTTGGACTCTCCCTAGGGCTTACCGTTAAGGAGTCTGCTCTTAACGTAACAATCTTTAAAAAGATTATCATTCTCATGCAAAACAAAAAAATGAGAGGGATATCAATGTATTAGTGGAAGAGCACATCCTTTAAGTACAGAACACTAAATTTTGAACAATTAGCATTTTCAGCTAAAAGAACTAGTATCATACAGTGTGAAAAATCTCTACCCAAAGTCTCCAGAGCTGTTGCCAAAGCAGAAAAGGTGGACTACATGAGCAAACAGTCTAACAGCATAGACACATTTTCAAAATACCTTACCGTAAAACCTAAAATTACTTTTGCATTGTGGAAATTAGTAATGCATTCCCGACCCTGGGACTGATGTTGTCGTTGAACCCCTACAGATTGCAAATCCATCTGCAGTTTCTGTTTATGTGGAAGAGCCAAAGTTTTTAAGTAAAATATCTTACCACATCAATCTGCTTTGAAGTGCTTCCTACAATCACGATAATCTGTTCCAGAAACTGGTCATGAGGAAAGCATCATTTCAAAGTAGCCTATGAAGCAGACTTCCCCATGTACTTTCTGCTACGCTTCAATAGGGAATATAGCATGGCTCCACTTTTCATCTGGCTAGGCTGGCTCTGATAAACGTGCTTTTTTTCACGATCTATTGGCTTTTAATTATGCCTATCAGTGTAGCATAACCAAGAGGTGTGTTAACTTTGCTGGTGGAAATAAATAGAAGAGGTCTAAATTATCTCATTGCATTTTTAAAGGGATGCTGTCAAGGCAAGGAATTTTTCTCTAAATTTTACCAGCCAACTCAAGCAGAAATTCCAGGTCTCAATACATTTCATTTCTAAAATGTGTAGGCAAAGGTGGGAAGACCACCTCGCAAAGATTTTGCTCGTTTTTGTACTGTTTTAAAATCTTGCAGACCTATTTTATCAGACAGAAGAATCTGGCAATGAAAACGATGTGCAAGTGAGCCCTTAATATCTGCTGAGGTTTCGTTTGAAGTCTTCCTATAGACACCAAAATCTGTGGATGCTCAAGTCCTACTATGACAGCGTTTCTCAACCTGGGGGTCGCAAGGGGGATGTCATAGAGGTCGCCAAAGACCATCAGAAAACACATATTTGGCCCAATTCTATTGTTGGTGGGGTTCAAGGGGCTCTTTGATTGTAGGTGAACTATAAATCCCAGCAACCGCATCTCTCAAATGTCAAGGTTTATTTTCCCCAAACTTCACCAGCGTTCACATTTGGGCATATTGAGTATTCGTGCCAAGTTTAGTCCAGATCCATCATTGTTTGGGTCCACAGTGCTCTCTGGGTGTAGGTGAACTACAACTCCAAGGTCAATGCCCAACAAACCCTTCCAGTATTTCCTGTTGGTCATGGGAGCTCTGTGTGACAAGACTGGTTCAATTACATCGTTGGTGGAGTTTGGAATGCTCTTTGATTGTAGGTGAACTATAAATCCTAGCAACTACAATCCCCTCACAACCCCACCAGTATTCAAATTTGGGCGCATCAGGTATTTGTGCCAAATTTGGTCCAGATCCATAGTAATTTGGTGTGATGACTCATGGGCCTTGTAGTCCTGTTCCTAGTACTATTGTGGCAGACGAAGAGGAAAACATGGGATTTTCGCCGATTCAGCCAGAGCCGGAGCCTTTCCAACTGGAGGATGTTTGCCCTCAAGAATTCAGCCAAACAGGCCTTGGGCAGAACTCCCCCCCGTTTTCCCGGAGGGACAATTATACTAGAGATAGAGGAGTCAGAGAGGCTAATCGCCGGAGCCTGAGAATCGCTGCCAAACAACTAGCTGATTAGGTCTGCTTCCCTTGCGAAATTCTAAGGAGTCATGCATCTGGACAGAGTTGGGTTTCGCTTCTCGTTCTCTAGGGAAAGTGTTCTGTTGGCGGGAAAACGAGACCCAATATAGGTGTTTGTCGCAAGGGGAACTTTGCGGAGTCAATTGATCAGCTTGAGGAGAGAGATCGTGTGTGGACTTCGTAACCCCAGTTCCTTGCTTCCCGGATCAAGTTTCAAGCCTGCCTTGTTTCACGTTTTGCCACGGACCTTGTTTCATGCTTCATGTTTGCCTCGTTTCAAGTCTTTGATCTAGCCAAGAATCAAGTTTATTTTCCAGCCTTGTTGTCAAGCTACATTGGACTTTAAAGACTCTGTCATTTCCCCACACTATTGCTTGGCAAAGTGTGTGTTTCGGTCAAGTGGATTATAACTTTGAACTCTAATATATTGGACAATATTTTTCTGGACTATATTTGGCCTTATCTGAAAGGTCTGCTTCTGAACTATATTCTTCACTTGTTTTTATTGTTTTTATATATTTCATTAATAAAGATATTAGATAGAGTCTGGCCTCTGCGCATGGTTATTGGTGTTCTGCAGCCTGGGTCCTGACATTTGGATTCACAGTGCTCTCCGAAAGCAGGTGAACTACATCTCTCCTAAATCACTGTCAATTCCTCCCAAATCCCTCTAGCATTTTCTGTTGTTCATGGGGGTTGTGTGTGGGAAGTTTAGCGCAATTCCCTCATTGGTGGGGTTCAAGGGGCTCTTTGATTGTTGGTGAACTATAAATCTCAGCAACTACAACTCCCAAATGACAAAATCAATCTCCCCCCCCCCCCAACCCCACCAGTATTCAAATTTGGGTGTATTGGGTATTTGTGCCAAATTTGGTCCCGTGAATGAAAATACATCTTGCATATCCGATATTTACATTACAGTAGCAAAATGACAGTTATGAAGTAGCAACGAAAATAATTTTATGGTTGGGGGTCACCACAACATGAGGAACTGTATTAAAGGATCGCGGCCTTAGGGAGACTGAGAACCACTGCACTATGATGTAGTAAAATGGTATTCCTCATATAAAATGGCAAACAATCCAAACAAGTGACAGAGAGGCTCCAAGGTTGCATGAAATGACAGGAGCCTGCAGCAGGATATATTTTATTGGGCTGAATCCATGTAAGTAGAACCTGTGCAAATGGAGGGCCAACTCCACAAGTTCTAGAATAAGTGATGTCTCCTCTCAAACCATTTCTTTCCTTTTAAAAACCTGCCTTCTGTCTCTGGGCTTGCATCACAAACTACAGTGGGAAGTACAGCAAACTTTAATACTGCACAGAACTCTTTTTCAGAGGATGATTCTCCACTATTATTTGGCAAATTTAAAACCTTTTCACCTGAAAATTCTGATTCAGCCATCTGTTCACATAAAAATGTATCTTTTCAACGACAATCTGGAACATGAATTAATAACACTGTCTTTCATATATCAAAAAACAATCTTCAGGATTATGCGGCACACAATCTGGACTTCGAAGCTTCTATCAAACATATTAAATCAAATGGTAGGAAATTATGACAAGGTAGCAGAACTTGGAAAGTTACAGGCTTAGTATTAATTCATCGTTGTGCTCTACATTTTTTTAAAGTAATCTGTTGCTGAGGGGGAAACTATTAATTTTGTCCTACTTCTGTTAATTCTTCATTGCTTTTTATTACTTTTTTGGAAAAATACTCAAGGATATAGAATAACAGCACAAAACTTAATATGTTCCTATACATATGTCTCTAACGTTTTAGAAATTTAGAAATTATTTTTGAAAGTAATTTTTTTAATTAACTGAGTTCTGTCCTAGTGACCAACCAAAAATAATTGGTTGCAAACAATTGTAGTGCTTGCTTATAAATCCTTGGAGAGAGATAGATTGAGGATTTTCTCTCCTATTCACAAGTTATCTATCGCTGAGGGTAGCAACTTCCTGCTCTGAAGCACATACCTGAAGCAATACTGGTTGCAATCATTTTCTTTTGTATGGGATTAATTTTGATGAAAATAGCTCAACTCTGGCTTCAAAAGAAGTATGAGAGGGGATAGGTATTTTATTCAATTAAGCACCCCATAACTGCAGGTTTGTGAAGAACTGAAAAGCTGAACGCAGCTTCTTTATCTGCTGGGCTCTTGAAACAAGACCAGCATGTACAATGCAAAGGTTTCAAATCCTGTATTGAGGAATTTAAGGAGATAAACATAAGATTACATCAGATAGTTTTCCTCTTCTGTTTCTACACACTTCAAAGACGGAATCCCATCGAACCCATCAAATGACATAGGACTGCTTCCAGTGGTTGTCCCATCTCCTCAGCATGAAGGACAGTCGAAATCGATTCCACTCCTCTCCCTGCATATAGAAATGCCTAAAAACTGGCACAGTAGAGTCTCACTTATCCAACGTTCTGTTATTATCCAACACAGTCTGCCTCCTGCCCAGATCCACAACTGTTTTTCTAGGCAGGCAAGGACTAAACTTTTTACGGATTTAACCTCCAACAATGTTGTTACTTTAAGATCATTTTATGCAATTCTATCCTTATTTGTAGTCAATTTTTAAGTCATTAATGTTTTTGTAGTAGTCAATGTTTTCAATACATTGCGATGTTTTGGTGCTAAATTCGTAAATACAGTAATTACTACATAACTTTACCGTACATTGAACTGCTTTTTCTGTCGATTTGTTGTAAAACATGATGTTTTGGTGCTTAATTTGTAAAATCATATTGTAATTTGACATCTAATAGGCTTTTCCTTAATCCCTCCTTATTATCCAACATTTTCGCTTATCCAACATTCTTCTGACCTGAGACTCTACTGTATTTTAATATGTATATTTGTGGAATTTTAATAATGTTTATCTGTTTTAATTATGCTGGAACCTGCCACAAGTTACAAGGAGAGGTGGGTATGAAAAAAATTTATTATTATTACTACTAAGAATATACCGTATATACTCGAAGATAAGCCGAGTTTTTCAACCCTTATTTAAGAGCTGAACAAGCCTCCCCCGGCTTATATTCGGGTCAAGGTCAAGTCAGCAGCCTGGAGGCCACAGTATGTTTTCTTTTCCAAAACTTCCCTTCTTCGCTTCTCCTCCCAGGCTGGTTATCTTATTTTTTTAAGAGACAGAGACAAGAAGCGAATGTTTTCAAAAGCGAAAGGAGAACGTGAGAAAACCCTTGCAAGCCAGATTGCATGGGTAGAAGGGGAAAGAAAAAAGATATTCTTGCAAATTATTATTATTACTACTACTACTACAGTAGAGTCTCACTTATCCAACATAAACAGGCCGGCAGAATTTTGGATAAGTGAATATGTTGGATAATAAGGAGGCATTAAGGGAAAGCCTATTAAACATCAAATTAGGTTATGATTTTACAAATGAAGCACCAAAACATCATGTTAGACAACAAATTTGGCAGAAAAAGTAGTTCAATACGCAGTAATGCTATGTAGTAATTACTGTATTTATGAATTTAGCACCAAAATATCACGATATATTGAAAACATTGACTACAAAAATGCGTTGGATAATCCAGAACGTTGGATAAGTGAGTGTTGGAGAAGTGAGACACTACTGTATTATTGCAAGAACATTTGAGTCCAAAGGGAGGGAAGGAGGGAAAAGAGAGCAACAGAGGTGTGTATTTCTTTTTATTCCTAAGGAAACAAAAATGAGGTGGGGTTTTTTGGGAGGGGGAGAGAAGTTTTAAAAAGCCTTTTCTGGCTACTTTTAGAGTTTGAAAAAGGGAGAAAGATAAGTGGTGGGAAAGGGCAGGAGAAAAGAGGACAAAGTTGTTTTTAGTGGGACTTTGCTTGCATTAATTCCTTGGGTAAATGAATGCCCCAAAGCTTCTAAATATTTATATAGATGTTCCCCCTACAAATACATTAATATATGAATTGTCCCCTCATATGTTTACAAGTCTTTGCAAATCCTATGTAAATATAGATAGATTTCCATGTACCTGTATATCTGTTCCTATATGTATACATTAATTTTATATATGAATTTTATATGAATTTTACCCTCACATGTTTGCAAGTGCAGAGGGAAAATGGGCACGCGCACACGCACACATAGATGTCTAGATAGATATAAACATTGATAAATAGGGCTTACAAATATTGCAGGAGGAAAATGCACATAGAGGATTTGCAAAGGTTTCACACATGTGAAATTAGTATATATAATGATAGATCTATATCTAGTTCTGCATTATTTATGTAGGCATTATATGTTTGCCTGTTACTATGTTGGAAGCTGGCCTGAATTCCCCAGGGGGAGATAGATAAGGGCAGGGTACAAGTGAAGCTGTTGTTGTTGATGATGATTATTATTATAAAGTTATTGTTGCTTTTCCACTTATAGAGTTAGTTTACTGTTTTTCTTTGAAATACAGTAAATATTCAAAACATTTAACCCACTGATGCCTCAATTAATCTAATTTTATTTTTGAAATTTACCAGTAGCTGCTGCATTTCCCACCCTCGGCTTATACTCGAGTAAATAAGTTTTCCCAGCTTTTTGTGGTAAAATTAGGTGCCTCGGCTTATATTCGGGTCGGCTTATACTCAAGTGTATGCGGTATGTATTAACCACCTCTCCTTGTAATATATTTCATATTTCAAAGGTATCTTTCAATCACTCCTCTTTCATACTGAACACAATCTTATCTCTCAATATGCCATTGCTTGCTGGATCAAATTTGCAATTAGCAAAATTCAATTTAAGCTCAGTAACTAATGGTGACTTATGTATTATGCCAATGGTTCCTGAAGCAAGATTCTTCAAAAACAATCTTTTTATGTGTTGTCGAAGGCTTTCATGGCCGGAATCACAGGGTTGTTGTGTGTTTTCCGAGATGTATGGCCATGTTCCAGAAGCATTCCCTCCTGACGTTTCGCCCACATCTATGGCAGGCATCCTCAGAGGTTGTGAGGTATGTTGGAAAAAACTAGTCAAGTGGGGTTTATATATCTGTGGAAGGTCCAGGGTGGAAGAGGGAATTCTTGTCTGCTGGAGGCCAGTGTGAATGTTTTAATTAATCTCCTTGATTAGCATTAATGGCCTTGCCAGATTCATGTCCTGGCTTCTTCCTGCTTGGGGGAATCCTTTGTTCAGAGGTGTTAGTTGCCCCTGATTGATTCATGTCTGGAATTCCTCTGTTTTCAGAGTGTTGTTCCTTATTTACTGTTCTGGTTTTAGAGTTTTTAAATACTGGTAGCCAGATTTTGTTAATTTTCATGGTTTCCTCCTTTCTGTTGAAATTGTCCACGTGCTTGTGGATTTCAATGGCTTCTCTGTGTAGTCTAATATGATAGTTGTTAGACTGGTCCAGCATTTCTGTGTTCTCAAATAATATACTGTGTCCAGGTTGGTTCATCAAGTGCTCTGCTATGGCTGATTTCTCTGATCTTTTTATGAGGTGGGAAATAATTTCTGAATTTTTGTAGAACCTCCAAGGCATCTCTTGGATCTTTCACAGGGAAAACAGGAGTATTATACAAATAATTTCCATCTTCCCTCAAACAAGACAGATATTTGCTGTCCTTTTACAACATTTTCAAGTTCAGCAGCAGGGGAAATACAACTGAGAAACTTGTTCACAATGCCTCCAATTTTCAGCCACGTTTCCTTGCTAAAAAAAGGTGGAGGTCAGGATGAGTCCATCTCTTCAGTTAAAACAACAAACTCCTACTCACACGAAAAAAAAAACTACATCAACTTCTAACACCATATAATGCCTGCTGTTGGTACTAATATAAGATAAATTCACAAGCTGATAAGAATCCAAAGGCCACAGAGGTAAAGTTTATTTCTTCACCAACACCAGCACAGCATTGTCAACAAGGATTGCCAAACATAGAAGCCTCTGCCAATTAAATAGAATACAGCTGGAGTAAAAGGAGATTTGTCTTAAAGAGACATTGCACCACAGGACTATAAACCCCAGTACTGATTTTCTGGAAGGCATCGGATTACCACTTAAAAGGGAAAGAGCTACCATCACAAATAAATCCTCATGCCATGTACATCGCTTGCGGGTAGAACCAGGAAAAATGAATCCCTGCTAATATACCCCATGAATGGATATCACAATAGGAAAAACCTGTGCTTCATATATCTATTGCTTTGAAGTATTTTCATTTTAGATACCTCTGTGATTGACCTTAACCACTGGAACTGTTTTCAGCCAAAAACAAAAAGCAGCACACTATTTCCAGGCCTCTGCAAATTAGCTTACTCCAGCTATTCTCAGCAGCACCATTATCATCTGGGAAACTGTGTCCAAATGGAGAATCAATAAGTAAATATGAAAAAGAAATTTGAAGAAAACAAAGTGCCATTGATATCCTAGCAGGGTAATGAACCCACAATTCTCAAAGGCAACACAGCAAAGCCTGGCCTCACAAGACAACTCAAGACAAGTAGGTATGAAGAACTCACTCCAAATATAGGGCGCCATTGTATTTCAAAGACACATTAAGAGGAGCAAACACTATTTACGACACTATGTTTTATTTTACCACTGCTGAGTCATAGGAAAACTACAGAGCAGAGCTAATAAGTTACTCTCCAAGGAAAAATGTTGTATTTATTATGAGCCAAGATGCTTAAATGTGGTAATATATCACTCACTTTTATGGATACCAAGAACCACCCAAACCATTTGTAAAAGCTGTTTGCCAACTTCGATTAAGCATTTTAGTGCTTAGAAAAGCACACAGACACAGAGAGAACATAGCAAAAGTACCCCAGATCCAACTGTTTCAACCAAGAATTGTTTGAATGAACCTGAATTAAACTAAAAACCAGAGGTATGTGCTTTTCCACAACTGGAAATACATAATCGCAAGGAACTGCAACAAATAAATACTAAAGGTAAAGGTTTTCACCTGACATTAAGTCTAGCCGTGTCCGACTCTGGGGGTTGGTGCTCATCTTCATTTCTAAGCTGAAGAGCTGGCATTGTCCATAGACACCTCCAAGGACATGTGGCCGGTATGACTGCATGGAGTGCCGTCACCTTCCCGCCAGAGCGGTACCTATAATCTACTAACATTTGCATGTTTTCGAATGGCTAGGTTAACAGAAGCTGGGGCTAACAGCAGGAGCTCACCCAATTCCCCGTTGTCCGTAGACACCTCCTAGGTCATGTAGCCAGCATGACTGCATGGAGTGCCGTTACCTTCCCGCCAGAGCAGTACCTATTGATCTACTCACTTTTGTATGTTTTTGAACTGTTAGTTTGACAGAAGCTGGGGCTAACAGCGGAAGCTCACCCTGCACCCCAGATTCAAACTGCCGGCCTTTCAGTCAGCAGGTTCAGCAGTTCAGCGGTTTAACCCGCTGAACCATGGGACGGGCTCCAACAAATACACAAGAAGGTGAATTTACGAAGGCAGAAATCTATACATGGATGGGGAAATTGGCCCTTGAGATATTGGACTTCCACTCCCATCATCCCCAGCTGGGGACAGTGACAACTGCAAGTTCAATAACATCTGGAAAACCACTGCTTACCCACAGTGATCCAATGAATTACAAAATGAGTTGCTCATATAACTCCTTATCTGCTCTTCTAAAGCCAGGGGAGACACTGAATGCATCTAAACCAGAAAAGCATAATACATGCCAAGCTATTGCTATAGCTATCATTGAAAGATAAGAAGTGAACAGTCACTTACAGAAAACAAACAAGGGAGGGGGGAACAGCAAGAAACCAAGCTAGAATACATTTACAGGATATTACTGTCTCCTTTGCAGACAGCGGTAATATTGATGCTTGTCACATTCCAGAGGTAAGACTTGCATCAACTCAAAACTACAGGAGCAAGAGTTTGCTTTCTGCACAGTCGACATCCCCCGCTCAACGCACACACACACACTGAGAGACTGAAAACAAATTAACAGGTACTCTGTTGGGATTCCAGATAGATTTTATGGACCCGCATGTAATCTCAGCAGGCATGATAAAATGATAACTGCAAGAGCAGCTGTACCATACTACCAGTGCCTCTGAGACACAGCTGAACAGTAAAGTAAAATCGTGAAAATTATGATACTGCAGTTTGTGATCCACACATGGGCTGTTAGGACCCTTTGTGCTGCTGAAATCCTTTTCCCCCTCCCCAAACAGTAAGAACAATAGTTATTCAGTGAAAATGAAGATTCAATTCACAAGGTAATATATTATTTCACAAAAAGATTATTACGAGACAGCAAAGTTTAGGGGAAACCCAATTTGTAGCTTCAAAATGTTTCAGAAATTTCTCACAATCCCTGATTACCAGCCTGTCAACTGTGGTTTATGGGCCTTGTTGTCCAAACATCAGGAAAGTACTAGTTTTCCTATTATGACCATAGTCCACTGATAGGAAAAGCTTACATGAGACACATGGATTAAATCCAGAATTAGTTGTACTTAAAGAAGCCCCACTGAATTGTTATCAACATTGATTTATGTAGAGTACATGATGCTTTATACTAGCAGTTGCAAATCTTAATTTGACAGTTCCCATGGCTTACAATCTTTAAAAAAACCAGGACACACAAGGAAAAGGAGACGGCAATGGGAATTATTGCTCTTCTCTCCATCCTAGTCCACAACGGGGGCATTTGAGTCCCCTCGGGCGCCCAGAGTCCCCTCGTGTGAGAAGGGTGGGGTATAAATGTTGTAAATAAATAAAATTTGGTTAGAGGAAGCTTTCATCAATTGCTGATCCTAGCTAGGCATGATGGAGCTGCTATGGTCTGTTCATCTCTCCAGAGGCACAGAAACCAATGGATACAGTTCTAGATTCCTAATTCTGATTCAGCATGTTTTTTCTAGCATTGGGAACTACTCCTAACATGATCTTGGATGTTCACTTGCACAACAGGAATATTCATAACCCATCCATTCTATTGTTATTATTATTATTATCATCATCATCATGGAGCCCCCAGTGGCGCAATGGGTTAAACCCTTGTGCCAGCAGGACTGCTGTCCGAAAGGTTGGCAGTTCAAATCCGGAGAGCGGGGTGAGCTCCCATCTGTCAGCTCCAGCTTCCCATGAGGGGACATGAGAGAAGCCTCCCACAGGATGGTAAAACATTAAACATCCAGGAGTCCCCTGGGCAACATCCTTGCAGACGGCTAATTCTCTCACACCAGAAGCGAATTGCAGTTTCTCAAGTCACTCCTGACATAAAAATTATTATTATTATTATTATTATTATTATTATTATTATTATTATTATTACTATTATTATTATCCCATTTTTTCTCTCTACAAGGAGACTCAAAGTTATGTAGGGAGGGACATTGGGCAAAGAGTTTGTGCTATTTTGGTTGGTTGAGATCAGACAAAAAAGCAAGTTTACCAAGCTAATGTTCTTCCAAAATCATTAATAGTAAACTGTTTTTTCATACAACAAGAAAACAGCACTGCTATCGTATTCTCCTCCATGCCCCATGCAAAACTCTATGGAAGGACAAACTGTATCTGCATCAGGAGAAGATTAAATGAAAACACACTGGGCCTGATGCAACATATGGAATTTGGTGAGAAAGTAATCTACTGCCAGCATTCATGAGAATACAGATTACTGAGAGAATTGTTTTATTTCCTGCATATTGCCTTGGGTGTTACAATGTCATAAATATGAAAAAAATGCACAGATTAATAATTAAATACAAGATCGAAGGGACTTCAAATGTATTGTTGCAATACAGAAACACAGCTCTCAACAATTATGTAGGAATACACTACTTACTACATTTGGGCTTTTACAGTATATAGCCTTTCCAGAGGCGCATAGCTGCTCACTGTGGGAAAGAGGATGTTGGAAGTAATATGACTTTTGACTTAATTCAACATTCATGGGTAAGACCCAGACTCAGTTTTACCTAGAAAAAAACCATAGAGCCACAGTGAAAAGAAATGCTTCATATCTCCCTTGCCCAGAAAGTGAGCCATGTCTGTGTTGGAAGTAGAGTTGCCAAATCTCTGGCCACTGGCTGAAATCCGAAGCAATTATTCTGTTTCTCGGAGAGTCCAGGCAGGCAGACAAATTTCAGGCCCAGCAGTGCTAGCAGAGGAGAACATTTGATGTTATTATGTGAAGCAGCTTCAGAACCTGAACATCCAACTCTTCCTCACTTATACCAAGGCTAACTGGTTCAATGACATAGTGTTTGTACATGTGAAGCACTTGTGTAGTAGTGAAGTGTCGTTTTTGAGGTATCCAAAAGAAAAATAATCACAGAAACGTCCTACTCCATGGACAAACAGAAAAGTCCATTAAGTGTGGAGTTGTTTTCAAAAGAGATCAAATCCATCTGAACAGATTTTATAGAAATTGAAAAAACGTTTTGATTATATGCGATCTTTTGCTATAAAATGCCATTTTTTAAGCCTTGTACCAAAGTGATTTGATACATTTTGATCTGTGCATTAACAGTCTATTCCTAGTGTGGTGGAGGCTCCTTTTTTAGAAGCTTTAAGCAGAGGCTGAATGACCATCTGTCGGGAGTGCTTTGAATGCGATTTTCCCGCTTCTTGGCAGCGAGTTGGACTGGATGGCCCATGCTCTCTGAAAGGCGTTTGAAAGTGAAACTGCTCATAGGAGACAGATGACAGTATCAAGCAAAAGTCTACGTATCTGATATGCAACTCTTTGGGCGCAGTGAAATGAGCATACTAGCATTAGTAGTATCAGCCTACATAACAACAAACCTTTTGACTGTCCACAAGATGTACACAACATTTGTTAAGGAGTGCAGGAAATCCACATGATCTTATAGTACATAATATTAATTAGTATTATCACTAAACCAATGTCAACATCATCACTGTTAAATTCTGCCTTACTAGGCTACAAATACTAGGATTTAACATTGTTTTGAATGATCCAAGATGAAGTTGCGGAATGCTACAAAAAGATGTTTAGATCTAATTCTGATCTCCCCTTGATCCAGAATGCTGTCTGGCTGCAGGTCCAAATACATCTCTCAATATTCCTCTGAGATTAAACTAAGTCATTATTAGTGTGTTTAAACCTGTATAGGTCAGGCAGAATGAATAATATAGAATGACAGAATGAGTTTCCATCAGTGCCAGTTGTAATCCAAACTAAGACTAAAAATAATCAGCACAGTTCACCAAGACCTATTACATGGACACCTCAGTAAATGAAATAGCTGGATTTCTGGGCATCACTTCTTAAAAGAAAATTTGGTATGAGAAACTGGTATAACTTAGGGCACATACACTGACCACTTAGCACAAAGAGCACCCAAATTGGTTCCGTGGCAGTTTTATTTATTTATCGTGTCAGAAGCAAATTGAGGATACAGTTAGAATGTAGTTAAAAATACAAAGTTTAAAACTTGGCATTATACTAGATTTCCTTTGACCAGAAGCTGGCCACTTGGAGTACCTCTGGTGTCACTGTGAGAAGGTCCTCCATTGTGCATGTGGTAGGGCTCAGGTTACATTGTAATAGGTGTTCTGTGGTTTGCTCTTCTCCACAATCACATGTCGTGGATTCCACTTTGTAGTCCCATTTCCTAAGGTGGGCTCTGCATCTTGTGGTGCCAGGGCACAGTCTGTTCAGCGCCTTCCAAGTCACCCTGTCTTCTGTGTGCCCAGGGGGGTGTTTCTCTTCTGGTACCAGCCATGGGTTAAAGTTGGCAGTTAAGCTATGCACAGAGCTGATCTGGTCTAACATGGGGCAAAGCTGCTTAATGCAGCCTTGACCCATATTAACTGAAGTTGCAGAATTCAGATCAACCTGCAATTTTGTCCCCATGTAAACAGTTGGGCTGGTTCCAAGACAGAAGTGGCTACAACTGTTTAGACAACCAGCCCGTGTTTCCTGGGCTCAGCACTCCAGGGACACAGGATGGCATTCATTGTCCCCTCCCTTTCTCTTTCTGGCAGCAGTTTCTGAGCATGATATGGGCCCTGCCAATCATTCACTGCCTGGAGTGACATTGGCTGGAGCAAGGAGGCAATCGGCATCCCAGCCAATGCCACTTCCAGGTGACTACCAATTGACAGGATCCACGTCACACCCAGATACCACCACCACCACCAGAACAGGTGAAGATGGTGTGGGTGGCTGTTTCTCAATGCTAAACTGGATTCAACACTGCAGAGTGGTCAACCCCTCCCTCCCTGCAGTAGCCGAGGAGGCATCACACCAGATCAACCTCAGGATAAGGCATCAGTGTAGATCTGTCAATAAAAATAATAGAAATGGGTTCCTATTCTACCAAAAAGAAGAGTTCAGCATGGTTCAGCAAATTTGATATTCAGAACTAAACATTATGCACATGCTAAATTAAACAATTGGACCAGATAAGCAAATACATTTTGAATCTTCTAGAGATTTCCTGAAGCCTTCTTCCAAAATGTATCCATGCCTCTTTCTTTCACCAGCATCCATGTTCTAATGTTTTCCATTTTGGTGGCTAAGCATATACATCTATGCTTTTCAAAACTATTTTATACATGGAGAGTAAGGCGAGACAGGCTTATTGTTTCTTCCTGTTATGCTATTCATGCATGCTCAGTAAGGGATTCTGGAGGCAGCTGCTGTTTACCTTGCCAGTTGAACAAAGGCACATATGGCTAGAGTAGGATTGGTTTTAGCAAAATTCTGCTCTTTCTCAGCTCAAGCTTTACTGCATTGTTGATCCTACACACACATTTACAACTGACTGTAACTGAGTGTTTCTCTATCCACCATCCGCTCAATGCCAAGGTTGCTGAAAAAAACATCCAACTACACTGAGGATAAGGGAGGAAAAGGGGCTATAAAACAGTTTTTTTTGTCAAGAGGCTTTGTTCATTGAGGTATCCTTGAACAGTGTAAAATAGGTCAATTACTTTTTTTGATAGTACAATTACACGTACCTAAAATACATAAAAGTAAACCTAAAAGAGAAACATTATCTCTTAAAGTCCCTTGTTACAAATAAAAGAAAAAACAGAGTTTGATTACATTTCAGTCTTTATTGTATGTTGTTTATGAAGAGATGGGAGAATAAATGCAGCTTTGTTCCCTGACTTTAGAGCACTTCAGGGATCTAGTTTAAAGAATCTGAAAATAAATGTGGTGTTAGAGAAATGCTCTAAGGTTAGTGAAGTGAATGGGATGTATTGAGTCTTGCTCGGGGGGGGGGGGGGGGATCAGAATGAGTTCAGTGTCCAAGATACCAATGCATCTGGGAGACCCCATTTTAGTCTTCCCTTTGTAAATACATCCAATTTCACAATATCAATGTGTTTGTATGCTTCAACTAGTTTGTAGCTCAGACCACTATAGATCTATTTGCACTACATATTTAAGAAGCATGCTGCTTGTGAAATAAGGATAGATTTCCCCCCTTTATAATTCAACCTTATTGGTACAAAGGGAGTTAAAACACTTTAAAGCACTTTAGCAGAAGGTAGGCGAGGAAAACTGTGTGCCTAATCAATAACATTCTACAAGGCTGAAATTAAATGAGTTCTGAAAAGAAGCTAAGGGCAAAAGAACAAAATGTTCATTTCTCTTTCTAATGTGAAGAGGAGCAATGAGAATTATGTGGAAGACATTTTATGAACTAGCCAAATTGACAGCTTAATTTTGCAAACTTGTAAAGTAATCCACCAAGCACTTCAGCCAGAGGTATCTCTGGATTTAAATCAGATTACCTAAAGCTTTCTTATGGCACACTTGCTCAGAAATGCATTATTTCAAGTAACTAATTCCCAAGTAGGGGGCTTCACTTAATTCATTCTTATTTGTAAGAACAAAGTTTTGTCACACTGTTGAAAACAAACAAATGTTGTGTATTTTCAACTGGCTTTTTCTGAACATTTATTTTGTGCAAAAACAATGTATTTGGTGCAAAATTACACCCTCATTTCTCTGTGCAAAAAGTTGTCTTTATTCAAATATAATTTCCACAAAAACACCCAAAACACAAAATCTTTCAAGTCAGTTCACCACTTCTACAAGAAAGTGTCTCAATATATTGAGATCATTTTTCAAATTGAGGTCAAAAACATTTGAAAGTGTTCTTTACATCCTTGTTCTCAAGTCAGCTGTTATAGTAGGTAGTTATATTCTTCTGAAAACTACTATGCCATAAATACGAATAGAGAAGCTCTAAAGAGGAGCCACACTACATCTTCCTTTGATTAATACTGAAAATAATCAGGTTCTTTATTTGTAATTTCAAACTGGCTAGAAACCACGTTGTAGTATTAATCTGAATTCAAATACATTCATGACAAACCTAAACTTAATGTAAAATAATTTAGCATAAGGAAACTTACTTTTAATCACAGCAACATTACTCTTACAGAACAAAATGAATCCCTTCATTATGAAATATTTACTCAAGATAAGCAGTACTAATTAATTTTTTTAAGCGTTACCCAGGGTAGATCACCTCAAAATCATGAGCTAATGGAAAGAACACCGTAGCTCAGTCCATGTTTAATACAAAGATGCACACAGAGACAAATATACAGAGGAACAGTCAAGGCGCTGTTTGATGCTGCCCCCTTTTGCCAGGCAAAGTCAACAGCCAAGATAGATTCCCAGGAAAACTTTTCTCAACCTGTGTATATTGTGAGTGAAATGCATTCACACTAAATTGTCATAACCTACTGACAGATCTGTTAGAGGCAAAGATCATAATTTGCATCTATGACCCTCTATAGCAGTGGTTCTCAACTCCTGATGTTTTGGCCTTCAACACCCAGGTATCCTAATAGCTGGTAAACTGGCTGGGATTTCTGGGAGTTTGGCTGCATAAATTCCATTCCTTACTGTAATTATGTTTGAATAGGAATCAAAAGAAGGACGTCTACCTTTCAAGATCCTGTGGTTCGGCACACTTCTGCCTGGAAAAATGTCCCCACAGGACACTGTAACACTTATGCCATGGACGATCACTCATAGCCAAATATGATCATCTTTCAGAGGTAGAGTCTTGGCGATGAGTCTGTAAATGACTGTGAAGACCTATTCTCGATCCACATGGCCTCTCACATTGCATAAACATATAGAAATTTATACTGTCATCCCTGGGCCCCTCTGAGTCAAATGTTTTGAAAAGGGTCAGGATTTACCTGGATACCTGGATAGGTTATCCCTAATCCAAAATGCTTGGAACCACAAGTTTTTTGGATAATTTATTTGGATTTTGGAATACCTGTATTTGCATATGCATACCCAATTAAATATTTTTGAGATAGGACTCAAGTCTAAATACAAAATTCATTTATGTTTCATGTACATCTTATATACATAGTTGGTAGATAATCTTATCCCAGAAGCTGAGTTGCTGAATTTGCTGATCGAAAGGTCGGCGATTCGAATCCAGGAAGTGGAGTGAGCTCTCGCTGTTAGCCTCAGCTTCTACCAACTTAGCAGTTCAAAATCATGCAAACCTGAGTAAATCAGTAAGTACTGCTTCTGCAGGAAGGTAATGGTGTTCCATGCAGTCATGCCGACCGCATGCCCTTGCAGGTGTCTATAGGCAATGCCAGCTCTTCAGCTTATAAATGGAGATGAGAACCAACCCCCCAGGGTCGGACACGAATAGACTTAATATCAAGGGAAAACCTTTACCTTTAGGTAATCTTATACACAGTATTTTAATAATTCTGCAAATGAAACAAATTTTGTGTACACTGAACTATCCAAAAGCAAAGGTGCCATCATCCCAGCCACCCACATGGAGAAGTTTGGAGAATTAGATAAGAGATGTTCAGCCTGTTCATGAAAACATTCCTTCTCAAAAACAATAAAATAAAAACTACAGAGCTCTCCACAATCTAGAAGAAAATTAGAGCCAGGGTCAGCCCAAGATATGACAGTGCCTTAGCCAAAACAACAAAAGACAAACTAAATCTCACCAAGGAAATGTGCCCCAGGTCTTCTAGTACATACAAGCATGGGCGGAGGGAGATGCAGCATCCCCAATAGAATGACAAAGTAAGTAAGTGTGTGCTGCACTTTTAAGACCTCCCAAATCTGCCTCACTTCGCTTAATGGCAGGGCTAGCCCTCACAGCAACTTATTTTAAAATAGTCATAATACATGCTAAGTGAAGTTTCTAGTAAAGACTGTTACCTCTAGCTTTTGGGCGTGTAGCAAAAACCATTTTGGTCACATTGTCACCAATCTATCCTCACACACACCCTTAATCAATATTTCTGGAAATAAAGTAAACTTTCCCTCACCAAAACCTACAGCTTCTGCCAAACAGCAAGCTTTGATATGACTTTCCACAGCCATCTGAATTACTGAGCGTACAGCTCCCCTCTACATGTCTTATAGTAAATCCTTGTAGACCTGTGTCGAAAATGAGACTTTGTCACTTACCATGAGATGGGGCAATTTAACCACTGACTCTCTCGGTGTTTTGAACTACAACTCCTACACTCCATGAGCAATGATCATGCTGGGTGGAGCTGGTAGCTCAAAAAAAAAAAACCAACTTCACTTGGAGGGACCACAACTTACCAATCACTTTCATTGAAGAGTTTATATTCATAGGCACATCATAGTTTCCAATCCTATGTTGTATGTGTCTCATGCTCTGCTTTCTGACCAGAAAACTAGAGTAGATAGCATACTGCACTAGTTTTCCTACCAGAAGACTTTCTCCATCTGCTAACGTTAACACATGCTGTATGCACCCCAAAAGTTTGAACATCACAATATAGGAAATACTGGAATAAAGCCATTTTGTTGTCTATTCTTGTTATTCCCCCACATCTCATTCCTTTTGCTTCAGAGATGTTGAGGTCTGTTGATTAAAGCTAAGCAAGTGGGGTTTATATATCTTTGGAATGCCCAGGGTGGGAGAAAGAACTCTTGTCTGTTTGCAGCAAGAGTGAATGTTGCAATTGGCCAGCTTGATTAGCATTGAATGGCCTTGCAGCTTCAAAGTTTGGCTGCTTCCTGCCCTAGGGAATCCTTTGTTGGGAGGTCTAGCTGGCCCTGATTGTTTCTTGTTTAGAATTTCCTTTCTCTGAAAATTGTTCATTTACTGTCCTGTTTTCTTTATTTAAAAAGCTCTAAAATCAGGACAGTAAATCAAGAGCAACATTCAGAAAACAGGGGAATTCCAGACAAGAAACAATGTGGGCGAAACGTCAGGAGAGAATTCTTCTGGAACATGGCCATACAGACCGGAAAACTCACAGCAACCCACTGTTCGAGTTTCCTCAGAATGTGACTAACTACAATCCACCTCACAAGTGAAAGATCCCCTTAACAAAAACAGTAATCAAGAAAAAAAATATCATGGGATATTATCCAAAAATACAAGCAAAAGAAAGCAGAACTGCCAAGGTACACTACACTCTCAGCTAATAGATGGGTGGATAAACAACTGTATGCCAGAAGGTAGTTTGACTCCCTGTTAGCATTTAGAGCACCCACACACATCAGTGCTAGAAACATCAAAAGGGAAATCTCTCTTGGAGTCTTCCAGCCTTATGTCCTTTAAGCCATAGTGACAGACAGATCCAAGAGTCTTTTTAACAAGGGGGGGGGGGGGGAGGGAGAGCCTAAGAAAAATCATACAGAAAGATTCTCATCCTATTTGGATAAAGTGACACAAACCAGCTATACAATCATCAGGTTTCCTATATATGTAAGATATTGATATAGCCATGGAATGTAGAAGAAATAACTTGTAGCAAGGATGAAATACACAAACATGCATACAAATGCATGAAAAGAAATGTCTCAGAATAGAAAATTATAAGATATAGTCCATATGGAATTACTTGGTGACACAGAAGAATATTTTTGAACTAGGGGATAAATGCCATGTTCTAGATCAGCTGTCACATTTTAGAACAAAGGGCAATTCCTTAACACATCGGAGTGTTATACAAACCAATTCTGAACACAACTGTGTGGGATGGAGAAACAACTCTCCTGGCCAATACCACTATCTTCCTAGATCTTATTTAAAGCACAAAGGATTCCTTAGGATCGTGACTCACAAACATACTGAGACTGTTCTAACCTTCTCCCTTCCCTCCTCTTCCCAAAGCAGGCTTGGAGGCTAAACATGCCCCTTCCAAGCAATCCGTTTCACACTGCAGAGTCTATTAATCATACAAGCCAATCTGAAAGAGGGAAAAGTTTTAGTCAGAAGGAACGACAGGCACGCACGCACGATTCAAGCAAAAAGCAGCAGCTATTTTAAAACCCTGAATAATTTACTTAAATACCAGCAAAGTTACCCACCACCCACCTCACTTTTCTCAATCCAACTTGCAAGTGGAATATTCTCTTTTGTTGTTGTTGCCTCATAGGTTGGACAGGAAAGCAAGTCTTGCAGAACAATGTTAGCAGCTACATCTCATCAATTGGATGGAGCTCCCGGTGGTCCGAAAGGTCAGCGATTTGAATCCAAGGAGCGGGGTGAGCTCCCGTCTGTCAGCTCCAGCTCCCCATGTGGGGACATGAGAGAAGCCTCCCATAGGATGGTAAAACATTAAACATCCCCTGGGCAACATCCTTGCAGACTGACAATTCTCTCACACCAGGTAAAACATCAAAACATCTGGGCGTCCCCTGGGCAACATCCTTGCAGATAACCAATTCTGTCACACCAGAAGCAACTTGCAGTTTTTGTAGTCGTTCCTGACACAAAAAAATCAACTAGATGCCCTAAGATCTGTAGCCCTTATCTTACAAAAAAAAAAAACCTCCCTCAATTCCATTTTCTAATCAGACCTTAGGGGGAAAGAGTTTCTGCCATACCCTCTGTACAAACTTCAGACTCATTCAGATAGATTTTCTGCCTGCAGCTCAATACATTTTATGCCGTGAAAGTGAGCGGGGTGTCTATTTAAAAGTCAAACTGGAGGGAAGAATATTTTCAAAAGATGAAGAATAAGCATAATTATTTGGAGCAGAGGTCTGATTTCGCCCTGGAAGAAAGTAAGGAGAAATCAAACGTTGAATTCAAGAGAGTAAATAAAGAACGACATTCAGAAATACAGGGGAATTCCAGGCATGAAACAACCAGGGCCAGCAAACACCTCCCAACAAAAGATTCCCCCAGGCAGTAGGCAGCCAGGCTTTTAAGCTGAAAGGCTTTTCAATGCTAATCAAGGTGATTAATTGCAACACCCACACTTGCCTCAAACAGACAAAGAGTTCTTTCTCCCACTCTGGGACTTCCACAGATATATAAACATCACTTGCTAAGTTTCCAACAGACCTCACAATCTCTGAGGATGCCTGCCATAGGTGTGGGCAAAACGTCAGGAGAGAGTGCTTCCGGAACATGGCCATGCATTCCGGAAAACTCACAGCAACACAATGATTCGGCCATGAAAGTCTTCGACAACACATAAGCGTAATGATTTGGAACAGAGGTCTGATGAAAGAAAATAAGGAGAAATCAAATGCTGAGACCCCACATGCTCTGAAACTGATAAGAGGTGGGAAAGCAAGAACAGTGTTCCTTGTGGATTTTAAAAGTCAGGAGCTGGATATTAAATCCATGGATCTCCCTTCTTTCACCCCAGTCTTTCCCACTAGCCCTCCAAATCCGGTGTTGGGGGACACACACTTTCTTTTGCTGCAGCGCTGGAACCAATAACGCTGCCAGCCTCTTTCTCACACACTTGTTATGAAGAGCGACACAAAAGCGACCCAAACAATGCAGCAAGTGGAAGAAGAGCTGGAAACGGGGAACTTTGTCTTCTGATAAGGCAGAGAAAAGGGGCGCGGGTCTTGGCTGGAAGTGGTGCTCTTTCCCCCCTCTCCCGCTTTCTCTCCCCTCCGATTTCCCCCCAATGCCTGCAACCAGGGAGCCAAGCAAGCAAGCAAGCAAGAGCCTTCTTTCTCCCCGCTCCCCTCTCCCCTCCGCTTTTGATCTCCATCAGGACGTGAGCAGAAAGTGAATGGGCCACCCCGACCACAAAGGCACATTACCATCGGAACAAAAAGGAAACGGGGGGGGGGAGAATGGAGAAGGAAAAGGAAAAAAAAAGGGGGGGGGATACCAATACCTTTCGCCTCCCTCCAAGACCTCTATTTGGGCTCCTTAAGACCAAATGCAGGGAGAATGGGGTTTCAATGCAAACTGGGACCCACAAAGCCAGCCTTTTTGCTGGAGTTTCGACCCACAAACAACAACAAAAAATCCACCAACCCGGGAGAACAGTGCAGTGGAAAGGTGGGGGGGGGGGGGCATTAACCCTAAACGATACAGAGGGGGAGAAAGGAGAGAGAGAGAACAGAGCTTTCCTTGTGTTGTCGAGCTTCCATATATATATATAAATCTTCTTAGCTACGCCTCCCAACAAAGGATTCCCTAGGGCAGGAAGCAGTCAAGCTTTGAAGCTGCAAGGCCATTCAATGCTAATCAAGCTGGCCAATTGCAACATTCACCCTTGTCTCAAACAGACAAGAGTTCTTTCTTCCACCCTGGGCCTTCCACAGATATATAAACCCACTTGCCTAGTTTCCAACAGACCTCATAACCTCTGAGGATGCCTGAAACAGATGCAGGCGAAACGTCAGGAGGGAATGCTTCTGGACCATCGCCATACAGTCCGGAAAACTCACAGCAACCCAGAACGGGGGGGAGAAAGGGGAGAGCAGGGCTTTTCTTGTCTTGCCGACCTTCCACAGAGATAGATAGATAGATAGATAGATAGATAGATAGATAGATAGATAGATAGATAGATAGATAGATAGATAAAAACCCCACTTGCCTAGTTTCCAACAGACCTCACAACCTCTGAGGATGCCTGCCATAGGTGTGGGCGAAACCTCAGGAGGGAATGCTTCCGGACCATCGCCATACAAACTCACAGCAACCCGGAGCTTTTCTTCTTCCTCCCAGACCCTTTTGCAAGCGCGGCTCCAGCAACAAAAGCCCCTTCCTTGGCGCCTCGAGGCAGCGTTGCTTTCCTCCTCCTCCTCTAAGCCCCAAAAACCCAAGTTCCCAAACTTTTTCAAATCGGGAGAGGGAAGCACAAAGGCTCTGCTCTGCCTTACCGCATCTCTGCTGAATCCGCGGGCGGGTTGCAAAGAAAGAAGAAGGATTATCCGAAGGAGAGGATGCAAAGAGAAGTCCAAGAAGGGCGGGAAAAGGCGGAGAAGCCCAGAAGGCAGAAAGCCTTGCAGAAAGCGACCGCCGCTTGTGGCAGCAAGAGTTGGGTCCTTCTCCTGCTCCTCCTGGTTTCCCTCCTTCTTCTCTCTCTTCTTCTTCTTCTCCTTTCCCTTCCCTCCTATCAGAAACGCCCCAGCCTCCTTTTCCCCTTCGCCTTCTTCATCCGGAGGGGAGGAGACCCAGGCGGGGAGGGGAAAAAAAACAAAGAAAGGAGGCGGACGCGAAGCAAAGAGTCCGTCTGGCAGCCCTCCGGGTGCCAGCCACGCACCTCTCCGGAGCGAACCTTGGCGTCTACACAGGCACAGCCTCCTCTACAAAACAGGACCGTGAGAGAGAGACGCGTGGCGTCTACACAGGCACAGCTTCCTCTCAGGATTGAGAGACTCGGCTTTGGAGGGGAAAAGACAGGCAGCCAGCCTACTTGGCACAAAGCATTGCAAGACGGTCTTCTAGCTCCTTTTCTCGCCGCTGGGATCCTTTTGTTCCTTCCTCCATCAGTTCTGCTTGGTTTGGGGTTTTTTGGTCCAATTGTTTACATCCCAGGGATTGGGTCTCACTCCTACCAGCCGCCTTGGATGTTCTGTTGTGTTTGTTTCCTCTCCATAAGCCGGGCAAAGGAGAAGGTGCGCCTTTCCTTGGCTGCTTCAGCTCCTTCCAAACAATCCCTTTGTAGGTTTTCCGAGTTGGGTGAGGATCCACAAGGGAACCGCAGAGGGCAGCAAGGGACTAAGAGCACACCGCGACGGGTCCTGCCATTTGCACACCGAGCGAGGTTTGGTGAAACTAGCCTACTACTCTGCAAAGCAACCGGTATGTTGCAGGCACAAACCCTCATCAATCAGAACGGGAGGCGCTTGCTCGTGTTTGCGTCGCGGCCCACTAGGGGGCGCTGGGCCTGCAGCAAAACTTTGTCAGTGGGTGGGGTGCCTTTGCAAACAGCCGAACAAGTCCATGCGTTCTCGAAGGCTTTCCTGGCCGAGAGTCTCTGGGCTGCTGTGAGTTTTCCGGGCTGTATGGCCATTTATTTATTTATTTGCCATATTTACGAGGGTTGAATGAAAAGTAATGCCTCCACCTTCGTAACTCCTCAACAGATGGTAGTACTGGTATGCGGCAGGTACTGGCTTCTTCAGTAGACTGTCCTCTACAGTTCCATTTGGCGGAAAGCCTTAACATTGAATGGTTGTGTTGTTAAAGTGCGAAGTATGGAACCCTGCGCAGATGGTCGGTCAATGTGACTTAAGCAACGTGCAGTCATTGAATTCTTGACAGCAGAAGGTGTCAGGCCCAAGGCGTCACCTTCGTTCTCGTAACGCGAGAGGAGTTCCTGGCAAATTTCAAGTCTGTGCGCTTTCATTTCAGGCATCAGCATCCTGGGTACCCATTGTGCACAGATCTTCTGATAGCCAAGCAAAGCAATAATGTGACCCACACATTCTTGTGAAATGCCGATTATGCTTGAAATTTCTTTCTGAGTGATACGATGATCATCCTAAATCAATCTGTCAACCTTTTGTTTGTGAAACTCTGGTTGCTGTCACAGGACATTCAACTCTTTCTTTGTCATGCAAGTCAGATGTTCCCACCTCAACATCTTTAAACTTACTTGCCCAACGACACACAGTACTCACATCAACACAATCACCATAAACAGTTTGCATTCTCTGATGAATCTCCTTTGGGGTGAAAACTTCTGCTGTCAAGAATTCACAGGTTCGAATCCAGGGAGCAAAGTGAGCGCTCGTTGTTAGCCCCAGCTTCTGCCAACCTAGCAGTTCAAAAACATGTGAGTAGATCGATAGGTACTGCTCCAGCGGGAAGGTAACGGTGCTCCATGCAGTCATGACCTTGGAGGTGTTTACGGACAATGCCGGCTCTTCAGCTTAGAAATGGAGTTGAGCACCAACCCCCAGAGTTGGACACGACTGGACTTAACGTCAGGGGGAACCTTTACCTTTACCTAGAGGTTTTGCTGAATTGCTAAATATAAGACCTCCCCTGAAAGTAAGACCTAGCAAAGTTTTTGTTTGGAAGCATGCCTGCCAAACAGAACACCAGAGCATGCAGGATTGGTAAATGTGCATACCATAGATTATTGTACATGGAAATAATGGTAGGAACAAGAAATTTTTGATAGGATTCAGTTTGTCTGGTTATGCTGGTTTGTGAGGACAACTATTGTACAGTATATAATTTTCTTTTTTTAAATTCAACAATAAATGTTAATTCTTCATGGAAAAATAAATCCCATGAAAATAAGACCTAGCACATCTTTGGGAGCAAAAATTAATATAAGACTGTCTTATTTTCGGGAAACACAGTAATTGTGGCAAGAATTGTCTTTGCAAAAGTATGGAGACTTGAAACACTACCGTCGAAGGACCACTGGATGGTAAAACTCTGGGAGATAAGAAATATGGACAGGTTTACATATCTAATGAAGAAACACCAAGGAAAATCAATAAAAGTGAAAGATTGGTCCTAAGTAGCAGAATATATGATGCAAAAATAAGAAGATAGTGATATAAAGAAGGACAGTATTGAATACGGTTACGGCAGAGGTGAAGCGTGACCAGAACCAGTATTTGCAAAAGAAGGAACAAGGCTACTCCAAAGGCGACGGAAGTGACATGTGTTTTACTGTTTTTTTGTGTTTATTTTCTCCCCTTGAGTTTTGGTTTTTGGGGATTTTTTCTTTTTAATTTTTTTTTTGTTTCTTGTTCTTTCCCCCTTTTTTCTTTGTTTATCCTATGATTCTATTTTTTATCTTTGTGGGGGGGAAATTGTGTTCAATAAAAAGTATTTGGAAAAAAAACAAAGGGCACTACAGAGTGTCTACAGCATAAAACATGAGAAAGTTATATTCAAATTAAAATAAGCATACATAAAAAACATATTTAAATACAATCCAATGTTAAGACACAGCATCCAAAATGCAAGGTTTAAGGCAGATCCAGAGTCAGTTGCACGATTTCAAGTAAACTTATTGCACAACTACTTCTCAAATTCTTGCTCCCAAAGCCAGGTTTTAACTTTTTCTGAAAGCCAGGAGGGAGGGGGCGGTCCTGGCATCACAGGAGGGAGTTCCACAACCAAGGAGCCACCACTGAGAAGGCCCTATCTCACCCCCACCAACAGCACTTGCAAAGGAGATGGGAGCAAGAGCAGGACCTCCCCAGACAATCTTAGACTTCTAAGTGGTTCGTAGGGGGAGATACGTTCTGCCATGTTCCAGAAGCATCCTCACATTTCGCTCACACCTATGGCAGGCATTCTCAGAGATTGTGAGGTCTGTTGGAAACTAGGACAAATGGGACTTATATATCTGTGGAATGATGTCCAGAGTGGGAGAAAGATCTCTGGTCTTGACACTATCATGTCAGACTACACAGAGAAGCCGTTGAAATCCATAAGCATGTGGACAATTTCAACAGAAAGGAGGAAACAATGAAAATGAAAAAAAATCTGGCTACCAGTATTTTTAAAAACTCTAAAATCAGGACTGTAAATAAAAAACAACACTCAGAAAACAGGGAAATTCCAGACACAAAACAATCAGGGCCAGCTAACACCTCCCAACAAAGGACTCATCCAGGCTTTGAAGCTGCAAGCCCAATCAGTCCTAATCAAAATGGCCAATTGCAGCATGCACACTTGCTTCCAACAGTCAAGAGTGCTTTCTCCCACCCTGGACCTTTCACAGAAATATATACCTCACCAGATGAAAAGAGCCTTGCCTCTGTTTATGTACTGTCTGTCTTTGTCAATTGTATAACACAATTGAATTTTGGCTATATATGCACCTGTAATCCGCTCTTTAGTCCCCTCAGGGAGATAGAGCGGAATATAAATAAAGTATATTATCATTAGTCGTAGTAGTAGTAGTATTTTTCCCACAGAAAACCAGAGGTGGATTGAGAGTTGGGCCACACTGCATTTCAGTTCAGGGTTGAACGCCCCTAAAATCCCCACCTGGGTAGGGTTCAAATGGCCCCTGGTGGCCTGGGACAAGGCCCACTCTCAGCCTCAGAGGAAGGCAAAGGCAAGCTCCCTCCGAAAACCTTGCCAAGAAAACCCCATGATAGAGTTGCTGTAAGACAGAAATGACTGTGAAAGCACATAACAATTCTTTTCTCTTCACGGACGAAACCCGATAACATAGGGGTTTTTTAATTGTGCCAGAAGCAGCTTGAGAATATACTGCAAGTCGCTTCTGGTGTGAGAAAATTGGCCATCTACAGAGATGTTACCTAGGGGACATCCGGATATGTTCCCATTCTGCTAGGAGGCTTCTCTCATGTCTGAGTGCCCACAAGCTAGAGCTGACAGACGGGAGCTCATCCTATCTCGCGGATTCGAACCAGCAACCTTCAGGTCAGGAACCCAACCTTCAGGTCAGCAGTTCAGCCGGCACAAGAGTTTAACGCATTGCTCCACCACAGCTCCATGATACTATAGTGAAGCAGAATCAGAGCATTAAACTCTACAGTGTAGATGCAGCTATTGAAGTAAGCTGAGTACAAAGGGGGAAGGTGGGAGAAGCAGGCAAGAGGTTTTACAAACAGTTTAAAAAGTGTCCAGAGATGAGATGAATTGGCACTGTTCCTGTCAAATAAGGACAATTGGAGCGTATGGTATTGCAGCTTCCATCTTAATATAGCATGAGCCACCCTTCAAATGTTTTTGGCTAACAGCCCGCATAATCCCTCCTAATTAAATTTCACAATTTGAGTTCATGGGAATTGTAAATAAAATCATCAGGAGGGCCACAGCTGCCACCCACAGGCTAAAACCATCAACACACGTATGTATCCTACCAAACCAGGGATGAAGAACCTATGGTCTCCCAGATGCTGATGAAATACTACTTTGTCAGTCCCTCGTCACACTGGCTAGGTCTACGTGGAAGAAGGCATTTGTTACTCCTAAGCAGACTCCCAGGGAATAAGTTTATCACTGCTATTAATAACACAAGGTACCACAGAGTAGCACAATATGTCAAATGCACACAAAAATAGAATATATCAGTAGCCAGTATTTCAAGCCACATCACGCCCACAAACCATGTAATAGGGTTTCTTCACATGGTGTAGAATTCAACGACATGACCATGTTAGTCTGGGATATTAGCACGTCAAGGGATTTCCTAACATCTTGGAGACTGAAAGAGCAAAATGGGTAGAATAAGGAAGCAGGCTTGGAATATGAAAGTTTATGCTAACATCTTGGTTCTCTGCGGTATACAAGATCCCTCTGCATACTAATAAGATCTCTTAATTAAGATGACAAATTTAATCCTGAGATATATCACTTTCAAAGAAAGTATTTCCACACTATTTTGTCAAATTATGGCTCTTGTCCTAATTTTAAATGTCTACAACCAGTACAGGAGAGTCTCGCTTATCCAACCTTCGCTTATCCAACATTCTGTTTTATCCAATGCAGTCTGTCTTTTAGTAGTCAATGTTTTTGTACTCAATGTTTTCAATACATTGCAATGTTTTGGTGCTAAATTCGTAAATACAGTAATTACGACATAACGTTACAGTGTACTGAACTGCTTTTTCTGTTGATTTGTTGTAAAACATTGATGTTTTGGTGCTCAATTTGTAAAATCATACGTAATTTGAGGTTTAATAGACTTTTCCTTAATCCCTCCTTATTATCCAGCATTTTTGCTTCTCCAATGGTCTGCCAGCCTGTTTATGTTGGATAAGTGAAACTCTGCTGTATGTGTCTCTTCACCAGGAATCCCTGGGTGCATTTCCATTGTAGAATTAATGCAGTTTGATGCCATTTCAACTGCCATGGCTTAATGCTGTGAAATCCTGGGATTTGCAGTTTAGGCACCAGAAAAGGCTAAAGATGCTACTAAAGCAACAACTCATAGGATTCCAAACTATGGGCGAAAACTAAGATCATTGTCATTTTAAAACCTGGTAAAGACACCTCCAATGCTAGGAACTACCTACCAATCTCTCTCTTATGTCATCTATATAAAGTACTAGCTTGGGGACCCGGCGGTGCCCGGGTTATTTGAGAACGGAATTTTTTGCCTTTGTTCCAAGTTTAGTCTCGATCCAGTGTCAGTTGGCTTTAGTTGGTATGGGTGAACTACAACTCCCATATGCAAGTCCATGGTCGATCCCCCTCCAAACAGCTCCAGGATGTAAAGCAGGTCATGGGGACTCGATGTGTCAAGTTTGGTCTTGATCAGACATTGGTGGGGGTCGCAGTAGTCTGGGGAAGTGAGTGAAGATACTGTCAATCCCATCATCCATGGTCTGTTGTTCCCTCAAATGATAGGAGGACGTAAAGTGGGCCACATTGCACCTATATGTCAAGTTTGGTACAGTTTCATCATTCATGGGCATCACAGTGGTCTGTGGGAGGTGAATTGGATGAAAGCACTGGAAATCCCATCATCCTTGGTGCATTCTTCTGCAAACAACACCAGGACATAAATTGTGTGACATTGCACCTGTGTGTCAAGTGTGGTACAGTTTTGTCTTTCATGGGTATCACAGTGGTCCGTGGGAGGTGAATCGGGTGAGGGTACTGCAAATCCCATCATCCATGGTCCATCCTGCACCAAACCGGATCAGGACGTAAAGGGGGCCACATTGCACCTGTGTATCAAGTTTGGTACAGTTTTGTCATTCATGGGAATCACAGTGGCCTGTGGGAGGTGAATTGGATGAAGGTACTGCAACTCCCATCGTCCTTGGTCTGTCCTCCCCCAAACTGCTGCAACATATAAAGTGTGTCATTTGGGATATATATACCAGATTTGGTTCAGTTCTGTCATTTGTAGCAGTTGCTGTGGTCTCAAGAAGAGAGTGAAGGTACTACATGTCCCATCTGTGTGCCAAGTTTGATCCAGTTCCGTCACTGGTGGGCATCGCAGTGGCCTGTGGGAATCGTAGTGATTGAAAGTACTACATATCCCATCACCCATGGTCCATCATCCCACAAACGGTACCAGGACATAAAGCGCATCATGGGGTAGGCTGTCTGGAATTGTGGGAGTTGGAGTCCAAAACAGCTGGAGGGCCCAAGTTGGCCCGTGCCTGGTTTAAAGGCCTCCATAGAATCCTAGAGTTAGAAGGGGTGCCCAAAGGCCATCTAGTTGAACCCCCTTCTGCCATAGAGGAAGACACCATCCAAGCCCTCCCGACAGATGGCCATCCAGTCACAAATACAATTGGGAGATAGAGTCCTAGATTTGAAAGGGGTCTCTGAAGGTCATCCAGTCCAGCCCCTTCTGCTGTAAAGGAAGACATCATCCAAGCCCTCCCGACAGATGGCCATCCAGTCACAAATACGATTGGGAGATAGATAGAGTCCTAGATTTGAAAGGGGTCTTTGAAGGTCATCCAGTCCAGCCCCATCTGCCACAAAGGAAGAGTCCATTCAAGCCCTCCCGACAGAAGGTCATTCCAACCATACATACAATTGAGACATTTATTTATTTATTTATTTATGATATTTCTCCCCCGCCTTTCTGCAATGGACCCAAAGTGGCTTGCACGGTCATTAAGCCACGTGCTAACATCCACCATATAAATAAAACATAAAAGTAACGTCAAGCAATAGTAGTATAAATAAGACATAGCTGGGTTTAGTGGGGGCAGGTGAACTACAACTCCCATATGCAAGTCCATCATCCATGGTCCATCCCACTCCAAACAGTGCCCGGGTGTATAGTAGGCCATGGGGACTGTATGTGTCAGGCCTGTTAGAGTGAGTAGGCCAAAGCCTGCTCTGTGGTAGTTTTTTGCCTCAGTAAAAACTGGGGGGGGGGGGGGGTAAACCATCCTTAAAAGGAAAGATTTAAAAGATAGTCATTATTTTCTCCTTAGTGTGCTGTGAATAATACTATGTCCCAATGAGCCAGGGAAAACCTGTCTTCTTTGGAACAGTATTGAGGGGGGAAGATGGCCCCCTCCTTTGGGCCTAGCCGGGCCTAGCAGCCTGTCAGTAGAAGCGCTGAAGGAGGTGAGGTGAGGGGGTAGAGTTTTCATAAACATACCCACAAACATTGTTGAAAAGGAAGCATTAAAACATAATTATTTTCCATCATTAGTTGGATTCAGAATGCTGTGAATTTGTGAGTGAACTGTAATTCTTAGAACCAAAGTTTTTTATTATCAGTATGACAGTTGGGCATGTTGGGTCTATGTGGTCCAGATCCGTTGTCAGTGGGTTCATGGGTCGTAGGGGTTATGTGTGTCAAGTTTGGTCCAGCTCCGGCCTTCCTGGTGGTCCCAGGGGTGTTTTGGATTACCAAAGTGTAGGCCAAAAGCTGTTAACTGTACAAAAGCTAGCTTCGTTCTGAGGAGAGAAGTAGGCCGAACAAAGCCAGTTGGTAGTAGTTTTTGCCTCAGCAGTCCCAGTGGCCTGTGAAAGTGGAGGCCAATCAGAAAGCTGGGCCATATTCCGGCCGGCCAATCAGAAAGCTGATCCATATTCCGCCAGGCCAATCAAAACGTGAGCACATATTCTGCCAGGCCAATCAAAACGCTGATACATACAAACACTGACTTTTCTTATATATATAGAATAGAATAGATATAGATATATATAGATAGACTAGCTGTGCCCGGCCACGCGTTGCTGTGGCGAAGTATGGTGGTATGGGAAATAAAGTATTGAGGAATTGGTGGTAGTTAAGGTCAAGGGTAAAGGTTTTCCCCTGACATTAAGTCCAGTCATGTCTGACTCTGGAGGTTGGTGCTCATCTCCATTTCTAAGCCGAAGAGCCGGCGTTGTCCGTAGACTCCTCTAAGGTCATGTGGGATGACTACATGGAACGGCGTTACCTTCCCGCCGGAGCAGTACCTATTGATGCACTCACATTTGCATGTTTTCGAACTTCTGGGTTGGCAGAAGCTGGAGCTAACAGTGGGGGCTCTCTCCACTCCCCCAATTCAAACCTGTGGCCTTTCAGTCCAGAAGTTCAGCAGCTCAGCGCTTTAACACGCTGTGCCATCGGGGGTATTATTTCCTAAAGGTTGTGAATATACAATATTTCTGATTGGTTTTTTTTGTTTGTTGGAGGCAAGTATGAATGCTACAATTAGGAAAAATGATTAGGATGTAATGGCCTTGCAGCTTTAAAGCCTGGCTGTTTCCTCCCTGAGTGAATTTTTTGTTGGGAGGTGTTAGCTGGCCCTGATTGTTTCCTGTCTGGAATTCCCTTGTTTTCAGAGTGGTGTTGTTTGCGATATTTTATGTGCTTCTACTGTCTGTGGCCCTGAGAAAACAGGATTTGCCAGACTTTGATGATGGGAATACTTTGTTGGGAGGTGTTAGCTGGCCCTGATTGTTTCCTGCAGGCCTGTTTACGTTGGATAAATGAGAGTCTAATGTGTAGGGACATAAAAAACAACAAAAAAGGCTTTTTTGCTTACGTTGGTAGAAAAAGGAAGAAAAAGGAGGCGATAGGGCCATTGCAAGGAGAAGATGGGGTGATGGCGACAGGGGACAGGGAAAAGGCAGAACTACTTAATGCCTTCTTTGCCTCGGTCTTCTCACAAAAAGAAAGCCATCTTCAACCTCAGAAACATGGAATGGACGAAGGATTGGGGGAAATCCAACCCCAAATAGGGAAACAAGTTGTCCAGGAACACCTGGCCACTCTAAACGAATTCAAGTCCCCAGGGCCAGATCAGCTACATCCAAGAGTACTGAAGGAACTAGCGGAAGTTATTTCAGAACCACTGGCAATTATCTTCGAGAGTTCTTGGAGAACGGGAGAAGTCCCAGCAGATTGGAGGAGGGCGAATGTGGTCCCTATCTTCAAGAAGGGAAAAAAGAACGACCCAAACAATTACCGTTCGGTCAGCCTCACATCAATACCAGGCAAAATTCTGGAAAAGATCATTAAGGAAGTGGTCTGCGAACACTTAGAAACAAATGTGGTCATTGCTAATAGTCAACACGGATTTACCAAAAACAAGTCATGCCAGACTAATCTGATCTCTTTTTTCGATAGAGTTACGAGTTGGGTCGATACAGGGAATGCTGTGGATGTAGCATACCTGGATTTCAGTAAGGCCTTCGACAAAGTCCCCCACGACCTTCTGGCAAACAAACTAGTAAAATGTGGGCTAGACAAAACTACGGTTAGGTGGATTTTGAGGTTGGGGGGCCTGTAGTTTTGTTGTTTTGTGAATTGCCGTGATGCCATCACTCTTTTATATATATAGATAGATAGATATAGATATGAGAGGATGCTATTAAATCGATTAGGACCTGTTATTGAACCCCAGTTTATTGCACAAAAGTAGGTTTCAGGCCAGGGCAAAACTTTGCAGCTCAAATTCTTAATCTGACTGAGTATATCAAGTAAGGCTATGAGAAAGGTTGCATTACGGGAACAATTTTTGTGGATCTTACAGCAGCCTATGACAAAGTGATAGATAAATGCTGCATAAAGTCAACCATATTACCCGCGATCATGATTTTACAAAAACTATCCAGACTCTCCTAGAAAACTGCAGCTTCTATGTGGAGTTTTCAGGCAGGAAAAGTAGATGGAGGAGGCAAACAAATGGTATACCTCAAGACAGCGATCTTGCACCGACCTTGTTTAACATCTTTACTAACAAGCAGCCACAGCCACCACTCACAGTATATGCTGCTGACCTTGGCCTAACAACACAAGCAAAAGACTTTGAAATTTTCAAAAACTAACTTACTAATGCCTTAAAAGATCTCTCCAGCTACTACAAAGATAATCTGAAACCTTGCCAAGATACAGCTGTCTGCTTTCCACCTATTTAACCATGAAGCCAACAGAAAATTGAAAGTTTCTTGGGAAGGGCAAGAACGCAAACACTGCTCCCATCCTAACTATCTCGGTGTCACCTTAGATCAGACACTAACAGCTAGGAAACACTGTATGAACACCAAGCACAAAGTAACTGCACACAATAACATCCTGTGGAAACTTACTGGTAGCACATGAAGTGCAGACCCAAAATTAATAAGAACATCAGCCCTAGCCTTGTCTTACTCAACTACTGAGTATGCCTGCCCTGTCTGACACAAGTCTGCCCACACAAAGCAGGGGAATATAGCACTGAACGAAACATGTAGAATAATCACAAGATGTCTCAAATCTACACCTGCTGATAGACTCTATAAGCTAGCTGGCAATCCCCCCTCAATGTGCAATAGGAAGTTTCTGCCAACTGCGAGTGAATTAAGTTTGAACATTGTGAAAGCCATCCACTGCATGGCTATCAGCCTCCTCCCAGTAGACTCAAATCAAGGAAAAGTTTCATGAGAGCGACCACTCCTCTTAATGTTCCCCCAGCAACAGGTTTATAAAATAGGTATAACTATTAAATATTTATTGATAATAAATCAGCATTTGCAAGGCCTGCTGGTTTTCCTTTTTAGTGAAGTACAGCGGAAGCATCCTCTGCAGAGTCCACTACAAAACCTGCATGTTGTTGCTAACAGATTTGTGTAATTTGGGATGTATTCAGAAACTTTTCACTGATGCCAATTTTTGTGACCTCAACATTGAGCTAAGGGGACTACATTTGGGGTTGAGACCCATACTTTAAGAAGCAATGCTTTAAGAATTAGGTAGACCTGACTTAACCTGACCTGAAGGTCCAGATTCCACTTAGGTTAAGAGCCATAATCTTCTGAAACAGGGATGAAGACCATGTAACCTTGTACAGTATATATATATTTAAACTGCAGCTTCTGTCATCCCTTGCCAATGCTGCCAAGTAATTCTTATAATAATGAGATGGTTAAATCTTTCAGGTTTTCAGTCCAAACCAAAGCAGATCCAAGTGGTTGACTATTTTGGATATAATGTTCAGAAACTTGGTTCACTCCTTTAAAATTCAGATTAAAAACCACCTCACAGATGTGGAAGCCATCACAATTCCTCTTCCTGGGACAACCACTGGATAGATAAACATTTCCCTGCTATAAACTCTCACTTTCATTTGTTAATTAATAATAATAATAATAATAATAATAATAATAATAATAATAATAATAATAATAAACTTTATTTGTATACCACCCTATCTCTCCAAAGGGACTCGGGGTGGTTTCCAAGATATCAGCAAACATTCAACTGCTGGAAGGAAGACCATACAAACAATACATCAAATTAATTCCCTAGGGTTCTTCTCAAACTTTCTTGGATACTTCATGTGTACAGCATTATTTTTTTAATAAATCTGAAGGACTTTGGGATTAAAGCCATCTCCTCTCTTACTGCCATAAAAATTTACACATAAACCCATGACCTCCAGTTCAGCAGAAAGCAAAATATGCAAATCTATTTGGCTCCAACCCATTACATGCCTCAAACAGAGTTTAACTTACTTCAAAGTAGAACAGCATTGGGATGATTACACTATGTAACACAATTCTTGTTCCTGGGCTATAAATGTCATTTCCTAATTAGTTCTATCATAAAAATATGGAAAAGGTTTATTAAACTGCAAACACATCCTACAGCACATTAAGCTATAGTTTTTCACCGAATATCTCATTTAGTCTCAATCAATTAGACATAGTTTGTGGCAGCCACAAAATGAAGTTTCTGGAGTATAACAACTACTTTCAAACTACTGTATATGTTTGAGTATAAGCTGAGTTTTTCGGCCCTTTATTAGGGCAGGAAAAGCCCCCTTATACTCGAGTGAGGGTCCTGGCCAACTTATATTCAGGTCGGCTTAGACTCAAGTATATAGTTAATCAGAGTTGGACAGTCTTATCTTATTCAAGTCTTATTATCTTAAATTACAGTTTTATGTTTATATTCAAAAACATTTAACCTACTGATGCCTCAATTAATGTAATTTTATTGGTATCTATTTTTATTTTTATTTTTAAAATGTAGCTCTGCATTTCCCATCCTTGTCTTATATTCAAATCAGTAAGTTTTCCCAGATTTTTGTGGTAAAATTAGGTGCCTTGGCTTATATTTGGGTCAGCTTATACATGAATATATGCAGGCAAGTACCGCATAGTCAAACAGAAATAACCCTTTAAAACCAGGAACAGATTTTTTTTGTTCAAATTTTGTCACAGAATGTTATTAACTTCAGTGCTCTTTGCCTCACTTGATGCTGAGCAGAACTTTAGAAAACCCAGGTAAGAACTGATTATTATTTGATTTTAGAATCATGGAATCCTTGAGTTGGAAGAGACCTCAAAGGTCATCCAGACCAAGCCGCTGCCATGAAGGAAAATGCAATCAAACCAATCTTGCAGATGGCCATCCAGTTTATGTTTTAAAATATCTAGGAAAGGAAACTCCACCAGACTCCAAGGCAGCATATTCCATTGCTGAACAGCTTTTTCCATCAGGGACTTTTTCCTAATGTTTATATGAAATCTTCTTTTCTGCAATTCGAATCCATTGCTCCATTGTGTCCTAGTATCCAGCGCAGCAAAAAACAAGCTTGCCCCTTCAAATATCTAAACATATCCCCTCTCAGCTTTTTTCCCTCCAAGCTAAACATACCTAGTTCATTTTAAATATTGATACATGTGTTAATTTAGTGCTTTTGCAAGTATTTATATTCCCGGCATTTAAAAAAAATTTAAGCAATTATTAACTTTAATAATCCTGTGTTTTTAATCTGCTGAGTTAAGCATGCCTTCTCACATAACTATGCTTATTGATCACTTTTTCTTCAGTTAATTTCCGCACAATAAAACAGTCAACCATGGGATATCTCAACAAATTACATTTACTGTGTTCATAAGCTTTTTTCGGTAGCTTCCCAATGCTGCTTTCAACTGCTGATTAAAAAAAATACTGTGTTCCAAGTAAAAAGTCAAAATAATAAAACAAAATGACTACATTTTGCTATAATCAATTTGTTCTGTGTTATTTTCAAGTTTTCACAAGCTGCCATTTAAAGGGTACAGATAGGAGTCCAGAATTCTCATTTATCTGATTGCTGGTTATTTTGGGGCACAACCTTCACTAGGCATTTCTCCCCCTTAAAACTGTTAACATTTCTTTGATTTTTTTTATTGAATTCCTATCTAATACAAAGACTTTTTGATTCAATTCTGCAAATGGTCCATTTTTAATAATAACTAGCTTGCATACTTGGCGTTGCCTGGGTTATTTGAAAAAGCCATTTTTTAAATTGTACAAAATGCACAAGGTTGTGGGTAAACTACAACTCCCATTATGCCAGGATAACCTCGAAAAGCTCCATCAGTACTTAAAGTTTGTTATGTTGGGCAAGTTTGCTCTGGATGCATCATCAGTGGGGTTGAGTGTGTTCACTGGCTGTAGGGTAAACTACAACTCCCATTATGGTGTATCAGTCCCCTCAAACCCTTCCAGTAGGTTGAGTTAGTCATTGGGGTTTTGTATGCAAAGTGTGGTCCAGGTCCATCAACGGTATAGGTCACAGTTTCTCTGGTTGCGGGTGAACTGCAACTCCCAGAAAGCAAAGTCAGATTCCCGCAAACCCCTCCTGTAATCAAATTTGGGCATATCAGGTATGTGTGGCAAGTTTGGTCCAAATTCATCAGTGTTTGGGTTCATAGTGCTCTGTGGATGTAAGTGAATTACAACTCCCCTAAATCATGATGAATTTCCCCCAAAGACTCCAATACTTTTTTTTGCTAATCATGGGGCCTCTGTGTGCCAAGTTTGGTCCAATTCCATCTTTGGTGGAGTTCAGAGTGCTTATTGATTGCAGGTGAACTATACATCCCAGTACTTACAATTCCAAAGTTTTCTGTGTGCCATTTCTGTTTTCTGTGTGCCATAGAAAAGAATCAGAAAGGGTTTAGGGTGTGGCAGTGGGCAGGATCATGCGAATTCCATACCGATTAAGAGAATCAGAAATACTGGGATGTCAATGGTAGAGGAAACGCATAAAATCTAGGATGAAATTATCCCTGTATGAAAACCTTCACTTGGGTGGTGGGCAGGATGGTGTTTGTGGTGGACACTGGCAGGGCTCTTGGACAAGTTAATAGCACTCACTATAACTTGCAATGTCATTGGTGTCTTCTGAGTAGTGGGAGCTATAACTTTTTGTGGAGGCAGGAGCTTTTCTGTGTAAGTGGACACCCCAGCCACACACATACACACACACATTTCCACTTTTATTATGTCTATAGATAATAATAATCCTTCATGTCTAGATCTTATACATGTGTAGATTTCTCATTCTCAAAATTTAATAATAATGTATTACATGTAATTTTTAAATTCTATTTTTCTTCAGCATGTCCCACTGATAAAGGCCATTGGTATTAGCTTTCAGATGGGAGACACTCATAAATACTGTAGATGACATTGATTTGTTTGTGGCTTGCTGTGAGTTTTCCGAGCTGTATGGCCATGTTCCAGAGGCATTCTCTTCTGATGTTTCACCCATATCTGTGGCAGGCATCCTCAAAGGTTGTTAGGTCTGTTGGAAACTAAGCAAGTGGGGTTTAATCAGGGCCGGCCCAAGGAAATTTTCAAGTGTAAGCGAAACAGGATTTTGGTGCCCCCCCCCCTCAAAAAAAACCCAATCACCGAGAAATAAAAGGTAGAAGGTAGAGGTGAATAGAATGGATAAAAGAGTTTACCTTACAACCAGAAGTTTATTAACAACATTATGTTCATATAGTAACATTACATAGAATTAACACCAATCTTGCATTTTAATAAATAAATATTTTAATAAACTTTGCAACAATTTTAATTTTTTTGTTATTTCTAGTCTACAAGTACTACACAAAGGTTTCCTGGTCATGATATCTCTTCAGAAGATTTTTCAGACTTCGGACTAGCTTCAGATCAGTTTTGTTTGGGAGAACGGAGCCCCAGGAGAATAGACACTTCCTTTCTCAGGAAGTGAACTCTTGTCCTTCAGAAGTGCCACGCCAGCGTGGACCATTGTAATGGGTGTAGCAAAGCAGGGGAAATCCAGTCATGAATCAATCAGGGCCAGCTAACACCTCCCAACAAAGTATTCCCATCATCAAAGTCTGGTAAATCCTCTGTTTTCTCACGGCCACAGACGGCAGAAGCACATACCATATCGCAAAGAACACCACTCTGAAAACGGGAATTCCAGACAGGAAACAATCAGGGCCAGCTAACACCTCCCAACAAAAAATTCACTCAGAGAGGAAACAGCCTGGCTGTAAATCTACAAAGCCATTACATCCTTATCATTTTTCCTAATTGCAGCATTCATACTTGCCTCTAACAGACAAAAAAAAACAATCAGAAATATTGTATATTCACAACCTTTAAGAAATAATATCCCCTGATGGCACAGCATGTGAAAGCGCTGAGCTGCTGAAATTCTGGACTGAAAGGCCGCAGCAGATTTGAATTGGGGGACCAGAGTGAGCCCTCACTGTTAGCCCCAGCTTCTGCCAACCCAGAAGTTCAAAAACATGCAAATGTGAGTGCATCAATAGGTACTGCTCCAGCGGGAAGGTAACGCTGCTCCATGCAGTCATCCCACATGACCTTGGAGGAGTCTACGGACAACGCTGGCTCTTTGGCTTAGAAATGGAGATGAGCACCAAACCCCAGAATCAGACATGACTGGACTTAATGTCAGGGGAAAAATATTTACCCTTTAGGGTTGTTGTATGTCTTTCAGGCTGTGTGGCCATGTTCCAGAAGTATTCTCTCCTGACGTTTCGCCCACATCTATGGCAGGCATCCTCAGAGGTTGTGAGGTATCCATACCTCACAACCTCTGAGGATGCCTGCCATAGATGTGGGTGAAACGTCAGGAGAGAATACTTCTGGAACATGGCCACACAGCCCGAAAGACATACAACAACCCTGTGATCCCGGCCATGAAAGCCTTCGACAACATGTTTACCCTTTACCTTAACTACCACCAGTTCCTCAATACTTTATTTCCCATACCACCATACTTCGCCACAACAAAGCGTGGTCGGGCACAACTAGTATATATAATATATAATTATTAAAACTATAAATCCCAGCAACTACAACTCCCTACTCAATTAATTAATTAACAAAACATTCAGTCACCAACTACTACTCCCAAAACAAGGGATTAAACATTAAACATGTACAGTAGAGTTTCACTTATCCAACATAAGTAGGCCGGCAGAACGTTGGATAAGCAAATATGTTGGATAATAAGGAGAGATTAAGAAAAAGCCTATTGAACATCAAAATAGGTTATGATTTTACAAATTAAGCACCAAAACATCATGTTGGACAACAAATTTGACAGAAAAAGTAGTTCCATGCATAGTAATGCTATGTAGTAATTACAGTGGAGTCTCACTTATCCAACACTCGCTTATCCAATGTTCTGGATTATCCAACGCATTTTTGTAGTCAATGTTTTCAATATATCGTGAGAGGGCCAGCTAACACCTCCCAACAAAGTATTCCCATCATCAAAGTCTGGTAAATGCTCTGTTTTCTCACGGCCACAGACGGCAGAAGCACATAACATATCGCATAGAACACCACTCTGAAATCAGGGGAATTCCATACAGGAAACAATCAGGGCCAGCTAACACCTCCCAACAAAAAATTCACTCAGGGAGGAAACAGCCAGGGTTTAAAGCTGCAAGGCCTTTACATCCTTATCATTTTTCCTAATTGCAGCATTCATACTTGCCTCTAACAGACAAAAAAAACAATCAGAAATATTGTATATTCACCTTTAGGAAATAATATCCCCTGATGGCACAGCGTGTGAAAGCGCTGAGCTGCTGAAATTCTGGTCTGAAAGGTCGCAGCAGATTTGAATTGGGGGACTAGAGTGAGCCCTCACTGTTAGCCCCAGCTTCTGCCAACCCAGAAGTTCAAAAACATGCAAATGTGAGTGCATCAATAGGTACTGCTCCAGCGGAAAGGTAACGCCGCTCCATGCAGTCATTCCACATGACCTTGGAGGAGTCTACGGACAACGCTGGCTCTTTGGCTTAGAAATGGAGATGAGCACCAAACCCCAGAATCAGACATGACTGGACTTAATGTCAGGAGGAAAACATTTACCCTTTAGGGTTGTTGTATGTCTTTCGGGCTGCGTGGCCATGTTCCAGAAGCATGCTCTCCTAACGTTTCACCTACATCTATGGCAGGCATCCTCAGAGGTTGTGAGGTCTGTTGGAAACTAGGCATGTAGAGTTTACATATCTGTGGAATGTTCAAGGGTGGGAGAAAGAACTCTTGTCTGTTGGAGGCAAGTGTGAATGTTGCAATTAATCACCTTGATTAGCAGTGAAAAGCCTTGCAGCTTCAAGGTCTGGCTGATTCCTACCTGTGGGAATCCTTTGTTGGGAGGTGTTACCTGGTTGTTTCATGTCTGGAATTCCCGTTTTCACAGTTTGTTTCTTTATTTACTCTCCTGATTTTAGAGTTTTAAAATGCTGTTTGCCAGATTTTGTTCATTTTCATGGTTTCCTCCTTTCTGTTGATATTGTCCACTTGCCTCCTCCTTGCTCAATTCTCCCTTCCTGGACGTGGCCACAGGTCGCCAGGGCGAGCTGCGGCCACGTCCAGGAACTAAGGGAGGATTGGGCGATCTCTGCTGCTAATATCAAGGGCTGGAAAAGACCCCTTGGGCTACTTAGTCCAGCCCTCTTCTGCCTTTGTCCACCACAAGCAAAGCACCCCTGGCAGATGGCCACCCAACCTCAATGTTAGTAATAATAACATTAAAAATAATATCAAGGGCTGGAAAAGACCCCTTGGGCCATTTAGTCCAGCCCTCTTCTGCCTTTGTCCACCACAAGCAAAGCACCCCTGGCAGATGGTCACCCAGCCTCAATGTTAGTAATAATAACAATAAAAATAATATCAAGGGCTGGAAAAGACCCCTTGGGCCATTTAGTCCAGCCCTCTTCTGCCTTTGTCCACCACAAATTAAATAATAATTATAATACCTTTGTAAACACAAGCAAAACTCCAACTCCAGGCAGGCACAGGGCGAGGAAGGAGGCAGGAAAGGCTTGTGCAGGGAGAGGGAGGAGGTTTGGGCGATCTCTGCTGTGGCGCTATGGGCTGCTGTCGACGCCTCGACAGCGCCCCTAGCGGCCAGCGCCCGAGGCCGCCGCTTCAGCAGCCTCATATGTCCAACCGGCCCTGGGTTTAATATATCTGTGGCATGTTCAGGGTGGGCGAAAGAACTCTTGTCTGTTCGAGGCAAGTGGGAACATTGCAATTGATCACCTTGATTTGTTGCAATTGATTTGTTTGGTGAAATTTTCTCTATTGGGCGAGAAATACAAGAGGGAAATTATCACCAGATTTAGCCAGCACAGCCATTGTTGAGAAATGCGGGAAATTGTAGTCCAACATGAGAAGAAACATAATATTCCCACTCCTAAGTTATGGGTTCATCTAAAGAGGTAAAAGGAAATGTTTGCCATGAGGATATTAATCCTGCAGAGCAGTCACAAATATATTCAGGAGTTTGTTTACTATGGTTCCTAGGTCTTTGCCATCATTCACTGCAAAAAAACCTCTTAACTCACTGCAAAAACACACAGGTGTGTTTGCATGTATTGCGAGGAGACTGACCCTTAGGCTTTAACTGAAGTGTATCTAAAGAGGCATAAATGAATCAGTATGGTGTAGTGGTTTGAGTGTTGGACAAGGACTCTGGAAGATCAGGGTTCAAATTCCCACACAGAGTGAGCTTGGGAAAGTTACACTGCCTCAGGCTCAGAGGTAGGGGATAAAACTTGTGATAGGTTAATTTTAAGGTTGTCATAGATTAGAATGATTTGGAGTCACGCAACAACAGCCTGATTGAGTTATTGAAACCAGATGTGTTGGCAAGTTGGGGAACCACTTCCAGTGCATTAGAGCAGATATACAGCAGGCGATGAAGTCCATCTGCCTCACTATTGGACTCCAGCCCCCGCTGCCAGGAAAGTCAGGGCTGTGGGGGAAAGAGTTCACCAGGAAGGCATCTATAGTGAAAATATCAGCCCAGAGAGATCTGTTCCTCAGCTATGATTGAAGCCGTTGTGATCATGTCCTGTGGCAATGTCAGGAGCAGACTTCAAGGACATTAGGTTTTAGACAGCAGCTAGAATCCCTAGCCAGGATCGTTTTGGGAGTTGTAGTCTATTAAATTAGTATTTTCTGGCTCAAAGTTGAGCATAGATGCTTATTGCCTGCTCTACTTCTCAGAGGCTGTGTGGGTTCTCTGACAAGGAGATCCATGAGAAGGCTGAGAAGAGACATGATGAGGGCCATGTATAAATAAGTGAAGGGAAGTCATAGGGAGGAGGGAGCAAGCTTGTTTTCTGCTGCCCTGGAGACTAGGATGTGAAAAAAATGGCTTCAAATTCCACCTAAACTTTAGGAAGACCTTCCTCACTGTGAGAGCTGTTTGGCAGTGGAACGCTCTGCCCCGGAGTGTGGTGGAGGCTCCTTCTTTGGAGGCTTTTAAGCAGAGGCTGGATGGCCATCTGTCAGGGGTGCTTTGAATGCGATTTTCCTACTTCTTGGCAAGGGGTTGGACTGGATGGCCCATGAGGTCTCTTCCAACACTATGATTCTATGATTCTATTCTATGACTCAGTTCCAAGAGAGAAATGCTAGAGGAGCAATGAGCATCTCATGGATCAGCTTCATCTCCAATGAAAGGTTGGGGCCACAGTGCCCAACAATGATTTGCCTACTCCCTGCTTGCTCTGAGTCCTGAAGGGAGGCCCATTATTTGGCAGCAGCTCGTGAAGGTTGAAGGACAGGTTGTGAGCCATACAGTCCTTCCATAGCTGAGCACTTTCTCTCTCCACACATCTGCTATGACATCACCACATGGGAAGCTGGTAGAGAAGGACCGTCATCTCCCCAGGGCCTGGATTACAGCAGTGGTGGACAGCCCTGGCTTTTGATCACAGTACAGCTCATTTTTTAAAAAATGGGACAGCTATTCCTCACAACCAGTGCCAAGAGCTCTCCCTTAATCATTTACTGTACATGAGGCATGATTAAGGAAATTACCAATTTTACAAATTGAGATGTGCAACTGTGTTGTTAGAACCATATGAGTTGCTTCAAGGCTGTCAAACTGCAAATGTTTCTGTTTTTAAAATGTGTATATTGCATGCCCTGCTATAAATGTGTCCTGAAATCATATGTAAGATAACAAAAACAATGAGCTATATTTGTAGAAATGAGAGCTGCTTTCTCCTTATGCATTGTTTCTGCATGAACTTTTAAAAAAATGTTGACATATTTTAACTAACAGGATGAATCTACACTGTAGAATTAATATAGTTTGGCACCTCTTGAACTGCCATAGCTCCATGCTATAGAATCTTGGGAGTTGTAGTTAGGTGAGGCACAAGCACTTTTTGGCAGATAAGTTTAAAGATAATGTATAATAATTACAACTTCCATGATTCCCTAGCCATGTAGGAGGCTCTGGTGGCGCAATGGGTTAAACCCTTGTGCCAGAAAGACTGCTGACTTGAAGGCTGGGTTGCTGACCTGAAGGTTGCTGTTTCGAATCCAGGGAGAGCACAGATGAGCTCCCTTTGTCAGCTCCATCTCCATGTGGGGACATGAGATATTGGAGGTGGTAGATATAAATAAATAGAAGCTTTACAACCGTTCTGAGCCAAGATAAACCCTGCAGTATAATAAAGTGTCACTCAGGCTTCTGTAACAAGTAACAGTATCTTTACTTCAGTTCAAAAGATGAAACAGGGAAACAACAGTCTCTCTGAATTCACACAGAGAACAGAGGGAATAATCAGTCCTTTTATACAATTTTAAATATGCCTCATATGCCATTTCCTTCCTGACCATTTCCAGTCAGCGTTCTCTTCAGTCTCCAAGATGAAAGTGGCAGTTAAAACCATTTGTCTCATCAGCAAGATTCAGCAACCAATCGGAATTCTGGCTCCTGACTGGCTCAGCCAATCAGCTGTCGACACATGCCTTTCCAGTCAACCCATTATATCATGATACCTTTTTACAAATCCTCACATGAGAGAAGCCTCCCACAAGGCTGGTAAAACATCAAACATCCGGGCGTCCCCTGGGCAACGTCTTTGCAAACAGCCAATTCTCTCACACCAGAAGCGACTTGCAGTTTCTCAAGTCGTTCCTGATATGAAAACAATTGAGCCATGTCAGGTAAAATGGTGTTAAGATGCATTAATACAGGACTCGTAATCTCTCAAATGTCTCACGGTATAGTTTCTGGAGTTTTCAGATTTTGAGCACTTAGAGCTGGACCAAGAATGTTTTTGCCTGAGACCAAGGATAAGATGCTACTTTTCATGTCACAATGGCAATGGGATGACATTATTTTCTTTAACTGAAAACAGCATGCTGTTTATAGCAGGTAGGGTAGATTGTCATACACAGTTTTCTCTTAATAATGTATTCCTATAGTTCCCTGCCTACCATCACCCGCTACTTTTTGAGGCAACTGCTTCACCCTTTCAATCCTTTTCTTACTGACTTCTAGGTAAATGTGTCAATTAGATTGTTGTATGAATGCCAGTAATAGCCACACACTACCACATGGATAAAGTTTTGCGAGCTTCTGCTCCCAAGGTAGATTTTTAAACCTGGTTTGGGAACAAAACAATCTGCTAAAGTCAACCAGAAAAACTCCTTTTTTGTTTACTTCTCTGTTTCCTTTGCTCCTACATGACTTCTTTATATATGCTGTAATTTGTTGTTTTCACTGCAACTGTATCCATGATTCCTGCAGCTCAAACCAGAAAACACAGCATGGTGTAAACATCCATACTGAACTGAAATTCATTTTAGATTCACTTTTTAAACCACTAGGTGGAGGTAATGCATCCAAATGCCGGCTTCCAGTAAAGGCTTCTGTGACTGATGAGGCAGTTTCCTGGTTTTTCTTTTACATGCTTACACAGGCACAGTGAAGCTTTTGGATAACATATCTAATGGGCATATAAACAAGACATATTTGAAAGCTTTACTTATATACTGTGCTAGTATTCCCAGTAAAGGTAACAGAGGAGCATATTGTCATAAAGCTGTGATGGTTTCCTACCTATCGTTCACAGGAAGATCTGCAGTGCTGAATTCCAAAATAAAAACAAACAAAACCCATACCCTGGGAAACTAAGGCCTCATCTGGAGCTCCTGGTGGCACAGTGGGTTACACCGCTGAGCTGCTGAACTTGCCAACAGAATGCTTGGTGGTTTGAATCTGAGGAGCTCCCATTGTTAGCCCCAGCTTCTGCCAACCTAGCAGTTCAAAAACATGCAAATGTGAGTAGACCTGGCAGGAAAGTAACGGCACTCCATGCAGGCATGCAGGCCACATGACCTTGGAGGTGTCTACGGACAATGTCGGCTCTTTGGCTTAGAAATGGAGACGACCACTAACCCCCAGAGTTGGACACGACTAGACTTAATGTCAGGGGAAAACCTTTACCTTTACCTTAAGGCCTTGTCTACAATGAACCACTTAATCCAGTTTCAAACCAGTATCAGAGAAATACTGGATTATGCAGGAAATCCTGGAACCAGCTTGAGGCCCATTTGGTGGTTACATAAACCACAGAGCTGTGTACACACACACACACACAGTAGAGTCTTGCTTATCCAACATTCTGTATTATCCAACACAGTTTGCCTTTTGCCCTGATCCACAGCAACGTGCAATGGGCCAACATGCCCAACAACAACAAAAGTGCAGCCACGCTCTCAAACAAGTAGCAGACTGTTTTAAAACATCATGTTTTGGTGCTTAATTTGTAAAATCATAACGTAATTTGATATTTAATAAGCTTTTCCTTAATCCCTCCTTATTATCCAACATTTTCATTTATCCAATGTTTGCCGGCCCATTTATGTTGGATAAGTGAGACTCTACTATCTATCTATCTATCTATCTATCTATCTATCTATCTATCTATCTATCTAGCTATCTATCAGTGGCACCAGCTAGTTTAAAGAGTGACAGCTACACTCTTAATTAAGGCAGACTATGGGAAGCACTCAGGGCCTTTCCAGACAGCCATATAACCCAGAATATCAAGGCACAAAAACCCCACAATATTTGCTTTGAACTGGGTTGTCTGAGTCCACACTGCCATATATTCCAGTTCAAAGCAGAAAATGTGGGGTTTCATTCAGTTGTGTGGAAGGGGTCTCAGCTCCCTTGTTACAACAGTTTCTCTGGCTAGTGGTCTGTTTTCAGGTGTAAGGAAAATAGCGTTTAATCTATATATATAAAAGAGTGATGGCATCAGGGCAGCGGACAGAACAACAAAACTACAGGCCCCCCAACCTCAAAATTTGACAACACAACCCATCATCCACAGCTCTAGGTTGATACAACAAAAAGAAAAGAAAAATAAAGTCCAAATTAGAGGGAGAGGAATAATTGTTTTTATCTAATTGCTGCCAGTTAGAAGGCTAAGCTCCGCCCACTTGTTCTCCTAGCAACCGACTCACCCCAGGGGACAGGCAGAGTAAGGCTTCACTTAGGCCTCTTCCAGATTATCTAATTAATATCGCAAAGAACACCACTCTGAAAACAAGGGAATTCCAGACAGGAAACAATCTGGGCCAGCTAACACCTCCCAACAAAAAATTCACTCAGGGAGGAAACAGCCAGGCTTTAAAGCTGCAAGGCCATTACATGCTAATCATTTTCCCTAATTGCAGCATTCATACTTGCCTCCAACAGATAAAAAAATCAGAAATATTGTATATTCACAACCATTAGGAAATAATATCCCCTGATGGCGCAGCGTGTTAAAGCGCTGAACTGCTGAACTTCTGGACCGAAAGGTCGCAGGTTTGAATTGGGGGAGCGGAGAGAGCCCCCACTGTTAGCCCCAGCTTCTGCCAACCCTAAAGTTCAAAAATATGGAAATGAGAGTAGATGAATAGGTACCGCTCCAGCGGGAAGATAATGGCGCTCCATGCAGTCATGCCGGCCACATGACCTTGGAGGAGTCTATGGACAACGCCAGCTCTTCGGCTTAGAAATGGAGATGAGCACCAACTCCCACAGTCAGACATGACTGATTTAATGTCAGGGGAAAACGTTTACCCTTTACCTTAACTACCACCAATTCCTCAATACTTTATTTCCCATACCACCAGACTTTGCCACAGCAACGCGTGGCCGGGCACAGCTAGTGACTTATAAAGTCCTATGCTCAAGTCAAGGCAGCCTGATGTGCTATATGATTCATTACATGCCTGTCTGAGCCCTGACATCTTCAAGAGAGGATTTTTCCTCAGTTCTGCCACTTACAGGCGCATCTGGTGGAAATCTAAGAAAGGCTGCTCCTTGGCTCTGTAACTCTTTTCGGGAGTAGTCTAGAGGGACCATCTCCTTGATGTGCTTCAGTCATCAGGCAAAAACTTGTTCTATTACTACTACTATTATTATTTAGACAAGCTTTTACTAAACAAACTTCAACAGGATTATATCCTTTTCTTTAAAAACCCTGTATTCAATATGTAATTAATGCATGTATGTAAACCTTACCTTGGTATTAATGTCACTAATAGCTCAATTACATAGTAATGATAGTATTTTGGGTTTTTCTGTTAACACTACCAGTATTAATATTGTGGGCAAGTTATTAACAATAACAATATCAATCATAATGATAATTTCCCAAAGAGGTTTGGGACTTCAACACACTATTTAAGGATGGAATTAGCAACTAAAATTTTTGCATCTACAAAATTTTTCTATGAGTTCTGATAGTGTAAGTTATTCACTGGGATTTGGTTTCAGGATCCCCCATGGATACCAAAATCTGTACATGCTCAAGTGCCATTATATACTGATGTAAGTTAATAATAATTTTAACTGATTTATATTGCACTGTATAATTTTTATATATGCGTTTTATTGTAAGCCGCCCTGAGTCCCCTGTTGGGTGAGAAGGGCGGGATATAAATATTGTAATAAATAAATAAATAAATATACAACAGTATCCCTTATATAAAATGGTAAAATCAAGGTTTGCTCTCAGGATTAAAACAAAAGTCAAGTTGGGGATGCCTGACCCCATGGATGTAAAATCCGAAGATACAGAGGGCTAATTATACATGCTAAATTAAAATGAATTAAATATTGAACTGAAACCAAACTTTAGCCTCAGTCATAAGATATAATTGCTCAATGTTCAGGCAATGATCCTTTCACCTCTGAACATTTCACCCTTTTGCACAAAAAGGGGGCTAATCCTAGGCTAGTAGACGCACTAATTGAGCACAACCTATGAGATGAATTTTCCTCCAATACTACAGTTCAAAAGCATCTATCTTCCTTTGCTCCATACTAATATTTACTTATTTATTTATTTACCACATTTGTAGCCCACCTTTCTCAACCCCAAGGGGGACTCAAGGCGGCTTACACAGGCACTTGTCCAGTACATATAAAACACATATCCAACATATTAAATTTTTTACAAAATTAAAGTTAAACAATAACATTAAAACCCAACAGTCAATTAAAATCACACACATATATAATATTAGTAAAAGACAATATGTAAGTTAGAAGAACATAAAATAGTAAAATTAAATTAAAATATGATTAATATAAATCACAAAATTTGTCCTGCCTTTAAATCTGGGAGGCCTGCTGTCTCCATTCCATCTGTATACAGGAAGGATTGCGTCAGTCAGCCAAATAATAAGACACCACACTGAGCTTTGATATGACAGGGCCACACTGTTATATGTCATTAAGCTTCCTAAAAACTTTCACTAGTCTATGTGAAGTTGCAAGATAAAGCATTGACACCTTTTATCTTGCACACTTCTTGCACCAAATGAGGCAAATTTAAAGCTCCTGTTTTCAAACAAGTTTGTAGAAAAAGGGAGTAAAAAGGGAGTTTCAGGGTGTGCAGCTTCTCCCTTCTCCTGACTTGTATAAAAACTGACAATATAAAAATCCCATCATTTACACAGTTATGAAAGATGCAGGATATTATCCTGTCATCAGAGAGTGTGAAGCAAGAAGTTGCAAAATGTTGTGCTGGACGGTGTCTCCACATAAGCATCCTGCATCTCCAGTTCACCACCCAGCCACCCTAAATATTTGTATCACTCCAGAGCATTGAAACTACACAGTGATAAAACGTGAGCCACCTTCTTTTGTAACTAGTGGTAGCAGCACATGCAGGCTTGATAAATGAAGAGGGAAAAGAGCATTGTTCTTTAATGGGTGCCTCTAAATTTAGGCACACAAATCTATAGTGCCTGAAGTGCCATGTTCAGCTCAACCACCCACCTCTTTAACTGTAGCATTCTTAATTGGAAGTTCCCAACGGCCCTATAGCTCTGGTGGAAAGTAGATACTATGAAGCTCAATCAGACAAAAATATATAACTGGGTAGCAAGACCCGCACAACATGGATAATGCTACTTCAGAGGACCAGCCTGACTACTTGGCAGACTAAGGCAAGCAGATAATATTTGTTGTCATGAAAAAGCAATAAGTAGTTATTAATTTATGCTCATGTTATTTTCCCAAATGTGGAGGGAAAAGAGGCATTTGTGGGATTTTCCACTTCAGATAACAAAATATGTTGCTCTTGCATATTATGCATACCACTTGAAAACCCGGAGTTTTAATTTACTCCCCCAACTTAGGAAGGCCCTGAACTATTGTAAATGACTGAAAAGCTGTTTGTTTATTCCCAGGGCATGAAAAGATTGGGGCTACAGCTCCTAAAATCACCCAGCCAGAACAGCTCAAGGATTCTTGGAGCCATTTAGCTTAAAAGAAACATGTCCAAACTCTGTTTATTCAAATATCAAGCAGGTACTCTAGGCTATTTCACTGACATCAAGATACATTTCTATCACAGTAATAAGAACCTCTTGGCAATCATTGCACTGCATATGCATTCCCTGCAGGGATCCAAACTAATTTGGCCGTCGACAATAGTAATTTTGTTGTAGTGGTGGTTTGGTCAACGTGTCAGTTACAATTTTGGGGTGATGGCCAAGCACAACATGCCAAAGCCTGCTTCACACATCTATCACTTCTGTTGGCCACCAACATACCAGTCCTGGATACAACGTCAAGTTACCTTCATAAGAACATGCCTTTCCTGAGAAATCCCTCGGTAAGCTTCCCTATAAGAAGAGATGCTCACTTGCAAAGCCAAAACTGTGATGATAATACCACAGCCTTGATAGTTATGAGCGCCAAACTCATAACAATAGGCATAATGTAGGCATTAAGAAATCATCCCAAGGTTGTTTTAATGCAGGGAGGTGTAATTTGATAAATATTTTAATAAGTAGTTCACTTACTGAAGGTTTGTTGATTCTGGCCCAAAGCTGCACTGCTACCAGTGGAACAGATTAAAAAATAACAGGGATATTTGATAAACTAAAGGAAGGAAAAAATAACTACTTGAATTTTAACTGGGTGCTGCACACCTGAAAGGAACATCCAGCTTTATGCACAGTAGAACAATATTTTAGTAAACAAAATTAGTTCAAGAATAGACTGCAAATATGACTGCACCGGGAAAAAGAAAACAAGAAAAGGACGTTAGGAAGGAAGGTGGTTGGATTAGAAAATATGGAAACAAATAAGTTGTAGCCCAGTACTTCTCAAAAATGGTAGTTCCTGGACAAGTGCTGTTCCCAAACCATCAATTGCCACCCCTGGACAATTTCCAAAAAAAAGGTAGATGGAGGTAATGGATCCAAATATTTTGTTAGTCTCTAGAACATTTATAAAACATCTCTGCAGATTTCCCACACTGGATAACTCAAGAAACACTGCTCTAGCTGAGTATTTATTTCTTATTTATTTATTTACAATATTTATATTCCACCCTTCTCACCTCGAAGGGGACTCAGGGCAGATGACAGAACACATATATGGCAAACATTCAATGCTGTTATACACAGACAGGACAGACAACAGATAAAAGTATATAGGCATTTCCCATCCTTGGCGTCCTGGAGGTTGTGCTTGATTCCCGCCACTGGAGGGTACTGTCGCTCCACCCCCAATGTTGAAGAGTCCGGTTCACAGACTTCCTCCTTTTTTATATCAATGTAATTGAGAGTTTCACCTTTTGTTAAACAAATTACACCCTTAAATCTATTAATATATCACCAAAATAACAGGATAAACTAGACTAAAGTAAAAGAAATGAAAAACTGATATTACAATACACGGATTAGCTTCCAACTATGAAATAATTATAAACTAGATTCTGAAAATTAGGAACAAAGAGTGAAAATATCACTAAAAATTTAACTATTCAAATTATTTTAATTGCATTTATATTGAAAAGGGGGTGTTTATTGCACTTAATCATCACCATCAGCCATCATTCACAGGCGAGTATCATTGCCTTCCAAGTGTAAAGTCTTGGTTGTGGGTCTGTAGGTGATTGTAGAGACTTATTATTGATCCACATATTCTTTCAATCTCCAGATGGAAGGCCAGGGTTGGCTTGATGCGTAATTCTCTTGACATGTTTCTCCCTTTCTCCTTCCATTCATGCCTCTTAGAATTCCACAGCACTGTTGGTCACAGCTGACCTCCAGTCAGAACACTCAAGGGCCAGGGCTTCCCAGTTCTTGGTGTCTATGCCACAGTTATTAAGGTTGGCTTTAAGCACATCTTTAAATCTCTTTTGCTGTCCACCAACATTTCATTTTCCGTCATTGAGTTGGGAGTAGAGTAACTGCTTTGGGAGACAGTGATCTGGCATTTGGACAACGTGGCTAGTCCAGCAAAATTGATGGTGAAGGATCATCGCTTTAATGCTGGTGGTCTTTGCTTCTTCCAGCATGCTGACATTTGTCTGCCTGTTTTCTCATGAGATTTGCAGAATTGTTTATGGGCAATGCTGGAATCATTCCAGGAATTGAGTGTGATGTCTGTAGATCAGGGGTCCCCAAACTAAGGCCCGGGGGCCGGATGCGGCCCTCCAAGGTCATTTACCTGGCCCCCGCCCTCAGTTTTATAATATAATATATTGTATATACATATAATATTGATAATATTATTATAATGTAATACAATATAACACTAATAATAATACCATATAATAATATGAATTATATATTCTATATTACATATAATATTACTAATAATATTATAGTACAGTGGTATAGTTCAATATAGTAATATATAATGCTAATATTGTGCTATGCTAATAATATAATATATTGTATGTACATATAATTTGTAAGCCACTCTGAGTCCCCTTTGGGGTGAGAAGGGTGTGATACAAATGTAGTAAATAAATGCAGTAAATAAATAATAAATAAATACATTTTAGACATAGGCTCGCCCAAAGTCTGAAATGACTTGAAGTCACACAACAACAACAACAACAACAACAACAACAATTCTAACTAACTTGACTATCTCATTGGCCAGAAGCAGGACCACACTTCCCATTGAAATCCTGATAAATGTATGTTGGGTTAAAATTGTTTTTATTTTTAAATATTGTATTTCATTGTTCTTCTTGTTGTTGTTTTTACACTACAAATAAGACATGTGCAGTGTGCATTGGAATTTGTTTGTATATTTTTTTTCCAAATGATAATCCGGCCCCTCAACAGTCTGAAGGATTGTGGACCGGCCCTCAGATTAAAAAGTTTGAGGACCCCTGCTGTAGATGGTCCACATTTCACAGTCGTATAACAGGGTTGGGAGGACATTAGCTTTATTATCAAACATCTTGATGTTCCTAAAAATGTCCCAATCCTCAAACACTTTTTGTTTAATTTAAAAAATGCTGCACTTGCAGAGCTCAGACGGTGTTGTATTTCAGTGTCAATGTTGACTTTTGTGGAGAGGTGGCTGCCAGGGTAACGGAAATGGTCAACATTATCTATCGTTGCACCATTAAGATGTATTTTTTGGCATTACGGAGGAATTAGTTAGTGCCTGCTGAAAGAGCACTTTGGTTTTCTTGATGTTCAGTGAGAGGCCAAGCTTTTTGTATGCTCCTGCAAATGTGTTTAAAGTGGCTTGGAGGTCGTCTTCTGAATGAACACAGACTACATTACCATCAGCATTGTTGCTGCATTTAATATTAATTACACATCAGTACTTGTGTGTTATACCACTGTGTTAACGCAGTGCTAATTTTGCACTCCTCCACCTACTTTCTCCCTTATTTAAACAGGAGAGGAATAGCAACTGCAAAGCCAATTTCTCACTCATTTACTGAAAGGGTGTCAGTGGAATTAAATAGAAATAGACAGATGTAATAACTATGTTCTGTGTAAGAGAGAGAAAGAGATAGGAAAGAGAAGAGGCAAATTACAGGAATCATAAGCTACGTACAAGCCATCTGAGAGAGGCTAGAATCGTTTTCTCTCTAGGTACAACTACACTGTAGAATTAGTGCAGAATTGACAGCCATGGTTCAGTGCTACCGAATAATAGGAATTGTAGTTTGGTAGGGCATCAGCACTCTTGGGCAGTGAAGCCTAGCTGAAAAACTAGCACTTCTGTGACACCATATCCTTGAACCACAGCAGTTCACATAGTGTCAAACTGCATTAAATCTGTAATTCCTTTGTTGTCCAGACCAAAACCTTTTTATTAAAAAAGAAGGCTTTTAAAACAAAAATAGGGGGTGCTGAATTGCTTTAAACAGCTATTTTTACTTGTTTATTTATCGTATCAGAAGCAATTTGAGGATACAGTTATAATGTATTCAAGAACACAAAGTTAAAAACTTGGCATTATACTAGATTTCCTTTTGCCAAAAGCTAGCCACTTGGAGTGCCTCAGGCAGCATTGTAATAAGTGATGGTTTGCTCTTCTCCACCCTTGTATGTCGTGGACTCCACTTTGTGGTCCAATTTCCTAAGATTGGCTCTGAATCTTGTGATGCCAGGGTATAGTTTGTTTGGTGCCTTCCAACTCACCCAGTCTTCTGTGTGCCCAGAGGGGAGTTTCTCATCCAGTCTCAGCCATGGATTGAGGTTCTGTGGATCTTAGGAAGCTGTTTCTTTGAAGGCATTGGAATGCTGAAGATGGGTTGGAGATGTCAATGCCTTGGTCCTTTCATTAAAGGACCAAGCAAAAACAGCCATTTATTTATTAGTTTTATAATTGCATTTTCGTTGAATTATTTTAACAATTGAATTCATTTCATTCTGTTCAAATATTTATTTTTCATATATGTTTTTAACTGCTGTATTTCTTCAGTTGTAAGACACAATTGTTTTCCCTATATAAACAGATATAAAAATGAGGTGCATCTTGGGCCCCTTCTACACTGCCATGTAATCTAGATTATCAAAGCAAATAATCCACATTATCTGCTTTGAATTGGATTATGCGTCTATGCTGCCATATAATCCAGTTCAATGCAGATAGTCTGAGTTTTATATAGCAGTGTGGATGCGGCCTTAGAATCACAGGTGTGTCATGTAATTTTTGTTGTTGTTGTTGGGGCTGAAAATAGGGTCTTACAATGGAAGAAATATGGGTTTATTGCGTTTGGAGTTGACAGCCACTTTGTGTTCCAACCTGGGGGGAAAACAGAATGCAATTATTATTGTTATTGTTATCATCACCTCATCAGAGGTTAATGGATGCTCAGGAGCTACAATGGACAGGGTGACTGTGCTGTTTTTGAAAATGGTATGGAGAATCCAAAGAAACTGACACTCTAATTCAAGCATGGGCAAACTTTGGCCCTCCAGGTGTTTTAGACTTCAACTCCCACAATTCTTAACAGCTTACCAGCTGTTAGAAATTGTAGGAGTTGAAGTCCAAAACACCTGGAGGACCAAAGTTTGCCCATGCCTGCTGTAATTGCTATTTGATGTTTTGCACATTTAAAAAAAGAAAATGTTGTTCCCTTTGCATTTATCAGACGGACAATTAATTATCTATTTTGTATTTCCATCAGAATTGGATGCTTGATGGCCATGACATTGTAGGCCTCTGCTAGACTCGCATAATGAAATGGTGGCAGTATAGTTTAGAAATGTGAGCCCTTGAGGCACTATTCTACAAAATGTTTAGCATGGAGAGAATTACTTTTACACAACCATGACAGCAATATGGGTTAATTATCCTATAGCCAGAGTGGAAGGGGACTGTTGCTTGCAAAATGAGAGCCAGCCTCATTTTTATGTTGTTGCGGTTTATTTTCATGCCAGGAGTGACTTGAGAAACTGCAAGTCGCTTCTGGTGCGAGAGAATTGGCCATCTGCAAAGATATTGCCGAGGGGACGCCCGGATGTTTTGATGTTTTTACCATCCTTGTGGGAGGCTTTTCTCATGTCCCCACATGGGGAGCTGGAGCTGACAGAGGGAGCTCATCAAACTGGCAACCTTCAAGTCAGCAACCCAACCTTCAAGTCAGCAGTTCTGTCAGCACAAGGCTTTAATCCATTGCACCACACAAATACATTCAAAGGTGCTAGGAAGAAGTGATGCTGGGATTTTGTTGTTTGCTTTGAATGTTTTGTTTTTTTCTGGCCACCCGTTTTGCAACGAAGGGAACCCTTTCTTGTTTACCTGTCAAAAGGGCATCATTTTTGGACTCCCTTCAGGCTGCCTCAACTTAAGCAATTGCATTGGTTTCTACAGCAACAAGTGAGTTCCTGCCCTTGTCTGGTTCACATTCCTCAAACAAAAGGCCTCAGGCTCCAAGCTTTCCTAGGAAATACTTCGGGACAAATGTAACTTCTGTCAAGCAGGCGTGATGAAATGTCACGCGGTGGAGGAGGAGTGAAATAGCCGGACTCCCAAGTTCAAAAAATAAAAGTATTTTCCCACCTTCCGGCTTATCGAGAAGGAGGATAAAAAAACATGAAGGGCTTTCTTTACTGACAGCTGACGCTGTGTGTGATGTGGCCGATATCACTTGACAGTTTGAGGACCAACTGTCGCCACCCAAAAGCAACATTTTGAGAAAATGTCAAGCGATATTTATTCAGGAAATTTCTGCCTTGCCCTTCAGGGAAAAAATGACAGTCAAATCAAAGCAACTAAGAAAATATAATAGAGCTGTTCTACCAAAGGTGGTAGAATGAAACCCGTTAGTATTTAAATCGGGGTCAGATAAAAAAAATCTTGGAGGGGAAAAAAGTACACATTTTGGAAGGTGTTCTTGCCAACATTGAGCGCAAAATTGTTGCCAAGGAAAATTAAACTGAGAGAGCGTTCAAAAGCTGTGATTCCACATCTGAAGAAACATTGTCACAAGACCCACACTAAAGGCAGTTTGTTTCCTGAGCACAAACGGCACCTCTGCTCATTTAAGGGCACATCTACACTGTGGCATTGATGCAGATTGGCATCACTTAAACTGCCATGGCTCAATGCTATGGAGTCATGGGAACTGTAGTTTTACACAGTCTTTAAATTTCTCTGATAAAGAGCTTTGGTGGCTCACCAAGCTACGACGTCCATGATTCCATAGCATTCAACCATGCCAATTAAACTGGTGTCAAATTGCATTAATTCTACAGTGTAGGTGCAACCTACCTAAGTCATGTTAAACCCTGGAGCTCCTGGTGGCACAATGGATTAAACCCTTGTGCCAGCAGGACTGCTGACTTGAAGGTTAGGTTGCTAACCTGAAAGTTGCCGGTTCAAATCCAACCCAGGGAGAGCGTGGATGAGCTTCCTCTGTCAGCTCCAGGTCCCCATGCGGAGACATGAAAGAAGCCTCACACAAGGATGGTAAATACATCAATACATCTGAGCGTCCCCTGGACAATGTCCCTGCAGACAGCTAATTCTCTCACACCAGAAGCGACTTGCAATTTCTCAAGTCTACCCTGACACACACAAAAATGTTAAACACTGTTTATAATTGAATTGTTGCCAACACTGTGAACCGCCCTGAGTCACCTTTGGGATTGAGAAGGGCTGTATATAAATACCAAAAATAAATATAAATAATACAACGAGCTTAGGCAAACTTTGGCCTGCCCAATATTTTGGAGTTCAACTCCCACATTTCCCAAGAGGCATCCAGGAAGGAACAGAAATGTGTGAATTCAGAGCCAAACTGCCCAAATTGCATTATAGCCAGCACTAGCTACTTTGAATAACATTGATGAGAGCATGCTAAAATATACCACAGGAGTCCATTCCCTGGCATTCGTCCTCAGCTTTTGTCAGCAAAGATAGGCATGAAGGCAATTACAGAAAAGGCCATATGGAAAACTGACCTTTAAAGCTGTAGGAGAAAAAGGAAGCATGGTTCAACCACTCACATATTTTCTTTAATTCCTTCACTCTTCTTATCCCCCCACTACCTCTCACAATTATGGGGGAAAGAGCAGGACCATTTATTAGCAAAGAAACCACAGCCACACTCTCTCTGTGGTCCACATTTTCAGAAAATATTCTGTCAGAATAACTCAACAAAACACCTGCGTGACACTGGAACCCATTACGTTACCCGCAAGTGGGGGAGAATACCATGCACCATACATAATCTTAACAAAGTGCCCCTGCTTCCTCCTCACAGGCAGAATCCTGTGATCAGAGCCACCGATAAAGAAAAATGATTGCAGCAAGGAGCGAAATTCATACAGGAACAGAGAGGTCTCCTGCTGTAACATTCAGTGATTAATAACACGCAAGCCTTGCCTGCACAGCATTGTGCCCTCTGTTCAGCGTAGACATTGTAAAGCATGGCTAAAAAAGACAAAAAGCAGCTAAATCCTGTCTTTTGGGCACCTTATTAAAAGAAGGAAACCAGCAGACCTAGTCTTCCAACCACAAAAAATCAGAAGTATTGCCTTCCAAGATATTATTGAGCACACCACTTTGCAATGTCAAAGAGTGGGGGGAAAGCAAACTCTCTGAGTAAATGATGGGAAGTCTGAGCAGGGAACACTTTGAACCAAATGTCAACCCAACTGGTGTATTACCAAGCTTATCAAAATTGGGAGATAGTGAGCTGTAGGACAAGACAGCTGTAAACCACATCCCAAGTGTCAGGAAACAGCAAGCACTTAAAACCCTTGCACTTGTCTTTTTTTAGGTACCCACAGCACCTCTTCAGAGGTGTACCAATCAAAAGATTAGTAGCCCAGTACCAACTCATATAGTAATTTTTTTTCACAGTAAATGTTACTACTGTAGAGTCTCGCTTATCCAACATAAATGGGCCAGCCGAATGTTAGATAAGCGAAAATGTTGGATAATAAGGAGGGATTAAGGAAAGGCCGATTAAATGTCAAATTACATTATGATTTTAAAAATTAAGCACCAAAACATTCTGTTTTACAACAAATCGACAGAAAAAACAGTTCAATACACAGTAATGTTACGTAGTAATTACTGTATTTACGAATTTAGCACCAAAACATCGCAATGTATTGAAAACATTGACAACAAAAAACAATGACTACTAAAAAATTGACTACAAATAATGATAGAATTGCATAAAATGAACTTACAGTAACTACACTGTTCGAAGTTAAATCCATAAAAAGTTCAGTCCTGTGAAGATTTTTAAAAATCTGTGATGCTTGCCTGCCTAGAGAAACAGCTGTGGATCCAGGTGGGAGACAGACTGCGTTGGATAATAATAATAATAATAATAATAATAATAATAATAATAATAATAATAATAATATAATAATATAATAATAATAATAATAATAATAATAATAATAATAATAATAATAATAAGTTTATTTATATCCCGCCTCCATCTCCCCCGAAGGGGACTCGGGGAGGCTTACAGCAAAATCAGATACAAAATAATTATAAAATAAAATATGAAACATCAAAGAACAATAATAAAAACCAATAATAATAAATACACAGCAGCCGAAAAAACACAATAAGACAGAACGTTGGATGAATGAAGGTTGGATAAGTGAGACTCTACCGTATATCTGAACTAGGACATTTGCAGGCATCAGGATTCTTGAAGGAACAGCCTCTGATAACCCCATGAATCCATTTATTTTCCATGGCTATAAATCAGCAGTGACTCTCCAGATATTGCTGAACTGCAACTTACACCATGAATTATATGGACTCGGGCCACTGAGACTTGTTCAGTCCCTCAAGTTTTGTATTATATTATTGAGAAATGTCAGTAAGGGTTCTTAATGTTCATAATACATAATGTAATCCATATGCAAAAGAAGGATGTATGCTTAGTTTCATATTGCATAAATGTAAGGCTCAAGATGCCTGGAGGAAGCACATTGCGTACAGTTACTGGCCACATTGGAAATTGCATGATATTGTTTGGCTCCATGCCATCATGCTGGCTGAAAAAGTGAATTTTCCAAGCTCCACATGTAACCTCACCAAGTACTGACCGCTTTTAGTTTCAAATCTCTCTTCTAGAGTCACGAAGGCTAAAACATGCTGCTATTTTATGAAAGAATTTCAGCAGTCTCATGTTACAGTACGACAAATGAGCTATTGCGTGATTTGATAACTATGTAACAGGAATTTTGTTCCTGGGCTATAAATGTCATTTCATAATTGGTTCTATCATATAAACATGGGAAAAGTTTATTGAACTGCAAAAACTTTGTTTTTGCGGAACATCCTGCGGCATATTTTGCTACAGTTTTTCAATGCATATCTCTATTCTCTATCAATTCAACATAGTTTCTGAAGTATAACAACTACTTTCAAAGTAAGTACTGCACAATTAAACAGAAAATAACATGTTCAAACCAGGGACAGAAAATTTGTCAAATTTTTATACACATAGTGTTGCTTGAGTATGGGTGACACGCCTCTGCCTGGGTGTACGAACGCAAAAAACCACGCAAACACATTGTGATTTTTGGGTATGAACTGGCTACAACATTTTATTGGTTACAGGAACGAGGGGTGGCTGCCATGCATGGGTCCTGGATCACTGATCAGTCGGAGCCCCCAGATGGCGTAGTGGACTAAGTGACTTGAAGGTTGGGTTGCTGACCTGAAAGCTGCCAGGTTCGAATCCCACCTGGGGAGAGTGTGGATGAGCTCCCTCTATCAGCTCCAGCTCCATGCGGGGACATGAGAGAAGCCTCCCACAAGGATGGTAAAAACATCAAAACATCCGGGCATCCCCTGGGCAACGTCCTTGCAGACGGCCAATTCTCTCACTCCAGAAGCAACTCCGGTTGCTCCTGACACGAAAAAAAAAAAAACTGATCAGTCAGCCCGCTGCTGCCCGATCACAAGAACGAAGCCTAGGCGCGACCGGAACCAGACCAGGTTATCGGTACCAGAGCGCCCCCCTGTGGTCGAAAGGATACTCCCTCCTCCTGCCAATGAGGGGGGTGGGAGTAAGCATACCGGATCCGGGGCCCATGCTAAATGCCTTATTTACACAGGGTTTTTGTTACTCCTTGGCTCCGAGACCCCATCTATACTGCTATTATAATGCAGATTGAACTGCATTATATGGCCAGTGTAGACTCGTATAATCCAGATCCATGCAGCTAACCCACATTAACCATATAATGCATTATAATGCCAGTGTAGATGTGGTCTGATTAGCACCTTCTACCGGGGACCCATCCAGACAGGAACGATATCCCGGGCCCTGTTGCACTTTTACTAGAGGCATCCAAACAGCACCTCCAATAAAAGAGGATTAATTTGAGACAAAGCAGGAAAACCCTGCTTTATCTCAAATTAATTAGATAGCCCATTAGACTCGGGCCTTCCTGAAAGGTCCAGGTCTAATGGGCTATGGGCCCTGTGGGGACAGACTGCTGGGTAGTCTTGGGACTACCCAGGGATCTGTCCACACACCCATCTCACACCTTCTGGGCTCCTGGTGCCCAATGATGTAAGATGGTGCCCATCCCCTTACAACTACACCCAAAAGCCCTAAAAACAGTTAAAAACTTACCAGGCCACCATTAAGCCTTGCAGCACACTTCCTGGAATTGACCATTTATGCCAGTGGTTCCTAACCCGTGGTCCGTGGACCACCAGTGGTTCACAAGAACGAAAATATAGCCTGTGGCGTTACCATTACTACACAGTTGCCTCAAAACCATGCAGCAACAAGAGCAACTGGTCTCACAAAACCCTCGTATAGTGCAGAGGCAACAAGGATGTCAGGAGGGGAGGGGCTGATTACTCACAAAATATTACTACTACCACAGCTGCTCTAGATTCTTAAATATGGTTTTCTCTGGGCAAGCAGATGGCAACTATTGGATGGTATATGTTTTATATCAGAAATTAAAGCTGATGCAGTCTATCCAATGCAATTTTCTGAACCAGCACTCCAAATAACCAAACCTAATCTAAAGTTGACCAAAAACTGATTCGTAACCCTTTTGGTACTAATTTTGGATAATGGTCCTGGGTCAAAGGGGTCCCTGGTCAAAAAAAGGTTGGGAACCACTGATTTACATGCAAGGAGGCCAGACGGGGGGCTGGAGAGATTTTCTCCACCCCTGGCCTCCTTGCGTGAAATTGGTACATTCTAGGAAGTGTGCTGCAAGGCCTAATGGTGGCCCAGTAAGTTCTTAACCATTTTGGGCTTTTTTTGGGGGGGGGGGCTGGATACCATACCAGTAATTACCAGGATGGTATTTAGCCACCCCACAAGTAAAGCCCAGTTTTTAAGGGGTTGTGAGAACTTTAACCCGTGCTGAAGCATGTTCTTTAAACCCTCTTCAGAGTGGGTTAAAGTGCTGACTGGAAGTGGCCTATCAGGGCTGGAGATAGAACAGAAAGCTTTATGTGGTAGCCCTATCTGACAGGCCATCAGAACTTAAGACTAGAAAGTCTTGCCTGGCTCTGAACTTGCAGTTTCCAACCAGGTCTGCCATTGGGCGCATCTGGATAGAAAGGGCTAAACAAAGCTTCTGTTTTGGTTGGGGTCTTGTCAGAGCAAATAGATAAGTGGTTCTCAACCTGGGGTCCCCAGATGTTTTGGCCTTCAACTCCCAGAAATCATAACACCTGGTAAACTAGCTGGGATTTCTGGGAGTTGTAGGCCAAAACACCTGGGGACTCACAGGGTGAGAACCACTGGTCTAGATCCTTTCATGTTTCTGCAAGTTCCTTGGATCCAACTTCCTAACCACAAACACCTTTGCCACTTCTCAAAACCCTGGGTTGCTGTTGTTATTCCCTTTATCCACGTTCACCTTCTGATTTCTATTTGCTTGGCTGTGTATTCATCCTTTCTCTTTTTTGCAGCCCATAAGCAGGAAAGGAACAGCCAAATTCAGTAGACAGAGCTGAATTTATTATAGTTGATCTGAATTTCTTGTACATAAAACTCAAGGAGGCATCCATGATTTTCAGCTGGTCTCCCAATCCATGATTGACTAGAATTAGATGAGCTTCATTTCAGTACAGTTTCTGTAGCATGAGCTTCAAGCCATGCTCTGAAGATGAATGGAAGCGGATTGGAGAGGGATCTTCATTTTTCTCCACAGAGTGTCTGATTAGCATATTGGGCTGTCTGCAATAAGGAACCACTTGCAATAAGATGTGACAACCAGTGACTTAAAGAGAATTTTATCATTAGCTGGCCTTTCAGATGAGGTTGGACTGGAATTTTCATTATCACTTACCATTAGTTATGCTGACCTGAGCTGATAGATGATGCAGTTCAACAAAACCTGAAGGATTAAATAAACTAATGATCTGTTATAAACAGTATTTAATTGTGACAGCTGTATATTACCTCCAGTATCCGGTGCAATAGACTTAGTACATTGGTCGTTAGGAGGCAATGGAAGAAAACTCTTGCCTTGAGACCACTAGTGAACTTTCTAGAAGTATCTGCCTGAATGTTATGGAAAGATCGTGCACAAAGGCTCGGAAATGGGTCATGTGAACTGGTTTGTCAGATCTTATTTCATCCATTATTCTTCAGATCCTGTCTGCTAGTATCCAAGAAGGAAAATCTGGAGGAGAGGACAAAAGGGCAAGAAACAGCACATGAAACAGGAAACCCACATTAATTTGTGGAAGCAAGCAATAACATTTTTGCCAGTCATCCATATTTCCTGAGAGGTGTAGTTGCACTGATTCAAAGTGGTTAAGGTTACATTTGTTTTCGTTTGTCATCAGTTAAGCTTGCTTGGCTCTTATAAAAGCTTTAGTCACTTGGCCTTTGCGCCAGTCCATCATTCCTTTACAAGACAGTATTTTGCCTAGGGAATTCTTAGTCCTAGATCCAAACACTTAGCTGTGTTTTTCTTTCCCTCACCTACTGATGATTAGATACTTTCTGCAAAAATTAACTCCTTCTCACCATTCTGTAGTTCGTAATGAACAACCACACTCATTATTTTCTGATGTAGAAACAAAGTAATTTCGCCAAGATACTATGGCTATAAATGTAAAGTAAATTAAGGCTTTCAGTTGGCATTTGGCTCATCTTTTATTATAGTTAATCCTTTTAAAAGTTTGTAGAGTTATTAATATGACACACACTTCATCACATATACTAAATTCCACTAAGTGCTACACTTAAAATCTGGGAAGCCACTGTTCTCATCACATTTATTTGGCTTCAAGTATAGGGTAGAGCATTATTTCCGTATTATTTCCGCATGGGGGTCAGCATTCTTTAAATACCATAGCTCTATACTATGTGATCCTGGGAATTATAGTTTCCCAAAGTCCATACCATTCTCTGGATGCATCTGCACTGGAGAATAAATGCAGCTGGGACCCATTTTAAATGTTGTTATTATTATTATTATTATTATTATTATTATTATTATTATTATTATTATTATTATGCCATGTCTACATGCTGTGCAGTCCTGAGAGTCATAGTTTTCCAAGGTTCATAACCTTTTCTGGATGTATCTGCACCTGAGAATAAATGCAGTCAGGACCCATTTTAAATGCCATTATTATTATTATTATTATTATTATTATTATTATTATTATTATTATTCCATGTCTCAATGCTGTGGAGTCCTGGGAGTAATAGTTTTCCACCCTTCTCTTGGTGCATTTACACCAGTGGCTCCCAGCATTTTTTGTTGGCCAGGGCCCACTTGACCAGGGACCACTTTGACCAGGGACCACTCTCCAACATTAGTACTAAAAGGGTTATGAATCAGTTTTTGGTCAACTTTAGATTCGGTTTTGTTATTTGGGTGCCAATTCATTGGATAGACCACATCAGCTCAGCGGAAAGGAGCAGCAATAAAAATAAATAAAATATAATAAATAAATAAGGAAGGAGGTTCGTGGACCGGACTTCTTGTTCTTACGGTCCATTGCTGGGCCATAGCCTATAGGTTGGGAACCACTGATTTAGACTATGGAATGAATGCAGCTGGACCTTACATTAAATACCATAGCTTCATACTATGCAGTCCTGGGAGTTGTAGTTTTCCAAGGTCCACGCCCTTCTCTGTGGGACAGCCAAGAGAGAGAGTGCATCACCGCTTTCCCTCCTTCCCTGGTACCAGAACTGAAGACACATAAGATCTGACATTTCAAAGAGAGGAGGTTTTTCCCCCCACAAAGAATGGGCGGAAAGGATGGTGGGTGGTGCTTAGCAATTAAAGTGTGATGGCAAATCTACTGAAAGAATGCTGACTATCACTGATACATTTAACAGTGTGATGAAGGTAGGGAAACACTGAGTCAGACTGAGCTCTGCACTTCCCAGCTTCAATGTGATTAAGTGCATAGCCAAGAAATGTAATCCTTGTTTTAACAGAACAGCTAGGAATCAACATGCCTTGCATATTATTAGTCCCAAAATAAGATTTCCACTTTTATATTAAATCTTTGGTTCATAGGTTCCCAGCATGTGAAAATAACAATACATTTACCATCCAACTAAACAGTTCCTCCATAGGTCCAGATGGAACTGTGAAGAAGTTGAAAAATTCCCAGTCACTGAAACCACATTAGAAAAAAGTTTTCCAGGTTTTCCATAAGCACTTTATTTTCTCTCTTTCTTGACTCTCTAACCTGATTATTGAACTAAAAAAATCACCTCGTATAAAAATATATGTAATCAAGCCTCACTCTATAATCCTTGTTCAAATGTATTTATTTGCTGAGATTGTTTTCAGATGTTATTTTCCCATGAGCCTCCACTGACCCCCTGAAAAGAAAAGACTTCTAATATACCTACAATGCCAATTAGATTGTAAAAGCGTCTACATCCCCGGAGCCTTCTTACTGTCTAACATTTGACAGGTAAAACAGGAACACTTGAGATGCAAAGAATGAATGTAGGTTCCTGATAGGTACTAGCTAGCAAGCCAAATGAGTGTCAGTCCTGAGATACAATGCACATGTGTTCAAGACTGTGAAATGTTACCTGGAAATAAGCCCTTTAAACTCCAATGTGACTTACTTCTGAGTGAGCAAATATATATGTGCACTCTCAGTCTCTGGTGTCATGTGGACTGACTCAAGATCTCATATCAGAAAAATATTGTATCCAGATTTTAACATTTTTATTAGGTAAAAAAGGAAGTGAAGATTTTAGTCTATGTTTGTCATTGCTTTTCTATCAGTTGCTCTGGTTAATTTGCAAATTCTGTTTGTCTCTCTTTCACTGGTCCTCATAACTTATTATGCTCTTCTCCCTATGCTCTTCTCCCTATGCTTTCCATATCTTTTCACCAAACTATATTGTGTTCTTCCTTCATGTGCTTCCCTATCACCTGCTTCAGCTCAAAACTGGCTCAATACATGAATTGCCCAAGATTGAATTGTCGTTGTTGTTGTTGTTATCATCATCATTGTAATTATTAGTTATTCACCTCTTTTCAAGGCAGGATACAACATAGTTAAAACACACAGATTAAACATAAAGCATTAAACCACATATATTAAGGGGCATTGACCTAACATTAAAACACGTTAAAATAATCCATACCAATTAAATGTAAGTGTAGATTCAAGGGTTAAAATACTATCATATGTAGAATAGCAAATGGTCCCCTCTTGTTCCTACAACAAAAGTGAATAACAGTCAAAATTGGGTAGCTGCTGAGGCATGGTTACATCTTGGGAGAAAAAATTAATCAGCAAACCATAGACTGCCCTTGCATTACAATTAAAATAAAAGATTGTCATTTCTCTCTACCAAGTCATTATCACGACTGCACTTTTGTAGTTTACATGCTTTCTGCCACTAGAAGATCCCCACTTCTCCATATTCCTTCAATCCATCTATGTTCGTACTCTCAGGCTAATGCTAAGGACAGCTCATGGCACTTCTCTCTTGTGCAAAACTGCTTGTGAACAATAGAATCCAGTTTAACTCTCTCTGATGGACAGTACCCACTAAAAGCTTCTAAAATCTATCACACCCACTTGCCTGTTTGGAGATGGAAAAGTAATTAGTCTATAGAAAGAAGTTGGAGTTATAAGTTGTTTTTTAAGGAGACTGCTAAAAGCAGTGATGGTCCACAGAATTCTCTACTCCGCAGATGAGAAAAAATAGAAATTAAGGGCCCTTCCAGACAAGACCCAAAATGCAGGACCTGGTGGACATTTACCAAATGATGCCTCAGGTAAAAGAGGATTAATTCAGGACAAAGCAGGAAAATCCTGCTTTGTCCTGAATTAATTAGATACCCCATCAGACCCAGGCCTTCCTGAAAGGCCCACATCTATTGGGCTATGAACCCTGAATACTCCCAAGGGTCAGTCCCCACACCCATCTCACACCTTTTGGGTTCCTGGAGCCCAACGATGCGCGATAGCGCCCCACCCCCTTATTTTGTGCATATAAGATGTTTTGTATTTGAAATTTACTGCTTATCTTTGAACGGCATCGAATTATTGCCAATTGTTAGCTGCGAGGGAGAGAGGACAGGATATAAAACAAAGTAAATAAATAACTAAATATCTTCCCGCTCCAAGCCTTAATTTTTTTAAAAAAAAAACATTACTGAATTGCCATAAGGCTACTCTGGCAGCCCTCCTGGCGCATAAAAATGATGCGCCAGGAGGCGGGGGGATGCCCCAGCCTCATGGCGACCAGGTAAGGTTTTTTTATATTGTAAAGCTTTTTTTGGGGAGGTGTTAGTTGGCCCCATTCCAGTGCAGTAGTTACCATGCTGGTATGGGGACACTCCCTTCCCAGGAAAACCCGAGTTTTTCTTCGGGCATGGGGGCTTAAATCCATGACCTCATCAGACAGTCATCAGCATTGCTCCACTTTGTAGAGGGGTGTGGGGAACCCAGTGCCCCATGCCCCGCATCACCCGGCTCCAGTCAAGGGCAATCAGATGGGGGAACCGTTAGTGCGTGTGATGTGCATGACTTCCTCTCATGCATTCCAATAGCAACACATTAGCCTTCCTGTGTTGCCCTGGTAATGCCGTATACCAGTTCTGCCCTCCTTCACCCATAGAGCCACACTGGTGTCATGTGAAAGGAGCCAGCTGGCTTGGTGGGTGACCAAATGTATCTCCTTGTGAAGAAGTTGTATAACCTGCTTTGTCATGGGTTTAAACCCTGTGTGGAAGTGCCTTAAGTGTAAAAAGAACAATTTCCCCATTATAGCATTGGTGGCACCACAGCCTTTTCAGAAAAGCCATGATGCAACCTATGTGTGGGTCCTTCTCTCCCTCCTGGGAACTCCTTCCTTGCTGCAACAGTGTAAATTAAATTTGCCTTCAGATTAGTTTTATATAAACTTACTGATAATTGCCACTATGTGGTAACCATTCATTTCATTCAGCTTTAACTAAAGGTTGGCAGTTTTAATCACTGTAGCACTAAGACGTCTCTTTCCATCCCTTACAAAAAGATCAGTTTCCTTTAGAATAAACAGTGTTCCAGTGTACAGACAAAGGTGAAAAATGCTCAGTGACTACAGCATTTTTCATTGTCGTCCTGTTTCAGAAGAAACATTTGCTTCACATTCATGCATGTTTAAGCACTGCCAGTTACCATTCACCCACAGATGCATTCGCTATGTACTCAAGGGGTTCCCCTACTCTCTCTCTCTCTGTATTTTTTCCAACACAGCTTTCCACCTGAAATATTTTTGAAGCAGTTGAACTCATTCCAATGACCCACTTGCTTGCATCTGTACTCCATTCAATTGTTCTGTAAGATTTGTGTTGGCCTGTGTTTTATTAGTGTTTCAGGGTTATTCTCAGTTTATATTTCATAAAACATGATACTTGTGCATACATGGCCTCATTCCTTCTCTTTAGTTGTCCTTCCTCTTCTTTTAAGTCACCTGGGACTTTATGGTGAGCATGATAAATTTCCCATGTGGCCTCAGCACACACACTATGGCATGCAAAACACAAAGCAGATACTGTACTATAAAACAAGTAAAGCACAAAGCAGCCATCATACAACTGAAGTACAGTTGAAGCTGTTTATTTATTTTGTGTCAAAACTATTGCCTAAATAAATAAGCTTAAAACTGATAAAATAAAGGGATCACAAGCAGCTAAATAGCTTTAGGCCAAAAACGGGCAACAGCGACTGCATTGTTTGTAGCTTTAAACAGTTCTTCCTCTGTGCATGAGGCAGGGTATTGTGGGCAAGCATACAGATGCAGAGTTGTATGTTTTGTTCCACAGTCACATAAGATGGAGGATTCCTCTAGGTAGTGCCATTTTGCCAGATTGGCTTTTGATCTGCCACCTCCATTTCTAAGTCTGTTCAGGGACATCCAAGTTGCCCATTCTTGATTTGCCCCTGGAGAAAGACCCTCATGGGGGCCCATCCGTTTGAAATTGTCTGATTCTTGCTGTTGATGGAGGAACATTTAGAGGAGTGGAGGTTCTCATGAAACTTTTCCTTGATTTAAGTCTACTGAGAGGAGGCTGATAACCATACAGTGGGTGGTTTTCATGTTGTTCAACTTTCCATTGCACATCAGAGAGGGCAATGCCAACTAGCCTATAAAGTCTATCAGGAGGTGTAGGTTTGAGACATCCCGTGATTATTCTACATGTCTCATTAAGTGCTATATTCACCTGCTTCACATGGGCAGTTTTATGCCAGACAGGGCAGGCATACTCAGCAGTTGAGTAGGACAAAGCCAGGGCTGATGTTCTTATTAATTTTGGGTCTGCACCCCATGTGCTATTAATAAGTTTCCGAAGGATGTTACTGCATACAGCTACTTTGTGCTTGATGTTTACACAGTGTTTCCTAAATTTTAATGTTCGATCTGAGGTGACGCCGATATATTTAGGGTGGGAACAATGTTCAAGCTCCCAGGTGACCTTCAGTTTCCTGTTGGCTTTTTTTTTAACAGAAGCAGTGTGGAAGAACTACCTATTTTCCTCATGTCTGGATTTACCCATGGTTTGTAAAGACATTTTTTAAAAAAGAAATTGTTGTTGTAACCTCCAATGATGATAGGAGAGAGAACATGGTGCTATTACCACACCACTCTTAAAAAGGAACCTTGTTAACTTGTTCATTCGTTTACTGTTATGTTTGTATGTTTTATTAAAAAGTTATTTAAGTAGAAAGAGAATTGTCTAAAATTAGGAAGTAATCACCTCAAAAAGCATTTAACCTCACACAAAGCAAGTATTAATTGCAAATAAACAGATGATGTTACCAGATGTTATACTATTTTGCAAACATTGCTCCTCTATGCTCTCACTACTTTCAAAACAAACATGTTATAGGGAACAGTAATACTTATAACCAAACTTCCAGGCTCTGTTTTGCAAATTTGGCATCATACTAATAACCGGACCAAATTGGCAAAGCCAAGATGTTAAACACTTGGGATAAAGAAGGACAAACAGATGGCAGACATTTGAATGGGTAAATAGGTAGAACAGTAGTGGTCTGGAGGCACACAGGCATTTTAAGCCTAGCTTATTGTATATTTCAATATTTATTTTTTATCATTTGTATCTATTTAACTACTGAAATACAACTTGGAATTAACAGCTGAATACAGATAAGGTTTAATGTGTCAAAAATTGCTTACATATTATTTCCAAATGGGTAATTAAGAGACATATCAATTTATGAATTATTTTCAACATCAGATGAATTTGTAGTATATGAAAGAACATTACAGTATATTATACTGAGATATGTATGATTTTTAAAAATCACATAAAATTATTGCCTTCTTAAAATAGTTTTCTGATAAGAAAGAGCATCAAAGCCTAAAATGTTACAAAAACAAGAATAAGTGACCCTGAAGAAATTCAAGAATAATTTATGAGAGGCGGGAGATCCCCAAGGCATTACATCTACCCTCGAGATACTGTCACTTGTTTTAAAAACAAACCTGTGCATGACCAGAAATTACTTTTGGGGCTAAGCTTACAGAAATAGCCAAGATCAAATGAGAAAGGACTTTCTCCCCCCATTACATCTGCCTAGCCCATATGTAGATGTCTGCATGGAGGGTGCAGGATCCTCGATCCTTCCTCAGCATCTTGAGTCAAAATTAGCTGTGAAGACAGAGAGTACTGCTAAAGGAGAATCAAAATGAATTGAATATGGGAGGCAGGGAGAATATGGAGCCAAAGAAAGACAAGACTATGAATGGTTGATCACATTTAAGAAAAATGCACACAGATAGGCAGGCTTGGGAAAACTGGCCTGTGACAGGTACAGCTGGACACAATGATGATTTTTTTTTTCGTGTCAGGAGCAACTTTGAGTCGCTTCTGGAGTGAGAGAATTGGCTGTCTGCAAGGACGTTGCCCAGGGGACGCCTGGATGTTCTGATGTTTTTACCATCCTTGTGGGAGGCTTCTCTCATGTGCCTGCATGGAGCTGGAGCTGATAGAGGGAGCTCATCCGCACTCTCCCCGGGTGGGATTCGAACCTGGCAGCTTTCAGGTCAGCAACCCAACCTTCAAGTCACGAGGCTTTAGTCCACTACGATGATGATGATGATGATGATGATGATGATGATGATGATGATGTTGATCTATCAACAGCAAGGGTGTGGAGCCCCCGGTGGGGCAGTGGGTTAAACCCTTATGTCGGCAGGACTGATGACTTGAAGGTTGGGTTGCTGACCTGAAAGTTGCCAGTTCAAATTCAACCCGGGGAGAGCGTGGATGAGCTCCCACTATAAGCTCCAGCTCCATGTGGGGATATGAGAGAAGACATCCAAAAGGATGGTAAAACATCAGACATCAAATCCAAGCATCCCCTGGGCAACGTCCTTGCAGATGGCAAATTCTCTCACACCAGAAGCGACCTGCAGTTTCTCAAGTCACTCCTGACACAACAACAACAACAACAACAACAACAATCAGCAAGGGTGCATCCAAGCTAAAATATAGGAAGCATCTGAAGTTGGTTGCAGGACTGGAGCAGGAAATTCCAGAGTTCAGATGAAGAACTGCTTTCAAAAGAGATCCCCCCTATCTTTCTAACTTTTTAATGTCATGCAAATTCAGATTACCTTAAATAAATTCATTTTTGCTGCCAATTGCAAAAAAAGACCCTTGGGGCTTTTGAATACTATCAACCCATGTCACACCGGGTCCATGTCACCTGCTTTGCTACTGGATAGTAGATTTTCATTAGTGGATTTTAATAACACAACCCCAGGAAATCAGAGAGGTACCCACAGTGAAAGTGACAGCCCATGAGAGGCTCTTATATTTTTGAGCCTTTAACGGAAATCGTTAAAGCTTAGGAAAACAAGTTTCTCTCCAATTCCTATGATCTCGTTTTATTCCCAGCTTAATGCAATGTTCTCTGTTGTGCGGATGTTGTATTGAATGTAAGGGGTGAAGTTACCAGGAGGGAAACAGCAGGATTCCTGCTAAGGCCAAACAAGGAGGCCAGGTGAGAAGAGTCTTGAAGAAAAAGTGAAGAGACCACGGGGAAATGTTGCCAAGACATTGATTAAACATGTCCACTGAGACTGGTTGCTTCAAGCCCTAAGGATGTTACAACAAAGATAATAATGGCCATATGGGCACAGTCATAATTCAAGTAGAAGAAGATTCTCAAGGTGATTATCAATATTCACGTGATAACACAACCTTGTGAAAAGTATTACAGGAGGTCCAAATTAACATGCCCTTCTCATGACAGCCGTAGGATTACTTTCCATATGCATTATTCCTAATGAGTTTGAAAACGATTTACTGCATTGAACTTGAGCAAGTGAAAAATGCTATAGTGTCAAGCGCAGTTTCAAAAAGCGAACAAGAGTGCTTTGCGGGAGCCTGTTTGAGATGCATGTGGTAAAATGTGTTGACTTCTGCTGATGTCCATGTGTTTTGCATAAAGATCCCCAGGATGCATGAAATCCCTACACAACTCCAGCCCCCTACAACATATGCCTCGTGAGCAATGTCTGCGTGCCTCTCTTCCGTTTCTGCTGTTAAGCTGGCAAAAGCAAAACATAATCTGATGTATAGCAGCTTGCCTCCAAGCTGGGAACAGACAATAGAGCCAAGGGAATACAGACTGCTTGCAATAACCATTGGCAACACATCAAAATATCAAAATAATTAGGACACTTGAAATGCAAGGACAGAGGCTGACTAAAAGGCAGTAACCACTGTTCAGTTCCATTCTGGAATGACACAATGCAGCTTTATTATAGGGAACATCTTTCTAACCTTTTTACCTCAAAATAATGGCAAGCACCACCATTAGAGCATTAGATACAATAATACTGTAAATCAAATTGCCCACGCTCCCTGCTTTTATGGTATGATTATATTACCTGGGATTCTTTTTCATTTTTGTGTTATTAGGAAGTGGAAAAACAAGGCAGAACCAACAGACTAAAAAATAATCCTGTATAAAATTTAACACGTTCTGGTAGGTAAAGATTAGTTAAAGGTTTCCCCCCGACATTAAGTCTAGTTGTGTCCGACTCTGGGGGTTGGTGCTCATCTCCATTGCTAAGCCGAAGAGCCGGCGTTGTCCGTAGACGCCTCCAAGGTCATGTGGCCGGCATGACTGCATGGAGCGGCGTTAACTTCTCGCAGAAACAGTACCTATTGATTTACTCACATTTGCATGTTTTCGAACTAGCAGAAGCTGGAGCAAATAGCGGGAGCTCACTCCGCTCCCCGGATTTGAACTGCCTACCTTTCGGTCAGCATGTTCAGCAGCTCAGTGGTTTAACCCATTGGGCCACCGGCAGCTCTTAACATGTTCTGGTACCAAATCCCAAATAGCAGTCATGCTTACTAGCCTCCTATATAGACATACATTGTCAAGTCTGGACTAGATGCAAAATTGTATAGCCTAGCCTAATAAATTTTAAGAACTTAAAAGCCAGAGTATCATCGGACATTTCTCCCCCTATTTCATGATTAGCAATTCAATGAAAAACAAGGTGATTTTTTATCATGTCAGAAGCGACTTGAGAACATACTGCAAGTCGTTTCTGGTGTGAAAGAATTGGCCATCTACAGAAATGTTGCCCGGGGGATGCCCCAATGTGTTACCATCCTGCTGGGAGGCTTCTCTCATGTCCCCACAAGCTAGAGCTGAAGACAGGAGCTCACTCCATCTCACAGATTCGAACCGACAACCTTCAGGTCAGCAACCACTGAGCTGCTGAACTTGCAGACCAAAGGTTCCAGGTTCAAACCCCGGGAGCGGCGTGAGTGGCCGCTGTTAGCTCCAGCTCCTGCCAACCTAGCAGTTCGAAACATGCCAATGTGAGTAGATCAATAGGTACCGCCCCGGCGGGAAGGTAACGTCGCTCCATGCAGTCATGCCGGCCACATGACCTTGGAGGTGTCTATGGACAACACTGGCTCTTCGGCTTAGAAATGGAGATGAGCACCAACCCCCAGAGTCAGACAGGACTGGACTTAACGCCAGAGGAAACCTTTACCTTTTTTTTTTTTACTAAGATTTCTGGATCTATACATGAATACATACAGTAACACTGTTTACTTGCAAACATTGTCAGCCATCCTTGGGATCATGTGTCGCTGTGATTTTCCAGCATGAATGACCTCCATTTCTTTTGTCAGCCTCGACCTACACAAAAGATCCATAGCTCAGTGGTGGAGAGCATGTTTTGCATGTAGATGGTTTATTCCCTGCCACAGATAATTAGAACAGTGCAGAACTAAGAAAGATCTCTACTACAAACCTTAGTAAGTCACTACTAGACAGAGAAGATTTAGGGAGTGAAAATATGTACTGAAGTAAAAGAAGATCAAAATTTGCATGAAATTAGCACCTCCTGATTTAGAAACAGTTACTAAATTAATGGTTGGTGGTTCAAATGCAGGGAGCGGGTGAGCTCCTGCTGTTAGCCCCAGCTTCTGTCAACCTAGCAGGTTGAAAACATGCAAATGTGAGTAGATCAATAGGTACCGCTCTGGCAGGAAGGTAACAGCGCTCCATGCAGTCATGCCGGCCACATGACCTTGGAGGTGTCTATGTCTAACACCGGCTCTTTGGCTTAGAAATGGAGATGAGCACCAACCCCAAGAGTCAGACATGATTAGGCTTAATGTCAGGTTACCTTTACTAGGTAATATAATACATCTCATAATTGTATAGAAGACTGTGACTTGGTGATGATGTACCCGTTAAACTTACTTCCTAGCTGCTAATTGTTGATAGGCAGTTACAAGCCTCCTGTTCCTTACTTTAATTTTTGACTAGATAGCCCTTCAAGTACAGGATTGTCTTCTATTTGACATATGGTGACTCCTACTGGGTTAGATGGACTAATGGACTAGCTCATTCCAAATTAGCCCCATTGCCTTATGTGAAATTAAGAATAATCATCTGATAGATTTCATCAAAGGAAGGGAGACAAAAAACCTCTTCCACAGGAAATCCAGAATCAGCAATACATGCTCCTGTTTTTGTAGATATTGGAAGTCTGAATACCATTATAAAAAACCCCCACAAAATAATATTCAACACAACACATGAACCCCTTCCATAAAGTATTTCAGAGCCAATGTGGTATATAAGAATGGCATTTAGGAGACCTATGAAACTCAGGCTATGAAATTCACAACACAACTCACCTTGAGACAGTGACTGTATCAGCAAGGGCTACTTCACAGGATTATTGTGAAAATAAAGGTGGTGGACCTCTATGTAGATATCACATTGAGCTTAGAATATTTTTTTCATGTCAGAAGCGACTTGAGAAACTTGAGAAAAAGTCATTTCTGGAGTGAGAGAATTGGCCGTTTGCAAGGACGTTGCCCAGGGGATACCTGGATGTTTAGATGTTTTTACCATCCTTGTGGGAGGCTTCCCTCATGTCCCTGCATGGAGCTGGAGCTGATACAGGGAGCTCATCTGCACTGGGTTGGATTCAGGTCAGCAACTCAACCTTCAAGTCAGCAGTCCTGCCAGCAAAAGGGTTTACCCCACTGTGCCACCAGGGGCTCCTCGCTTAGAATAGTAAAGGAAATATATGAGTGATACTAAATAACATACATCGACAATTCAGTACTGTCGAGAACCATAGTACATTAAAGTTACAAAGGTGTGGCAGATAATAATTTATATTTGAGGAGCCTACACCGTATTAACCTTGGAGACAGATCCCTGAATAACCATTTCCATCTAGAAGCTATTTTGGGATATTGCTTTTTTCCTCTTGTTCAAGAGAAACAACCATTTATGTGTGATATCAGGCACCGCTACCAAATCTGTTCCCTCATTTTTAGACCTACTTATATTTTTAGCAACTAGACATGTTCTTAAGCCTTATAAGTACTTAAGGGAGTTGGAAATGAAGAATCAGTGTGGCTTTTCATGAGTTATGGTGCAGGATTTGGGAAAGCAGCAACACATACCCCAGATTTTACAGCTTGATGCTTTGCATTTTTCATTGTTTTTGTGTACCTTCAAGTCATTTCTGACTTATGGCAAGCTTAAAGTTAACCAGTCACAGGGTTTTCTTGGAAGGATTTGTTCCAAGAGGCTTTGCTGTTGCTCTCCTCTGGAAGTGTGTGACTTGCTCAAGGTAACCAGTGAGTTTCCGTGGCTGAATGGAAATTTGAACCCTCGTCTCGAGGGTCATGGTCCTACACTCCAACCATCGCACCATGTTCACACTCCTGTACAATTAAATGTTTGCCTCGTTCAATGGATCTGCATATAGGTAAAGATAAAGGTTTCCCCCTGACATTGAGTCTAGTTGTGTCAGACTCTGGGGGCTGCCAATCATCTCCATCTCTTTTGGTCAGCAAATTCAGCAGCTCAGTGGTTTAACCCACTGTGCCACTGAGGGCTCCACTTTAGAGTAACCCAATGTTAATTACATGGTTTTCACATCAGCCACTATCAAACTTGTTAAACATTAGTATTTCATGTCTGATATAACATGCTGTGTTTTTCGTTTTATTTTACATCTCAAGTCATAATTTGTTTTTATAGGATGGGTTGTCAATTTTCATTATTATGGGTGTATTGTTATTATGTTCAGGCATTGAATGGCCTTTTATGTTTGGAATTCACCCTGAGTCCCCCTGGGGAAATAGGGCGAAATATAAATAAAGTTTTTTTTAATTATTATTACTAGTAGTAGTAGTAGGTAAAGGTTTTCCCCTGACGTTAAGTCTAGTCATGTCCAACCCTGGGGGGGGGGGGGGGGGGCTCATCTCAATTTCTAAGCCGAAGAGCCGGTGTTGTCTGTAGACGCCTCCAAGGTCATGTGGCTAGCATGACTGCATGGAGTGCCTTTACCTTCCTGTTGGAGCAGTACCTATTGATCTACTCACATTTGCATGTTTTCGAACTGCTAGGTTGGCAGAAGCTGGGGCTAATAGTGGGAGCTCACTCCGCTCAATGGATTCAGTCAGCAAGTTCAGCAGCTCAGCGGTTTAACTAACTGCACCACCGGGGACTCCCTGATCTGCATATAGGATTACAATATTTGATTAAACTTTTGTTATTGTGACTACAAGAATGGGCTGGGATTTGGGGATGGAGATGGGGGGGAGGACTATAGCTGAAGGGGGCTACTTTTGGCTCTCTAGATGTTGCTGATCAGCAGTCCATGTAATTTCTCTATGCTAGTTAGGATTGATTAGAATTGTCATTCAACAGCATCTGTTGTTAGTGTAAGTTCCCTATGCTAGTTTAAATTGAATAAGAGAGGTGAAGAAAGGTAGCATGTTGGCTGCTTATTCAGAAATGAGAAACGTCTCTGAAGGTATCACAACTTTCTAGCTCTTTTTTATTACATTTTTGTTTGCATATTCATGTTTTTGAATTCAAACAGCTAAATATCCTGGGCTTCCTTCCTCTTTTCTCTCCCACTGATCGTGTGTCACATCTAATCTCAGGCAATTTTTCAGAAATTTACTTTCATCAATATCTACTGGTCTTTTGAAATTCTTATTTAGAGGTAATAGTCAAAGTGTTAAAGAGCTTTAGCATTACGATCACCTTCTGTTATTGCCAATAGTTCTCACTTGATCTGTGTTGAATCTGGACCGTTTATTGCTGAGTTTCTTGGTGACAGTCATCTTGGCTAATTCCAGTATAACCCAAGCAGAGAACCATGGAGGGAGACACAGTTCATTTCAGAAAATACTGAGCTGATTTGAATCCACCAGGGATGTGGGAATGAAAAGTTCTTGACAATGGTGAGACTTTCCTGGGAATATTTTGGGATAGAGAAAATGTGATGGTCTCTGGGAAAAAAATGTTTTGTATGGGAACAGAGACTTTTTCCCCATCCTGTGAGGCTCTGAGATAAGCTTCCCAAGAGACCAAGGTGGGAAGTGGGAGCTGTGAGAAAATGGGAGATGGAGATGTCCTTACTGAATTAAGATCTATCTTTTTGGCAAGAGTTCCTAGCTATTTGGTTGGATGGTTAGTATTTTGTTAGCTGTCATGAAAGACCATAAAACAATACCTTGTGTCAGAGTGTGAATCCACAGACATGCAACAAAAACAGAGCATCATTTCAATTATAACAGGCTTCACACACTTGAAAGAAAACAAATGTAAAGGCAAAGGAACAAAGGCAGACAAAACAGACTAACAGTGTAATCCTAAAGCCTGGACACAAGTGGGAAAGGGATCCCAGCCAACTTGGCCTCTGTTAGCTCTGCATCACTGAAAGGTCTTTTGGTTACCTTGGAAAGGATTGCAACCTCAGAGGAACCACAAAACATTGTTGAGTAACAACAAACAGCTCCAAGAAACTACAGAACTCCTGTGTCTCCCAATCAAAGTGCAAACAAGTTATTCTGGGACTATGATCCCCAGAATCCCCAATTGTGATGACCACTGGCCATTCTGGCTGGGGGGTTCTGGAAGCTATTGTCCAAAAGTACAGTGTTCCCTCACTTATTGCGCGGGTTATCGTTCCAGGACCACCTGTGATAAGTGAGAATCCGTGAAGTAGGGATGCTAGGCTTCTCCTTATGAAGGAAGTAGAAAGAGGGAGGGAGGGAGGGAGGGAGGGAGGGAGGGAGGGGAACATGGCACTACCTCCTTCTCCTCCCGCTGCCGTTTGGGCTCCTTCTCCGCCCCGCCACCCACACCCGACGGAGACCATCGCCATTGTAAATCATAATTTTTATGATTTATGATATTATTTTAGTGTTTATTAAAAAACACGAATCAGCGAGTCCACGAAAAGCAAACTGCGAAGTAGTAGTGAGGGAACACTGTAATGTTTTCCTGCTCTACTCTCAGTGAATAATGCACTGAGCCTGGCCCGCACTAGCAACTTGGAGGTATTTCACCTGGCACATTATGCAGCTCCCTTGTTTTCCAAGGTTAATGGATTGTATGATACCTACCAGGCTCTGGTGAGATATGAGTCTAGTATGTGTTTCCCCCAGGGGTTCTGGCAGCCAATGGCTTCCATGGTGTCCTTTTTGAGACATGTTTGTACTTATCCTTTCCATACTTTGAGCAAGGAATGTATTCCTGTCTCAGATGCACCCTCTACCCCTGAGGAACTCTATTTTGGTGCAGTTTCTTCCACCCATATTTAAAACTTAGATGGTGGTGTTTCTTCGCTGCTTGTTGGGGGGGGGGGGGGGCTTCCAAATACATAGTTTATCACTAGTAGAAGTGGGCAAAGTGTGGCCCAGGGGCAGCCTGTGGCTCCCAAATTAGTTTCGGTGGCTTCCAGAAATCCAAATAGCATGATTGCCTATTGTTTTGTTTTTTTCCCATTTGTCACCTTTAGTGTCTTGGAACTTTTTTTCCAAAACAGAAGTGTCCAATCACTTCTCACTGTAAAATCAAAAAAGTCTTGCATTGCCTGAAACCAATGAAGCAAAATAGGGTAAAATTCCATCCCCTAGAAACCTTGCTATTGCATTTGGCCTTTTTGCTGTCAATCTTTTTTTCAGTAATTTTTTGGGGAGGCACAGGGAGCAAATATGGAAAACACAAGAATTGCCATCAGATTGGAACAAATCAACATATACCCCCATAACAAAAAAGGGAAACGCTCAAGAATGCTCAAACTTTCGTACACTGCCACTTATTTCCCATGCCAGTAAGGTAATGCTCAAGATCCTGCAAGGTAGATTCCAGCAATACATAGAGAGAGATTTGCCAGATGTCCAAGCTGGGTTCAGAAAAGGCAGAAGAATGAGAGACCAAATTGCTAATATCCGCTGGATAATGGAGGAAGGTAGGGAGTTTCAGAAAAACATTTATTTCTGTTTTATTGACTATTCTAAAACCTTTGACTGTGTGGATCATAATAAATTATGGCAAGTTCTTGGTGGTATGGGGATACCAAGTCACCTTGTCTGTCTCCTGAGAAATCTGTATAAAGACCAAGTAGCCACAGTAAGAACAGATCTCATAACAACAGATTGGCTCAAGATTAGGAAAGGAATACGGCAGGGCTGTATATGTTCACCCTACCTGTTCAACTTGTACGCAGAACACATCATGCGACGTGCGGGGCTTGACGAATCCAAGGCTGGAGTTAAAATTGCTGAAAGAAACATTAACAACCTTAGATAGGCAGATGATACCACTCTGATGGCTGAAAGTGAGGAGGAGCTGAGGAGCCTTATCACCAAGGTGAAAGAAGAAAGTGCAAAAGCTGGGTTGCAATTAAACATCAAGAAAACCAAGATGATGGCAACCAGACTGATTGATAACTAGCAAAAGAGTGAGAAAACGTGGAGGCAGTGACAGATTTTATATTTCTAGTTGCAAAGATTACTGCAGATGCAGACTGCAGCCAGGAAATCAGAAGACGTTTACTTCTTGGGAGGAGAGCAATGACCAATCTCGATAAAATAGTGAAGAGTAGAGGCATCACACTGGCAACGAAGACCTGCATAGTTAAAGCAATGGCATTCCCCATAGTAACCTGGATCATAAGGAAGGCCGAACGAAGGAAGTTAGATGCATTTGAACTTTGGTGTTGGAGGAAAATTCTGAGAGTGCCTTGGACCGCAAGAAGATCCAACCAGTCCATACTCCAGAAAATAATGCTTGGCTGCTCACTGGAGGGAAGGATATTAGAGGCAAAGATGAAGTACTTTGGTCACATAATGAGAAGACGAGAAAGCTTGGAGAAGAGAATGATGCTGGGGAAAATGGAAGGAAAAAAGAAAGAGGGGACAACAAGGGCAAGATAGATGGATGGTATCCTTGAAGTGACTGGCTTGACCTTGAAGGAGCTGGGGTGGCCACGGCTGACATGGAGGTCTGGCGTGGGCTGATCCATGGGGCCACGAAGAGTCAGAAGCGACTGAACGAACAAACAACAAAACAAGGAGATGAAAATGAGAGGAGCAATCCCTCCAGGGGCCACATGAAAGGCAATGCAGCTCCTCAGCCCTGCATGTTGCTCTTATCCAATCTATTGCTCTGTAAGAGAGGAGCATTTTCAAACTTTCCTATAATCCCAAAGCAGCTATTTGTGATCTACAGAACTGCTCTGTAAGTTGCTATCAGAAGAACTTATGAAGGTAAGCCATTAAAAAGAAATGTGCTTGTGCTTGTATGGATTGATCCTGGGCTGTGACTCAACAATGCTTCCTCTTCCATTGATTTGTTGAGTCGTTTGTGTTGAGTTCTTGTTGCAGCTCTGCTTTCCAATGTGCAAAAGGATTATAATAATGATGACCGTCACCCCAGCTTTCAAATTGATTTGAAAACGCAGCAGAAAGTTCCATAGATTACTCCCCAAAAGAACGGAGCGGGACCGCAACAGACTATTATTAAAAGACCTTTTTTCCTTCATTTTCCTCTTCCCTGAACTATGTAACAAATCCCCCCAATAAAAGTAGCATTTATTTTAACAGTAACCCTCTCTATCTGGTTATTTTGTATCTTTTCTCTGACTCCTTTCCTTTGCATGCAATCTCTCTCTCCCTCCCGTCCCTTTAAACTCCGGTTGAGGTTTCCCTGCCATAGATTAACATGGCGGTCGATATAAATTGGCTCATATCTCTATCAAAATTACCCCTAGAACGCTCCTCTTTTAGTCCTAACCCTTTCTAAGGCTCCTGACTCGAAGACAACCAGCAGAACCAGAATCGGTCCAGTTTTCGGCACCTCATCAGCTGACTGTCAAAACGGGATCGACAGCTCCTTTCAAGCCAAGCTGCTGCCTTATCCCGGGTTTTCCTCTCCCCGCGACTCGCGGAATGGCTTTCCCTAGCCCCTTTCTGTGAATTGGGGATGGGGGGGATCGCTCTCTCGCGGGGGAGACATAGTTCTCCAAGGACCCTCACCCTCTACAGCTGCCAGGGGGTGACGGACGGGTGCACTCCACGTTCCATGCATACTTTTGTGATTTTATGAAGAAGAAGAACACTCTTCCCCAGACCTACCCTTGGACTTATGAAATCCTATACCTCCAAAGACTTACTAACCCATATGTGCCCCTTCCCCATGCCATCTCTATGAATTCCCTATGAACTCTTTCTCCTCATGCATTTGTGAATATTCATATTCTATGTACTTGGACACACTCATGACTCGCTGTGTATGAATTTCAAATCGTTGGGCTAACTTCATGAATTGTGAAATCATGCTGCTTGAACCCCACTTCTATATTGGATTCCCCAGATGTTGTGAACTTCGTCCTTATCAAATGTTTTCTATTGCTTATTTCTATTGTTTATATCATTCATGATTCCCCTTTATGCAATGTCACCCACCTTTATGGATTCTCCTTTATCTCCTTTATCTACCTATCTGCCTATATGTATTTATACTCTTTGGGATCCCCGGAAAATATGTGTTTTTCCCAGCTGGGTTTATATTCCAACTTTATTTTTAATTTTCATTTTATCCCATATAATTGGCAGATCATGAAATCAAATGGGAAATATTATGACCCCAACCTGAACTCTAGCCCCATGACTCAGACCTCCCCTTCCCAAAAACAAAAGGATAATCTGCCACAGTTTAATCCCATCTCATTCCGATCGCATGGACAATATAGGGCGAGTCACCAAACTAAAGGTGACTCGCCCCCAAGGCAAACATTGTCACATCTCAGGCCAGGACGCCGCAGGAAGGCACCCTGTGGGGCCGTCAATGATGGCTCATCAAATCACCACTTCCCGTCTGACACCCCAAAGACATATCTAAAATCTGTGAACGTGACAGGACCCCGGACATCCTTGATGGGTGTCATTAATTCCTTTAGAAATTGGCTGGGCCAGAATTAATCAGATGTTTCCTGTCCGGTCACCTCTTTGTCTCAATAGCTCCCGCCTCCTCCTCTCTGATTGGCCCGAGAGGGGACAAAAAGCGGCTCCCCATTGGGCCAGCAGAGCAAGGCGGGAAACGAAAGCCCGCCTCGTTCAACCTCTCAGCCTATCCGCGATCAGATGGGCAGGGAAGCGGGGCGGGAAATTCAAAGGGCTGTCAGACCAAAACATTGTATAAATATGGCTTTATTTGAAACATATGTTACGCTAGTAGATTGAATGATCACTATTAGCGTCCTTTTCAGCTGAATTGCTCAATAAAACTCCTTGGCGGATTTTCCTTCAACGTGGCGGACCTTCTTCATTTCAGGCTTCAGGTTGTATTGCGGCTTATATTCTTCTTTTGGCTTCGCCAAGGTCCGTTCCCTCAGGACCGGATCGGCTTCCTTCTAAAGGGGCCCGATCCCCCAAACGCGGTCGACAACATAATTTGGCTTTACCACGAAGGGACTTGCTTGGAAGTTCCAAAAATCAATTTTTTTTAGGCTAAAATTCCAAGCGGCGACCTTGGTCCAGATATTCTGGGACAGGTTGGGGAGAGAAACGGCTGCAAGGAGGGCCCTCCGACCAACAATTTGACCTCATTTCACATCCAAATTTCTCTGGCAGTCCCTTTCTCTCTCTAGATCTGATTCAGGGTACTGAACAAAGGAGCCAGATAGGAGGAAGCAGATTTTTAGCTCCTCGAAGGAAAGGCGCCAACGTGAAACAGGGGACGCCCTGTAAAAATAAAAGGGAACCGGCCCCGTTGTTGAGACCCAGGTGGGCGGAGTCCTGGAGGTATTGCACTTCGGATCAGGGCTCGGTAACAAATTCCTGGTGAAACACGGGAAGATCTGGCACCCGGGGGACGTATGAGAACAGTCTGGCTTGTAAGATTACAGGTTCAAGAATCGCGGGGTAGGGGAACGGTCGTGTTCCCGGGGCACCTGCGGATTCCACGAACGCCAGCCATCCAGTCTTGGTGAAGGGAACTCTCGGTAGGACGAGCTGACCTGGCCGGTTGGGTGAGTCGTTACTCCGTTAACTGTCAGGTACTGGGCAGGGGATGAGCCAAGAATGGGTGTTTGTTCAAGCACGTCTAGGGTGTCCCACCCCAGCAGACATCCCCAGGGATTCTCCATTGGGAAAGATCCTGGCCAATTGGGGTGGGCTTTGCATCGAAAAACATGGTGCAGGCCAGGTTGGGCTAACTCAGAGCACATAAGTGGCCCCTTATGGCCCTTGAAGGGGGAACAGCTTGCCCCCCCGTTTGAGTCACCGAATTCGGAGTATTGACCTAAGGTGACTCACCATGGGGAGGGCAAGTGGTCCCAACTTGCTTATGTTGCAATGTTCATGGCCCTAAGCCAGGGAGAGAATCGGAGGGGGGGAGGGGGGCCCACGTCTTCCCATGCAGAGATTTGGGCTCCAAAAACAGCCCCCCAAAGATTCCCCCCTAGACCCTTTTCCCCTTACCCCCTCCTCCAGAGGATTTTCTGGACACATTTGCTTGCCTCCTCCCACCCCATCAGCCCCCCTCCTCCAGTCCCCATCCCCACCTTTTCTCCTCACCCTGAGTCTTGCACCGACCCAGAACCCCCAAATCGACCCTTCAAGGGAACCTCTGCTTCCCGGGATCCCACTCTCCCAGACTCACTCTCCCAATTCCCATTTCCCCCCGTCTCCCTTCCGTTTCCCAGCCCTCTATTCTCTCTCAGCCCCCCTCCCTTAATCTCTCCCTCTCTTCCTCTCGCTCGTCCTTTTTGACCAGAGGAACAGGGGGAAAGAAGGGGCCGGGGGGGGGAATGAGGACCCTCAGAGGAAGGAGGAATTGACTGTTCAGAGACCAAAGAACATTCATTGCCATCCTCTGTTTCATCAAAAGATCAATAGTTCTCCAAAGAATTATTTTCCCCTCTCTCCCTCCTTCTCAAAGCAATCTGCTTCTGAATTTTTTTGAACCTCCCTCTCAGCCCCCCCCCCTTCTCTCTGGGGGATATTGTGTATCTTTGGAAAACCTTCCATCTTCAGAGACTGGCTGAGTCCTGCCTGGGGCTTCCCTGTTCTCTGAGTAGTATTCTTTGTTTGTTGTCTTAACTTTGGAGCTTCTGTCTGTCCTTTAAATGTGGGGAACCAAGTTTTGTTCCTCTTTCTCATGGTTTTCTTCCTTGAGCTATCCTTTCGGTTTCTCTCTCTCTCTCTCTCTTGTTTGCTATTTCTTGAATGACTGTGTATACAATGGGTTAGGGATTTTACTAACACTCTCTCAGTATAAAAGGGACCGTTGGGAATTGTAGAATGGGGATCCTGGCACCCCACATAGAAGGCACCCCACTCCGACCTGGACTACCAGGACCATCATCCGCTCCTGTGGCTATCAAGGGACTCTGAGAAACCCAGCTCAGATAAGGCGAGAGCAACCAGTGGGGTGCCATCACGGTGATGAGGCCCCCACCCACAAGCTGGCTCCAACCCCTGGCAGGGGTCGTAAGGCTGATCCTGAGCAGAAGAACATCCCCTTCAACTGCAGGGAGGAAAGGGCGCCCCCACGAGACCAGGAGAAGGCTGGCAGGTAAGGGCGACCCCTCCTCACCTGAAGAAGAGGTGGCAGAGGCTAAAGGTGCGTCCCCATGGAGCCACAAACAGGACCCGCGCTGTTGGTCGCTGGGTCATGCGCGAGTGGGGAGCCCAAACATGGCTGCGAGGGTGCCAGAGGAACCTTCAGTATTGAAAATGTCCCAGAAGGTATGAATGATTTATTTCCATTTTTTTCCTCCTTTTTTTTTCCTCCTTATAAAACTAACCCTCCACTCTTAGGGTCTTGGGGGAAGGGGAGTGGGGATGGGACACGTGATCTCTTTTCTTTGCTGTCTTGAGGCATTCTCTATCCCTTGGACCTCCTCCCGGGTGGAGGTGCTGGACCTGGCTGTGGACACTAGGAGGCGCCTGGTGAAGATGGCATCACAACCTCCTCGAAGCCCTCCTGACCTCCTACACCGCTTGCAAGGTTGCTGGAATCCGTGCCTGGATCCATCACACCAGGCTCAAGAGCGCTCCTGAACCTGAGCCAGCCCCCACCAGCGGTGAGGAAGACCAAGATCTGTGGACAGCTGAGCTGGGAGACGACCTGAAGGTGTTGTTCCGGAAAACACCTCCTCAGGGACCGCCGCCCGCGAACTGTCCTGACCCACACCCTCCCGAGGCCCGGAGAAAGACCAAAAGCCAGAGACCAAAGCACAAGACCCTCTCCAAGGACCTCTCCAAATTCCATCCTTCTAGCACCACGGGAACACCCCCATTTGGACCTACAAACATTTGACAGCTCGCTTTGACAGCTGTCAAATCGGCCCTCACTTCAACCCCCGCTCGGAAGAGCTAACCCCACGATTCCACTGGGAGCTGTCCGGCGTGCTGAATCAGGAGCCGTGAGTCCTAATTTCCCTTCTAGTTTTCTCTCTGCTCTCTCCCTGTCTTTCCCACTAGGAGCTGACCAGGGTACTTAACCCTAGAAAATGCTAACCCTAATTCTCATTTTTTTTCTCTGACTCTCCCTGCCAGTTCTAGCACGGTGTTGTATGAGTGGCTTTCTTCTAAAGTAAACTTCTGGCAACAGTTGGCCACAAAAGCCTTAAATGTCTCAGATTTTTGCCTGTCCAGTGGAGCCTCAGCCACAGACCTGTTTTCCACCTGTTTAATTGGCATTCCAGAACCTCTGGAAATTTTTAGAAATTATACCATGTTCCAAGACATCCCAAAGGATATGTCTTACAGAGATCTCTCTAACTGGGGAAGAGTCTCCATGGACAAGTTGCCTGGCATGGCTACCATCCGCCTTGCTCATGTTCCCCAAGCAGAAAATTGCTTTCAAATACCCACCTGCGTCGGTGAGTGCCATCAGCTTCCCATTGACAACTCTCTAAATTGCACCCATATAGAAAAACTGTCTCATTTGAATGCCCATTTGGTCCTGCCCCCAGGATGGTTTTTCCTGTGTGGACAGACAGCCTATGGTTATCTACCTGCCAATACCTCCATGGGGAATTGTGCCTTGGGTAGGCTGTCTCTTTTTATGCCTTCCAAGAACGACCTAGAATTGGCACACTCTTTGGGTCGGAAGGCAAGATCCATTCAAAACTTAGATCCGAATTGTGATCCCTCAGTGGTATTAAAAGGCATCCCACAATTTGTGGCGGCTGCATTGTTCACTCCTGGAGTGGCCTCAGCCATGAATTATAGGGCCATAAAGCATCTGGCCTGCGCTCTGGTCAAAAACATCAATTATACCTCTCAAGCCTTGGCATCAGTGGCAAAGGAAATGCATGAGCTGCGGGAGGCTGTATTAGATAACAGGGCAGCTATTGATTTCCTCCTATTGAAAAACCACTATGGCTGTGAGAGTGTAAGGCACATGTGCTGCTTTAATTTGACAGACCAGACTCCTATGATTCATAAATCCATCGAGGGTTTGAATGATTTGGCCTCAGGAATTAAGGAGACGACTGGATTCGACCTTAGTTTTCTGACCGATTGGCTCCCTTCTTTAGACTGGTTGAGGAAAGGTTTTCTCCTCTTTCTAGCTGTAATCCTTTTCCCTCTAATAATAAGCTGTTGCTGGTCGCATTTGCCCGCTCTGTTCCAAATTTGGCAGAAAAGGAACCATTCGAACCCCTCTCAGCAGATGGCCATGCTGCCGCTAAGAGGTTATAATATTTATGCGGTAGGGCAGGGGCGAAGTGGGCTCCTCCCATCTTCGCCCCGCCCTTACCGAGTGGGGAATATGATGACCGTCACCCCAGCTTTCAAATTGATTTGAAAACGCAGCAGAAAGTTCCATAGATTACTCCCCAAAAGAACGGAGCGGGACCGCAACAGACTATTATTAAAAGACCTTTTTTCCTTCATTTTCCTCTTCCCTGAACTATGTAACAAATCCCCCCAATAAAAGTAGCATTTATTTTAACAGTAACCCTCTCTATCTGGTTATTTTGTATCTTTTCTCTGACTCCTTTCCTTTGCATGCAATCTCTCTCTCCCTCCCGTCCCTTTAAACTCCGGTTGAGGTTTCCCTGCCATAGATTAACATGGCGGTCGATATAAATTGGCTCATATCTCTATCAAAATTACCCCTAGAACGCTCCTCTTTTAGTCCTAACCCTTTCTAAGGCTCCTGACTCGAAGACAACCAGCAGAACCAGAATCGGTCCAGTTTTCGGCACCTCATCAGCTGACTGTCAAAACGGGATCGACAGCTCCTTTCAAGCCAAGCTGCTGCCTTATCCCGGGTTTTCCTCTCCCCGCGACTCGCGGAATGGCTTTCCCTAGCACCTTTCTGTGAATTGGGGATGGGGGGGATCGCTCTCTCGAGGGGGAGACATAGTTCTCCAAGGACCCTCACCCTCTACAGCTGCCAGGGGGTGACGGACGGGTGCACTCCACGTTCCATGCATACTTTTGTGATTTTATGAAGAAGAAGAACACTCTTCCCCAGACCTACCCTTGGACTTATGAAATCCTATACCTCCAAAGACTTACTAACCCATATGTGCCCCTTCCCCATGCCATCTCTATGAATTCCCTATGAACTCTTTCTCCTCATGCATTTGTGAATATTCATATTCTATGTACTTGGACACACTCATGACTCGCTGTGTATGAATTTCAAATCGTTGGGCTAACTTCATGAATTGTGAAATCATGCTGCTTGAACCCCACTTCTATATTGGATTCCCCAGATGTTGTGAACTTCGTCCTTATCAAATGTTTTCTATTGCTTATTTCTATTGTTTATATCATTCATGATTCCCCTTTATGCAATGTCACCCACCTTTATGGATTCTCCTTTATCTCCTTTATCTACCTATCTGCCTATATGTATTTATACTCTTTGGGATCCCCGGAAAATATGTGTTTTTCCCAGCTGGGTTTATATTCCAACTTTATTTTTAATTTTCATTTTATCCCATATAATTGGCAGATCATGAAATCAAATGGGAAATATTATGACCCCAACCTGAACTCTAGCCCCATGACTCAGACCTCCCCTTCCCAAAAACAAAAGGATAATCTGCCACAGTTTAATCCCATCTCATTCCGATCGCATGGACAATATAGGGCGAGTCACCAAACTAAAGGTGACTCGCCCCCAAGGCAAACATTGTCACATCTCAGGCCAGGACGCCGCAGGAAGGCACCCTGTGGGGCCGTCAATGATGGCTCATCAAATCACCACTTCCCGTCTGACACCCCAAAGACATATCTAAAATCTGTGAACGTGACAGGACCCCGGACATCCTTGATGGGTGTCATTAATTCCTTTAGAAATTGGCTGGGCCAGAATTAATCAGATGTTTCCTGTCCGGTCACCTCTTTGTCTCAATAGCTCCCGCCTCCTCCTCTCTGATTGGCCCGAGAGGGGACAAAAAGCGGCTCCCCATTGGGCCAGCAGAGCAAGGCGGGAAACGAAAGCCCGCCTCGTTCAACCTCTCAGCCTATCCGCGATCAGATGGGCAGGGAAGCGGGGCGGGAAATTCAAAGGGCTGTCAGACCAAAACATTGTATAAATATGGCTTTATTTGAAACATATGTTACGCTAGTAGATTGAATGATCACTATTAGCGTCCTTTTCAGCTGAATTGCTCAATAAAACTCCTTGGCGGATTTTCCTTCAACGTGGCGGACCTTCTTCATTTCAGGCTTCAGGTTGTATTGCGGCTTATATTCTTCTTTTGGCTTCGCCAAGGTCCGTTCCCTCAGGACCGGATCGGCTTCCTTCTAAAGGGGCCCGATCCCCCAAACGCGGTCGACAACAATAACAATTATATGCTATCTGAATTAGGTTTTTAAAATATATATATCTGGATGGAAATTACTCTGTAAGAGCTAGGTAGTATTACAGAAGGAAAATGGTCAAAACATGATGGGATTTTGTTCCCCATTACAGAATGCAGTTTTCTTAAATGTCAGCGCAAAGTAAGCTGTATTGAAAGATGCTCTCTCTCCCCCTCTGCCCTTCCACGATTTCACAGAGCATTTCTTCTTTCCATTCCGATGAAAGCCACCCTGCCAACCAGGCTTGGCAAAAATTTTCATACTGAGGTTGCTTTTGCATTCATTCTTTGCATCTGAGGATAGAAGCAGTTTCACACAAAGGAATCAAAGGAGGGTTCTGATCATCATTGTAGGTCTGGATATCCAGGTAATGCGGGAAGAGTGTTCCCAGCTTGGAATAGCTGTATCTATTTAATCCAAATGGAAACCTATTTAAAAAATGATAAGGAGTTACCTGGTGATTCTATTTGCTGGCTTATGTAAAAGGGCTAATTTGTGCAAACGGTGGGGAATTTTTCTGCGTGTGTTTGCCATACAGTTATTCCAAACAATTGGTCAGAGAACTGTATCTTATTTTAAAGTATGTATGTGCCTGTGTGAAAGAGACTCAGGAGCAGTTAGCAATTTGCCGTCTCTACCAGCCAAAAATAATAATGTAGAACAGTTTTCTATCAGCATGGCTGCGAGTACATCTTATTATTATATGGTGAAGCAGCTGATATTTTAGAACATCACACTGTGAATTATATAAAAAGCAAAAGCCAAATTGGGGAAAACCCCCAGACTCCATATTTAAACAATGCCTTTACTGGAAAACAAAAGAAACTGGAAACACCCTATTAACTTGATGCGAAAGAGAGACATTTCACAGAAAATACTTCTATTGGATTAGTTGAAGAGAATGAATTAGTATGCTAGCTTTCAGTTTCCCCATATTTCTCCATTAGGTAACAAATACTAATACTAATAGTATTAGTAATAGTAATAGGAGCCCGAATCCAGGGAGCAGAGGAAGCTCCTGCTATTAGCCTCAGCTTCTGCCAAGCTAGCAGTTCGAAAACATGCAAATGTAAGCAAATCAATAGGTACTGCTCTGGCGAGGAAGGTAATGGTGCTCCATGCAGTCATGCCGGCCACATGACCTTGGAGGTGTTTACAAACAATGCTGGCTCTTCAGGTTAGAAAGTGAGATGAGCACCAACCCCCAGTCTGACACGACTGGACTTACTGTCAGGGGAAATCCTTTACCTTTACCTACAATAAAGTAGGAATGTGCTAAGATGCTTCAAATTAGGCTCCATCGTGTATTTTGATTCAGATACGTTTTGGAGACATCTCTTGTGCTTTTTAAAGGAAAGCTAGTGCCTACATTCATGCAATGAGTATAACATGTCAGCCGGAAGTACATGGATCTTTACTGCCAGAGGCTAGTTACCCAAATTGATTCAGCACTTTGTTTAACTCTTTTAAAGTTCAGACTAAGTCCTGGGGAAAATTAACACCTTGCTGGCATGAAAGCCACCAACTGCTTTGGCCAGAGCAAATAGTTTCATCTGCAAAGTTCAGAAAGATCGGTGGCATTTCTCCCTTATATATTATGATGCCAATGCAAATGCAAGTCTCAACAGAAATTAAATATATGCTGGCTTCCCATGTTAGAGCACAGAGAAGTTCAAGGTGAATTTTGAGCTGACCTTTATGATGTCACTTGAAAGACTAGACTTCCATGCACCTTTCTGACATTTTGCAGACGCTTTGGGTGCAGGTTAACGCATGTGCTGATTATGCAGTGATCAATTAGGATATATCATAAACTCAATTACTGGTCCAGACATTAGTATTCATAGCAGCATTTACTGGCCAAACCAGACAAGAGGACTTGCTCTCTGCATGCATATGATTTGGAAAAATGTACCAATTAGTAATTGGGTATGTGATAATAATTCAGATATAATGATCAAAATGAAAGTTACACAAATTGATTTTGGACAGCCTGAGCTTCATTTGTTTACTTGAGGTTTTAATCGTTCTCAGTGCACAGGCAGGGCTGAAAGGAGGATGCTGTTCAGAAGAAACTAGATTAGTCTGGTAAAGGTAAAGGTAAAGGTTTTCCTCTGACATTAAGCCTAGTTGTGTCCGACTCTGGGGATTGGTGCTCATCTCAATTTCTAAGCCGAAGAGCCAGCGTTGTCCCTAGACACCTCCAAGGTCATGTGGCCGGCATGACTGCATCTAGCGCCATTACCTTCCCACTTATTGATCTACTCACATTTGCATGTTATCGAACTGCTGGGTTGGCGGGAGCTCACTCCGCTCCCCTTTCGGTCAGCAAGCTCAGCAGCTCAGCGCTTTAACCTGCTGCACTAGCCGGGGTTCCAATTAGTCTGGATCATATGTGAAATAGCTGCCCAAGTACTAGGCAAAAGTACTAGTAAGTACAGCCAGTAAATAGGACAAACATAAAGTAACACCAGTTGTGATGGGCAACATTTTTGGCACTGGGATTATAGTGGGACTTTCTCACAGACTTCTAATATGACAGTTTATAGTATGTCTTGTAGCGGATTGATGATGATAAATGGGAGCTCTTATGTGTGCCCGCGATCCAGAGTCACCCGCAGAACAATAACATGCCACTCAGGTTTGCAGAACAAAAATACAGGAACTTTACTGATTCCAAGAAATAAAAAAATAGTAGTACAGTAGAGTCTCGCTTATCCAACGTTCTGTATTATCCAACGCAGTCTGCTTTTTAGTAGTCAATGTTTTTGTAATCATTTTTGTCAATACATTGTGATGTTTTGTTGGTAAATTTATAAATACAGTAATTACTAAATAACATTACCATGTATTGAACTGTTTTTTTTCTGTTGATTTGTTGTAAAACATTATATTTTGGTGCTTAATTTGTAAACGTAATTTGACATTTCATAGGCTTTTCCTTAATCCCTCCTTATTATCCAACATTTTTGCTTATCCAACTTTCTGCTGGCCCGTTTATGTTGGATAAGTGAGACTCTACTGTATTTACATTGGTCCCTCTGATCACTTACAGAAGTCCACAGCCATAAACAGTCCACAAATCTGCTTCAGAGAAGAATACAGTCCTGGTTCTTCTCCCTCTTTTCTCAACAGTAAACAGGTCTCAAAATAGCAAGGCCTCTCTGAGTATACCATGCTCTCTACACCAGCAGTGCTCTGTCAGCAGCAGAAAACTTATCCAAATTGATTCTGCAGCAACAGAACAGAAACAGTATCAAAATCAATCCCCAGGTCTTTGCAGACTTAGCCAATCGGCTTCATGCACTTCATTTTCCAGTTAACACATACAGTACAGTGCCTTTGCAAACCATGACATGTCTGACATTCAATGTGCACTTCAAGATGTGCACAAGATGTGGTATCTGCATTATGCTTCCTCCAGCTGTTTATGGCTATGTTCAACCATAGCATAACTCAGTTAACAAAGGCTCTGACAAAGAATCTCCTTTTCACAAAACCTTTTAACTCCTATCCAGCCCTTCTTTTCCTCCTTTTATCTAGCTGGAAGTATTTTTTTAAAGCAGCATCAGTTTTAGAAGGATGCTGATGGAACAGTGAAGAAACACAGGAATTTGGTACCTGATTGCAACATAATCTGCAGTAAACAATGCAATAGATCTTGAGCTGGGAAAGAATGGGATTATGCCCTATCTGATCCTGCTATAGCTGTCTGCGTTTGCCTCCAATTGATAAGGCAAAGAATAGGTGCTTCCAAAATTCCTTCCTGAGGAACAAACAGAGAGAAGCAACAAAGCAGATCTATAAATATTGCCATCAATACGGAAATAATAAATGAATGGAGGTTGGCGATAAAAAAAATTGCCGTAAGCTTTCCATAAGCCCAATGGTCATTGTTTGACCATATAACCAACCTACACTGTGAACTCTAGTTGGCTGCTGTAAATTAATGTGGATGTTTGTTTGGATTTTATGTTATTACATAATTTTGTGTGACTACATGCAGTTTAATTTATTGATGTTAGGCTTTAATCTGATGTTAGGTTTTAATGTTATTTTATATGTGGGGTTTCTCTGGGAATTTATGTCAGTATTGTTTGTTAACGGAGGCATTGAATGTTTGCCATTGTATGTTGGAATCCACCCTGAGTCCCCTTGGGGAGATAGGGCGGAATAGAAATAAAGTTTTATTATTATTATTATCCATAAGCAGTCTTCAAGTGGCCTCTAGAAAATGTATCAAGTTTTTGTCTCTCTGTGCAAGGCTTATGTGACTTAGCTTTTCGATGAGCATATTGTTTGTTTTCAGTATAGACATTCTAAACTGGTCTAATTTTTGACATGTAGAACTCTACCGGAGCCCTCGGTGGCACAAGTGGGGCTGAATATGCTGATCGAAAGGTTGCCGGTTTGAATCCGGGGAGCGGAGTGAGCTCCTGCTGTTAGCCACGGCTTCTGCCAATCTAGCAGTTCAAAAACACACAAACGTGAGTAGATCAATAGGTACCACTCTGGCAGGAAGGTAACGGCGCTCCATGCAGTCATGCCAGCCACACGACCTTGGAGGTGTCTACGGGCAACGCCGGCTCTTCGGCTTTGAAATGGAGATGAGCACCAACCCCCAGAGTTGGACACAACTAGATTTAATGTCAGGGGAAAACCTTTACCTTTACTAGGAATCTCCCCCTATAATTTCCACAATATTTCTGCCGCGGGTACCAAATCTGAAGTAAGAAGTAATTCTTGTTAAATGAAATGTTTCTATATACCCCTGTATCCACAAAACCAGCACCTGCGGTTTCATTTATTCACTTCCAACAAAATATAGCACCTCTAGGTATTTTCTAGCATGGCTCTTTGACAGGCCTGTACAACCTGCAGTCCTCCAGGTGTTTGGGCCTCCAACTCCCAGAAGCCCTAGCCAGCTTGTTTAATGGTGAGGAATTCTGGGACTTGAAGTCCAAAACACTTGGAGGTCTGCACTATGGCATTTTTGAGTTGGACAGTGTTAAATTCTACAGAGTTCATACTATCCGTGGTTTTACATAACCATGCATATTCCACGAACGTATCCCAAAGGCCATACAGTATTAGTCAAAATTAAAAGAGATCATAATATGCAAATATATTTAATTACTATTTTAAAACATATTCAGATACATGGAGCCCCCTTTGGCACAGCAGGTTAAACTGCCGAGCTGTTGAATTTGCTGACCGAAAGGTCGGTGGTTCAAATCTAGGGAGCTGGGTGAGCTCCCACTTTTAGCCCCAGCTTCTGCCAACCTAGCAGTTTGAAAACATGCAAATGTGAGTAGATCAATAAGGCACTGCTCCGGTTATGCTGTCATGCTGGCCACATGACCTTGGGGGTGTCTACAGACAACGGCAGCAATTCAGCTTAGAAATGGAGATGAGCACTAACCCCCAGAGTCGGGCACGACCAGACTTAATGCCAGGGGAAAACCTTTATCTTATTAAGATACATACATAAGAGCCAGCATTGTGTAGTGGCCTGAGTGTTGTACCTGAACTCTAGGAGACCAGGGTTCAAATCTACTCTTACCCAAGGAAACCTATTGCATGACCTTGGACAAATCACACTCTCTCAGCCTCAGAGGAAGGGAATGGAAAACCTCTGAATAAAGCTTGCCACAAACAAAACAAACCCTAGGATGGGGTCACCATAAGATAGAGTCAACTTGAAGGTCCATAAGCACCACGACAACAGCAACAACAACAAAATGAGTGTAAACCTTTGAAGCATCCTCTATCCTTACAACATACAGTAGAGTCTCACTTATCCAACATTCACTTATCCAACATTCTGGATTATCCAACACAGTCTGCCTCCCTCCCGGATCCACAGCTGTTTGTCTAGGCAGCAAGGACTGAACTTTTTACGGATTTAATTTCTGACAATGTTGTTACTGTAAGTTCATTTTATGCAATTCTATCTTTATTTGTAGTCAATTTGTTAGTAGCCAATGTTTTTGTAGTAAGTATTTTCAATACATTGGAATGTTTTGGTGCTAAATTCATAAATACAGTAATTACTACATAACGTTACCATGTATTGAACTACTTTTTCTGTTGATTTGTTGTAAAACATCATGTTTTGGTGCTTAATTTGTAAAATCATAATGTAATTTGACGTTTAATAGGTGTTTCCTTAATCCCTCCTTATTATCCAACATTTTCGCTTATCCAACATTTTCGCTTATCCAATGTTCTGCCGGCCCGTTTATGTTAGATAAGTGAGACTCTACTGTACTAGGTAATTAATAGCTGCAATCCTAACTACACTTATGTGTAAATGCTGGAATCTTACCCCTCCATAACTTCATGGAAACCTGTTTTGAGGAAGATGCATGGAACCCTAAAGAGAACTACAGAGCATTTGATGATGTGGATCTGAGAGCAAATCGAGATTGTATTTTCCCTAGAAGTCAAAATGAAGTACTTCTTGGTTTATTGCTAGGGTCTGTCAAACAAGAACTTCCTAACTGTGAAAGCTGTTCAGCAGTGGAACTCTCTGCCCCGGAGTGTGATGGAGGCTCCTTCTTTGGAGGCTTTTAAGCAGAGGCTGGATGGCCATCTGTCAGAGGTGTTTTGAATGTGATTTTCCTGCTTCTTGGCAGGGGGTTGGACTGGATGGCCCACGAGGTCTCTTCCAACTCTAGGATTCTATGATTCTAGGAGAGATTATTGTATTCTAATGGCCTGATCCTAGCTATGTTTATTCAAAAGTAAGTCTGACTTGCTGAATTTAGTTGTTTATATTTCTCAGAAAGCAAGCCTTCCAAAGGCTTTTTTGGACCAAAAGTTTTTGGCCATGGATCTTGATTTTGCATGCTGTCATCTAAAAAAAGGAACCTTCTCGAGCTCTAAGCTTTTATTAAAAATAAGTTCAGTTAAAATGGAGCAGACTTAATTATAAAGAAATCTGTTTAGCATCTTGGTGTTTGAACTATTTAAAACACCCTGGTGTGTGTATTGGATATGACTCAACGATGTTAGTCATGCACAGTTACATAGAGACATATCCTTGACAACTGTTGCATTCCTGTACAACATGGGCCCCCTAGAGACTCATAAAGCACTAGTATTATTTAAGCAAAACCTTATTCAAGCTTCTTAAAGTTTAATCTCAACTATTAATTTATTTGCTTTATTTTTTTGTAGCATTGAAGCTAGTCCTTCACCCTAACTTCTGGGTGGCCTAGCAAGGAAAATATATAGTTGGGGCACATTGAATACGACAGTGGTTAATAAATGCTGAGCTTAGTTTTACACTTAGTTCTGTGCTTATGAATGTGCAAGAGATTCACTGCTCTAGACAGATCCATTGATTTATTTTATTTATATCCCCTTTCCCCCAAAATGGAACTCTAAGGGATAAGCAGCATCCTATTTTCTACCAAGGTGTTAACCGTTCAATGCATAACAAATGTAGGCTGTAGTCCTATATTCTCAGAGGGTACAAATGAGGGGGGATTGACTACTCAGTTGGTATGTCTTACATCTATATATATAAAAGAGTGATGGCATCACGGCGATGGACAAAACAACAAATCTACAGCCCCCCCAAACTCGAAAATTGGCAACGCAATCCATCATCCCCGCCTCCAGTAAGATACAACACAAACAAACAAAAAACACAATCACAACACCAAAAAAACACAACAGGCGATGTGCGCATGTGCACAAACACAATGCTCCCAACTCTTCCCCCGCGTGCGCGTGCACACACAAAACCGTCCCCCCTCCCTCCCCCTCTATCGCCGCCTCCACCGCCGAAGCCAGGAGAAGGCACATCTCCGCCTCACGAGGCTGAGCTACCCATCCTCGAATTGGGAGTTCCACTCCAAAACACCCGGAGGGCCTATGCCCCTGGCCTCACATCTCGCCTGGGAAACAAAAAAGGCTACTTTCCCCCTCCCTCAGTACCTTCCCGGTGTTTCGCGCCAACAATGTTACCTCCGCTTGAGGCGCTTGGGAAAGCGAGTCCTGCCTCTCTCTGTGTGTGTGGAGGTTCCTTTCCCACCCCTTTTCCTTCCTCTCGGCCCTGCAGCGGCGGATGAGCGCCCCATCGCCCGCCTTCCCGGCCCCGTTCTCCCCCTCCTCCTCCTCGCCGCTGCTCAGGCCTCCTCCTATCCTCCTCCGCGGGAAGAACATGGAGGCCGGCACCGGGAAGCGCGAGGCGGGGAGGAAGCTGCTACGCCCCGGGCCTGCGCCTCCACCGGAGCCCGCTCTTCCCTGGCCTACCAGGCCTGCCAACCCACCACCACACCGGCGCCGCCTTCGGTAGGAGAGGGAGGGCCGGGATGGAGGGGCAAAGGAGAAGGGCAGACCTTACCCCACCACGCCTCCCGCCTGGCCCCTGAGCAGGTACAGAGCGCCTTCTTCTCCTCTTCTCTTATTTATTTACCCTTTTCCAGTGCCCGGGGATGACGCAAACGCCTTCCTTACAAAATTATAAATATACAGTAGAATCTCACTTATCCAACATAAACATCCCTGCACAACATTGCATAACTGAATCTCTTGGATAATAAGAACACATTCAGGAAAACCCAATTAAACATCAAATTAGGTAATCGTTATACAAATTAGCCACCAAAACATCATGTTATACAACAAATTTGACAGAAAAAGTATCACAATTTAAAACACTGACTACAAAAAAATTGACTACTAAAACGCACACTACGTTGGATAATACAGAACATTGGATTACCAAATGTTGGATAACTGAGATTCTACTGTAAGATGAAATAATTACTGTGGTACAATAACACACAACAATATAATCTCTAAAATCAGAACACTCAATAAAGAACAACACTCTGAAAACAGGGAAATTCTACACAGGAAACAATCAGGGCCAGCTAACACCTCCCAACAAAATATACCCATCACCAAAGTCTGCCAAATCCTCTGTTTTCTGACGCCCACAGACACTAGAAGCACATAAAATATCATAAACATCACCTCTCTGAAAACAAGGGAATTCCAGACAGGAAACAATCAGGGCCAGCTAACACCTCCCAACAAAGTATTCCCATTATCAAAGTCTGGCAAATCCTCTGTTCTCTGATACCCACAGACACTAGAAGCACATAAAATATCACAAACAACACCACTCTGAAAACAAGGGAATTCCAGACAGGAAACAATCAGGGCCAGCTAACACCTCCCAACAAAGTATTCCCATCATCAAAGTCTGGCAAATCCTCTTTTCTGATGCCCACAGACACTAGAAGCACATAAAATATCACAAACAACACGACTCTGAAAACAAGGGAATTCCAGACAAGAAACAATCAGGGCCATCTAACACCTCCCAACAAAGTATTCCCATCATCAAAGTCTAGCAATTCCTCTATTTTCTAACGCCCACAGACACTAGAAGCACATAAAATATCACAAACAACACCACTCTGAAAACAAGGGAATTCCAGACAGAAAACAATCAGGGCCAGCTAACACCTCCCAACAAAGGATTCCCATCATCAAAGTCTGCCAAATCCTCTGTTTTCTCAGGACCACAGACAGTAGAAGCACATAAAATATCGCAAACAACACCTCTCTGAAAACAAGGGAATTCCACACGGGAAACAATCAGGGCCAGCTAACACCTCCCAACAAAAAATTCACTCAGGGAGGAAACAGCCAGGCTTTAAAGCTACAAGGCCATTACATGCTAATCATTTTTCCTCATTCCAGCATTCATACTTGCCTCCAACACACAAAAACAATCAAAAATTTTGTATATTCACAACCTTTAGGAAATAATATCCCCTGATGGTGCAGCGTGTTAAAGCGCTGAGCTGCTAAACTTCTGGACTGAAAAGCCGCAGGTTTGGATTCAAGGAACGGACAGAGTCCCCACCGTTAGCCCCAGCTTCTCCCAACCCTAAACTTCAAAAACATTCAAATGCAAGTAGATGAATACGTACCGCTCCAGCGGAAAGGTAACAGTGCTCTATGCAGTCATCCTACATCACCTTGGAGGAGTCTACGGACAACGCAGGCTCTTCAGCTTACAAATAGAGATAACCACCAACCCTCAGAGTCGGACACGACTGAACTTAATGTCAGAGCAAAACCTTTACCTTAACTACCACCAATTCCTCAATACTTTTATTTCCCATAACACCAGACTTCGCCACAGCAACGCGTGGCCGGGCACAGCTAGTATATTGAATAAAATATATTCGTGTCATTTAAAACTAGGACAAAGAAAGGGGGTGTCTACATTGTACAACTACTGTAAGCTGCATTATGGAAGGCTTTCATGGCCAGAATCAATGGATTGCTGTGGGTTTTCCAGACTGTATGGCCATGTTCCAGAAGCATTCTCTCCTGACGTTTCACCCACATCCCAGGCATCCTCAGAGGTTGTGAGACCTGTTGGAAACTAGTCAAGTGGGGTTTATATATCTTTGGAAGGTCCAAGTTGGGAGAAAGAACTCTTGTTTGTTTGATGAGGAGATCAAAGATTTGGGGGTCTCGCTGGAAATGGAGACCCATGCTAGACCTAGAAGGAGGGTTGCGCAACACCTGGCGAGCTTGCAAGAAGCAAATAAAGATTTCCCTATTCCCAATAAAAGGCTCACCAAGTGTGAAGCAGAGGTCATAGAATCATAGAATCATAGAATAGTGGAGTTGGAAGAGACCTCATGGGCCATCCAGTCCAACCCCCTGCCAAGAAGCAGGAAATCGCATTCAAAGCACCCCGACAGATGGCCATCCAGCCTCTGCTTAAAAGCCTCCAAAGAAGGAGCCTCCACCACAGGTCACCGAGTTTATTCTGGCCCAGCTGGACCAGCCTGTGGAACTCCTGGCAGAAATCAGCTGTGTGTCAAAGCAATGTGAGTGCGGGGGCTTGTGTGCTCGACATCATGTTGGAGGCAAGTGTGAATGTTGCAGTTGGTCACCTTGATTAGCATTAAACAGCCTTACAGCATCAAAGCATAGCTGCTTCCTGCCTGGGAGGATCCTTTGTTGGTAGGTATTAGTTGGCGCAGATTGTTTCCTGCCTGGAATTCCCCTGTTTTCTGAGTGTTGCTCATTATTTACTGTCCTGATTTTAGAGTTTTTTAATGCTGGTAGCCAGATTTTGTTCATTGTCATGGTTTCCTCCTTTCTATTGAAATTGTCCACATGCTTGTGGATTTCAATGGCTTCTCTGTGTAGTCTGACATGGTAGTTGTTAGAGAGGTCCTGCATTTAATAATAATAATAATAATAATAATAATAAACTTTATTTATATCCCATCACCATCTCCCAGAGGAACTCGGGGTGGCTCACAAAAAACTCAAGGTGTGACACAAAATACAACAAGTGCAAAAAAAAAAACATGCGCAATAAACAGTCAACACAACATCATAAATTCACAGTACGCCCTGGTAAAAACAATAAAATACAGCAATTGCTGTATATAAAACAGCAATTTTCGATTTCAGAGTTGTAAAGTGCTAACAAAAAGTCAATGGTCCTCATATATATAAGAGAGTCTAAACATGATCGAAGGCTTGTAGAAAAAGCTAGGTTTTTAATTGTGTGCTGAAGGTTTGGAGGGTAGGGGCTCACCTGATATCCCTAAGGAGGGCATTCTAGAGCTGGGGGGCCACCACCGAGAAGGCCCTCTCCCTTGTCCCTGTCCTGTTTTGCCTTTCAAGAACAGCCTTAAAACAATGTGGTTGTCACGCCCTGACAGCGGAGCACTAAGAACCAACACACGGAGGCCAAATACAATCTAATATCTTTATTAAGGAAATATTATAGTAGAATAAAAACAAATAGAAAATGTAGTCCAGCAATAGACCTTTCAGAGAAGGTCAAATATAGTCCAGAAATATTTTGTCCAGTATTTAATATTAGAGTTCAAAGTGGTAATCCCAAAACCGAAACACACTCTACTTCCAAGTAGTAGAGTGGGGAAAGCGTCCAAAGTATTTCTAAAGTTCAAAGTAAGTCCAAGGCAGGAACTGGAAACAAGGCTAAATACTTGGCATAAGATGTAAAGCTGGAAACACGACGAGATAGTTCATGAAAACTTGGCAATGCAAGGCAAGGCAAGGCAAGGCAAGGCAAGGCAAGGCAAGGCAAGGCAAGGAAACTGGAGTTGCAGACTTAAAACGCAGTCCACACTAGGCTGGAACCGAAGTTAGTCCTGAAGCTGATCTGTTGACTCCGCACGGATTCCTCGGTGCGGGGAACTTTTAAGGAACCTCAATCTTCCTGCAGAGCAGGTGTCCAGAGCTTCCTTTCCCAAGGGAAAGAGAAGCGAAACACAACTTCATCCAGATGCGTTCCTCCCTGCAAATTCCCTGGGAAAACTTAGCTAATTATCGTCCTGTCTGACTGCTAATCTGGTGCTTCTCCATGTTTGTTCTTTTTGACCCCGACTCGCCGCATAGAACTCTTTTCTCGCGAAGGGGGGAGAGGCGCTGGGAAAAGCTTGTTCAAGGTCCGTTTTAATGGGCTCTTGGCAAGAATTGTCAACAACAGGCATCTGGAATGACTCCGTCTCCTGCTGAGACGGCAAAAAACCCATGTTGTCGTCATCATGATCCATAATGGCGCTGGAGTCAGAACTCCGAGGCCCATGGGACATCACAGTGGTAAGTACATGAAAACTGCTTTACTTCAGCAAAACATAAAGAACAGCACACTCAGTGGTATAATGCAAAAGAAAGCAAAGAAGTCTTAGGGCAAACACAGTTCTTAAGTCTCTGACCAATTCCCAAATCAAGTAGCAGTCTTACTTCAGACAAAGAAACAGCAATAAATCCTTAGGAGCAGTTTCCCAGATGCAGACTTGAAGCAGGCATAAGGGGAGCAAAGGCTTAGGCTTTAGAGTCAGTTTGCACCTGCTTCTGCTTTACAGCCCTGAGTTCCCTCACAGCTGCTAGGACAGTTCCCAATTATTCAGATGTATTTCTGGCAGCTATTCTAGCTGAACGACATCTCTGCTCTGTTTCCTTTCGCCTCTCCTGAAATGTGGGTACTTGCAAAATCTCCTCCTCAGATTCCAACTCACTCTCAGATTCATGAACACTTTCCTGCTCCCCTTCCTCTTCTGAAGAAGAGGAATCCCTAACAGTCACCACCAACTGTGCTTGAGAGAGGTGGGACTGAGAGAAGGACCTCCCCGGTAGATCTTAAAGACCGTACCGGTTCATAGAAAGAGATGCAGATTATTGGGAACTGTCAATTCCATTTGTTGAAGTGTGTTATAACAGCTCATTTCATGTGTCTGTGTTCTTAAATAATATTCTGTGTCCAGATTGGTTCATCAAGTGCTCTGCTACGGCTGACTTCTCTTAGTCTAGTTAGTCTGACTCTGTAGTGCCTTTGATGTTCCTTGATTCGAGTTTGGGCAATGCTGCATTTGGTGATCCCTATGTAGATTTGTCCACAGTTTCAAGTGCCATGTCTCAATGCTATGGAGCCCAGGGAGTTGTAGTTTGGTGAGAACCACCACTTTTTTGCAGTAAAAATTAAGACCCCTTCTTCACTGCCATATAATCCATATTATCAAATCAGATAGTCTGGACTTTATATGGCAGTGTAGAAGGGGCCTTTATACCTTGTGAAATTACAACTCTCATAATTCCATAGCATAATTCCATAATTCCAATTCCATAGGAAGGTGAACCTACCTTGCAGATGTAATGCAGTTAATGCATGGCCCAATACTATGGAATCCGGAGAGTTGTAGTTCAGTGAAACACCAGTACCCTTTGGCAGAAAAGGGTAAAGACCTTGTAAAAGTACAACTCTCACAATTCTAAAGCATTGAGCCATGCATGGCAGTTAGAGTCGTATCAAACTGTATTCATTCTGCAGTTTAGATTTCCTCTTAAGTTTCAGCATCTCACTAGCTTTCTGGATCAGCTGTAGACATTCATATTTCTGTATTGTATTCTCACCCAACTCTATATGCTGTTCTGTGCAATTCCTACTTGTTGCAGTAGAATTTAACAGATGGATGGTTACACGGTCCATGGCTATTGGGCTGAACCAATGTCTGCCCAACTAATTCACTATTTGGCCTTACAAGCCAGAACATTTCTTCCTACATTTGCTGGGAACATCAATGTATGTTTTCTAGAGCTGTGGTGCAATATGGCTCTTTTGCTATGAATGCCATAGTGTTTCCCCACAGTGATTTCTCCACAGCACACAGGCAGTTTGCTGTTGTGGGTCTATGCATGTGTTGGAAAAAGATGTGCTTAGGAACAGATCTGTAAGGTCTGCCTTTGATGGAGATCTTAAGCAATGTACTGTCCTAACAACTATGTATGCCAGTTTAGTGATGCATCTACACCCGGCATGCGCAATCTTTGGCCCTCCAGGTGCCCACAGCTTTAGAAAATGTATGCTGATGTTCCCTGTACTGAGCCTTCCCATAGCATTGAGCATTTTAAGTTAGCAGCAACAACGTGAAACAAAATTACCAAGAAACTACAGCTGGAATATTTTTGAAAAAGTGAATAACAGATAAGATGATTGATATGAAAATCAAAATAGATGAGAAATCAAGATGAATTGAGCTGGTAATTGAATAAGATGGGGAAAATTCAGTAGCTGTGTTGCATTTTCAGCTGTGGGTGGATGTCTTTGCCTGATGCTTTTAACCTTCATTTAACCCATGCTTTTGCTTTTCTCAAGATGCCCTCCCTGTTTGCCTGAAGCTGAAGTTATGCTGAAGGAGTTTTTCTGTGGAAAATTTTCCACACTATCTATGCCTATGTTGAATTGAATTGTTTTTAAGTGTTCTGCAGCTTTAAAAATGTTCTCTTATTTAGATCTGAATTGTATTTTATATTGTAATTAGTTTAACTTTATTTTGATGTTTTTAATTGTACCTTTCTTTTAAATTTAAATTTAAAATTGCTTTGATTTCTGATTTTTGGGGGGAAAGCAGCATATAAATTTATTTAGTTCTTGCACGTATATTCTATCTTTCTCAAAAGATAGGATTCAAGGTGTCTATTATTATTATTATTATTATTATTGTTGTTGTTGTTGTTGTTGTTGTTTTCATTATTATTATTATTATTACCCTTAGGAATTGGGGAAAAGGCCAGAGATAAATTTATTACCCTTAGGAATTTGGAGGTCTTAAGCAATGTACTGTGCTAACAGCTATGTATGCTTTCAGTGTTGTCAGCCTACTTGGATCTCTTTTTTAAGAGATAAAGCCAGATACAACAACAATAATGACACTTTTATATAGCTTATATTCTGCCTTTCTCACAAAATGAGATTCAAGGTAGCTTTTATAGGTAAGGTAAAGGTTTCCCCTGACGTTAAGTCCAGTCGTGACCGACTCTGGGGGTTGGTGCTCATCTCCATTTCTAAGCCGAAGAGCCGCCGTTGTCCATAGACACCTCCAAGGTCATGTGGCTGGCATGACTGCATGGAGCGCCGTTACCTTCCCGCTGGAGCGGTACCTATTGATCTACTCACATTTACATGTTTTCGAACTGGTAGGTTGGCAGGAGCTGGGGCTAACAGCGGGTGCTCATTCCGCTCCCGGGATTTGAACCTGGGACCTTTTGGTCTGCAAGTTCAGCAGCTCAGTGCTTTAACACACTGTGCTACCAGGGGCCCTTTTATATTTTTATACAGAGACTTAAAATCAATTACATTTAAAATTAATACATATTAAACATTAAGTCTCTGTTTGTATGTATTTTAAGGCATCTAATGGTTGCCATATGTAAGCTGCCTTGGGTTCCCTTCAGGGTAGAAAAAGGTGGGGTAGAAATAAGGTAAATAAATACATAAATAATACATAATAATTACAGTAGAGTCTCACTTATCCAAGACTCGCTTATTCAACGTTCTGGATTATCCAACGCATTTTTGTAGTCAATGTTTTCAATACATCATGATATTTTGGTGCTAAATTCGTAAATGCAGTAATTTCTACATAGCATTACTGTGTATTGAACTACTTTTTCTGTCAAATTTGTTGTATAACATGACGTTTTGGTGCTTAATTTGTAAAATCATAACCTAATTTGATGTTTAATAGGCTTTTCCTTAATCCCTCCTTATTATCCAACATATTCGCTTATCCAACATTCTGCCGGCCCGTTTATGTTGGATAAGTGAGACTCTACTGTATAATAGATCTTCAGCATTTGGGGAAAAAGCAGGATATTTGTTAACTTATTTATTTTTTGTGCTTATATTCTGCTTCTCTCACGAAATGGAATTTAAAATGGTTTATATAATTTTGTATTGTGTCAGAAGCAAACATACTGCAAGTCGCTTCTGGTATTAGAAAACTGGCTGTCTACAGAGACGTTGCCCAGATGTGTTACCATCCTGCTGGGAGGCTTCTTTCATGTCCCTGCATGGGAAGCTAGGACTGACAGACGGGAGTTCACTTCGTCTCGTGGATTCGAACCACCAACCTTCAAGTCAGCAGTTCAGCTGGCACAAGGGTTTAACCCATTGCAGCCCCATTTATATGATGATGATGATGATGTTTTGCTCATGAGGAAAAAAGCAGGATAATAATAATAACAATAACTGTATTCTTATACCCTGCTACCATCTCCATGAATGGACTTGGTGCGGCTTAGAAGCAGGACCAAGTCCAGAACATACAACAAAATTCACCAACTGGAAACACAATTGAACACATAATAAGTCCAATTATCACACAATTAGAAATAGCAAAGTATAAAAACAGTGTTAAAACTATATCAAACCAAGCAACAACCAGTAACTAGGAATATGATGGGCATGATCAAACTTGAGAGGGCTGGGCATTGACTTGTGCAAAAAGCAGACTGTAGGGCCAGGACGAGGGGGAAAGTGCTGATGAGTACAACCTTATCAATAAACTGGGCTGGGCATTCATGAACGGGGACTAACCTGTTATACATTTATTTATTCATGAACAAGGACTAACAAGGATATACATTTATTTATTGTATTTATATAATCATATATTTGTTACATTATTGTTTAATTTCTGATAATGTGTTATTACTTTTGATGTAGATGTGGGTATGTTTTGGGTCTGGGTGGGTTGGGTTATTTGTCCTGGTGTAGTGTTTAAGGCATTGAATGTTTGTCGATATTTGTTGTTAACCGTCCTGAGTCCCTTCGGGGAGATAGGGCGGGATGCAAATAAATTATTATTATTATTATTATTGACACAACGACGTTGTATGACACAGCAAACAAGATAGATATGCTGGATTTCGTTTCACAAAACCACAAGTCGAACACTTCCCAAGTGTCTAGGACTGTGTGATGTATTTTCGGATGATGCGTGCAGATCCCAGCAGGGTGGCCTTTTGCAGTTGGCAGATCGTAATTTTGTCAATGTCTATTGTTTCCAAATGCCGGCTGAGATCTTTTGGCACGGCACCCAGTGTGCCCATCACCACCGGGACCACCTGCACTGGTTTCTGCCAGAGTCTTTGAAGTTCAATCTTGAGGTCCTGATAGCGGCTGAGTTTTTCCTGTTGTTTTTCATAAATGCGACTGTCACCTGGGATGGCGACATCAATGATCCAAACCTTGTTCTTTTCCACAACTGTGATGTCTGGTGTGTTGTGTTCCAGAACTTTGTCAGTCTGGATTCGGAAGTCCCACAGTATCTTTGCGTGTTCATTTTCCACGACCTTTGCTGGTTTGTGATCCCACCAGTTCTTTGCTGCTGGCAGGTGGTACTTGAGGCATAAGTTCCAATGGATCATTTGGGCCACACAGTTGTGCCTCTGTTTGTAGTTTGTCTGTGCAATTTTCTTACAGCAGCTGAGGATATGATCAATGGTTTCGTCAGTTTCCTTGCACAGTCTGCATTTTGGGTCATCAGCTGATTTTTCGATCTTGGCCTTAATTGCATTTGTTCTGATGGGTTCAAGGTGGATTATACAGGGTGTTTGAAAAAGAACTCCCTAGTTTTAATGTATTTATACTTAAAACTAGGGAGTTCTTTTTCAAACACCCTGTATAATAATATCAATAAGAATAATAGAAAAGGTAGGATATACATTGATTTTTATTGCACTTATATACTGCTATCTTCCCAAAAAATTAAAGGCAGCTTTATAATAATAACACTATGTAACAAAGTTTGAAAAAATGTTTCCATTCCTGGTTTGAAAGTGTGATTTCCTATTTAATTGTGCGAAAGTAGTTGTTATACTCCAAACACTTCGTTTTTGTGGCTGCCACAAACTATGTGGAACTGGTTGGGAATTGAGGAGATATTCCTTGAAAAACTAGAGCAAAATGTGCAGCAGGATGTCTCGCAAAAACCAGGCTTTTGTTTTGGCTTTTAACTCTGGATGTGGCTTTTAACTTTGGAAATGGCTTTTAACTCTGTTTTACTATTTTAGTATGGTTTGTGTAATTGTGTTTTATTGACTTTATGATTATTTAATTTATGATTGATGGTTTATATTGCCCATTTATTATTTCATGTTGTTAGCCGCCCTGAGTCTCCACAGAGAGAGGGGGTGGGATACAAATAAAGTTTTGAGTGACTGATTGATTGATGGATTGATTGAGTTTAATAAACCTTTCTCATATTTTTATGCTAGAGCCAATTAGGAAATGACATTTATAACCCAGTAACAAAAATTGTGATGCATAATGTAATAATAATGAAGACGAGATTTAAAAAAAACAAGGCAATCAGTTTCCACAAACACCCACACTGTAAGTTTAATGCAATTTTAAATGTCTATTAAAAAACTCTAAATTTAGGATAGTAAATAAAGAACAACACTCAGAAAACAGAGGAATTCCAGACAGGAAACAATCAGGGCCAGCTAACACCTCCAAACAAAGGATTCCCTCAAAAGCGGGAAGCAGTCTGACTTTGAAGCGGCAAGGCCATTCAATGCTAATCAAGGTGGCCAATTGCAACATTCACAGACAAGAGTTTTTTTCTCCCTCTCTGGGAATTCCACAAATATATAAACCCCACTTGATGATTTTCGAACAGACCTCACAAACTCTGAGGATGCCTGCCACAGATGTGGGCGAAACATCAGAAGAGAATGCTAATGGAACATGACCATACAGCCCGGAAAACTTACAGCAACTCAATGATTCCGTCCATGAAAGCTTTCAACAACACATACGTGGAATTGATTGAGAGTCAACCAATATTCCTTGAAAAACTAGAGCAAAATGTGTTTCAGGATATCCTGCAAAACAAAACTTTAATTCTGGATGTGTTGTGGCTTTTAATTTTGGAAATGGCTTTTAACCTTGTTTTACTGTTTTAACGTGGTTTGTGTAATTGTTTTATTGAATTTATGGTGATTTAATTTATGATTGCTTATATTGCCCATTGTCTTTGTTTATTATTTCATGTTGTTAACTGCCTGGTATTGCAGCACCTGACATTCGCCGGGAAGTAGCAGCCAATAATGAAAGGACCAATATCTCCAGTCCATTCCCTGTTCGGATATCAGCCAGCACACCTATGCCTTAAATCAAGAAATAGTTTTTTTATTTCTACGGAGATACTCGCAGGAATACCTCAGCAAGCGAGAGTCCAAAAGTGGCAGGCTTAAACTCGGAACCTCAATCCATGGCTGAGACTGGATGAGAGACTCCCTCTTGGACACACAGAAGATTGGGCAACTTGGAAGGTGCTGAACAGACTATGCTCTGGCACCACGAGATGCAGAGCCAACCTTAAGAAATGGGCTCACAAAGTGGAGTCCACAACATGCAAGTGTGGAGAAGAGCAAACCACAGACCACTCAGTACACCTTGATTCCATAGGCCACTGCAACCCCCACAAAAGACAGGCCTGGACCAAACTTGGCACACATAACCCCCATGAGGCACATTATGTCCTGGTGCATTCTGGGAGAGGATGGACCACGGATGATGGGATGTGTAGTACTTCCAATTGCTTCGGCTCCCACAGACGACTGCGACCCCCACCAATAACAGATCAGGACCAAACTTGGCACACATAACCCCCATGACCCACTTTACATCTTGGTGCAGTTTTGGGAGAGGATGGACCATGGATGATATTTGGGATGGGATGCGATCAATTATGACTGTATGATTTTCAAATGTTTTTAATTGTTTTACTTGTATTCTATTATTTTTAAATGTCTTGTAATGTTGTATTGTTGTCAAAGCATCAAATAGCCGCCTTGAGTCCTTTTCGGGGTAGAGAAAGGCAGGATAGCAATATCGCAAATAAATAAATAAATAAATTTGAAGTACTGTACTTCCAATCGCTTCGGCTCCCACAGACCACTGCGGCTCCCACCAATAACAGATCAGGACCAAACTTGGCATACATAACCCCTATGACCCACTTTACGTCCTGGTGCAGTTTTGGGGGAAGATGCACCGTGATGGGATTTGAACCCCCGACATGCGAGTGTGGAGAAGAACAAAACACAGACCACCTATTACGATGCAGCCTGAGCCCTGCCACATGCACAATGGAGGACCTTGTGTTGTCGAAGGCTTTCATGGCCGGGATCACAGGGTTGTTGTATGTTTTCCAGGCTGTATGGCATTGTTCCAGAGGTATTCTCTCCTGACGTTTCGCCCACATCTATGGCAGCCATCCTCAGAGGTTGTGAGGTATACCTCTGAGGATGGCTGCCATAGATGTGGGCAAAACGTCAGGAGAGAATACTTCTGGAACATGGTCATACAGCCTGGAAAACATACAACAACACAATGGAGGACCTTCTCACAGCGATACCAGAGGCACTAAAAGTTGCCAACTATTGGTCAGCATGGTGTCCTGGGTGGATTTAAACAGCTGATTTTAAAGTAGATATAACCTATTTTAATGTTTAATGTTTAATTTTTTAAATATTTTAATGCTTGTATATATTTATAATTATTTTATGTCCCGGCATGGAATGTTTGTAGTACAGTAGAGTCTCACTTATCTAATATAAATGGGCCGGCAGAACATTGGATAAGCGAATATGTTGGATAATGAGGAGGGATTAAGGAGAAGCCTATTAAACATCAAATTAGGTTATGATTTTACAAATTAAGCACCAACACTGTATATGTGTTGTGCTCTGACCTGGGGTGAGAAGGGCGGAATATAAATGTTTTAAATACAGTAGAGTCTCACTTATCCAACACTCGCTTATCCAACATTCTGGATTATCCAACGCATTTTTGGAGTCAATGTTTTCAATATATCGTGATATTTTGGTGCTAAATTTATAAATACAGTAATTACTACATAGCATTACTGCGTATTGAACTACTTTTTCTGCCAAATTTGTTGTCTAACATGATGTTTTGGTGCTTCATTTGTAAAATCATAACCTAATTTGATGTTTAATAGGCTTTTCCTTAATCCCTCCTTATTATCCAACATATTCGCTTATCCAACATTCTGCCGGCCCGTTTATGTTGGATAAGTGAGACTCTACTGTACATTTTAAATAAATAAATAACGGAAATAAATTTTAGATAAATAAATAAAGGACATTTAGTATCATGCCAAATTCTTAACTTTGTGTGTGTGTGTTTTTTTAAAAAAAACTACATTACAACTTACATTATAACTTACATTGCATTTGTACGCCGCCCTGAGTCCCTGCGGGGAGATAGAGGCGGGGTACAAGAATAAAATTATTATTATTATTATTATTATTATTAACTGTACCTACAAATAAATACATAAGCCGGCTGGAGGACCGAAGTTTGCCCAAGCCTGGTGTAGATCAGATGCACCTGTCTCATTATTATTTGCTTTGTCAAGGCAAAGAGGGGTTCACTCCCCGGCCTGCGCCTGGCACAGACTTCATTTCCCAGCATGCCAGTCTCAAGTCTGTTTCGCCCCCCCCCTCCAGCCTCCCCGCTGCATGGATTGCGCATGCGTAGCCAGACGTGGCAGCAGCAGCAGCAAGAGCAGAATCAGCTCCTGGTTTCTTTCCGCGCGAGCCGGGAGCGGGCAAAGAAGCCAGCAGCGGCGGGCGATGGCTCCGGGCGCGCGCCTCCTCTTTGCGCCCAGCAAGCGCTTCGGAACCGGGATGTGGCTGCTGCTGCCTCTGGTCCTTTGGGTGAGCCCGGGTCCTGGGAGGGAAAGCGGGCGAGGGGCGCGCGCTGTCCCGGGGCACGCGGGGCTGTGCTTGGGGCGAGTCCCTTTCCTTCCCAAAAGGGGGGAAAAGAAGCCAAGGAGGAAGCGCGGGAAGAAGTTACACTTAGAACTTCTTTGCCCTTTGGAAGCTCTGCCTGTGCGTGCAGATGCACACACCTCTTTTTCTCTGTGTGTATATGTTATATGTGGAAGCTCTCCTTGCAAAGGCTTGCTTGCGTTGGACTCTTGGAAGTTGTAGCTTGACAAAGGGATGCGTCTAGATCAAGTATGGGCAAACTTTGGCCCTCCCTCCATGTGTTTTGGACTACAACTCCCACCATTCCTCACAGCCTCAGGCCCCTTCCTTTTCCCCCTCAGCCGCTTAAGCGGCTGAGGGGGAAAAGGAAAGGGCCTGAGGCTATGAGGAATGGTGGGAGTTGTAGTCCAAAACACCTGAAGGGAGGGCCAAAGTTTGCCCATGCCTGATCTACACTCTAGAATGAATGCAGTCTAGTCCCACTTCAACTTCCCTGGGTCATTGCAGTGAAAACATAGGAGTTGTCGCTTTGTTAGTGCTGATGCCTCACCAAACTACAAATCCCAGGATCCAACAGCATTCATTCTGCTGTGTTGATACAGCTCTCTCCAAAGACGGCTGGTGCCTCAGCAAACTATAAATCCTGTGCCTTTATGACATGATGGAGCAATGGCAGTTAAAGTCGTGTCAAACTGGGTTCATTCTAGAGTGTGGACAACGCACCCTGAGCCATCAATCTCCCTGCTAAATGCCTAGTTCTAGGTAGCGCAATGGGTTAAACCCTTGTGCCGGCAGGACTGCTGAGCTGAAGGTTGGGTTGCTGAGCTGAAGGTGGTTGGTTCGAATCCAGGAGTGTGGACAACTCACCCTGAGCCCTCAATCTCCTTTCTTCATGCCTAGTTCTAGGAACCATGGTGGCACAAAGGGTTAAAACTTTGAGCCGGCTGGACTGCTGACCTGAAGGTTGGGTTGCTGACCTGAAGGTTGCTGGTTCAAATCCACGAGTGTGGACAACTTGCCCTGAGCCCTCAATCTCCCTTCTTCATGCCTAGTTCTAGGAACCATGGTGGCACAAAGGGTTAAACCCTTGAGCCGGCTGGACTGCTGACCTGAAGGTTGGGTTGCTGACCTGAAGGTTGCTGGTTCAAATCCACGAGTGTGGACAACTCGCCCTGAGCCCTCAATCTCCTTGCTTCATGCCTAGTTCTAGGAGCCGTGGTGGTGCAATGGGTTAAACCCTTGTGCCGGCTGGACTGCTGAGCTGAAGGTTGGGTTGCTGACCTGAAGGTTGCTGGTTCGAATCCGTGAGGTGGGGTGAGCTCCCGTCTGTCAGCTCTAGCTTGTGGGGACATGAGAGAAGCCCCCCAGCAGGATGGTAACACATCTGAGCAACCCCTGGGCAGCGTCTCTGTAGATAGCCAATTCTTTCGCACCAGAAGTTACTTGCAGTATGTTCTCAAGTAGCTTCTGACATAATAAAAAAATGCCTAGTTCTGTGTCTCTTGTTCAGGTCTTTGGACTGCATATTTTTGCCTAAATCACTGCTTCTGGGGTGATTATACAACACCCTCCCCAGTTCACACTGTCACGTTTTTCTTTTTAAAAAAACTGTGCAAGTCTCTCTCTGTGCAGAACGTGAACCCGATTCTCCTTTTCCCTCTTTTTATTTGCAAAATTGGCAACACAAGAGAGCAAGTGGGGATTGGAAGGCATCATAGTAAAACAAGTTGTCTTCTGGGCTGCGGTTGGGATAATTAGTCCTTAAGTATGCAAATCTGAGCATGCCTCCATGTGGAAATGGCTTCATGTTCTAATATATGGTTAGACCTACCCACTGTTATAATTCTGTAATAGGTATGACAGTTCGATTATTAAAGGCATCCTTCTTGGTGTGGTCTGTTGACTGCAATAAACCACACTGTGCATTGTGTATGCAGGAGATGTTCAGTGGGGCTTACTCTCAGGTAAGTATATATAAGCACTTCAGCCTTAATATTGCTTATTTGTGAGGCTTAGCACTTCAGATATTTCTCCCTGCTTTGCTTCTCATTTTTGAGTGGAAATAGATCCTATATGTGTTTATTCAGAAGTATATTCCGCTGGGCTCAGTGGGACATAATCCTCAGTTAAATGCACCAAGGATGGATTTCTTATGGGGCAATTTAAGTGTTCCTCTGTTGAATTAATGCAATTTGACACCACTGTAATTGCTATAGTTCAATACTATGGAATCCTAGCATTTATAGTTTGATGACACTAACACTCTTTGGCAGAGAAAGCTAAAGACCTTGTAAAACTACAAGACCCAATGTTTCATAGCATTGAGCCATGGCGTTCAAGTGATGCCAAACTGCATTAATTATGGATTGCTGTGAGTTTTCCGGGCTGTATAGCCATGTTCCAGAAGCATTCTCTCCTGACGTTTCTGTAGCAGGCAGCCTCAGAGGTTGTGAGGTCCTCAACAATGCATTAATTCTACTGTGTATATGCACCCCTAGATATGCTTGCTCAGAAGTAAGTCACCCAGAATTAAGTGTGATTTATTTCCTTGAAAATAGGATTGCAGCCTTTGATTTTTTTTTAAAAGGCAAAGAACGGAAAATGGGTATTAGAGGAAGAAATGACTAATGTGTGTGTAGACATAGTCTATCCAGTGAAAGGTAAACTAGATATACAGTATTGTATTTTTCTGTTGAGAGTTAAGATGGAAGAAGGATGCAAAGCTGACTGACATTTGAGGGGCGCATTCCTTTGACCTTGCCTGAAGTCCAGTTTACTTTGTATTGTTTTCTTTCCACTTCCCTTGATTCTCTTGCCTTTTTTCCTACCACAAATTCAAAAACAGGACTGATGCCTTTTCCATTTCCCCTGCAATTTTTATAGACTTCCTTTTTGTGATCTCTCTGCTCCCAAATGCCTGCTATTAGCTTTGTGAAGTGTATGTTAGATCTGCCAATTAAAAACCCTCAAAAGTTCTGTTTTTTAATGTTTGCGAGACCTTACCGAGCTTATCTGCATTAATTTGCAGGGAAAAGGTGACCTCGAATTTTATGCTTGGTTGAATTGGGTTCACAATCTTATATATAAGATAGCTGATTGGGTGGCATGAAAATCAGAATATAATGCCACTCCCCCCCTTCCGATATCTGTATGCATAACTACACTTTATGCAATATAATTCATATGAAGTTGTTGGGAAAATCAAGGAAGCCTTGAAGTTTGGGATAATGAGTGGAAAAGCTTTCTGACAGCAATATCGAGGTATAGTAGAATTTAAATGCAGAGAGTATCACAAACTCTTAATCATCCTAGCTCTTAAAGTGGTGCTTTTTTTCTTATGGTGGGGGAAAAGCTTTTAAAACTCTTTCTTAATTGATTCTGTAAAGAGCTTAACATGAATAAGTCAGAGGGTTGTTTAACATAAATGCTTGCATGAATTCTGTTTAACTTACTGGGCAGAATTAGACTTCCTTCTGTCCCTTAACAAATAATCATAACCTGGATAACCACTTAATTTTCTCACACCTTGCTAAGTCAGTCTTCTGAAAGAGAATTACACGATCGCTGCGTGTTAATTTCCATACAGCAAACCAATTGTATTATTGCAGTGGTGCTTCTGTTTGCTCTGCTTCCTTTTTGTCCTAGCCAGCCAGCCTAGAGCGCTACTCACACATTGCGCTGCCTACAAACACAGGGCATGACTTGCCATCTCTTGAAAAAGAGAGATGTCTGATTGGCATTCGCTGACTTTGTGCCTCTGGCACAGGCCTTATATCTATTGGCTTGGAAGGAAGCGCACAAACCCAAGGAAGAAGTCTTAACATATTCCTAATGTGTTCAGCCAGCTATATAGTGCCAGCAAGTTGTGTCCCTGAAGCTAAATGGCAACCAGTGTCTGCATGAATTTTATACGTGTCATAATACAACCTGATGCTCCATGCCACTAGGTGGATATCTCAGCCACTTTCTGGTTATCACATATACCTATTTAGGTGGCAGACTTACATTTAGAGTGGGCCACTGTAAAGGCATGGTGTGATAAAGCTCCCTCTCACTATATCTATATATCTTATTCATCATTCTTGGAGGGGAAAGCAGGATCTTTCTCGAAGCTTCTCTTTCTGGTACATATAGCCTTTTTAAAATGGGAGAAATATGTACAGTTTGTTGAATGAATGGACTGCTTCCTCTGCTGTATTAATTGAGCATCTTAAAATCGTGTATGTATATTATTATTGAGGGACCCTCCCCTCCCGGTGGCGCAGCATATTAAAGCACTGAGCTGCTGAACTTGTGGACCGAAAGGTGGTAGGTTCGAATCCGGGGAGCAGGGTGAGCACCCGCTGTTAGCCCCAGCTTCTGCCCACCTAGCAGTTCGAAAACATGCAAATGTGAGTAGATCAATAGGTACCGCTCCAGCAGGAAGGTAACAGTGCTCCATGTAATAATAATAATAATAAATAAAACTTTATTTATACCCTGCCACCATCTCCCCAACGGGGACTCGGGGCGGCTAACATGGGGCCATGCCCATGACAGCCACATGACCTTGGAGTTGTCTATGGACAACGCTGGATCTTCAGCTCGGAAATGGAGATGAGCTCCAAACCCTAGAGTCGGACATGACTGGACTTAATGTCAGTGGAAAACCTTTACCTTTACCTTATATTATTATTACACCCAGCTCCCAGTGGTGCAATGGGTTAAACCGTTGTGCCGGCAGGATTGCTGACTTGAATTTGGGTTGCTGACCTGAAGGTTGCCGGTTTGAATCCCGGGAGAATGCAGGTGAGCTCCTTCTGTCAGCTCCAGCTCCCCGTGCTGGGACATGAGAGAAGCCTCCCACAAGGATGTTAAAACATCAAACATCCAGGCATCCCCTGGGCAACGTCCTTGCAGACGGCCAATTCTCTCACACCAGAAGCAACTTTCAGTTTCTCAAGTTGCTCCTAAAATGGAAAAAAATTAATACCCAACCCTATAGTGACATATCATCCCTCACTTTTTTCTCCAGCTGCCAGTCGAGAAATAGGAACTGACACAAAGGGAGGGAGAATACAGAGCAGAAATGTAGACTACAAAGTATGGTTTGCATAGTCATCTTCATGGTAATTTGTGGTAAAAGCAACAAACAATGTCTGACATAAACCACAGCTTTGCATGTTGTATGCATATATACAGTGTTCCCTTACTACTTCGCGGTTCACTTTAAGTGGATTTGCTGTTCGCGGTTTTTCAATAAACTCTAAATCATAAAAAATTACAATTTACAGCCTAAGGAAGGGAGGAAGGAGAAGCCAAAGGTAGAGAAAAGGAGCCCAAGCGGCAACGGGAGGAAAGGGAGGCGATTTATCAACACACGATTGGTTGATAAAGACTTTAAATAGTGTATACTACTAAAAATAATGTATAAATTTTTAAAAAATAGCGTCCCTACTTTGCGGATTTTCACTTATTGCGGGTGGTTCTGGAACCTAACCCCCGCAATAAGTGAGGGAACACTGTAGTCAGTGTCTGTCTTGCCTCCTGGCCAAAAACAGCTGGCATGAACCCGAATCCCCCAGTTCAACTTGCCGCTACTGCCTAACTCTTCATTTCTGCTGAGTGTAAAAGAATGATTTTTCTAGATCGTATCCCAAATGCAGCTGACAAGGTGGTGTCATGTATAGGTTATCAGACTTGTACAGTTGCAGAGCTGATAAGAAGACCTTGCAATGTTTTCTTGTAAAAACAAACCATAACCTATATTTCAGATGACAGAATTGGCAAAACCACCTCTGAGTATTTGTTACATATATTGATCTGTATCTTTTGTTACTTAAATGGATTTTAAAAGAAAATATATTTGCCATTAGAATGTAGTTTGCTTTGTTTCCTCAATGACACTCATTCCTGCTTACTTAAATGAGCCAGGATAATATGAGTTACTAATTTGTGGAATGCTGCTTTCATTGTATGGGTTGGTTTCTATAGAGTGTGTATTTGATATGGATGATCATATCAGTATCTGCTGGATTTTTAAACATGATATAAATTGTTTTGATATATATGTTCATGTTGTAAGCCGCCCTGAGTCCCCTGAGGGGTGAGAAGGGCAGGGTAGAAATGATGTAATAAATAAATAAATAAATAAATAAATAGACTTTCCAAGCCTAGTTAAAAAATACTTAAAAAGTGATGCCATAATGAAGTTATGTGATAAATAGAGTAGTTCTGTCTCTACATTTGCTATCGTCTGTGTGTCTTAAGTGTTTTGCAGTAATGACTACCATCATCTGTGTAATCTGTCCAGTAAAGGCTGCCCTATCATTCATCTTATCCTATTTTTTTCTGTGCTCTGAAAAGATGATTCAGTATGTCTCAAGATTAGTCTTTGTTATCAATCCTGTTTCTCAAAATGAAGCATCTTTCCAAACTTTTCATGTATAAAACTCCCTCCCTGGTTGTTTCTGAAGGGCAAGCGCAAGATTAGCAGAAGATGATGAAAGTTGATACATCTCTGGATGATTTGTTGTTGATCACCAAGCTTTTCTTGTGTTGTCGAAGGCTTTCATGGCCGGAATCACAGGATTGTTATGAGTTTTCCAGGCTGTGCGGCCATGTTCCAGAAGCATTCTCTCCTTACGTTTCATCCACATCTATGGCAGGCATCCTCAGAGGTTGTGAGATATATTAGAAAAACTAAGCAAGGAAGGTTTATATATCTGTGGAAGGTCCAGGGTGGGGGAAAGAACTCTTGTCTGTTGGAGGCCAATGTGAATGTTCTCTTGATTAGCATTAATGGCCTTGCCATTAATCGTGTCCTGGCTTCTTCCTGCCTGAGGGAATATTTTGTTCAGAGCTGTTAGCTGCCCCTGATTCATTCATGTCTGGAATTCCTCTGTTTTCAGAGTGTTGTTCTTTATTTATTGTTCTGATTTTAGCGTTTTTTAATACTGGTAGACAGGTTTTGTTCATTTTTATGGTTTCCTCTTTTCTGTTGAAATTATCCACATTTTTGTGGATTTCAGTGGCTTCTCTGTGTAGTCTGACATGATAGTGGTTAGAGTGGTCCAATATTTCTGTGTTCTCAAATAATATGCTGTGTCCAGTGATTTGCATCAGGAGCAGAAAAAAATCCCTTCTAGACTAGTTCTTGGATTATGTTGCAAAGGCTCCTTCTTTGGAGGCTTTTAAGCAGAGGCTGGATGGCCATCTGTCGGGTGTGCTTTGAATGCAATTTTCCTGCTCCTTGACAGGGGGTTGGTCTAGATCAGGGGTCCCCAAACTTTTTAAGCAGAGGGCCGGTCCACAATCTTTCAGACTGTGGAGGGGCCAAATTATCATTTGAAAAAAAAAATACAAACAAATTCCTATGCATACTGCACATGTCTTATTTGTAGTGCAACAACAACGAAAGAACAATACAATATTTAAAAATGAAAACAATTTTAACCAACATAAACCTATTAGGATTTTAATGGAAAGTGTGGGCCTGCTACTGGCCAATGAGATAGTCAAGTTAATTAGGATTGTTGTTGTTGTTGTTGTGTGCCTTCAAGTCATGTCAGACTCTGGCCGAGCCTAAGTCTAAAATTATTAATTTATTTACTGCATTTATTTACTACATTTATATCCCACCCTTCTCACCCCGATGGGGACTCAGAGCAGCTGTATGTACATACAATATATTATATTATTAGCATAACACAATATTAGCATTATATATTACTATATTGAACTATACCACTATACTATTATATAATATGCAATAAATAACATATAATTAATATTATATGGTATTACTATTAGTATTATATTGTATAACATAGGATTATTATCAATATTATATGTATATACAATATATTATATTATTAAAACTGATATAAAAATATTATATTATAAAACTGAGGGTGGGGGCCAGGTAAATGACCTTGGAGGGCCGCATCCGGCCCCCGGGCCTTAGTTTGGGGACCCCTGGTCTAGATGGCCCATGAGGTCTCTTCCAACTCTATGATTCTATGAAATAGAACTAAGAGAAGTGGAAGATTCCAGGATTTCTTTTCTTTTCTCTTGAGACAAAGATGAGACCAAAATTGGAATCCACAGAAAAAAGGGAGAAATGTTCACAAGTGTTCAGTGAATGGCTGTTTTTATTTTAGAAAAGGCCCAATGTGTTTGGCCTATGTATATTTCAGTGACCTTCATTGGGTGTGATGTGAAATCTAACTGCAGAATTAGTGTGGGCTCACAGGCAGCTTAAATTCTTTATTCCAAGAATATGACTCCTTGGTAATATTTTGGATCTGGCTTCAGATATTGGGGTTCCATTTGAAAAACAGTAGCTCTCGCACACTGTCACTTTGCCTACCCCTGTTCAAAACATCAATTCTCAGGAGTGCAATTCCTGTTGCTTCTCAGAACCTCAGTTTTTATTATTGCGACAATTAATTTGATCTATACCTTACCTCTTCTCATAAGAGCTTACGGTGGCTTTTATCTCAGCCTTTCCCTTTGGGAATGAAGGTGAACAGACAACCTTACAATTAAATTGCACGATGCCATTGTAGATTATCCATTTTATTTTCTATCTTTTTTTTTAGTTCCGTGTTTCTTTTGCTCTTTTCTTCTGCTGAGCTTTTGTTGATTCATCCAACTTTTTTCAAAAACCATCTAATACCCTAAAGTATTCCTTTGGAATTGATGTATTTTTGAATTTGAAGTTTTGTCTTAGATAGGCATCATTCCAAAAACAGGTTAAATCTTGTTTTCAAAGGCTTTTGTGGCTGGAATCACTGGGTTGCTGTGAGTTTTCCAGGCTGTATGGCTATGTTCCAGAAGCATTCTCTCCTGATGTTTGACCCACATCTATGGCAGGCATCCTCAGAGGTTGAGGGGCCATTAAAATGCTAATCAAGATGGCAAATTACAACATTCACACGTACCTCAAGCAAACAAGAGTTCTTTCACCCACCCTTGGATATTTCAGATGTATAAACCTCACTTAGTTTCCAACAGACCCCTCAACCACTGAGGATGTCTGCCATAGATGTGAGCGAAATGTCAGGAGAGAATGCTTCTGGAACATGGCTATACAGCCCGGAAAACACAACAACCCAGATTAAATCTTAATAATTCAGTACATATTTGACTGTCATCCTGTTCCTCAAAGTACTATAGCAATGAAAGTCTCAATGGAATGACTGAAAGGAATAAGATTTGCTGTAGCAAAGCAGATTATAGGTCAAAGATCTAAAGGCATACATGTGTACTTAAATTTACATTTACATTAATGGATAGTACATGGTAAGTAATGCTAAGCATGTGCAAATCTTAACCCCACCCAACCCTTTGCAAGATCTAAGCGACATGGCCCCAAATGAGGAATAAATTTGGAAGGAGTATTTCTGCTCCCTCAGCAAAAGAAAAAAAGGCATGACATGAAAAATCATGATTATTTATAACCATGCATGCAGGGTAATGATCTGCAAATGTATAAGCACTGGAAGGTTTGTAATGGAATCCCATGTATGTTCCATCAGATTTGGGATGCTAATCAGGGCTTACTGTCTTCCACATATGCTAGTGAGCTTTACCTTCACTGTAGGGGCGGGTGTTTTGACACTCTTTGAATTCTATTAGATTGCACATCAAGCAGCATTGGCTAATATAGTCAATAGTAGTGAATAGAGTTGCAGCAATATCTGAAACATTACAAAGTTTTACTTCATTGCTTTTTGCTTTTGTGGTGTAAGTTTCGTTGACCATTTGAGTCTGATGAGTTGTATGTGGCAACTGGAAATAATGTAACTTGGCCACGGTGGTCCATGCTCTCGTTACATCTCGAATAGACTGCTGCAACGTCCTCTAAGTGGGGTTGCCTTTGAAGACTTTTTGGAAGTTTCAAGTAGTCCAATGGGTGGCAGCCAGATTGCTCACTGGAGCAGCATTCAGGGAGCACACAGCTCCCCTGTTATATCAGCTCCACTGGCTGCCAGTTTGCTACCGAGCACAATTCAAAGCGCTGGCTTTAGCCTATAAAGCCCTTAATGGTTCTGGCCCAGCTGTCTGAACGTAGCTCCACCTACGAACCAGCTCGAGCGTTAAGATCTGCCGGGAATTTAAACAAAAAAAAAAAGATCTGCCGGGAAGGCCCTGCTCTCGATCCCACCTTCTTCATAGGCGCTACTTGTGGGGTAGTGCCTATGAAGGGCCTTCTCAGTGGTGGCTCTGTGGCTATGGCACACCCTCCACAGCAATGTTAGATTGCCCCCTTCCTGGCCTTCAGGAAAAAAAGTTAAAACCTGGCTGTGGAACCAGGCATTTTGCGAGCAGCATAAACCACAGTGCAGCATGGAATCTACATAAATGAAAGCAGCATGATCGACACCTACGGGACTAAGTGCTATGTTTTAACAGTTTTCATTGTATTTATATGTTTGATTTTAATATTAAATGTGTTGTGTTTTATATTTTGTATTGCATTGCGGCATTGAATGTTTCCCAAAACTGTAAGCCGCTCTGAGTCCCCTCTAGGATAAGACAGAGCAGAGTAGAAATATAGTAAGTAAATAAATAAATAAAACTGTACTAAAAGGGCATTTCCATATTTTAGTAGTTCTCAATTTTGAGGTGTGATAGTTGCGCGGGGGGGGGGGGGTGTCACAGTATTTCTTTTACAGTTAGTGCCCAATTTTCACAGGGGCAAGGTTCACCACAAAATATCTCCAGGGCCTGTCCATGAGCAAATTCTCCTGCTTATTTACTCAGGTGGAGGCAGAACAGGGTGGGAGTAAGGAGGGTGTTCACATGTCCTCCATTGCACATGTTCTCAGGTTCACTTACTTAGAAGGGAGAGATGGGGGAGTCTCAGGAAAGAGGATGTATGTGTTCCTTCACTCAAGCAGGAAGGAGGAAAGGGACAGGATAAGACATTCCCTTGTTCTTACACTTGAGTGGGAGAGGGGAAGGAGATGGGATGGGGCAGGAGGCAGGGTGCAAATGTTCTCTTACTTGAGCAGGAAGGAAGAAGGGAATACAATTGTAAAGCCAGTGAAGAGAAGCTAGGTGGTCCATAGATCTCTGGGGCAGATGAAAGAAATTGGGTGTTCCCATCCTTTCCCCCCTTCTGTCTGAGTAAGTGAGTAAGTGAGGGAACATGTATGCAGCTGAACCCTTGAGATATTTGTGTGTTTTTCTACTTTCACGTGGGTCCTGTGTCTCACCTCAGTGGAATTTGAAGACCAGTTGTACTTCATGAGGAACAGGCACAACATTAGTATGTGTCACAATGTCAGGGCTCTTCAGGTAGGCAGGCAGGGGTGAACTAAAACAAACACCCAGCTTGTGTCAAACTGTTTAATTAAAGCAGCACTTACTGTCTGGCTGTTTTCAAAGTCCCAATGTAAAACATAAAGATAGCACTCAGCCACAAAATCAAAACAAAACTGATAGCAAAGGCCAATGCAGGTACAAGAAGACACCGTAATAAAAAAGGTCCAGTCCAATAGTCAAATGCCAAGAGTTCAATGAGTAAAGTCCAAGGATCAAGAGTTTATACCATAGTCAGTGGCTGGTCCAGGGGTTCCAATAGTAACTCCTATTTACAGATTACTCAGAACTAAGATTTAAATTAACCTCTTCCATCACCAACTGCTGGGCTTGGCATCCCCAGCCACCATCAACTGCGGAACATGAGACATGACAGTATGTAAATATGATTTAAAAGGTGTGAAATTCACTGCCTTTTTGTGTTCCTGGTTTTGAGATGAGGTAATTGGAGTAGCTAGCTGAGCATTAACTAAACAAATTTCCAAGAAAAATGTTTAACCCACAGTCCCAGTGGATAGAAGTTGTCTTTAAGGAAGCTTAGCACTCAAGTGATTTTGCTTATTACTGGATATTGTCAGTATTCCTTGTAGTTGTTGCAGGTTGGACATGCTAAACTGGAGGCGGTCTCCTTCCACTAAGCTCTTGGCTATTTGTCCAGTGTAGCAAAGAAAACATAAGCTGCTTTAAAAAAAAGAAAACAAAACAAAACTGCATCCTTCTGATTCTTGGCTTTCTTCTTCAAAATCAGAATGTACTGAAGTAGAACTTGACTTATGAATTTTTCAGAGAAGGAGCTTTCTTGTTTGTTTCTTTGAAATGTTTATTCAAACGGTTTTAAGACTCCCTTTGGAGTTAAACATGGTAGGCCCTAGTTGTGTCAGAGGCGATTTCAGTTAGAAATTCTTGGAAAATGTTTGAGTAGAAAATAAATGGAAGTGCTTCCAAGGGAACCGGAACCCGAATGTCTACAAACTGAGTAGCTGTCACAGTGAGTTTGTGTTTAGGGACGTCCTTTCATAGCATAATGGCTGGCCAAAGTGGAGTCAGAGTATTTTTTGACTTCATTTCAGCCTCTCTTCTGTGTAGTTTGCTTGCAGTCATTCCTCCTACAGATCCCATCTAATATTTATGTCCTAGCTGAAGTATGGCTCTAGTTGTCTTGCTTTCTGAGACCCTGAGCTAGCATTGTAGCTTGCTTTAGTTCTTATCTCTTGAGGTTCCACTGTGCTCTTACTAAATCGTTTTGACATAGTGCTTTCTCTCTAAGAGAGGGAGAGAGCAGGGTTATCCCACCCCCCTAGCCCTGTAGTCCATTCACCAAAGATAAACAGGGAACTCCATAGGGGCACATAGATTGCACTCTGCTCTTGCCTCGCCAAAGGTATAAAAGTGGCTAAGCAGCAGAAATCAGAGAGTGTGTGTGTATGGAGTGGGGAATGGCATGCCGCAATCTGATGGACAGAAGACTAAAAGCCCATTTCTTTTAAATGCCACATGCCTATAGTACCCTTAACTTTGTAAATTGATTTGTTTTATTCATTTTGAAGCTCAGGCTATTTTTTAATTGTGTCAAAAGTGACTTGAGAACATATTGCAAGTCACTTCTGGTTAATGTAATAAAGCTAATTTGGGTTGATGTATTTGGGGGGTGGGAAGTTTGGTGGAAATCAGCTTTTTTAAAAAAAATAATAATCATGATTTGTGAGCCTATTAGTGCACATTTATGTCTTTCGTTTTGCATCATGGAGTAGATATCCCAAGCATCATATTATTTTTAATTTTTCAAACTACATACAAGAAAATGTACACAACTAAATGCGCAGTCTTAAGACTGTTCGTAAAAGTGTATGTTAGGAAAATTAATATCAAAATGTGTAAAAAATATTTGTATGAAAATGATGGCAAAAACCTCACAACCTTAAAAGGACCTTAGATGGGATAAAAATGCTGGTGCGATCTGAGAAATTCCTGTTAAACATATAAATGCTACTCACTGTAGATCTTTACATCTCTGGAGCCCCTGGTGGCACAGTAGATTAAACCCTTGTGCCAACAGGACTGATGACTTGAAGGTTGTCAGTTCGAATCCAACCTGGGGAGAGCGCAGATGAGCTCCCTTTGTCAGCTCCAGCTCCCCATGTGGGGACATGAGAGAAGCTTCCCACAATGATAGTAAAAACATCTGGGCGTCCCCTGGGCAACATTCTTGCAGACGGCCAATTCTCTCACAACAGAAGCGACTTGCCATTTCTCAAGTCACTCCAGACATGGTAAAAAGTATCTATGTGTGTCTCTTTATGCATACAGGTTGTGCATCCCTTATCCAGAATTCTGAAATCCAAAATACTCCAAAAATATCCATATGACTTTCTGATGGTTGAATATATACCAAATTTGTTCAAATAATTTGTATACAATTATTTTTTAAAATGTATAAAATTATCTTCATGGCATGAGTATAAGATATATAAAACATAAATGATTTTTTTTGGTATAGACTTGGGTTCCATCTCCAAGATATATAACTATGTACATATATGCAAACATATTCTAAAATCTTTTTTAAAAATCCAGAATATTTCTGGTCCCAAACGTTTTGGACAAGGCATACTCAACCTGTATCAATGTTCTTACTTGTATAATTCATATACATTGAAAGGCGGTGAGTTGCCTCCCTCTTATTACCAATTTAAGAAGTTTTGCATGGAGTAGTCATTGTTCGTGACATGAAGATTTCTCAGTGTACCCTACTCCCATCTGGTGGTTTTAACAGATGAACCATCGTCTCAGAATGGTCAAGTGAAATCTTCATGGACTGTCAGTAGTCCAAAAACCCATATGGAAAGCAGCTCTCATCCCCTGAGGCCCAAGCTACAAAATCTGGAGACATTGAGGGCAGGTTCTTGCCAGCAGTAACCTTAGTTGTTTAAACTATTGCTTTCAACAAATAAAGTTATGCTTGTCGCCAAAATATGCTCTCATGCAAGTGAATCTCATTGACCTGAAGTTTGATTCCAGTTGGAATGCTAGGGCTGACATCTTTGAAAATATGTAATGCATTGATGCAAAATAAAAATAAAACACAAATCAACTATGATTAAGAAAATCTTAAAACCCACTACATCAAGACATGCACATGGCTTGTAGTAATTATCATCAACCTTTAGTAACCTTTTGCAAAGATGATCTGCCTAATAATGTGATTTTAACCCAGGTTTTAATTGTTACACCTGCTAAATACATGAAGCTATTCGATTTTTCAGCACTAATGACTATTACCGTAACTTTAAAAGGCCCCAGGATTAATTGTTTGTTATTGCTATATTTATCTCCAACCTTTTTCCCTGTCCAAGATTCAAGGTGCTTTTCAAAAGTTAAATTGTGTGGCTAAAAAATTTACATCATACAAAAATTAACATATATTTAAATTAGAAAATTAAAAACAGTTTAAAACAAATATAATTCAAAACAGTTTAGCCTACCAACAGACAGAGCATAATAAGGACCCCTTTGCCTTGGACAACCCTTGAAGGCCTGCCAAACTGAAAACCGTGTTCAACCAATTTACCAAAGGATAGGAAAGGCTGTACCTGTGAAGTGGTGGGACTCAGAGGAGTTCCTCCAAATATTTCAAGACACAGGCAAACTCATATAGGGAGATACTGTTTTTCAGATAACCTGGACCCATATCATATTTGGTTTTGTAGCTCACAAATCAGTACTTTGAATTATGTCCATAACCAGCAGGCAGCCAGTGTGTGACTTCTGTATGACATCGACAGACTGTTGTTTAAAATCTTCTAATGTAGAGTTTCTTGAAAATCTCTGCAGGGTTAATGTCGTACAACTAGAGATTATGATATAATTTAGAGATTTGGTATACTTAATGGAGATGGTAGGTTTTGTTCTGTAAAAATCAGACTATTAGCTGAGATGATCATAAATAGAAAAACATATTTCTTGAAAAGAAGATTGAGGTGAGAAGATGAAGGTGAAGAATTGTGTTCACATACGGTATATAAAAGGCTATTATATCAGTGGGTTACATAAACCATTTTGTGTAGGTCATCAGATTCCCAGTCGTTGCTTTTATTATTAGCATCATCAGGATAGGAGTTATCCTAACTTTTGCAAGAGGTTAAGAACTAAAGTAGAAAAAGAGATTTCCATCAGTATATCCTGCAAGATTAAAAAATCAGGAATTACTTTGTGATTACCATAGTTATTCTTAGTAATCTGAAAAGTTGTGTATGTGCTGAAGACCAACATCACACACACTGAGCAATCCTGTGTAATACTAGGTAAAGGTTTTCCCCTGACGTTAAGTCCAGTCATGTCTGACTCTGGGGTGTGGTGCTCATCTCCATTTCTAAGCCGAAGAGCCGGCGTTGTCCGTAGACACCTCCAAGGTCATGTGGCCGGCATGACTGCATGGAGCGCCGTTACCTTCCCGCCGGAGCGGTACCTATTGATCTACTCACATTGGCATGTTTTCAAACTGCTAGGTTGGCAGGAGCTGGAGCTAACAGCGGCTGCTCCCACTGCTCCCGGGGTTTGAACCTGGGACCTTTCGGTCTGCAGCTCAGTGCTTTAACGCACTTTGCCACCGGGGCTCCTTGTGTAATACTACTCAAGAGTAAATTTATCTGCCTGGTTTACTCCCAGATTAGACAGTGTTTGATTGCATCTTGTTCTTGTGAGATAAAGTGGTAAAGTAGCAACGTGCTCAAAATGCCCCGTGTATCTATGTCCAAAATAGATTAAATAATCATTTTAATTTATCTTGTAAATTTTATAAGAAAGTTCATGTGAGACCCAGGACCTCTGGCTGAGTAGTTTAAAGGCCCTTCTCTAAACTACCAAGCCCAGAATTATGCAGGAGGCAGTTGCAGAATTTCAGATGGAATGGATACTTTGCCTATTCTTTTAAACTCTAGTGTGGCCCTAAGAAAACTCTATGGAATTCATGAGATTACCTTATGTCGACAGGTGGCCTAAATGGCACACATAACCATATAGAATCATAGAGCTGGAAGAGACCTCACGGGCCATCCAGTCCAACCCCCCCTGCCAAGAAGCAGAAAAATCACATTCAAAGCACCCCCAACAGGTGGCCATCCAGCCTCTGCTTAAAAGCCTCCAAAGAAGGAACCTCCACATACCATATACACAGCTCATCTGGAATCTGGATTGGTTTCTGAGCAAAGGAGTACAGGCAGTTTACAAATGAGAAAGTGATTCCATGGACATATCTTCTTTCTTCTTTGATGGTCACTGAGGGGGAATATATCTGTTTAGATGAAGGGAAGATTTAGATTATGGTTAAAAAGTTTTTAAGATAGGCAGTGGAGTAATTTAATGACTTAGTGAGAAGGCATCTGTATTGGAAGTACTAATCCTTAATATAGTTAAAAAACATTGGCGTTGTTTTGGAACAGAAAGATTGGCTTGACCTTAAGATGTGCATTTAATCTTAAGAGGTCCTGTTTTGTACAACATTACATAACTAGGAAAGGATGTTCTGGGACATCCAATGATGTGACTCTAAGCTATTTTATTTTGCTAGGAAATTACTAGAGCTGTGCGGAGCAGTGCCTATTGTGATAAGGGGCCATATCCATGCGTTCAGTGAAAGGAACCATAGCCTGAAATGGCTGTGCCAGTTGGAGCCAGCTTTTCCTGGAGCTAGCTTTACTCCAACTATGGAGAAAGCCAAGACTCTTGCCCCTTTTAAGCAGCTTCCGTGTGCCTTTGCTTTCGGGCACATCAGGCAGACTCCTTAGGTGCTAACAGTGGATTTTGGAAGGGTGGCTGTAAAGGATTAGCCTACTTTACAAGGCTGGTGTGTAGGTAATTTCATGCCTTGCTTGTAAAAGCTTAGCAGAGCAAGGGGGAGGAGTGATCAAGCAGCTCCATAACTGGAAGTGCAGTCTGATTGGCTGATGAAAATGGAGGGAGTTGCTTAGCAACTGGAGATGGGCAGAGCCAGGGAGAGTGTAAGAGCTATTTTTTCAGCCAGAGTTTAGGGCAGGGGTCCCCAAACTAAGGCCCGGGGGCCGGACGCGGCCCTCCAAGGTCATTTACCTGGCCCCCGCCCTCAGTTTTATAATATAATATTTTTATATCAGTTTTAATAATATAATATATTGTATATACATATAATATTGATAATAATCTTATGTTATACAATATAATACTAATAGTAATACCATATAATAATATTAATTATATGTTATATATTACATATTATATAATAGTATAGTGGTATAGTTCAATATAGTAATATATAATGCTAATATTGTGTTATGCTAATAATATAATATATTTTATGTACATACAGCTGCTCTGAGTCCCCTTCAGGGTGAGAAGGGTGGGATATAAATGTAGTAAATAAATGCAGTAAATAAATAATTAATTTTAGACTTGGGCTCAGCCAAAGTCTGACATGACTTAAAGGCACACAACAACAACAACAATCCTAATTAACTTGACTATCTCATTGGCCAGTAGCAGGCCCACACATTCCATTGAAATCCTAATAGGTTTATGTTGGTTAAAATTGTTTTCATTTTTAAATATTGTATTCTTTCGTTGTTGTTGTTGCACTACAAGTAAGACATGTGCAGTATGCATAGGAATTTGTTTGTATTTTTTTTCAAATGATAATTCAGCCCCTCAACAGTCTGAAGGATTGTGGACCGGCCCTCTGCTTAAAAAGTTTGGGGACCCCTGGTTTAGGGAGTTAAAAGTCTGCAGTTTTGCAGTTAGGAGTGTGGTGTTTGAAGAGAGGGTTTGGAGATTTGAATTGGAAGGAAGGGAACTGTTATTAGAAGGATACCTCTTTGAGGAATATAGTTAGAAAGCCTTCAGGGAAGAAGGGCTGATAACTATAGTTAGCCTCTATAGTTTAGAGTGTTGATGTTTCAAGCCTTAGGAGAAGACGTTTTAAAGGTTTAAATTGGCCTGTTTATCTTTCTGTGTGAAGGAACATTGTTTCCACAGAACTCAAGTTATAGAACCAATTCTCTGTGAGAGTAAAGCCTAACATTTTTTATTGAAACCAATACTCATCTTTACTGTTCAAGTACAAATAAACATCATATTCATCTGAACATCTTAACAAAGAGGTGGCTCATTAAGTGTTAATTGGTGGCAGCAAAGAAGAAATATAATATAAAGGAACATATAACACATTATATATACTGTAATATAATAAAGTTTGGCATCTCCCCTGTCTGACCTCGGCCACGGATTCCCTGCAGCATCCAAGTTTCCTGGAGTGGCAGCATGCAGTGGAGGCTACATCAGTTGGCCTCACCTTCTCTGTATTTTTTGATAAGACAGGATTGGCAAAAGCCATTGAGAGGTTCTTCAACAAGCCAGCAAGAGTCATAGACATAGGGGTAGTGTTCCTATGGTGGCCTCCGTGTCTTTCTTAATTCCTTTTAGGTGGCCCTATCAAACAAAATTATTCAATTCGTCACCTATTTGGCATTGAACTTGGGCATGGGATGGGCTTACTCTTAGGTATAGGGGTGATAGCAGTTTCAACTAGCTAAAAGGACCCTTAAATTTATTGATGTGGCTGAAACTAATTTCATGGTCCTGACTGGCTGCATTTAGGCAGAACCGGATTAAATTTAGGAGGAAATATTCTCCACAGTATTCCCCCTCTCTGGCTCCAGACTAAATTTGGAATATGTTAACATTTATAACACCGTCACAATCACTATCACCATATTATCATCCCACTATCATCCTCCTACCCTTTTCCCTGTTTGAGTTTCAAGACATTTTACAATGGTTAAACATAGCCAAAAATCACAAGAGACACAAGTTTAAAATGTGATTAAGCTATAAAGAAAATCCATTGAGAAGAAACCACTCACAGGAAACCAGCAATTATAAATTCTTGCACATTATGTAGGGCCTTTTACCTTTAAGTACTCAGTCTTTCAAGTCCTGTAGAAACAACCAAATCTATATATGCCTGCTGAAAGATAGCAATGAGCAGGCTAATCTGACCTCTCTGGGAAGAAGTAATCTCCCATATTCCCCAAAAATGTACCTGTGATGATGGCGGGGGGGGGGGGGGCATGGGATAGAGTGAGGAGCCTTTCCAGAAGATCTCAAAATGCATGCAGATTTCTAGGGCAGAAGGCAATCCTATGAATAACCTGGATCTGCGTTGTTTTTAGATTTATAGATCACAAATAGCACTTTGAATTACTGAAAACAGATTGGCAATAACCCAGAGATTACAATTTGGTTTTAGTTCTTTTGACCATCTGAAGTTTCTGAACACTTTTCCAAGGCAACCCCATTACAGTAATCAAAATGGGATATAACTAAGGCATGTCTCACTTTGCTCTCATGTCTGTAGGAACAGGCATATGTGCATATGTACTTTCAAGTTGCCTGATGACTCAGGGAGACCCCATAAATCCCATAGGGTTTTCTCAGGCAAAGAATACTCAGAGGTGGGTTTACCATTTCCTTCTTCTGCAACAATAGTGTGCAACTTCTGGTATTCGTTGGTAGTTTCCCATCCAATTTCCCATCCTAAGATGGGCCTGCTTAGATTTCAAGATCAGATGGAATCTGGTGCCCTTAAGGTACTTAAGTCAGGAAGGTAAAGGTTTTCCCTTGACATTAAGTCCAGTCGTGTCCAACTCTGGGGGTTGGTGCTCATCTCCATTTCTAAGTTGAAGAGCCGACGTTGTCCATAGACACCTCCAAGGTCATGTGGCCGTCATGACTGCATGGAGCACAGTTACCTTCCTGCCGGAGCAGTACCTATTGATCTACTCACATGTTTTCGAACTGCTAGGTTGATAGAAGCCGGGGCTGACAGCAGGTGCTCACTCCACTTCCTGTATTCAAACCTGCAGCCTTTCAGTCCGCAAGTTCAACAGCTCAGTGCTTTAACACACTGCACCATTGGGGGCTCCAGAGGAATAGACATAGTGTATGTATAAGCCCTAACTGTTCAAATTCACCCTTGACATCTATTGAAACATTAGCTTCCAGGCTTAGTGTCGAATCCAGGACCACACCCAAACTGTGGACCTGTATCTTCAGAAGAAGCCTGAATCCCTATTACCTGAACTGTTTTTTTTTACTGATCAGAATTACTTCTTTCTGATTAAGCTGTAGAACCACCTCTGTTAAAATTAACCTTCAATTTGTCCTTCCTTGTCTAATCCATTATTGATCACAAACATCAACTTCCTTGGATTGTAAAGAGTAATAGAGTTTTGTGTCATCTGTATACTGATGGCACCAAACACCCTAAACTCTGGATGAACTCTCCTAATGGTTTAATGTATATGTTATGTAGCTTCGGGGACAGAACCAAGCCCTGAAGAACCCCACAAATGAAAGAGGTCAAATAGGAATTCTCTAACATCTTTAGGAAGGAGTCTCTATAAAATCATGTCTCCAAGTTTCATCATGGAAGGGTGTCCCAAAAAGGATACCATGAATGATGGAATCCAAAACTGCTGAACTGATAGAGACATACTCAACCTGTTCAGTTCATGGTGTAATCCATCAAGGTGACCAAAGCTATCAGTGTCTCATAGTCAGGCCTAAAACAAAATTGAAATGAATCTAGATCAGAGCTTTCCAAACTGTGTGTCGCAACACATTCGTGTGTCGACTGCAGTGTGTAGGTGTGTCACATGAATGTAATGAAAAACTCTGAGCTATTGAGAAAGAGAGATAGAGTTGGTGATAGGGGCCAGGCGTTTTGATTGACAGCTGGAAGGGAGGCGGAAAAGCGCTGAGGGGAAATTGTATAAAATAAGCAATACATCATATATTGAAAATATATATAAATGAATGGTTTTAATGAGATATGTTGTGTCCCTATATATTTTGTTATTACAATTCATATACAGTATGTGGCCAGATCTCTTATAAGGGGTTGGTTTAACCTCCAGTATGGTAGTAAAACTGAATTATTGTGTTGCAAAATGTCTAAAAAGTGTGCTACCAACATGAAATGTTTGAAATGCTCTGATCAAGATCATCCATCTCATTGGGAAAGTCTACCATATGCTTCAGTATCTTGCCTGAAAATGGGGCATTGGAAATTGTCTGATAATTGTCTAAAAGTGTGAACAATTCTGAGCAAATACCCAGTGCATTTTCTCGGAATATTATGTTGTTAATGGCTGGTGCAGTTTCTCTGAAGTTTCTTTTGTTATTGGCTGGTGCAGTGCTCAATGGACGAAGCACCGGAACAGTGAGACCGTCAAGCTGTAGGGGTAAGTGATGGGAAATGGGTGCCATCATAACAAAGCAAGCCATCCTTAAGGAAACTCTTTCATTGTCCATTAAGAACATGTGTCCCAGTACTGTGGAACACTTGGTTGAGTTAGAATCATAGAGTTGGAAGAGACCTCATGGGCCATCAAGTCCAACCCCCTGCCGAGAAGCAGGAAATCACATTCAAAGATGATATGGAATTAGTTGGTAGATTAGATTTTAGAAACCGTTGGTTCCCATTTCTTTTCCTATCTCTAGTTTACATAATTAATTTTCACCGTGTAATATACATTTATATTTGGGGGGGGAAGGTGGTGGTCAGTAATAATAAATGAAGTGTTGACCCCCATATGATTGCCGTTTCAGGGGCAAAGGATGAAGACTATCTTCTTAATAATGAAGCAAAGCCCTCTTTCACTACAGATGTATAATACATTTTTCCTTGTTATTAGCTGCTTCTTAAAAATAACCTAGTTTATTCTTCTTATCTTTTGAAATTTTTAAAATGGAATTTTAATCTAATATGGATGTTTGTGTTCTTACATTAATTTCTTTTAGAAGTCATCCTTGTCTTAAGATTGGAAGTTTAATATTGCAAATAGAAACAATGTGGGTAGAGTAACTTTGGTGGACTTACGAACCTTTTCTAGCGGCTGCTTCAAGGAAGCCGAGACTTTGTGCATTACATGATAGAGGAGGGAAGTTTTAATTGACTGCTTTGGTTGACTGATCTTGCCAGTTAAATAGATAAAAGCTTGCAGCTGTAGGTACCACCACTGTGATTTCTCCAAATACCAGCAATACCTGGTTCTACAAAAGGACAATACTCCAGGTTATTTTTCAGAGGAAATCTGAAAAATAGCTGTTCCTCCTCTATTTTCAATACATGCACTTGCTGTGACTTGCTCTTCATAAAGGACCACTCATGTCTGTCTTTCCCGTTTATTTTCATAACTAATGCCTGGTTCACTTTCCACAGTGAATCCATGGGAGCGGGAATTGAGGCTGACAATGCTGGGCAGAAATCAATGGCAATATCTCCTTCAAATAAGGATGCACTGCAATAAGCAGCTGTATCTTGAACTTCTTTAAAAATCAAACCTATTTTCTCATTGTATATGTTGTGCTGAGAGGGCATTCCGTGTCCCTAAATTTAATGACAAGGAATATTAAGACGGCATCCTACACTGACTGGTTAATGTGTCTTGAAACCTTTCTCATGCTTTTGGAAATTGCCCTCTCCATTCAGGATAATCAAAAAGGTGCCTTTTTTGAGGTTTTGAATTTTGTAAATGAGTGCACGTTTAATAGAGTAATCAGTCAGTGAAATGTCACATACCCGAATAACATTTCCCCACAATTGGCATTTAAAAACTTGTAAAATAATTGGCTTCCATTTCTTTGGTCATCTGATCTGGGTCTTCCTATTAGTTAGTATCAATGACAGTGTCCTTTTTTTAAAGTGCTTTTTTCGTGTCAGGAGCGACTTGAGAAACTACAAGTTGCTTCTGGTGTGAGAGAATTGGCCGTCTGTAAGGATGTTGCCCAGGGGACGCCCAGATGTTTGATGTTTTACCATCTTTGTGGGAGGTTCTCTCACGTCCCCGCATGGGGAGCTGGAGCTGACAGAGGGAGCTCACCTGCTCTCCCTGGATTCAAACCACTGACCTATTAGTCAGCAGTCCTGCTGGCACAAGGGTTTAACCCATTGCGCCACTGGGGTCTCCTTTAAAGTGCTTGCCATTCAGTCACTCAATTTCTTTAATACTGGTGTCATACCATTGATCTTGTCATGTTCTTCTTTTGATACTGCTATTACTACCATTTTTTAGAGTTCAAGGCAGTTGAAGAAACATAAGCATCAGTGATGATATGCAGTGTCAAAAGGGATCAAAACATGCTGTATTTATACAGATCAGTAAATATACTTCATAATGTGGGTTGTTGTTGGGAACCAAATTACGGGAAAAGCTTTTTCTTTAGTTTTGTAACTGTATCTAGATATGGTCACCCTGCTCCATTTTTCAGAGATGAGAGACAAATTATAGATGAGTGCAGACTGACGATGTTAAAACAAATCTACGCAGTGAGCTAGAAAAATCATGCATGAAATGTACAACAAAACAAACAAGAGATTACAATGATAATCCCAAATCTGAAAGCCTTAATGTTGCCGATTTAATTACCGTATGTTTTTTCTGCAATTGGATATTAGTCTCCTTATAGAACTAGATTTTGTTTTAAGGTGACCAAACCATGTTTTTTCCTGAGCAATAACTATGAGCATATAGAAATCTAAATCTAAAATTAATCTAAAATTATTGATCTAGAGCTTATTGTCATATTTGATCCTATTGACTTGGAGTAGGAATGGGGAACATTACTGGCCTCTGATTTCCAGAACTTGGAATGTTATGTTTGAAAATTTTATAATGTTAGAAGTTGGGAAATTAACTCATTACAGGTATAACTTGGTTAATGAAGTAGAGGTGTTCTTGGGCAATAATACTTTAACAGATAATTATTGTAAGACTCCTTGAAGCCCATTCTGGGTGAAAGACGAGATATAAAGTCAATAAAATTATTTATTTATTTATTTATTTATTTTACAAACTTATATGCCGCCACTCCCCTAGGGCTCGGAGCGGCTTACAAGAACCGGCTAAAATCAACAATTTAAAAAACATTTTAAAACCACCTTTTTAAAAAAAAAACATCTTAAAAACATCCTAAAAGCCCCTTTTAAAACATCAGCAACAGAACTCAAAAACCTGCCGAAACAGGTGTGTCTTACATGCCCTGCGGAAGGCCAACAAGTCCCGCAAGGCACGAACTTCAGGTGGCAAGGTGTTCCACAGAGATGGCACCACTACTGAAAAGGCTCTGCGTCTAGTTGCAGTTAGACGCAAGGTCTTAAAACTGGGGACTTCCAACAGGTCTTGGTCCTCAGAACGGAGGGATCTCTGGGGTTTGTAGGGAGTGAGGCGGTCCCTCAGGTACATCGGCCCTGGACCATGTAAGGCCTTGAAGGTAAGCACCATCACTTTGAAAGTGATCCGGTGCTCAATTGGTAACCAGTGCAGCTGCCGTAAGATTGGTGTTATGTGGCATCTTATCGGGACTCCCGCAAGGAGAGAAATTCTGACAACTTCCATAATCATTCACCACAGGTTGTGCTGGCAAAGACTGATGCAGTCGAATATTTGGAGTGTCATGCATTTCCCAACCATGATTTAAAAACAAATGTCTACATATAAAGACTTTTGCTTGCCAGTGGAAAACGAGGAAAAAGAAGATCCAAATGATGGTCTCTGTTCCATTAAAGACACATGCCATAAAACATAGTTACTCCATTAAGTGCTACAAAATTCAGTTCTGATTTTGGAATCTGTAGGGTTGAAAGCAAAGACCTTTACAATTATTATAGTTCCCCAGAGCTTGGGAGCATTGGCATGAATACTGGAGTTAGCAGTACCATGTTAAAATTAAATTGCTAAAATAAATTAATGAGTTGGTATTAAAATGTAGAGAGAAATTCAAAATTAATTCATTCAGTTAATCATTAATAAAAGTTTTTAGTGGTGAAATAAAAGTTTAGATTTCTATTAAAAATAGATTCTCCCAAAATACCTTCCCAAATACTGCATACATTGAAATCATATGAAACATTAATTTTTACTGTGGGAAGTGTAATATCATTTATATGGTTAGACATTAAAACAATGCTTGTTGAACATTTTAATGAATTAGTTTTTAGCTAATTATTTCCAGGCTTTGTTCTCATTAATATGAGTATGAGAGCATGTACAGAAGGAGGTGGTCAATGCCTCCTTGGAACAAAGTAAAGTTCCAACTTGCCTAAAGGAGGCAGTTGTGAGGCCTATACTAAAAAAGCCATCCATCTTTATTGGACAACTATCAGCCAGTGTCCAACCTCTTCTTTCTGAGCAAGGTCTTGAAGTGTGTGGTGGCCTCCCAACTCCAGGGATTTTTGGATGAAACAGATTATCAAGATACATTTCTATCTGGTTTCAGGCTTAGCTGTGGAACAGAAACAGTTTTGGTTGCCTTGGTGGATGACCTATGAAGAGAGCTAGACGGGGGAATGTGTCCCTGTTGGTTTTCTTGGACCTCTTAGTGGCTTTCAATACTATTGACTATGATATCCTTCTGGGTCGTCTTGCTGACATGGGACTGAGAGGCACTGTCCTACAGTGGCTCCAGTCCTTCCAGGAGGGCCATACCCAGAAGGTAGTGCTGGAGACTCCTGTTCAAACCTCTGGCCATTGTCCTGTGGGGTTCCTTGGGGTTCCATTTTGTCCCCCATGCTGTTCAACATATACATGAAACCTTTGAGAGAGGTCATCTGGAGATTTGGAGTACAGTGCCACCTATATGCAGATGATACCCAACTCTACTACTCCTTTCCACCTAATGCCAAGGAAGCTGTTTTGACCCTAAACCAGCATCATCAGTAATGGACTGGATGAGGGCAAACAAATTGAAACTTCATCCAGACAAGGCAGAGGTACAACTGCCTGGTTGGAAAGTAGAGCAGGGAAAAGGGAACCAGCCTGTGCAGGATGGGATCACGCTCCCCCTGAAGACACAGGTCCATGGTTTGGGGGGGGGGGGGGGGTCCTCCTGGACTCTGCATTGAACCTGGAGGCCCAGGTATTTGTGGTGTCCGGGAGGGTCTTTGCACAATTATAACTTGTGCGCCAACTACGCCCATTCCTTGAGAAGCCAGATCTGTCTATGGTGGTACATGCCTTAGTTGCATCCCATCTGGATTACTGGAAAATGCTCTATGTGGGGCTGCCTTTGAAGAGTGTGTGGAAACTTCAATTGGTCCAAAGAGCTGCAGCCAGGTTGCTCACTAGGGCTGTCTGGGAAAAGAGGTTGGGGCTTAGTTACAATTGGAGAAAGTGTCACACACATAGCTAATATTTACATATCCGTAACAATTTTCATATTTGTGATAACTATAGTCTGATCTCTGTGTGGGGCCAGTAGTGGCAATTTCATTTCTCCACGTTTGCATCTCTCCATGTCCTTCATTTCAGTATAGAATTTACGTAAATATGTCAAAAAGCAGATAATAGTGAACTCTATTGAAATTGTAGTGTAATGAGGTGGTGTAGCAATACCTGTAGTTAATCAAGCAGTGTGTTGGCAGTGAGTGCAAGTGTATATTTTGTGATTGTGAACCGGAGATAGCCATATGGCATTGTTGCCAAACACGTATCACTAATTATGAATCTGCTTGAATCAGTGCCTTTTTTGTAGCTATTTTGGCTCTACATTATACTGACTGTTAAATAAAAGTAATTCTCATCAACCTGGAAGAGAAGTTATATGGGTAATTAGTTAATATTTGGTGCTGTATTTGAAGACATTATGTTTTGTATGTGTGCTAAGTATTATTAGAGGTAATTTGTTCCCATCCCTGACTCCCATTAATGTGTTAATACTCATTGAGTAGCTCTAGGCTTGCTTGGAAATTCATTTCTAACAAGTAATACCATGGCATGGTGTTTTTTTTACTGTCCCTAATTGTTAAAATTATACAAATGTGTTCTTTTTACAAATAGTATCTGGAACAAATATTAACCCAGAGTGTTAATGAAATAATATGGCTCTGAGCTTGATGAGTAATTTAATTCCGTATTCATAGCAAGAGGGAAGAATCTTTGTCAGCACTGGTAATTGACCACATTACAATTATTTGTTAATTAGTAAATAGTTGTGCAGGTTTTCCTTCACTAAGCATTTTAAAATTGGCAATATGCAGCCTATTTAATTGGCCACACTGAGCTTCTGAAAGAGCTTGCAGCAAAAGCGATTATGGCTTGGTGTCGTGTTTCCTAAAACCTGACATTGACTACTATGTGGCCATGGAAGCTCCATTCAGTGATTTAGTGACTTTGTGGTTACATTACTCAGTATGATGGAAAGGAGTGACCACTGCAAATGGCATTTTAAACGAAATGTCTTAACTGTTTGCTCTGTATATTACTCAGATTCTTAGATGTGCTGGCATTTAATTGCCACTTACTCTACATATGGCAAAAGATTTACATCTGTCTGTCTGATAGTGGCAGGCAAGTTGTTTTTCTGTAGATGTTGTTGGATTGCAAGTCCAATTAGTGCAGGGTGCTGGGAGTTGTAGTCCAGACGTATCTAAAGGGTGTCAACTTGCCTACCCCTGCTCTGTAGGCTAATTCATCTATCAATATGTAGTACAAGAAGGCCTTCTTCGAGTTGTCAGGGTTCTCTAATCTTTAACCAGCTAGATCGCATGTTGTCTGTTGTGATCAAAGCTATGCAGATTTCTAGACTTCATGTCTACCAGGTATGTTACATCAAATAGTGCACTACAAATAAATTCCTCAGCTTTTTATCTAGCTTTGATGTGACTCAGTCTTTGCAAAGTTTTACTTCAGAGCTCTGTGTAAATAGTAAAAAAACTCTTGATACTGGGAAGAAGCATGCCCGCCCTTTCATAATCTGGTGGAAAGACTCATGTAATGACTGTTTGCTTCATAATTAAAATGCACAATATTAATCACTTGCATGATTAAAATATATGAACTGGTCTACAATAAGATGCCAGTTTTAATTAAACCATCTCATACAGATAAGTATTCAGCCACAGAAGTGATAAATCCAGCCAAACAGTCCTGCTGAAACAAAAATAAGTGTATGGAAAAGATTAACAGAAGATAGGTATGTATAAGGCTCACTGGAATGTGCATCTTTAGTTGCCACTTACAGTTCAAAAGAGCAGTTCTAAATTGGGATCATGTGAACAATTTGGAATGAGCGACCTTTTGTTGTTTGTAGGAAAAAGTGGAAATTGGGCAACCTACCATCTATTGCTGAACTTCCAAGTCCCAGCAGTCCTATGTAGCATGGCCCATAGGTGAGGAAAGGTGGGAATTAAAGTTCAATTTGGTTATATGTGGTTTCTGCACTTTTTATAGGGCAATCCAGCTTGCTAGCCCATGAAACTAGCAATGCTGAAAATTGTGTTAAGTACTTTATCAAAAGCTGCCTTGCTTCTGGAAAGAGCACAAGGGTCTCATTTTGGTCTGTTAACCTTAACACATGGGGGAAATAAACAGGGGAAAGCTCCCTTAGATGTAAATGCCCTATGTTTTTTAACCATTTCTAGGATGTCCAGGGATCATCTAATGGTTGTTAAACAACAGCATTCATATTCTCTGTAGTGCTGTCCTTTACCTTCTGCATGAGTTCTTAATAAGAGCTCCTCTGAAATACTTTAACTATATCTTAAGCGTCTTTTCTCCTCTTTTGATATTGTGATTAGACCAGAATACGTTCTTTAGCCCCAGCTAGAAAAAGCAGGAATTTCCCATAGGATTTAAGACTTCTTTAGAGGTCATCAACTGAAATTATGTGATAGACAGTAGAGTCTCGTTTATCCAACCTTCGCTTATCCAATGTTCTGTATTATCCAACGCAGTTTGCCTTTTAGTAGTCAATGTTTTTGTAGTCAATGTTTTCAATACATTGCAATGTTTTGGTGCTAAATTTGTAAATAAAGTAATTACTACATAATGTTACTGTGTATTGAACTGCTTTTTCTGTCAATTTGTGTAAAACATGATGTTTTGGTGCTTAATTTGTAAAATCATAACGTAATTTGATGATTAATAGGCTTTTCCTTAATCCCTCCTTATTATGCAACATTTTCACTTATCCAACGTTCTGCCGGCCCGTTTATGTTGGATAAGTGAGACTTTATAGTGTTTTGCCAAATTGCAAATTAGTTCTTGTGGACCCGGAAACAATAAGCATGCAAGTGATTGATACATAAATAACTTTATTTACAACAAAGCACATTGAAGATGTACATGAAAAGCAAAACATATAATACCCAGTTTCCTCTTTCTATTGCGGGAACTCCGGGAAAAGCAACAAGGAAGACCCCAATTTGGCCAATGTATCAAGGTTCCAACAAACAAGACAAACAGCCTCCTTTTTATGTACCAACCAACCTGGATAATTTTTCACCAGGTGCCTCTAATGAAGCAAGGCTGAGCTGAATTCTTGCCTTAAAAACCAGAGGCCAGCCTGCTAGCATACTCCCCCTCCATCCTTCAGGCACTCTCTGGCCTTGCTCCAATAAAGATTTGTAATAATTAGGGATTCAGCCAAACATTCAGGCACCATACCACTGACTCCTCATATCAAAAAGTCTTTCACAAGAGTGTTTCCCCCTACACATGGTAAGTGCAAACATAAAAGCTACAGTCAGTTGCGTGCATATTGTGTTGTTTCTAATGCATTTCAGCAATTATCACCACACAAACCATAGTTGTGTGGTGATGCAGCATGATATCAAATCCATTTGAAGCTTGTTTGCAAAGCACAAGTAGGCCAATGGTTAGTTGAAGTTATGTCCAAATCTGCAAACCATTTACAAACCATAGTCATAGTTGTTACTGTTCTTTAATGGGATACTGTATCATGGAGTCAAGAGTGACATTCCTGAACTGAGTAGTTTGTTGATAAAAAATACAATAAAACTGATAATTGGCTTTAGATTGATTGATAATACATTTGGAAACTCAAGCCATAACTGTAGGCTTGCTGTTGATCCAGTATTTCTTGTCGATTTGTGTAGAGTGAGGCTGTTTATGGTATCTAATGGTGTAGTAACATTCTAGAAGGGAAAAAACTCAAATGTTTAGTGCTTCTACTGTGATATGGGAGACAAGGCTTGCACATCTCACATGTACAAAAAATTAACACAGATTGACCTAAACATTCACCCTGTGAGAAATGTGCAGATGCCTACTTTGAATGTAGACTCAGAACAAAGGAAAAGTCCTGTTGGTACAGTGTTTTTCTTTCATGGAAACTTGCCTGGGATGAACAGCCTGTGGCTCAGGGACTGGCAACGGTGCAAGAGCCACCAATTTGCACGATGCTGTTCTAATTCACCTCTATCTACTGACATCACTGTCCCATTGCATGCTCATCCTTCCTTCTCCATTCATATTTATATGAAGCACAATCTCAACATTTTTTCAATATATGAACAAATTCAAAACACTTCTTGCCATGTACAGATGGTATTGGTAGAAATAACAGACTGAAGAATGCAAATTTGATTCATCCATGAAGCTCTCATGTGAACCTGTGATTGATCAATTCAGATGATTCTTCAAACATTGCTTTGAAGGGCTGGAGGAGAACCCTGCATATTCAGTTCTCTTTTGTGTGAGATTTGCTTCTCAGATTTCTATTTATTATCCATCACTGTTTGTCCTGACACCAAACTAGAAGCCTATGTTAAAGGTGTGGGAAATGCGGAAAGTATATGATGCTTAAGAAGAGGATGTGAAAACAGGAGAAGACTCCATTTCAGTGGCATTTCATTCATTTCTGTCTCCTTAAACCACAATTTGAAGATTGTCTGCTCTTTTCACCTAATCTGTTACATGGAATAGCTTGGAATATAACATGAGAGGGGAAACCTAGGGCACCTTGAGCTCAGATATATGATGGAAAGCAAATGGAATAGATATAAATTATGAAAATGCATAATTTTCACTTAGTAAAATTGTTGGTGCTGTAGCTAGGAATTAAAAAAATAGATTTCCCTGTTTAGGGATTTTCAGCTTTGCTGTCTCTGTACATATGTCTTCTTTGTTTTGGGAGGTCGTGAGGGTAATACTCTTTCTCCATGTATGATTTGGCTGGAGAATTTCTCCTATGGTGCTGGATATTAATCATGAACGAAAACAGGGAACGGTTCTACTAATCGCTTTATGTCTCCTGAGACATTTGTTACTAATGGTTGAATGATCAAGGTGATTGCAGTCAGAATGTAAATAGCTATGGAAGGGAGAAATTTGTGATGGGAAAAGGAAGCAATTATTATACAAGGTCAGCAGAAGTTTGCTTGATGAGCAAAAAGACAAATGTATGCCACCTGATCTTTGTGTAGTGTGCCCTTCAGGTTTTCTTTTTCTATCTGGGAAGAAAATAGATTTCAAGCATCTTATCTGAGATAACTGATCTATTGGTAGTAGCTACAAAATGCCTGCATGTAAGTAAACTATGTCTCATTTCAGAATAATGCATATTATTATTGTGCTGTGGTGTTTTGTTGCATATGATGTCTATCCAGACAGCTTGGTTTTTCACTGGAATGACTTTCATAATTCATATGTTTCTTGTTTCGAGATGAGATATATATATATATATATATATATATATATATATATATATATATATAAATAAAAAGATATCAACTGTGGATTTCTTTGCTGTCAACAAAGACCAACATTTGGAAGGACTTAAAATCAGGGAGAGGCAGTATTGAAGAGCCAGTGGGGAAAACTGTACAAAGAGCTGCATCATGGACCTAACCATGATTTCATCCAATGTAATATGAGAGGAAATTGATTTTTTTAATTTTTTTATTACATTCCAACAATTAACAAAATTTTAGCGATGCATGTCTTATTTCAATATACATAATACCAAAAGTAAGTAATGCTTAAATGACATTTTAAACGATCCTTTGGAATGTAACACCCACCCCCCTCCCCTGGAAATTGATTTATGATGTATTTTTATGTAAGTGGGTGCTGTTGTCTTGATGACATCAGGAATCCTCTGCTGTGAATTTGATTGGAATTTTTTATGTCCTACAAGTGAGTTACATCCTTTTTTAAGTACAGTAAGTAACGTGGACTCTTGCCCTATATCTGTAATTGATGTGTAGATCAAAGCAAAGCAGAATTGCTAACTTCTTCTGCTAGGTTGGCAGAAGCTGGGGCTGACAGTGGGAGCTCATCCTGCTCCCCAGATTCGAAACGGCGACCTTTCGGTCAGCAAATCCAGCAGCTCGGCGGTTTAACCCACTGCACCATCGGGGGCTCATATCTTATTTGTAGTTTAGAAAAAGTCATGAAAGAACAATACAATATTTAAAATGAAGACAAATTTTAACCAACATAAATTTACCAGTATTTCCATGGGAAGTGTGAGACTGCTTTTGGCTGATGACATAGTCCAGTTAATCAGAATTGTTGTTTTTGTTGCGTTACATTAATTTGAAACTGTTTGTAGTAATATCCTGTGCTTTCTTGCATGAGCCTTCATTGTCTATTCTAAATGTTACCTAACTATAAAATGAAGAACTTTAAATATAGGAGATGGAAGACAGATTTCTCAGAAGTGGTAAGTGGGCGAGAGCTTGGGTCTCTTTGTGCACCTAGGGTTCGAAATCGACTCCATGGATTTACAGTGTAGCACAGGAGCATCAGTGACTGTCAATCATACTATTCATAGCTATACTACAACCTCAGTCTTGTGCTGTTAAAACCTGGATAGATATTGCATTATTAAATTATAATACTACATTCCTATTAAACCGAAACCAGACAAGGTAAAGGTAATTCTGGTAGAAAGACAGATGGATTTGAGATTAGGAAGCCAGCCCATTTGGTGACATATGCTTTTATTGCGTCTAAATTGGATTATGCAGTGACCTCTACACAGAATTACCTTGAAAGAGACTTTGGAAATTGATCAGATTGTGGCACCCTTGATGAATGTTGTATGCAGAGTAATCCTGGATGGTAGGGTCTTCTTGTTGTCAAGCCTAGCTAGAGAGCAGTCTCCTAATGGACATCTAGTTTCCCTCTCTATTGCCATTCAAGCACATGTTGAATGCATGTGTATCTGTAAAAGTTTTCAGGGAGTGCATAAGTACTTTATTAATATAGTTGCTGATTCTTGCTTGCTAATGGTTTTATGGTATTTTCTTATGGTTTTAAAGATGTTTGGGTCTGGGCTTTTGGGATGGAAGTGAGGGATAAATGTGCTTAGCTCATCCATGCAGGCCAGTATAATGTTTGCTTAACCAAATATTGCATACATTACATTGTTTTCAACAAGTATGTGTCAGGAGCTTGACTAGCTATTAGAACCCTATCAAGATTTAAATTGGGTCGAGGTTTACCTGTTTACACATTAATGTGATGCATACAAGCCAAAAGGACCTGTTGAGAGAGACGTATCTGTAAAATTTATTGAGAAATTTATATCTGCACCATGTATTTGAGAACAATGGGCCATTTGAAATACATGGTATGGATACCTGGGAAGTACCAGGGCAATAGAGTCAACTGAGTTGTAGCAATTGGGAAAAACAAATGAGGAAATGCCTCCTGACACAATATTCTGATATGGAAAAAAAAAAACCCAGGAAGATAATGTAGCCAATTTTTAACAAAGTCCTGTTTATCACACACTCCCTTTGTAACGCTTTGGTGTAGCTGCAGTAAGATCATAATGCATTCACATAACTTTGGTGCTTCAAACTGCCTGTAGTATCATAGCACAGGAATTAACCTCACATTTGCAATAGGTAGTTCTTACCCCCCTTTTTTTATTCTTGTGAGTGGTTGCTCATGCTAAGCAGTGTGTTCTGGCAGACACCATGGCTAGAAACTTTGGGATAAGAGCTATTCCAGAAGTGTACAAGATATGTGAGTGTCCGTACAGAGTCTGTAAAATGATGCCCTGTTTGTCCATTTATTCCTAAGTCTCATTTTGACAGTATTTAGTATGATCAAAATGCCTTCATGATTTGAGAGGAGGAGAATACTAAACTGCCAGTTGTAATACATGAATTGGCCCTTGATCTGTTTTTAAATTGGTTTTAACGGACAAGCTTTCCTCAGAAGGGATCCTGGCAACTTGGTTTTGTAAAGGTGCCAAGAAGTTCGTTAGAGATCCTTACTTGTCCTAATGAATGAAAATTATTTGTATGGTTCTTTGAGAGAATGTTAAAGGCATGCTCAAAGTGATCATCTTCCCTTTAAATGTGGATATAATGCATTGATCAAATGAAATTACAGATCTTTCCTGGTTCTTTGTTCCATCTCTATCATGCTCTTCCTTTAATGAGGTGAAGACAGTGTGTATGAGATTGTTTCATGTTATCCTCAGAACAGCTCTGTAGGTTTTGCTGACAGATATTTGCTCAAGGCCATCCAATAACCTTCACGGTTGGACTGCAGGCACCCTAGCCCATGTCCTATCCATAAGGGTTTATGAGGGAGGTTTACCTTTAGGTAATTGGGACACATGCAGGTAGACTTAAACAAGAGTCTACCTGCAACTGTGGCTTCAACTCCCTGGGGTCGCAATGTGAGTAATGTTTCTACCTGCATTGTCAACCATATATGCCAGCGGAAATTAAAACAGCACTGCACAGCAGATTGCATATTAGCCTTCAGTTGTGGGGTTGCCAACTGAAAAGAGGCTGTTCCAATTGGAAAAAGGGCTTGCTTTGTTCACAATCAGTTTTTGCATACGATGAGGCATTTTGAGTGTGTTTAAACCTGCTTACAATAGGACCAGTTCTCTGAGGTATAATTATTTTGCAAAGCCACTGGATCGGTTTGTGAATGGTTGATGTCCAGTTTAAACTGGAAAATCTGAGTAATGCTGGAATGCAATCTTTTGCAGGTATTCTTGTAGATGAGAGACATTTATTAGCTTTTCAGCCTCATAAAACTTAAAAACATGCCCCCCCCCCTTGAGCAACAATTGCATCTTTTTCAGAGATCACAAGGCTTATTAGTAACTGGCCACAAATAGTTCTCATGATTATCTGGACTATTTCTTCATGAGTACATGAGCAACCATTCTGCGATGTAGAAGGAATCACTTAAATATCTAATGGAAAAACTCAAGGGACTATTGTACTAATAGATACTGCCTTGAAGGCTGAATGATGTTTTAAAATCCAGATAATTATTCAGTTCTCCAGATCAGGGAAAGGAAAGGAGGGGAGAGGGGAAAAGTTAGATAAAAATGATAATTTCTCACACATTGGTTTTAACATCTAGTCTCATTCAGCCTGAATATAGTACATGTCTCCCTGAGCTTATATTTCCTCAGGCCTTTACAAAGTGAATAATTTGTAACTTCAGAATCTGATTATATTTTCTACTTTGCATAAATGAATTTTGATCCCGAGTTTAGGGGTATTAAGTATAGTTTTTAAGTGCTTTGAAATCCCGTCTACAATATGACAAATCATGGCTTGTATTGTCTTTAGTTAAAGAATTAATATCATGGCTTGTGCTTCAAAATACGAAAGAGATAAAGAAGACTTATCTGCTTTCTAGTCTACTTTAGTCTGTTTTATCTGCATTGTGCAGTAGCTCCTTGAGACAGAGTAACAGCCATAGGTGTACTTTATCAATTGATTGTGAACTTGAACATAACAGGAAACCATAGTATTGAAAATGCTTAGCAAACCAGCTTTGCATTGCAGCTTGAAACCTTGATTTGCCAGTGTGTTGCAAACTATGATGCCTGAGCTGGTCAGTTTGAGTATACCAAGGAGGTTGTCTGAATGTAGTCATATATAGGTAAAGGTAGGTAAAGGTTTTCCCCTGATATTAAGTCTAGTCGTGTCTGACTCTGGGGGTTGGTGCTCATCTCCATTTCTAAGCCGAAGGGCTGGCATTGGCTGTAGACATCTCCAAGGTCATGTGGCTGGCATGACTGCATGGAGCACCATTACCTTCCTGCTGGAGCGGTACCTATTGATCTACTCACCTTTGCATGTTTTCGAACTACTAGGATGGTAGAAGCTGAGGCTAACAGCGAGAGCTCCCCCCGCTCCCCAGATTCGAACCGGCAAACTTTCTGTCGGCAAGTTCAGCAGCTCAGCAGTTTAACTGCTGTGCCACTGGGGACTCCTTGTAGTCATATATACCCTGTTTCCCCGAAAATAAGACATCCCCATAAAATAAGACCTAGTAGAGGTTTTACTGAATTGCTAAATATAAGGCCTCCCCCGAAAGTAAGACCTAACCAAGTTTTTGTTTGGAAGCATGCCCGTCAAAGAGAACACCAGAGCGTGCAGGATCGGTTAATGTATGTACCATAGCGTGTTGTACATGGAAATAATGGTAGTAACAAGAAATTCTTGATAGGATTCACAGTTTGTCTGATTATGCTGGTTTGTGATGACAACTACTGTACAATGTTCAATTTTTTGTTCAACAAAAAATGTGAATTCTTCTTCATGGAAAAATAAGACATCCCCTGAAAATAAGACCTAGCGCATCTTTGGGAGCAAAAATTAATATAAGACACTGTCTTATTTTTGGGGAAACACGGTAGTTGCTCATAATTGCCTGTAGAGTATCTTCTTTTAACACCTGTATAGTCAGAGGAAGTTGAGTTCCTGGCACCATCATTTTTGACAGGGTTTTCCTGAAGGTATAGTAAGCCAGTTGTCTATATACTAATGTATAGAATCATAGAATCATAGAATAGTAGAGTTGGAAGAGACCACATGGGCCATCTAGTCCAACCCCCTGCTAAGAAGCAGGAAATCGCATTCAAAGCACCCCCGACAGATGGCCATCCAGCCTCTGCTTAAAAGCCTCCAAGGAAGGAGCCTCCACCACGGCCCCGGGGAGAGAGTTCCACTGTCGAACAGCTCTCACAGTGAGGAAGTTCTTCCTGATGTTCAGGTGGAATCTCCTTTCCTGTAGTTTGAAGCCATTGTTCCGTGTCCTAGTCTGCAGGGCAGCAGAAAACAAGCTTGCTCCCTCTTCCCTATGACTTCCCTTCACATATTTGTACATGGCTATCATGTCTCCTCTCAGCCTTCTCTTCTGCAGGCTAAACATGCCCAGCTCTTTAAGCCGCTCCTCATAGGGCTTGTTCTCCAGACCCTTAATCATTTTAGTCGCCCTCCTCTGGACGCTTTCCAGCTTGTCAACATCTCCCTTCAACTGTGGTGCCCAAAATTGGACACAGTATTCCAGGTGTGGTCTGACCAAGGCAGAATAGAGGGGGAGCATAACTTCCCTGGATCTAGACGCTATTCCCCTATTGATACAGGCCAGAATCCCATTGGCTTTTTTAGCTGCCGCATCACATTGTTGGCTCATGTTTAACTTGTTGTCCACGAGGACTCCAAGGTCTTTTTCGCACACACTGCTGTCAAGCCAGGCGTCCCCCATTCTGTATCTTTGATTTCCATTTTTTCTGCCAAAGTGAAGTATCTTGCATTTGTCCCTGTTGAACTTCATTTTGTTAGTTTTGGCCCATCTCTCTAGTCTGTCAAGATCGTTTTGAATTCTGCTCCTGTCTTCTGGAGTGTTAGCTATCCCTCCCAGTTTTGTGTCATCTGCAAACTTGATGATCGTGCCTTCTAACCCTTCGTCTAAGTCGTTAATAAAGATGTTGAACAGAACTGGGCCCAGGACGGAGCCCTGCGGCACTCCACTTGTCACTTCTTTCCATGATGAAGACGACGCATTGGTGAGCACCCTTTGGGTTCGTTCGCTTAGCCAATTACAGATCCACCTAACCGTAGTTTTGTCTAGCCCACATTTTACTAGTTTGTTTGCCAGAAGGTCGTGGGGGACTTTGTCGAAGGCCTTACTGAAATCCAGGTACGCTACATCCACAGCATTCCCTGTATCGACCCAACTCGTAACTCTATCGAAAAAAGAGATCAGATTAGTCTGGCATGACTTGTTTTTGGTAAATCCGTGTTGACTATTAGCAATGACCGCATTTGTTTCTAAGTGTTCGCAGACCACTTCCTTAATGATCTTTTCCAGAATTTTGCCTGGTATCGACGTGAGGCTGACCGGACGGTAATTGTTTGGGTCGTTCTTTTTTCCCTTCTTGAAGATAGGGACCACATTCGCCCTCCTCCAATCTGCTGGGACTTCTCCCGTTCTCCAAGAACTCTCGAAGATAATTGCCAGTGGTTCTGAAATAACTTCCACTAGTTCCTTCAGTACTCTTGGGTGTAGCTGATCTGGCCCTGGGGACTTGAATTCGTTTAGAGAGGCCAAGTGTTCCTGGACAACTTGTTTCCCTATTTGGGGTTGGATTTCCCCCAATCCTTCGTCCATTCCATGTTGCTGAGGTTGAAGATGGCTTTCTTTTTGTGAGAAGACCGAGAAATCTCTGAATAGATGATTCAACCTCTTTGAGTGATTCAGAAAATTTATTAATGCAATAATCTTCTGCCGTGCATCTACTCCCAATCACAGTTCCAGAAGCAGTTAATACGATTTAAATAAAACTGCAATAAAAGAAAACATTCAACCATTTAATATTACATTCACAAAATAAAACAAAGACAAATAGCAAATTAATATACACCCCCTTCCTCCAGTTTCCCCCCTTGGCTCTCTCCGAATAATTTGTTATATTTTAAGCCACTGAAAGATATTGGCAGGATTAGAAAAAGTATTGTTTTCCCAGTACATTCTCAAATGACAAATCGTAATCCAAGATGCCAAAGTAGTTTTAGACTCAAAACCTGGCTGAGAGATTGATTGATTGGTAGTGTTGGTACTTCATCCAGAAATGTCTGGCACTTTGAATCAACAATACGGTTTATCAAGTTAAGCATTTTATTCATCAAAACACTACAAGTAGCCAAGTGTGATGATGCACATATTTTAGTTGACGGTGAAAATGAGGCTTGATTGCTTATTCCTTTATAGACAACAGCAGTTTCCCCTCTTTCTCAAAGGATGCTTTTGTAAAGCTTTACTGTGTGGATGTGTCCTCAAGTTGCCTTTTGACTTATGGTGCCCCATGGGTATTTCAAAGGGTTTTCTTAGGCAAGGAATATTCAAAGGTGGTTTTCCTAGTTCGGAGTTCCTTCCTCAGAAATATAGCATGCAGCAGCTCGCTAGTATTCTATAGTGGTTTTCCATCCAAATGCTAACTAAAACTGACCCTTGTAACTTCCAAGATCAGATGGGATCTGTACCTTTACGCTTTCAGGCCAAACATTTACTAGTGAAGACCACTTTTCCCCTTTGGACGTCAGAGCTATCCGGGATGGGCAAGATTCCAAAATATCTATGACCGCACATGCTTTCCCAAACTCTTTGTTGCCATCTGAGAAAGAAATAGGCTGAAAAGTGATCCGAGCAAACCAAAGATGTGACTAGTGACTGATTTCCATTCAGGTTCAAGAATAACAGCTATGTTGCATAGAATGTAAGCAATTTTATATTCAGTTATTTCAGAATGGAATTACATAACTGGATGCAGTGAGCAAAACTGTGACAAAATAATTTTTTTATCAGCTTGTATATCTTCTCTTTCAAGAACATGGTTTTCACAGATTGATGATAAGAAAACCATAACTGACATTGCAGCCTTTTTTGTTGGGTTCTTTGCTTTCAGGGTCAGCTGTTTATTAACTGATGAGATGCCCTGTTAAACTAGAACCCCTTCTCCTCTGAACCTTTTCTAGATTTATATGATACTCATTTTTTAAAAGTCCAGCATCCATAGTATTTTCAAACCAGTTTTTTTCGTGTCAGGAGCGACTTGATAAACTGAAGGTCACTTCTGATGTGAGAGAATTGGCCGTCTTCAAGGATATTGCCCAGGGAACTCCTGGATGTTTGATATTTTACCATTCTGTTGAAGGCTTTTCTCATGTTCCTGCATGGGAAGCTGGTGCTGACAGACGGGAGCTTACCCCGCTCCCTGGATTCGAACTGCCGACTTTTCAGTCAGCAATCCTTCTAGCACAAGGGTTTGACCCATTGTGCCACCAGAGACTCCGCTAAATCAGTTGTTTTCTGAACTGTATTCCAAATGACAAATGGGTTGATCTTTTAATTGCAGGCTATGAATATGTATCTATGTATTTGTCATATTGCAAATTTTTAGTAGCTGTCGATGATTCATGTTGCCTGATATATAGGAAGGTTGGGGTGGGACTAGGACTTTACAGGTGAAGCAGGCAGGGAGATTTCCTTCTCAGAAATCTGTCTGCTTCTCTGGCCCCTCAACATTTGTTTGTTTTTTTCTCTGAACTTTGCTGTAAAACAAATTGTAGGTTGGTATGATGACCAGTTATATATGCTGAAAACAAAATTCAAAAAAACCTAGAGTTTGATTGTATTTTTTAGTTATATCTTGGCATTCACAGTCTATCCAATGTCACTAAGGATTTGATCACACCAGCTTGTTGTCTCACATCTTATCACACCATTTGTTGTTTAAGCAAATGGAAACAATTGCTATCACACTTCTCTGCAATCACACTATGGTGCTGCTTCACAAGTACCTTCCTACTATCAATCTTCACAAGTACCTTCCGACTATCTGTAGGAAGACCGAGTTAGCAAATCAAAAGGTGCATGTCTGCCGAGTAGAGATCAAGTGGATGCACACTTTGTATTTCTTTAATTTATTTTTCTGCAATGGCACAATTACAGCAAAATCAATTAAAAAAAAACTAAGAAGAATGTAAAAGAAAAATAAAGCAAAAGCAGCCTCACTCTGCTTGGTAATAACAAGAGGGATGGGGGTAGTAGAGAAGAATTATGCCCATTCAGTGCACATGACTGCCAGAATATGGGAACTGTATCAGAAGGAACCGGTTGTTCTAAAGCAGTGTTTCTCAACCTGGGGGTCGGGACCTCTGGGGGATCACAAGGGGGGTTTCAGAGGGGTCGCCAAAGATCATCAGAACACACATATTTTTTTAATTTTTATTTATTTATACTTGAAACTTATACATTCTTAAACAAATTTGCAATACAGAGTTATATATATCAAGCTCATATAGTATTTTCACTCTCTATATTACATACTCATATTATTTACCTTTTATTACCCCTCACCTAGTGCTATCCCTTCACCCCAGACCAGCCAGTTACAATATTTATTTCCAAAATTCCATTGTTTCTTTTACAGGTTTTTCCCCCTTACCTTCTACATATACAAACTCTATAAATTTTCCCCGTATCTTCCCAAAATCATCCTTTTTAAATATCCCTCTTTTAATTTTAATCTTACATGTCAATTTATCATTTATCGCAATATCCCAAACCTCCTTATACCATTCTTCCAATTGGCACTCCTCACTACCTTTCCATTTTTTGGCTATTAACAATCTTGCTGCTGTTAGCAAGTTGGCGATTAGTTCCTTTAACTCTTTTGATACTTGAATATTAGCCATAAATGACAACAGTGCTATATCAGGCGTTCCTATTATTTCTATTTTGGTGATTCCCTTTATTTCTTTAAAAACGTTTTCCCAAATTTTTTGAACATATTTACAGGACCACCACATATGTATATATGTACCATTTTCCTGGCAGCCCCTCCAGCACTGCTTAGAGTATTTCTTATCAATTTGATTTAATCTAATTGGTGTGAGGTACCATCTCCAAACCACTTTATAATAATTCTCTTTTATTCTTATAGACATGTTTTTTAATATACGCATATTCCACATTTCTTTCCAAATTTGAGGGTGTATTTCCTTATTGCAATCTAACTCCCACATTTCTTTAAGGTGATCCTGCTCCTGCTCTTTATCTATTAGCAATTTGTAAATATCACTTGTTATACCTTTGGTTCTTTCTTTTCCTTCCCTTCCCCCCCTTTGACTAATCATCTTCTCAAATTTTGTAAGTTCTCTATCTCCCTTATATTTCTTTCTTATTTCCCTTGCCCATCTTTCCAATTGTAGAACTTTATACCACCCAATACTCCCTGATAGTTGATTCCTTATTTCCCCTAGATTTTTCATTTTTGATTCCCAATCCTTTAATTTCATCATTCCTTTTTCTTTAAATGTTCTTTCTAACTCCCTTTTGAGATTCATTGGGAAATTTTTTGTAATTAACACCGGTGTTAATGGGGAGATTGGTGGTACTAGTTTTTCTTCATACTTGGCCCAAATTTCTAATATATTTTTTAAAAAGGGGTTCCCTATTTTATTATACCATTTCTTCTCCGAATTCCTGGTTTTCCCTATGAAGAAAATATTTTCTAATTTCATATCTATATCTTTACTCTCTTCTTCTAACCATTCTAAATCCTCTTGTCCTATAATCCCTTCAATAATATACCTTAATTGATTTGCCATATAGTACAGTTTTAAGTTTGGTATTCCCAGACCTCCATTCTTTTGTATTTTATACCATTTTTCCTTATTGATTCTAGCCCTTTTATTCCCATTACAAAAGGTATTTATCATATTCTGCCAATTTGTAATTTCACCAGTTGAAATTTTGATAGGTAGCATTCTAAACAAAAAATTTATTTTGGGTAATATTTTCATTTTTATTAATGCAATTCTACCAAACCAAGACAATTTAAGCTTGGTAAATTTAGCCAGAGTGTCTTTAACATTTTTTCTTAATCTGATTATATTATCTCTTTCTAAATTGCCAATTTCTTTAGATATGTTTATTCCTAAGTATTTTATTGACTTCTTTATTTTTATTCTACACAAACCCCCTTCTCTTATTCTCTCTTCCTCTTCTTTAGTATAATTAAATAATAAAATTTCTGATTTGTTCCAATTAACTTGAAGGCCTGTGACTTCCCCAAACTCTGTTAAGTGTGTTTCTATTCTTTTTAACTGTTCTATTGGATTTTCAAGGGATAATAGCGTATCGTCTGCAAATAAACATATTTTGTATCTTCCTTCCCTCCCTATCCCCTTTATATTTGTAGCCTCTCTTATCATATTTGCTAATATTTCTATAACTATTGCAAATAGGGTCGGTGAAAGGGGGCATCCCTGTCTTGTCCCTCGGGTTAATCTTATTTTTTCTGTTAGGCCATCGTTTACTTAAATTGCAGCATAATTAGTTGAGTATAATTTATCAATCAATCCTCTAAATCTCTCTCCTAATCCAAATTTTTCTAATATTTTTTTTAATGCTGTCCATGAGACACAGTCAAATGCTTTGAATATATCTAGGGCCAATATCCCTGCCTTTGATTTTTTCCCCTTAATTTTATGAATTATATTTAGTACTCTTCCCACTAAATTTGACATATTTCTTCCAGGGATAAATCCACATTGATCTTTTTGAATATAATTATATATAAACTATTTATTCTCTTTGCCATTATTGCTGTCAATATTTTAGCATCTTGATTTATAAGGGAGATAGGTCTATATGAACCAGGATCTGTAGGATCTTTATTTGGTTTTAGAATTAATATGATCCTTGATTCTTGCCACGACGGTGGGATCTGTTCTCCTGCCATTATCCTATTATATAATTCTTTTAATTTTGGTACCAACATTAATTTAAATTTTTTATAATATTCCGGTCCCAACCCGTCCATTCCTGGGGTCTTCCCTCCTTTTAATTTATCTATAACCTCTTCTATTTCCTTTTCTGAAACTAATTGCTCCATGCTTTTTTTTATCTATTTCTTGTAGTTCTATTTTCAAATATTTATCTATCACCTCCTCTATCCTATTATTTGGATTATCAACAGCTGTATATAGTTTTTGATAAAATTCTTGAAAAACGGCCAATTTTTCTTTCATTGAGATAGCTTCTCTGCCCCATTTATCTCTAATAGTTCCAATTAAGTTTTTACTTCTCTTATCTTGTGCTGCTCTAGCTAACATTTTAGAATTCTGATTACTATATTCAAAATATTCTCTTTTTGTATATATTAAATCTCTCTGTGCTTTTTCTAAATTATATTTTTCTAGTTCCTTCCTTTTTGCCAAAGCTTTAAGGTAACTTTGTTTATCTTTGTCTTTTACATATCTCTTTTCTAATTCCTGGATTTCTAACTCTAATTTCTTTCTCTCTACTTCTTGCTCTCTTTTCAAATTACATGCTTCTTTTATAAAAAGGCCCCTTGTTACTGCTTTCATAGTATCCCACACCATTGCGTAAGAACATTGATTGTTATCATTAATTTCCCAAATTTCTCCTAGTTCTTTAGCTATTTTCTCTACCATCTTATTATTCTCTAATATTGCGTTTCCTACTTTCCAATTCTTATATGTTTTGTAATCCTTCTTTATTTGGAAATCCAAGCACACATATTTCTTATGGTCTTGGGAACTCAAATCTCTCCAGTATTTTCTGTTGGTCATGGTGATTCTCTGTGGGAAGTTTGGCCCAATTCTATCGTTGGTGGGGTTCAAGGGGCTCTTTGATTGTAGGTGAACTATAAATCCCAGCAACTACAACTCCCAAATGTCAAGGTATATTTTCCCCAAACTCCACCAATGTTCACATTTGTTCCCTCACTACTTCACGGTTCACTTTTCGTAGATTTGCTGTTTAGCGGTTTTTCAATAAACTCTAAAATACTATTATAAATCATAAAAATTACAATTTACAGCCTAAGGAAGGGAGGAAGGAGAAGCCAAAGGGAGAGAAAATGTGTCGAAGTGGCAATGGGAGGAGAAGTAGGCGATTTATCAATACACAATTGGTTGATAAAGACTTAAAATAGTGCATAACTACTAAAATAATGTATAAATATTAAAACAAATATAGTGCCCCTACTTTGCGGATTTTCACTTATTGCGGGTGGTCCTGGAACCTAACCCCAGCAATAAGTGAGGGAACACTGTATTGACTATTTGTGCCAAGTTTGGTTCAGATCCATCATTGTTTGAAGTCCACAGTGCTCTCTAGATTAAGGTGAACTACAACTCCAAAACTCAAGATCAATGCCCACCAAACCCTTCCAGTATTTTCTGTTCGTCATGGAAGCTCTGTGTACCAAGTTTGGTACAATTCCATAGTTGGTGGTGTTCAGAATGCTCTTTGATTGTAGGTGAACTGTAAATCCCAGCAACTACAACTCTCAAATGACAAAATCAATCCCCTCAGATCCCACCAGTATTCAAATTTAGGTGGATTGGGCATTTGTGCCAAATTTGGTCCAGTGAATGAACACACATCCTGCATGTCAGATATTTGCATTATGATTCATAACAGTAGCAAAAATAGAGTTATGAAGTAGCAACAAAAATAATTTTATGTTTGGAGGATCACCACAACATGAGGAACTGTATTAAGGGGTCACATCATTAGGAAGGTTGAGAACCACTGGTCTAAAGGCAGTATTAGAAGAGCAGATATATTAGGAGCCATTGATGGGCTGCAGTAATGATTGAAATGCAAAATAGCAACTGGAGAGAAATTATGTGGTGTGATAAGTACTTGCCAAGATGGTATTATCATGCTGTATTTGCAACTTTATAGCTTTGTGTAATAAAACTCTAAGTATACTTGGTTGGAGGTTTTCTTTCACTTTCTTTTTGCCATTTCTGGCAGGATTATTTTAAAGAATACAAAACATCATAGATGCTTTATTTTATGCTTAACATATCTTGAGAAAATCCTTGAATTTTACTTTATAATATTTTGCTATTTTCTTTAAGAGACTAAGCTGCTGTAGAAAGCTGTTACAGTCATAAGGTGAGCTCTTGAAAAGAAACATTGATGGTGGAGGTTAGTATACATTGTAATGAGTATGTCAGTTAAGCTTATCAAAAGCAGAATTTGTGCAATAATTGCTGTGTTTTGCCATGTAAGCTGAGAATTAACTGGGTTTTGATTCTCCTGCTTTTCATGAAATAAAACCTATATATGAAGAAATACCTGGAATGTGGAAAAGCTTACTTACCTCCTAGACTAAAAACATGTGTGCATTGACCTTTGGTGTTTGTGTGTATTCACTCCAATGCTAATTTCTTAGACGGTGTTTGGTTAAATAGAAAAAAATGGCACATAGCATTCCACAGATGCCTTCAGTATAAACATTCAACAGAATTCTTAAATATTGTCTCTTGAAAAGAAAAAGAAGTTAGTAGAGATAAATTCTTAGACTATGTTGTGTTACGCTGTTTACGTATTTATAAATTTAACACTTCCTGGTTAATGCCATCCACTGGTTCTTGGATATTGTTAGAAAATTGATTCAATAAGTGACTCTTTTTTTCATTGCAATAAGCTGTACTCTATGTTAACACTCATGTTAGGTGTGGTTTTTTTGAACATTAGTGAGACTATCCCTTAATAGATTTATTTACACACCACCTTTCTCAACCCCGAAGGGGGCTCAGCGTGGTTCACAGTGTTGGCAACAAATTCAATTTTAAACAGTGTTTAACATTTTTTTTTTGTCAGGCGCAACTTGAGAAACTGCAATTTGCTTCTGGTGTGAGAGAAATGGCTGTTTGCAAGGACGTGACCCAGGGGATGCCCGCTCTCCCCGAATTCAAACCTCTTACCTGTCGGTCAGTAGTCCTGCTGGCACAAGAGTTTAACCCATTGCACCACCAGAGGCTCCTCAATAGATAAGAATTTTTAAGAATATTTTTAAGGTTGTTTTTTTTAAAAAGCCCAATATTAGTACATTTCAAAGATTGAAAGTAACAGTAATATTAGACATATATAACTTATTATGTATAATTTGCTTTGGCATAAAACTATAGTTTCTGGCATATTAAAGATACTGTTGCAGCATACGTTACCCGTCCATTCGAGTGCAGTAGGGAAAGGAAGAGGCGGAGGCTGATCAAGGATTGGAAGATAGAACCATTAGGGCCTTATTTTTAGACACTTTAATACAGTTTATCAGAAAACAATTGCAATTTGACTTTCCCTTTTTAAAAAAATTGTCTTACAATTGGAAGTATGTAGTCTTAAATTGCAAGGAACTTCTTTGGTTTTGCCACTTCATGAGAATCAAACAAAAACCTCAGTAAGAACAAATGAAATATTTGTAAAACAAATAATTATTTTGTCTTTTATCTATATCTATCTATATCTATCTATCTATATCTATCTATATCTATATTCTATATATCCATAATAAAAGTGAAAACCCATATGTGTATATGTGGCACGGGTGTCTGTTCACACAGACAGCCTCCGGCCTCCACAAACAGGCTACAATTCCTAGTGCTAAGGAGCCACCAAGTCACTCTTTTCCACTGACATTGTGGTTACAGCGAGCTCCATGAACATGCAGCCCAAACCCTGCCAATGTCCTCTCCAAACACTGCGACCCACACCCAAGGAATGCTTTCATTTGTGGACCATTTCATCCTAGATTTTGCATTTTCCTCCACCACAGGCAGGCATCCCAGGGTTCTCCATTGCTGTGGAATTTGCATGACCCCGCCTACTGCCCTTCCCTTTCAAATCTGTCTGCAGAACAAACATAGCAGAACTGTGTGCAGCAGCTAAACTTACTGGAGGAGTTTGGGGGATTGACTCCACATTGGGGCAGTTGTAGTTCACCCTGCATCAAGTCAGAGCACTGTGACTCCTACTGGGGAATTTAGAGGAGTTGTAGTTCACCTACACCCAGAAACACTATGAACTCAAACAATGATGGGTCTGGACCAAACTTGCACTGCATACCCGATATGCCCAGATTTGAATACTGGTGGCTTTGGAGGGGAATTGGCCTGGACATTTGGGAGTAGTAGGTACTGGGATTTATAGTTCATCTGCAATGAATGAGCACTCCGGTACACAGAACTCCCATAACCGACAGAACATATTGAACAAGTTTGGGGAAGAGGGAGTTATAGTTCACCTGTATCCAGAGAAACAGTGATCCCCACCGACAATGGACCGGGACCAAACTTCACACAAAGAAACCTCATAACCAACTGAACATACTGCAGGGGTTTGTGGTTCACCTGCATCCAAAGAGCACTGAACCCAGCCAACGACGGATCTGGACCACACTTGGTACACAGAACCAAAATGGCCAACTTTGAATACTGGCAGGTTTGGGGAGGATTGACCCACAATTCTGGGAATTGTAGTTCACCCATTACAAACTGACAATACCTAACTTTCAAAGACAGTGCCTTTCTCAAATGACTCGGGCACCGCCGGGTTCCCAAGCTAGTATTCGATAATATCAAATAGACAAAAAGCACTTTTTTACAGCAGTTGCTTAGAAATGGAGATGAGCACCAACCCCCAGAGTCAGTCACGACTGGACTTTAGGGGAAAACCTTTACCTTTTACCTACAATGATCTCTTAGTGTACTTATGTTTTTTAGGCTATCTGATGGAAGGGGGTTGGGGTTTTTGGTCTAATGTGACAAGGACCAGCACCAGACTGTATCTGTTGGCTACACTATTCCTTTTTTTCTTCTTCATCTCAATGTGGAGTAAAAGTCAATGACTCATAGATCAGTGGTGGTATACGGAGATTCGTCTTGAGTAGGATTGTTGTAGACAGCCTTACATAAAAGTTTGTCTGCTTCATTGTACATTGTCTTGGACTAGGCACTATTTGAACACTGATGTCTGAGTAAACATGCATAGGGTTGATGTAAGGGAAATGAAAACATGAAAACATACAAGACTTCCTGAATGTTTGTGTGTTTTTACTTTGAAGCTTTTATGTATAATTAGAGAAGAAATGTAAATAAAATTTTAATGTATATTGACTGAAGTGCAAAATAGGTGGAATATCACTAAACCAACATTTGCTGAGGACTGAGATAGATGTAAAATGGAGGAGTACGTGAGCGCCCCAAAGAAGGATGATAAAAAAGCGAAAGGTTATCCATTTAAAGATATTACCCATCACTTTCTACATATTCAGTTCTGGGGAACAGTAGATGTTTACCCTTCTTGTTGTGTTCAAGAGAGGCTGTGTAACTGCATGGAGCCCCAGAAGAATTTATAATACAGTAAAGTCTCGCTTATCCAAAGTTCTGTATTATCCAACGTTCTGTATTATCCAACGCAGTCTGCCTTTTAGTAGTCAATGTTTTTGTAGTCAATGTTGTCAATACATTGCAATGTTTTGGTGTTAAATTTGTAAATATAGTAATTACAGCATAATGTTAGCATGTATTGAACTGCTTTTTCTATTCATTTGTTGTAAAACATGATGTTTTAGTGCTTAATTTGTAAAATCATAACGTAATTTGATGTTTAATAGGCTTTTCCTGAATTCCTCCTAATTATCCAACATTTTCGCTTATCCAACATTCTACCAGCCCATTTATGTTGGATAAGCAAGAGACTACTGTACATCATAATGGTTGTTTATGGAGAAAGCTCAGTATTTTTAAGGACCATGGCCTCTAGAAAGCCTTGTGTTAGAATAATGAATAAAGCTGTTTCTCAAGCACTCACACATTTCCTTTATTGTATTTGACTAAAAGTAGTTACACATCTGATAAAAGAATACATACCTGAAAGTACATATATAGAAAAAGTCAAATGAGTCCCCAGCACTCCATATAGCAATGGCTTTCAGAGAGATTGTGAAGAAATCTGATTTATATGTGACATACAGGTCATAATCTGACAATAGCCAACATATTTTCACATAAGAGCTCTTGCCCTGTAAGGGAGCCAAAATCTGTCTCAGGAATCTCTCCCTGGATATAACTGGCAATAAAGTACTGTATATACTCAAGTATAAGCCTAGTTTTTCAGCCCTTTTTTAGGACTGAAAAAAACCCCTCCTCAGCTTATACTCGGGTGAGGGTACTGGTGGACTTATATTCAGGTCGGCTTATACTCAAGTATATATGGTATATTTATTATTTTTCGCTATTATTGGTATTGTTACATTTATTATTTTACTTTATTGTTACTTTTACATTTATTTTACTCTATTTTTATTATTATTAATACATGTATTATTTTACTCTATTATTACATTTATTATTTCACTCTGTTATTATTAAAAGGATACATAAGCACATTTACATTGAAGAAGATGAAAATAATGATTTAATCAGAGTTGAACAGTCATATCTTAAATTACAGTTTGATGTAAAGTTTCAAAAACATTTAAACTACTGATGCCTCAATTAATGTAATTTTATTGGTATCCCGGCTTATACTGGAGTCAATGTTTTCCCAGTTTTTTTTGTGGTAAAATTAGGTGCCTCGGCTTATATTTGGGTCGGCTTATACTCGAGTATATACGGTCAATAGCATGAAATATACTCTACTTCTTCCACATCACAGATGCAGAGCTTCTTGGATAGTTTTTATATGTTCCACCTAAAAATGACATTGGCATAGTTTGGAAATGTAATTCAGTACATGCAATTCTCAGTTGGGGCAAAGGTGAGTATTTGCAAATATTGAGCTCTTACATTATTTGTTTTCAATTAATTAAACCAATGGGGAAAATTAGAAGGTTTAATTTGGAGTAAATCCAGCACAGTATAGTGGTTTGAGTGTTACAGTATGACTCTGGAAACCTGGTGCAAGGGTCCACTTCATAAACAGGCAGGGGGCAATCCTTCTTTCAGGATCCCAGCCACTGCCAGCTATAAACCCTTGAGTCTGTACGTGTGCATGTACGATATGATGTGACACTGAGGGGAAATATGTGAATCAAATCTTCTGCTGAAACAAAGTCGAGCAATTCACCACTCAGAAACACTTTCTTTATTTAAAACAAAGAATTATTTATTTATGGTTTCTTTAGTCCAAAAATCGTAACTTGTTGCAATAGTTTACTTCTTCAGTTTCACTTATATACAATATAAACCATATCTTTCATTCTTCAACATTAACAACTTGACTGAAACTTTGTCTCTACCATATTCCTTTTCCTCAGCTCTTCCTCACTAGAAACCCCAGATCTGACTCAATACTAGTCACTTTTTCCTTCAGTATTTCAACTGAAGTCCCAAACTTAGACTAGGATCCTTTTCCCTCTAGCTCACCCGGCTAGAGACTACCATAACTGAACCCATCTTTTCTCTAGTTTTCCTCACAAGAAACATCAACATAACTCCACTCTTTTTAAAACATCTCCTCCTTTTCTCCTCCAGCTAGCTCCGCCCCTTTCACTAGCTTAGAAATTGTTACATTTCTACCGAAGCAGCTATGTTACCATGGTGACACATGGCCAATCATCAGTAGCTAACTTCTGCCCACTTTTATCTCTAAATCAACATTAAATAACATAGGCAAAATTTACCAATAAAATAAGGCTTTCCGTTACACCTGGCTTCTAATCCTACTGGCTGACTTTGGGTAAGTCACACTTTCTCAGCCTCAGAGGAAGGCTAAGGAAGCCCTCCTCCAAACAAATCTTGCCAAGGAAATACAGCAATAGTATGCTTTTAGGGTTACTTATGGTGAGCCTAAAAGCAAACTGTCACAGCATTTCCTTGGCAATGACTTGGAGGCACACAGTGATGACAACAAATCCTGATTATCATCCAACTTGTATTTTACTCCATGTATAATAGACTGTTGAAAAGGTTTTAGATATTAACCAGTCTTGACATAACCTAGCCTAGCCATCTTTCCCTCATAAGTGTTCTTAAAGAGAATCTCGTTACTCAGTTCCTTTAACCCAGTGGTTCTCAACCTGGGGTCCCTAGATGTTTTTGGCCTTCAACTCCCAGAAATCGTAATCCTTATCAATGTATAGATGTCATGTACTCCAAAATGCTTATCTAAAGGTGAGGATTTCTTGGGGTGCTGTAGATTGACTTTTGAACGTCTGACACCGAAGTGTAAATGAACATTTCCATATTGAGCCTGTCTTTGGAAAACGTAAGTAGCAGTCTTGCAGTAAACGTTGAGGTTGCAGAAGTTTCAGTGTGGATGGGTAGAGGACACGTTCAGGAAGGTCATATAGGATACTTGGAGGTCTGCCACATATAGGAACATCTATATGTGGCTATGGATGCAGAGTGTAAGACAAGCCACATTATTGGGTATTTTAGAAATTGGTCTGGGGAGTAAGAAATGACAGAGTTTGAATCATGGATTGATTTCCTAAAAGGAAAGTCTTTTAAATAGTAATGTTTGCTTGATGCATCATACAGCAAGGGTGACACAGAATAGAGAGTCTATTGTATGTGTGGAGGCATATAATGTTCTCGCTTTTCAAGCCGCATTTTCCCAGGTGGGTTATAATGCTGCAGTAAAACCCTCACTGCCTCATTCTCCATTTGTAAAAGAAATAGGTTTCAAACTGCGTCTGTCAATCTGTGCTTGTACATCTTTCAGAAAAGCCACCTGGATTTTCTTACAGAATCTGGTGACTGGGAGACTTTCTGAAAATACTTTTGATTGTATTCAAGCCCCAAGTGACATGGTAGGCCTGTTTTACTCTGGAAAGGAGTGACCTGATAAAGGAGATGGAAAGATTTGAACAGTATTTTTGTTTTGAGGCATAGTGTGTTATATGTTTTACTTTTCCATATTAGTTATAGAAAAATACACACCCCGCATTTCTAACATTTAAGATAATGTGTTACTTCTCTGAATGAGACTATATTCTTAATAGGCAGAAGGTGTGTCCTGAAGACACCAGATCCTATATCCGATATCCCATATTGGATATCAGCCAGCACGCCAACTCCTTAAATCAAGAAATAGCTTTCTAAGATTTACAGAGATACTTGCAGGAACATCTGAGCAAGTGAGAGTCCGAAAGTGGCAGGCTAAAGCTCTGAATGTCAATCAGTGGCTGATGCTGGGCACACAGAAGACTGGGCAACTTGGAAGGCGCTGAACAGACTGCGCTCTGGCACCACGAGATGCAGAGCCAGTCTTAAGAAATGGGGAGTCCACGACATGCGAGTGTGGAGAATAGCAAACCACAGATGACTTACTACAATACAGCCTGATCCCTGCCACATGCACAGTGGAGGACCTTCTTAGAGCAACACCAGAGGCACTTCCAAGTGGCCAGCTACTGGTCAAATGATATTTAGTTTCTGACACAATAAATAACCAGATCCCATTTCATCTTGAAAGCTAAACAGAATCACCTCTGGTTTGTATTTGGATGGGAGACTGCCAAGGAATAGCAAGTGCTGAAGGTTATATTTCAGAGGAAGGAAATGGCAAACCACCTCTGAGTATTCCTTGCCATAAAAAGCCTTATGCAATTAATAGGGCCATCCTAAGTCAACAGGCAATTTGGAGATGCACACACACACACACACACATTCTTCTAAATGAGAGGGGCAAGAGTAAATTACTGATACAACATATTGACTCTCAGTGATATTTCTTTAGTCACACTGTGAAGAAAAGCAGACATTAACTTATTTTCCAGTTGCTGATCATGCAATGAATGCATAGCCACATAAATAGGTTAGAACCACCAGTACCCTTAAAATTAACAGATTTTTTACTTAAGCAGCAAGTCATATTATACTGACAACTTTGCATTTTTAGCATGAGGAAAATATTGCAAAAATAATCATATATTTAGGTGTATTGGGTCAACACTATATGTGGTACAGTGGGCCATCAGTATCTGCTGTGGCTTGGTTCCAGTACTCCTTAGTGTCTTCTTAATTTCCAATATCCCAGATTTAGCATTGCTGGAGTTGATACGTTCTATAAAATTAAAAACGGATGTGCAGAGGTTGTTGGGTATTAGTAAATAATTAGTGGTTTTGAATAGAATGAAGAGTCAGTAGGAGGAACTGATTTATTAATAGACTATGAGGTTAACATGGTTGTTGCTTGTTTATGAAAAAGACTGGATCATTGTGTGAACTAAGTGGTGGGCAGGCAAAGCACTGCCTGCACTTTGTAGTGTCCAAAAATAAAGTGGGATTTGCGAGTTGTTCCGTTTGAAAACCTTATTTAGTCATGACATGATTTAGGTTTTGTCCTTCCTTGACCCTCTTTGCTTTACCCAGTGCTGGAAAGGATTTTATTTGGGTTTTGGCATGATTACCAATATTAGCCCTTTGAAAGAATTACCACTTGCTGTCTTTTAGTGTCTTTATGACATCTCAGAGGACACTGTGAGTCTGCTTCAGTTACTGTTTTCAATAGAGAATTGTCGATTGCTCCCTGGTAGTCCTCAGGCTTTGCAGATTTTAGTTGCTGGTCATTCCAATAAGTCTGGAAATGTCTGAAAAACTGGAGAGCTTTTGCCTGTTGTAGACCAGAGATAGTCAAACTGAAACCTTTCAGATGTTGCCGTTGCAGTTCAACATCTGAAAGGCTGCATTTCTGTAGGCAATATGGAGTAAGAGGGACCGGCGGCTTGAATCTGTAAAATGTATTTGCTGGATTGTTATGTGTGATGACAGCTTGGCCCTTGAGCATGCACTCAAGCTACTTCCTTCTTCATCTAGATAGTCTCACATGGCAACTAACCCCCGTGAAGTTCATTTTTGTGCACCTCTTATTGCAGATCCCAGTTTAAGGTTTTGGGTGGTTCCTTGGGTCTGAAGCAGGGTCTTATGCACTTTGATAGGCAGTAGATGGTTGCTCTTATTTTCAGTGAGATTGTCCTTGGACCTTAGTGTTTTGTGGGTCATTCAGACATTGGTGCTTTTTCATTTTCCCACAGATTTCAAGTTTCTCTCCTCTTTCACTTGCACTTGTGTGATTCCGTTGCTATTCATCACCTACTTTTATCTTTTTAAAAGTTGTATTAAGAGTGTATACTTGCATTAATACTTGAAAATAAATATAAGTTCTGGAATGACCATCTTTGTTCTTTGACAAAGTATGTGAAACATTTCTTTGGTATGTTTCGGCCATTGACTATCAAAGCCTCACTTTTATTAGCGAAGTGGACAATATATGCACACTATTTTGTCTGCCATCTTTTTTCCATACCTTGTGCTGTATTTCAGTGCTTGGGCCCTCCTTCATTTTTTGACATTATTCTTAACTTTCTTACAAAACTACTTTCCTCCACAAAGTACACATATAAAAAGATTGATGTGTCTTTAAAAAAATCTTTGTTATTCATGTCTTAAGAAATGTTTGGCATTGGAAAATGGGAGATGAGAGTATAGTAAAGGTTTATCCCTGACATTAAGTCTAGTCATATCCGAATCTGGGGGTTGGTGCTTATCTCCATTTCTAAGTTGAAGAGTAGACACCTCCAAGATCATGTGGCCAGCATGACTGCATGAAGCACCATTACCTTCCCACCGAAGCAATACCTATTGATCTACTCACATTTGCATGTTTTCGAACTGCCAGATTGGCAGAAGCTGGGGCTAAGCTCACCCCGCTCCCTGGATTCGAACCCCCGACCTTTTGGTCAGCAAGTTCAGCAGCTCAGCGGTTTAACTCGCTCGCCACCGGGGACTCCAGTGAGACTATAAGTGATATGTTTTATTTAAGTTTACTTTTTTCTTATTCTGATGACTGAGGGCAGAATTCCTCATCGCAAAAGAATGTGTATTTCCCCCTTTTAGATGTGTATGAAATGTGTGTGTGAGATGTATATTATTGGTAAAATGTATAATCTGCATTGGGTTCTTTGGATGGTTTCAGGAACTGGTTTGCAGAGTAAGAGACAATGGGATAAAATCCAAAAGAGTTGAAATAGTAGAATGAGAACTGACACATCAAAAGCAATAGAGTTGCAGTAGGAATTGTCACAGACCAAAGGCTTTACCCTTTCCTCTGCGTCTGAGAAAATACTGGCATGGAACAGCCCTCTTCCTCCTATCACTGATTTGAGGCAACAGCAAGAGGATCTTGCCTCTGAACAGAGATGTTCACAAACTATGGGTTTCCTTTCCCTACTCAAAATTAAAAAAAAATAATTTATTTCAAACTTAATTACAGTAGTAATATTTCCATTTTGAAATTGTTTGTTTTGCAGACTATCTTTCCAGCATGCCTGTTATCAACAAAGATATCACCTTTAATAGAAAAAATCAGTGATCAGAAGGACTTCAAGAAACTCCTGAGGACGCGGAATAACGTATTGGTGCTATACTCTAAATCTTGTGAGTGTCTCTTGCTCTTTAAAAGAAGAAATTAAGGATAATTCATATTGCATTTAGTATAATACTGTTGACTTGTCTAGTCAAGAAACTGAAATAAACAAAAAAATCAAAAAATCAAAACAAGCACCCAAACTCCTTGTTTTCTACTCAATATATGGCAAATGTTTGGCATCTTTTAACTAAATGGCATGAACATTTTCTGATTAACTTAAGACTTAATTTATTTCTCTTTCATTCTTCCCAATACTTTCCATTTTTAATTTTTTAAATTTTTTATAAAGAAAGGAATATAACATTGCTCTGTTTTACAAAAGTAGGCATATAACAAGCAACAAGCAATGCAACTAGAGAGAAACAAAGATCTGGATTATTTCAGCTTCGAAGCCATATAAGTCACACTCACAACTATTTTTCTTAGAGGCACTCCTCCCATCATTCTATTCCCTTTATAGTCTAACATGCTGAAGATGTTCTCAGTAAGAGTAATTTGCTACTAAATTTCCCTTTAACTTTCTCTTGAACTTCATATTAACACTGTGTTGACACCATGCGTGCCCAAGAAACATCTCACAATCTCTCTCTGGTTGCCTTGAATAATTCTCACATGCTTAACCGGCAAGACCAGCGTGTGTTTTTATCCCTTTGTTTTTCATTGTGCTTTTGCATCTTTATGCTTCATCTACCCTTGGAATACCCATTTTGACTTCTTGTCTGATAGACACCCACTTGCTGTCTCTTTCGGTTACAATCAGTGTTTGTCAGTTACAATCTCCTACTTCATCTGCTGTGATTTTGCCTCTTGTTTCCACTCTCCTTTCCGTGACACAGCTTTCCTTCTGTCTTTTTTAAATTGTCTGCTGTGGATTGTGAGCTGCTCTTGGCAAGATTATTAGCAATAATTTGGCTTGCTCTGGGGCGCTGTGTGCAGAAAGGCTAATTATGCCTAATGTATTGCGGCTGTGATATTTACTTGGCCAGGAGATATATGATCTGCACATTAACTCAGAAATTATATCAAATTGGTGTTCTTATTACTTCCTTGCTCCCTAATCTCCCTTCAAAGTTTTTATATGAGGAAAAAGGATAAGTCAAAGGATGTTTGTTTTCAGAAAATTATTGGGCAGTTAAATGTTCGGTTTCTCAACTTGCTTGTTCTTCAAGGCCCACTTCAAACTAGTTCTAGAGAATTGCTGGTATGAGGGTGGCTTCCTTTAACTATTTTTTATCTATTTGATAATGTTTTACTTATTTATCTGATCTTAGAACAAATAATATTGGTTGCAACAGTAGAATTAAGTTAAAAAGCTAAATTTCATGGAACCCTAAGTGACTGAAGGTCATGCAATATGACTCCAGTATCCACAGGAGATGCATTCTAAGACCATCTTTGTGGATACCTGAAATCACATTAATAATGAACCCTATATTTTTATTATACCTGGACCTAGAGACAGGATATATTTTTTGAGGGGAGGGGATGCCCAGGTAAGTGAAACTGTGGCTATCCATGCAGATAAAGGTGGGGAGTGGACTGTATTTTCTAGTTGTCTCTAGCTGTAAGATTCAATTTGTTATTTTTTTCATTAAGTAAAAGAAAATAGATGATGTATAATGAAGACATTCTACAAAATTGTGGTTATGGAAATTGAACAGTAGTGTGATGTTATTAATGTAAGTGTTGGATTAGGTGTCTGGGAAACAGGATTTGAATCCCCACTTAGACACTGAAACCAGTTGGGTGGCCCAAGTCAAATCACACTCTGAGTCTTAGAATAACATAAATGGCAAACTTCCTGAATAAATCTTACCAGGGTAGAGTCACCATAACTTGCGGTGAACTTGATATGATTCTATGTCAGGGGTCATCAAACTTTTAAAGCAGAGGGCCGGTCCACAATCCTTCAGACTGTTGAGGGGCCGAATTATCATTTGGGGAAAAAAAACAATGAACAAATTCCTATGCACACTGCAAATATCTTATTTGTAGTGCAAAACAACAATAACAATGAAAGAACAATACAATATTTAAAAATGAAAATAATTTTAACCAACATAAACCTATCAGGATTTCAATAGGAAGTGTGGGTCTGCTTCTGGCCAATGAAATAGTCAGGTTAATTAGGATTGTTGTTGTTGTTGTGTGTCTTCAAGTCATTTCAGACTTTGGGCGAGCTTAAATCCAAAATTATTTATTTATTCATTTACTACATTTATTTACTACATTTATATCCCACCCTTCTCACCCCGAAGGGAACTCAGAGCAGCTGTATGTACATACAGTATATTATATTATTAGCATAGCACAATATTAGCATTATATATTACTATATTGAACTATATCACTATACTGTAATATTATATGTAATATATAACATATAATTAATATTATATGGTACAATTATTAGTATTATATTGTATAAAATGATAATATTATTATCAATATCATATGTATATACAATATATTATATTATTAAAACGGATATAAAAATATTATATTATAAATGAGGGCGGGGGCCAGGTAAATGACCTTGGAGGGCCACATCTGGCCCCCGGGCCTTAGTTTGGGGATCCCTGTTCTATGTGATACTTATAAACAGTTTTTATGATTTCTACCCTTCCTTGATCTTGGAGTTCCGAGGAGACAATAAATTAAATTATAGCAATAGTGTTGAAGTCAAAGCTTGAAAATATTTGTGGGAATATGCAATACATTCACTTTTAATAAAAGAACTATGTTAACAAGCATTAGCAATGTCCATTCATTATATAAGAATAATGAATAACATGGATTTTTTAAATTGTCAAAATGTTTCTCCAGAGTTTGTAGTATCAAGTAAACACTATTTGTCTTGAATTTAAATGATAAATCTCATTTACTGATACATCAAAACGTTTAAAAATAATGGCTTCAACAGACATCAATAAAAAAAATAACATATTAGTTTTCACACATCTTCCAGACTTTGGTTAAAGCATCTGTATGTAAGTTTGGAAAGTTAAGCTATGGATTCTGAGCTATTATTAGTGCAAACTGAGGTTTGAAGTGATCTCTTACTTCAGGAAGTGTCTGAATGAAAGCAAGTCAGCAACAAAATTCAGGCATACAATGTTGTAACATTCAAAATGGAAATGGAACAAAACTTGTAAAAAGTTACTTTGTCAGAACACTTCAAAGCAGCCTCTGGCCAACTGATGAACAATATATTTCCAGATGTTACTTGTCTGCCATGCCAATATTTTTCACTAACATTCTTTCGATAAATGGCAGGTAAATGTGATGTGCATTAGTCAACGTCTGTGCTTTCTCTGTGGTGGTATATATCCTTTAGAATGATCTCCCCAGAGAGGCTTGTTATGCCTCATTCCTTTATTTTTCTCACTGACATGTATTGAGCTTGCTAGGCTGCTGTTGTGTATGATTATAGTTTTGCTGCTATACCTGTGTTGTTTTTATCTATATACAGGCAGTCTCTAAATTACAAACATGATAGGGTCTGTTAGTTTGATCATAAGTTGAATTTGTATGTAAATCGTAACAGGGACATTTTAAAAGTGTAACTCCGAGCAAATATAAGTTTTGGATCGCATAGGGAAAGGTCAGCAACCCTGTGCTGTTTTTTCCCCTGTCTGTGTCCCTGTTCAAAAGATTTCCCCTCACTTTCTGTCCCTACAATAATTGGATTTTGAAAAATGTCGCTTGTTGTGGAAACAAGGATTGGTGAGAAAGCTTCAGTGGAGAGACATTTTCCCCATGATAACTCTTTCAAGGAGTGAATTTCCCTCCCAAGAGAGAGATTTCTCTGACTTCCTGTTATCTCACCCCCATTTTAAACTATGAATCGTTTGTAAGTAGATATTTGTAACTCGGGGACTTCCTGTATGTATAGTATTCATTATTTTTAAAAGTATATTTTATGCCACTTAGGTCCTTTGAGGAACAGTCCATGTGTGTTTAAGTGAGAATGAGATCTCTGTATTAAATGTGTTTAGCATTTTTCCATGTTGAATGTTAAATTGTAAGCCCAACAAGGCAAATGTGTCCTTTTGTATTCTGCAGAGAGCCATGCCCATGGATGATGTTATGTAAAAATAAATAAGATTATATGTTATGGTTATGGATTTATAATCTTGAATTACAAATTCTGCATCTGCTCTGTATTCACTAATGTTGCATAGTCCCAATTGTGACACTATGCAATGATGGAAAAAGCTCTCCTGAACCTACTTTACCAGTTAGCAGTTGCACTGAGATGTACATTTAGCAAAACCAGGGTTCAAAATTATGATGATCCCAACCTCCTGCCACCAGCAAGTGAGGCTATGACAATCAGAAGCAGGAGCCCTGTAGCAGTTCCTTGTTACATCCTCTTTCACTGGTGGGAAAGAGTGGAAATGTTGACCTCTTGCATCCCGATTGCCATTTGAACAGACCTCCATCCCTCAGTGGCTGCTGCTTGGTAAAGTAGGTTTGTGGAGAATACCTACATACTCATGCATAAGTCTAAACATTTTAGTGAAAAAATCAACCACAAAAACTGGGATGATTTATCAATGGGTCAGTGTGCCTATTGTACCTTAACTCTTAATTGTTCAAAAAAGGAACTATCCACTTCTCTGAGTCAAATGGGAAAAAACAACACCTTTGTCCTGGGAGTTATCAAAAAGAGAAGTTCTCAACCTGGGGTCCCCAGATGTTTTTGGCCTACAATTCCCAGAAATCTCAGCCAGTTTGCCAGCTGTTAGGATTTCTGGGAGATGAAGCCCAAAAACATCTGGGGACCCCAGGTTGAGAACCACTGATCTAAAAGAATCCCTGATCCTCTCTACTTTTGCTGCTTTAGCACTGCTCATGACCTTTTTGAATGCCTAGTTGGAGAAATTGTGACAGTCGAGAGTGGAATTGGCATTGGTGTGTTTGTATCTCAGCTGACTGTCTCTCAGTTTATCCATGGGGCATAACAAAATCCATAATTTTGACAACAAATCCTGCCCTGTACTTATACAGAAGGTTGACTCATATATGAGTATATGTGCTAATCAATATGAAACATGGGCCTAAGTTTATAAATAAACATTTTAGCTTTTTAAGAATAAATGTATGTTATCTGCTTGTCTCAAATAGAAAGTAAAAGTATTAGACCTTGCCTTAGGTTTGTATCCTGCATATGAATTTTAAATTAGTAGAAATGCTAATAGAATTTAACAAAGGCTATAGATTTTATGAAACAGTCTTTTCTAAATGACCATCTTAGAAGTCTAAAACTATGTCATAAGCTGTATTTACTAATTAATTAATATATCGGTATATTTTAAATAGTCAGCACGTAACTCACAATGGGCACAGTGTACATTAGTGGTTATCAACAACATCAGTATCACCAACCAGCCAAAGCACATCTCAACAAATCCTATCATTTTGTGGAAGGAATTATACTTAAAAGATAGGATATTCCATCATTTCTTAATTTGATGTAAACTATCTTGCTTTCCGTTGCAATACAAATGCATATTGTCTGAGGACCATTGTATGTTTTCAAAAAGAACTATTTTATAAAGATCTGAAAGAGGGATGAGTGTCTTCCCTTACCAGTATCCAACAGTTCAACAACTTGCACAGAATGGACCAGCATTAATTTTTCCTAATGTATTTTCTTAAAAGCAACTCCTGCTATTATATAAATTGTTATGACTTGTATCTCTGATGCATAGCACATATTCAGGTTGTGATGTGCTTGTTCAAAATAAGCACTTGTATTTTCAGTATGCAATAATGTGATGAGGTAAAACTGATTTCATAAATAGACGTGTGGAATTTATACTTGAGAAATGTTCACATTTACAAGATAAGGGAACAAGGATCTATTAGTAGCAATACTTTTAGCTATTTCACACCACTTTGTTGTAAGAGTAATGGCAGGAAATGAAGACAGTCTGAATCACATGATAGCCATTAATGTCTTGGAATACCACTTTTCACTCTTCAATAATTTTCTAAACCTATTTTTGAAGTTCTGTTCCCTCCACTATTGTGGAAAGTAGATACCTATTTTATTACTGAAATTTGGGAGCTGTCCTTTTGGTCAGTGATAATGAGGAGAAGATCTGACTAATTCAATAAGGTTAAAGAAATTGGGAGCTGAATAGGAGGAGGTGTTGCTTGAGTAACTTGGTTGTTGCTTTTTTGGGGGGGGGGGGGTTGGATCATCACCTTGACTGTGTATGTGTCTATTTTGGCTTTGTGTGCTCCTTAGTAGCACTCAAGGTTTGAAAGTTTACACAGTGAAACAGACCCTACTATTTTAGGCGTGGGCCTACCTCCAATATTGCAATGATATGCCTTTGAATACCATTTTTAACAAGAAGAACATAGGGTACACCTAAACTGCAGAGTTAATGCAGTTTGATACCACTCTAACCGCCATAGCTCAATGCTGCAGAATCCTGGAAGTTGTAATTTTACAGGGTCTTTAGCCTTTTCTGCCAAAGCATATTGGTGGATCACCAAACAACAAATTTCAGTATTCCATAGCATTGAGCTGGGGCAGATAAAGTGGTGTCAAACTGCATTAATTCTACAGTGTAGATATACCCTATGACATCTTGCATATTGGCTTTACAAAGACCACTATGGTGATCTTCATGCTGAATTAGATAGACATTTGATCTGATCCTGATAAGGATATTTCTAACATTTTTTTTAAGCAAATGGTTGCTCAGCAGAGGGGATCAATATGAAAAGGAGGCAAGTATAGTCTCCTTATTGGGCTCATAGAGAGGAAATGGATATTGTGTACAAAACCTCAATTCAGTGAGCCAATTAAAACATATACAGGACAGGATTGAAAGGACAGTACTGTATGGTTGGCCCCATGTATCCAAGGGAACTCTGTGGTTGAACCAGATGGCAAGCGATCATTCAAATGAGGAAATTTGAAAAACTATTTGTAGTGTAGTAGATTCTTTTATTCAGAGACGAAATTAGAGTTGTATGATATCCTATTAGGCATGCCTAAATCCTTAGGGAAGTCCAAAGTGCCATTTTGGATCCTAACCACAATAAAATGTTGAATAAAAAGACAATATTATCTCTGTCAACTGTTAATCAACTTGTAGGGTAAATCTGTAGATGGAAGTCCTTTGAGGAAGAGTTCTGCCAGACTATGCCTCAATACTGATTATTATTATTTGGTCTTAATACATACATATAAATATATACATATATGTATTTCACTCTCTCTTCCAGCGGCAGCTGCTGACAGTTCACTCAGGTTATTGTCTGATGTAGCCCAAGCAGTGAAAGGCCGAGGTACTATATCCTGGATAGATTGCGGGTATGTAATATGCTACCCTTCCTTCTCCCACCACCTGAATTTGTGATGTCTAAACAATTTCTTGCCTTTGTTGTGTGATATGTAAAGAGAAAGTGTTGTGCTTTGGTATTGTCTGTGACTCACCCGTATCATTTGTGAAGGAGATAGATGTAGTGTACCTAATTTATGTGCTAGTTGCATTTTGTTGACAGGGTTAATGCCAAAACATTCCATTACAATTTTGATCAAGGAAACGTAGCTACTACTTGCTATGTTAATTTCGTAAGTTCATTTGGAGGTTGTTCAGGAAGTAGTTTTCAGGTTAATATGCTCTTCTTTTTTTCATGATTATGAAGAGAAGAGTGAACAATTAAATTGTGTAATATAACCTGTGATTTAACAGAAAGAGAAATGTCAGTTCTGGGATATTTAGATAACCTAAGATTGGAAGAGTTTATCTCCTAAAGCAAATTAATTAACTGGATTCATATGAGCATATGCTCTTTTGATGTCATTGTTAATATGTCCATATGTTGGAGCAGGGTGCAATAGAAGACTTCTTCTTAAATGATGGGTCCTGACTCCAAATGGGGTCCCCTTAGCTCAGTGTTGGAATCACAAAAAGTCTTTGAATTCCACCTTGACATTTGCACAAATCTGCAAGCAGCAATGGACAATATTTACAATGGGCTCTGCAAAAATGCGTCAGCTATGCTTCATAAAAAGGAAAAACAGGTTGTTTAGCAAGCATTGCATTTTCTGATTTACTATTGTTAATGTTTGATTTTATGCCTATTTTCTATACCTGTATACCTGGGGCCCCTTAAAAAAATTCAGGCAGTAAGGGGTCACGAGTGGAAAAAGTTTAAGAAGCATAGAATAGACAACAGTTTGCGTATGTGAAAATTCAGGGGAGAAATACCCTAAACAGGTCTGTTTAATCACTAAGTACGTGTACGTACTTCATATATTGCTCTGTGAAGATAGTCACTGGTAAGCACTGAGATGTAGACACAAACCAAAGCTTCTAATCTTCATTATTTAACAAGTTAGACTGATTTGAGTTTTCATAATCCCTTTCTAATTTTCTTCCAGAAGTCTGTCATTATAAACAACTTTTCATTACATGGTTGGAATACATTTAAGTATCTCCTTCAACTGATACTTGAATATAATTTGTAATATACTTGGCATGTCTAGCTCCTTTAATTGAGGCACTGTAGAATACTTTACAAATATTGCTTTAAATATGTTTGCTGTATGCCAGGTGCATAAATTGTAAAACTACTCTTCTTTGAAAAATTTAAATGACTGGATCTAGGTCTGGTTGATATACAAACAAATTTTGGAATCATTCTTCTGGCTTTGGGATGTTGTGGGTACTAATAAATCACATTGTTTTGAGTAAAATGGTAATACTTTACATATTTTAATTTAAATTTCTATAATATGCCTTCATTAAAAATGGATTTGAGGGCAATCAATCAACAATATCAAAATTTGGATCTAGCCATGGTAACACAGATCCCTGTGATATGTTTTATATGGGGCTTCTTAGAAATGTCCTCTGGTCAAAGAAATGCAGCCTAGATTGTTAACTCAGGTTTAGTGCAGGGATCACACAACTACCTTGTTACAGTAGCTCCACTGGCTACTGGAGTCACACTCCAGGACATCAGCCCTTTGACTTTAAACAGCACACCAGGTTGGTAAAAAAAACAGCAAGCAGTTTATTGTAGAATATATAAAGGCAATGCAATAAAAATAGTAAAAAATAATCAATCCAAAATCCAAAAGTATCCAAGATTATCTTTAAAGTTTCATCAGAAAATTCAATTCCATGAAGCAAGGCACAAGAAACAAGAAATCAATACACCAAAGTCACATAGGCAAACTTGAAGTAGGTAGTAACTTGATACATGAAGCACTTAAAAGCTAGACTGACTAAACTGGAAACCAAAAGTTGCATGAATCATTATAAACCCTTTCCAAAATCCAGGACTGACAAAAAAGGATTCTTTTTTTCTTTCTCACTAGATACAGTAGAGTCTCACTTATCCAACATAAACGGGCCGGCAGAATGTTGGATAAGCGAATATGTTGGATAATAAGGAGGCATTAAGGAAAAGCCTATTAAACATCAAATTAGGTTATGATTTTACAAATTAAGCATGTTATACAACAAATTTGACAGAAAAAGTAGTTCAATACGCAGTAATGCTATGTAGTAATTACTGTATTTAAGAATTTAGCACCAAAATATCACGATATATTGAAAACATTTACTACAAAACTGTGTTGGATAATCCAGAATGTTGGATAAGCGAGTGTTGGATAAGTGAGACTCTACTGTAATTGACTGTTGTCTCTCTTCTGTTGTAAACAAGCAGAGCGTCTGACATTCTGAATGTCTTGCCTGTACTTATTGAAACTCTGCTTTCTATCCAAGGTTTCACTATCGTTGCCACCTGGGAAAACAATCTCAGAATCGCTTTCAGACTGTTGTTCTGAAGAAAGCGGTGAAAGGTCTTTCCCAGACATCTGCTTGGGCCCTCATCTGACTTTAACTCTGGCCTCAGCCCATAAAGAGGAACATCACTAATCTGAACATCATTCCCATCATTCTCAACATCATCAATATGCACATCCTTCCCTGATTGAGCCTATCCACCTATAATGTGCTCTTCCTCTGTTCCTATTGCCTCCAACTTCCCCAAACATCACTGACTTTTCTAGTGAATCATGCCACTTTATGATGTTTCTAAAGTATGATTGTCTCAGTTTAGTCATCTTGACTTCTAGGAAGAGTTCAGATTTTAATCTGCTAAGGAGGAATTCATTTGTCTTTTTAGCAGTGCGTGATATCCATAGAACTCATTGCCAGCAGCATATCTCAAATGAATTGATTTTCTTCCTGTCAGTTTTCTTCCCTGCCCTGCTTTTACAGCTATACAAAGAGATTTGAAATACAATATGGACAATCCTGACTTCAGTATTCCGCTCAAAATCTTGTCTAGTTTCTTCATAGCTGCCCTTCCTAGTCTTCTTTTGATTTCATTCTGATTAATTACTGAGCCAAGGTATGGTAAATCTTTAATTATTTCAGTATCTTCATTATCTATTCTAAGGTTATGTAAATCATTATTTTTGCTTTCTTTATATTCAATTATAAAGTCTACCTTTGCATGTTCTTTTGACTTTCTTCAGTAATCATTCCAAGTCTTTGCTATTTTTGCTAATAGTGTAGTCCTGCTTGCAAATCTTAAATTGTTGATGTTTCTTTCTCCCATTTTCACACTTTCGCTGAATGTAACGATTTACATATATGCTTAGCATACAAGTTGAATAGATAGGTCACAATCCAGCCTTGTGTGAACCCTTTGCTAATTGAAAATTATTTATTTTTCCGTATACTTTACTAATGGTAGCATCTTTTACTGAATACAGGTTATACATCAAGACAATAAATCCATACTATCAAAGACTTCAGTGTAATCTATAACATACAGGCTTGGTTTAAAAAAAAATCTTTGGTGCTCTTCATCATCCAGCATATGTTTGCAATATGAACCCTAATGCCTCATCCTTTCCTGAATTGATACCTTTCCATCTTGGATATTTGGCACTTCTTGTTTCATATGTGATAAAAATCTTTGTTGTAGAATTTCGATAAACATGTTGTTTGCATGACAGATTAAAACAATAGTCCTGTGGTTGCTGCAATCTATTTTCTTGGGGAATAGAATGTATATTGAGCATTTCCAATCTGTATGTCATCGTTTTGTTTTCCATATTTGTTGACAGATTTTAGTTAGAACTTGAGTAGATTCTGCATATGTGGCTTGAAGCTGCTGTATTAGTATGCCATCGATTCTTGTGATTTTCTTTGCCCAGAGGCAGCTTCCACTTCATTCTCTAAAACTGCAGCTTCATCTGTGAAATTTTTTTCTTTGGATGGATTTGTCATCCTTTTCATCTGTTTTATATAGTTCTTCCATGTATCTTTTTATTTCTACTTGTCTACTTTATTTCTACCCTGCTGGTTGTAAAGCTTATAAATTTCCCTTTGATTTCTCAAAGAGATTTCCTGTTCTTTTGTGTTGTTGTTGTCATTTTATGTTTGTCTGCATTGATTATTGTAATAGTTCATGTCCCTGTGTACAAGTTGCTGTACAATTGCAGCCAGAGTTCTGATTCTATTTCTGTCTTCTTTATTTTGGCTTCTTGTCTGTTCTTAACTGTTGGAAGAGTTTCATCTGTCATCTATGGAAGTTTCTCCTTCTTTTTGACTGTCTTTCCGCATTTCTCCCTGGCAATGTCTCTTGACTTCACTCCAATGTTCTTTTGGCTCCCAGTCAATTAAGATTCATAGTGAAAATCTATTTTTTACATTAGCTTTAAATTCTACAGGGATGTTGAATCTTTTGGAGCTTGGTAAGTCAATACTTGGGTCTTACTGAGTAAATTAATCTATTCTAGTCAGAACTAACAATTGGATTTGGGTCATTATAGACAGTAACACTAAGAGATTATTTAAAAGCAAGCAAAAATTATTCATCCAGCTCAAGCTATACAATCAATTTGGGAAAATAAGAATACCTTCACCTTGCAGAAAAAAATTGTGGAAATGTCACTCCACTTTGAAAGGGCATTGCAGAGGCATGATATCACTAGAGAAAAGGCCCTTTCCTTATCATGAACATCTGCTGGTAGTGGAATTCAGGGGAAAACCTGATTGGGTAGTCTTACTGTACCAGTAAATTGGTCTGTGAAAAGATGCACTTGCAATTATTTCTGTCCTCCAAAATGTACAGCTTTGAAGTCAAATGCCAACACCTTAGATTATACCTGAAGCTCCTGTGCGCTCTTCCAAATTGATGTAATATGCCAGCCACACAACAAGTCCAAATATTTGCTGCTGAATTTTGCACTAGCCGATGGGCTCATTTGTCTTCATGATAGCCCAGCATATAACATGCTTCATGAATCTATCCTGAAGATTACTAAGTCCATGGAGCTTAATAGCCTTATAGCTATTTCTGTGCTGCTTGAAATCCACAGAAGCTGTTGAAAGGTACTCAAATAATTAAAGCCACTTGTGTGTCTCTTAACAATATTGATCAAAGCATATCCATGTGATATGTTTCCTCTTCTTCAAGAGATGCAAACTCATCCAGAATAGGTCATGCTCCAAATTCTCCGATCTGGGAACTATACCTTCACAGTGCTTTCATGTCAGGATGCAATTGCAGTGTATTGGCTTCATCTGGAGTATCTGGATAGTTCCTGTTCTTTCACACCCACGTCTGATTCAAATTATAGTGAGAAATACCACTATATTGTTATACTTCATTGTAAAACCTTAGATAACTTTCTCTGCTAAAGAAGTCATTGCTTTCTGGAGTGACTGATAATATGGAACTTGTGGGCCTCTCTGGCCCACTCCTAACTGTTAGCATTCAGCTCCCCTAAATACTAGAGAAACCAGTCTCCTGGTGTATAGTGGATTCCTAATTGATGATGGTGCACTGTCTGTTGGACACTCTCACCTGTGTTGGTGATAAGCTCTATACACCAAGGTCGACAAAGCCAAGACAAAACTAGTCCTTCCTGACTGACCCATATAAATTCCAATTCATCTAATCTTTGACAGTTGTCTTTGTGTGCACACTGCTTATAGTTATTTTTGCCAAAACAGGCTGACAACATGGCAGAATTCATCTTGTATATTACTGCATGATCAAGTGGGTAGTAGGATGACATTTCAGTTTTCTGTTGTTGTATGTTTTTGTCTTGTCCATTTTGTGTGTGTCTTGGTTGCAAGCCTAGAACAATAATTCCCTGCATCTTTGAATGCAGACCAACACTATGTTCTTACTTTATGCAGTTCAGTAAACACATATAACTTCCTTCCCTTCAAGGTAGATTATGTTCAGTCAAGTCATGTGAGGACATCCCTGTATTTTCTTTTCTGCTTTCTGGAGTGACATTTTTTCTGACCAGAGCTCCTTTGGGAAGAAGGGTCTTGTTGCGGTTGTTGTATGTTTTCCAGGCTGTATGGCCATGTTCCAGAAGTATTCTCTCCTGACATTTCGCCCACATCCTTTGAGGATGCCTGCCATAGATGTGGGCGAAACGTCAGGAGAGAATACTTCTGGAACATGGCCATACAGCCCGGAAAACATACAACAACCCTGTGATCCCGGCCATGAAAGCCTTCAACAACACAAGGGTCTTGTCCTTCCCACTGTAAAATCATGAACATATGAACAAACAGGTTCACAGGACCAATAATCCACACCTTGTTTAAGGATTTAAATTGCCGGTATATTGCATATTGCTTTAACTTAAGTATCTGTGTAAATGAAAGACAGCTTTATTTATTCATATTTTAAATTGCATCTAACGGCTGCCTGCCTTACAGCCTTATATAACTGTTGCCATTTAACCCAGGTTTTGTTGCTGTTGTGAGCCTTCAGGTCATTTCCGACCTATGGCAACCCTAAGGTGAACCTGTCATAGGGTTTGTTCCGTAGAGCTTTGGCTTCATCTTGGTATTTCCTCCAATTTTAGATCTCGTCCTTTCCTTCATCTCTGTTTTGTTCAGATTGGTAAACCTTTTCAGGAAAGAAAGCACTACTACTCTGTTCTGTGTAATAGCTTAGGGTGTTTTTGCAATGAATTAAATATTACTGCATGCCTTGGAACAAAATCACTGTCTTTTACTCCCATGTGAGAATTTAGAATCAGATCTTCAGAGGGACTGCAGCCAGATCTCAGGAGAATTTCCTAAGTCTTAATTGTGTGTTTTAGTTTATTCTTGCCCTTGGATGAGTTATCTTCAATAAAATGATAGAAATCTGCTGTAGTTTAAAATATGCATGTGGAATAAAACCAACCTCTGGATAATTGTCAAAATTTTGCTGTTATTAAAAAGAAAATACTTTTGACTTAAATTGAAGTTTTAGCTTAAACTTTTTGCATTTTGTGACAATTGCCCAGAGCATTTTGGCCAAATCTCCATGTTACTTATTTCTCTTTACTTTGAATGATTTTCTACATGTTTGCATGCCCATATCAGTTGCATAATATTGAAGTTCTTTGAATGACTCCGATTCCTGGCCAACAGGTCTTTCCTTGTTTTTCTTTTATTGTAGGAAATGTAAGCTTTACCACAGCCACTTCAGAGACACATCCTGTAAGTTGTCTCAAGGTTGAAGGAACAAATTACGCAGGCGTTGGAGACATTACTGTGCAGGCTCGATTTGTTTGACAAATATTGACAAGAAATGGGTGGTTTAGCAGCAGTGTTTACTTCTTCCTGTACCAGAGATCTTTCTCTTTTTTATTTTGAGTATCACAGCAAGCTTTCTGAAAGCAAGCTTTAAAAAAATATCTGTTGCATGGAATATGTGTATTGGCAAGGCTGGCAGGCATGCTGTGCTGTGGCTCCTGCCTTCTGCTTTCCCTGTAGCGATGACAGTCCTGCCTTCCATGAAATGGGCTATGTTATGGTTTTTTTATTTTTACTGTTCTTATGCCTGATGTGGGCGAAAGGAAGGAACTGCCCTGACTAGTAGCAAATATTATCATTCCATTTCCTTCAGTTCTAATTTATTATTTGTATTCATTTTGTCCTCCAGTACTATTTCCCCCTGTATTTCAGTGCCCATTATGGGATAGATTGTTGGTTGATGTTGCTGTTTCATGTTATGTTATTTTCTTTTGTAATGTTATTGATTTTATTGTGTTGTGTTTTAATCTATGGTTGGTTTTAAGTTGTTGTCGGATTGGGCGTGTAAGCCATGTAAGCCGCCCCGAGTCCCTCTGGGACAAGATATAAAAATAAAGTTATTATTGTTATTATTATTATTATTATCATTATCATTATTATCTGTTGATCCCAGTATTGTTCACTGAACTGTTCTCAGATCCCTTGCTTATCATACGTTGGCTGGAGCAGAGTCCATTGCATCTCTATCATGGGTGTTGTTTGGGAAATATTTGTGTGTGTAATGCCTCACTCTGTGTTTGCCAAGAAGATACTATCTTACTGCTGCTGATTTTCCTAGAGTAGTCCCAAGATCATCAGCATCTATCATGAGTCTTGTCCAACAGTACCACTTCCTAGATAAAGGCGCGTCATCTAATCCACCTCACTTCTGTTCCCATCAGAAAAAGAACAGTGTAGCTGGAGAGAAGAAGTTTGGATAACAAATTTCTAGGAATCTTTTTGCTTAATACGTAAATCCCAATTTCCCCAAACCCACACCAATGTTCAAGAACTACCCTGTTTCCCCGAAAATAAGACATCCCCAAAAAATAAGACCTAGCAGAAGTTTTGTTGAATTGCTAAATATAAGGCCTCTCCCAAAAGTAAGTCCTAGCAAAGTTTTTGTTTGGAAGCATGCCCGGCGCAAAACTTGCAGGATCGGTAAATGCACATACCAGTTGTACATGGAAATAATGGTAATAACATATTAATGTTATATTATTTATATTTATACAGTAGTAACAAGAAATTATTGTCAGGAGTCATAGTTTGTCTGGTTTGGTTATGTTGGTTTGTGATGACAACTACTATACAGTATATAATAAATGTTCATTTTTTTATTCAACAATAAATGTGAATTCTTCTTCATAGAAAAAATAAGACATCCCCTAAAAATAAGACCTATCACATCTTTGAGAGCAAAAAATAATATAAGACACTGTCTTATTTTCAGGGAAACACGGTAGTACCCTTTGGGTGCTGGTATATCTCCAAAGGTTTTGGTCCTTTTCCATTTTGAACCAAAGTATTTATGACAAACCCCCATGGTATTTCTTGGTAAAACATTTATCATGAACAAAATGGTTCAGGCTGATCAACAGGCCAGCAGAAGAACACAGCATAGACTAGTGGTTCTCAACCTGTGGGCCGCAAACCTCCCTCTTTATTTATTTATTTTATATCTGCTCTTTTCCGCAAAGCTGATCATTGCATTGGATAAACCACATCAGCTCTAGATTATTAAATTTGGTTTTCTGTGGGAGAGCAGATGGCGACTACTGGATGGCAGATGTTCTGTATCGAAAACTAGAGCTTATGTGGTCTTTCCAATGCAACTTTCTGTATCAGCACCCCACATAAACAAACCGAATCTAAAGTTGACAAAAAAATGATTCGTAACCTTTTGGATACTAATGTTGGAGAGTAGTCCCTGGTCAAAGTTGGGCCCTGGTCAAAAAAAGGTTGGGAACCACTGGCATAGACCAGTACAAAGCATCATAGACTTGTTCATGTATTCCTGAAGACAGTTTGCTTGTTTTCTTTTCTTGTCTTGCCCTAAGCTGACAGCTGCCTGGTTTGTAGGAGGAGCTACTTGTCACCTAGAAATGACTGAATGCTTTCTAGAAATACAGTGCTGCACCACACCCTTTGTGCTCTTTAATAATTCAATAGATCTTTTTTATAACTATGGTTTGAACATGCCTTATTGCTACGTCATGGAAAGAGAGGGAAGGGTGCAGAAAAAAGCATTAAAATGATAAAGTGGGGGCATGATGGCAGTTTATAGAATTATACACAGTGTGGGAAAAGTTAATTGAGAGGTCTTTCTTACTTTCTCATACCAGAATCTGTGAGTTATCCAGTAAAGCTCGAAAGCTGAAAGAAAGTACTTTTTACACAGTGCAAGTTTGAGTGATAGAACATGCTGCCACAAGATGAATGGATGGCTGTCACTTTAATCATAAGGGATTAAACAACTTCATAGAGCAGTGGTTCTCAACCTGTTAGTCCTCAGATGTTTTGGCCTTCAACTCCCAGAAATCCTAACAGCTGGTAAACTGACTGGGATTTCTGGAAGTGGTAGGCCAAAACACCTGGCGACCCACAGGTTGAGAACCGCTGCCATATTGGGTATGGGCTATAAATTGCTGGTAGCCATGATGGCTATAAAATACTTCCAGTATCAGAAGCTGTATACTAGAAAATACAGTAGAGTCTCACTTATCCAACGTAAACGGGCCAGCAGAACATTGGATAAGCGAATATGTTGGATAATAAGGAGAGATTAAGGAAAAGCCTATTAAACGTCAAATTAGGTTATGATTTTACAAATTAAGCACCAAAACATCATGTTATACAACAAATTTGACAGAAAAAGTAGTTCAATACACAGTAATGCTATGTAGTAATTACTGTATTTACGAATTTAGCACCAAAATATCACGATGGATTGAAAACATTTACTACAAAAATGTGTTGGATAATCCAGAACGTTGGATAAGTGAGTGTTGGATAAGTGAGACTCTACTGTAGTTGCATGCTGGAGAATGCCAGCAGAAGTGGGCTGTTTGTACCATGCCCTACTTATGGGCTTCCTTCTTGCATGCATCTGGTTAGTCAGCATGAGAAACAGGATGCAGGACTGAACAGGCCTTTGGTCTTAATCCAGCAGGCTTCTTTTCATATTCCCGTGTTTCTCTGTCCAATTGGAGATAGAATCAAAGAAAGCATCTCCCAATATCATTTTTTCTATTTCCGATCAGCAGTAAATTTCATTTGAAGACCAGCAAACATAAATCAACAATCCATTCAACCTACTTCTGCTATTTGCAGAAATGTTTTGAAATGCCACACACAGAAATCATTCTGGTTTTCAATTCAGATCAGAAACTGCTTATTGATCTTTCTGCCATAACAACTGTTCAGATTTCAAGGGGGGGGGGGTAGCTCTTTAAGTGTATTGCAGCAAAATAACAGTTATGTTGCACCTTTAAGACTAACAGATTTATTACAGTGTCAGTTTTTGTGGATTATGATCCACTGAGTTGTAGAATGCCAGGCGTACAGGACTTTCAATTTGAAAAGTTAGTGGGGGCTTATCATTCTCTTCCCTGTAGGAATTGGGCTGTTTATGTTGTGATGGTCACATGCCTTCCTCGCCATGGAGATATGCCAGCTTACTGCTCCTTATAGTTTTTACCACCAGCACTGTATTTCCAGCAGCATATTCTGACTGGTAATACATGGCTTTCGTTTCTTTCTTGCACATAGTATGTGCATCTCTACATCATAGTCAAAAAGTCCAGTAGAAATTCAAGTAATATATGCAATAAAAAAACTCAAGGCTCTGACAGTGCAGCTGGAGCCACTGATTTGTGGCCTTTCTCCTCTTTGGAAAATTGAAATGTTGATTGATGACATTGGAACAGCATGGTACCATCTCAGCTTTCCTTAGGGAGAGACAAATGTTCCTGGTGGGCCCTTTGAAAGCCAATTTTGAGTCCCAAATTATATTAATCTCTATGTGGTAGTGGTATGTCCAGCAGGAGAGCAATACGATTTTTAATATCAAACCAGCCTTTAAATTTGGACATGATGGCCCACCCACTATGTTGTGTTGGCGGAGGTCTTTTTTAATAGGGGAGCAGGTTAATTTCTCTGATAAGTGATAAGGCAGTAAGGTCATTAAAACTGACCACTTTTCTCCCTTCTCTTCTACACCAATGCCACATGAGGCCCACTGCATAATTAACACAAAGCAAGTTTAATTAAAAGCACAAGACCCTCAAACTATATGACAGAACTACATTCTTTTTATTGCAGCCATACGATGTTTTAATTAGAGAAGCTCTTGCCGAGGCGCCTGATGTTTGAATGATTTGCAGAGCAGGAGACGTTGGAATATTGAATTAATAATGTCTGGTGAGATTCAGAGCGTACACATGATATCTACTTTTTTGTTGCTTGTCAGTTTTAAACAGAATGTTCCCATTATGCTGTGCAAGATTCGGTGCATCAGGTCTAGATTAGAAACGGAAGGCTAACTACTGGGGCTGGCAGTGCAATTTATCATTACAGCTCCATAAATTTTCATGCACTGCAGTCTCAGTGCCTAGATGTACACATGTAAATAATGCAGGTTCTTCCCCTGACCTAGGAGTGGACTTGTGAATGAAGCACATCACGTATGTTTGAAGTTTTCGGCTGATTTTGTATCCTGAAGCATTTTTAAAAATCCTTTTAGTGTCTGACTGATACTGTGTTGTCGAAGGCTTTCATGGGCAGAATCACTGGGTTGCTGTGAGTTTTTCGGTCTGCATGGCCATATTCCAGAAGCATTCTCTCCTGACTTTTTGCCCACATCTATGGGAGGCATCCTCAGAGGTTATGAGGTATATTGGAAACCAGGGAAGTCAGGTTTGTATATCTGTGAAAGGTCCACAGATACATAAACCTTGAAATCTACAAGCATGTGGACAATTTCAACAGAAAGGAAGAAACCAGGAAAATGAACAAAATCTGGCCACCAGTATTAAAAAAAACCTCCAAAATCAGGACAGTAAATAAAGAACAACACTCTGAAAACAGAGAAATTCCAGACATGAAACACTCAGGGTCAGCTAACACCTTCCAACAAAGGATTCCCCCAGACAGAAATCAGCCAGGCTTTGAAGCGGCAAGGCTTTTCAATTCTAGTCAAGGTGATTAATTGCAACATTCACACTTGCCTCCAACAGACAAGAGTTCTTTCTCCCACCCTGGATCTTTCACAGTTATATAAAACTCAGTTGCCTAGTTTCCAACATACCTCACAACCTCTGAGGATGCCTGCCATAGGTGTGGGCAAAACATCAGGAGAGAATGCTTCTGGAACATGGCCATACAGCCCGGTTAAGTCAAAGCAACCCAGTGATACTGTACTGCTTGAGACATAAAGTAGATGTATGTGTGTTGTTTTGAGTTACAGTATTTAACTCAGTACAGGCAGTCCCCAAATTATTTATTTTATTTACATAATTTTTACCCCACCCTTCTCACCCGGAGGGACTCAGGGCGGCTTACAACAGTCGGCAAATTACATTGCCCAAAATACATTCAATTAAACAATGACATATTAATAAACAATAAAACAGTACCACGTCAATTAAAACTCTAATTAGACTCTATAAAACCATGAATTATAAAATTTAAAATGCATGTATAGTTAAATTCATCCACTAACACCATCGTGTGCACCTTGATTCACGTCATATCGACCTCAGATGTTACTCTTCGAATGCTTGAGTACATAGCCATATTTTCACAGCTTTCCTGAAACCTAGGAGAGTCGGAGCTTGTCGAACACTACTGGGGAGGGCATTCCACAGCCAGGGAGCCACCACCGAGAAGGCCCTGTCCCTCGTTCCCACCAGTCGCGCCTGGGTCTCTCCAGATAATCTTAACAATCTAGTAGGTTCATAAGAGGAGATACGTTCGGACAAGTAGTTTGGGCCAGAACCGTTTTGGGCTTTATAGGTCAAGACCAGCACTTTGAATTGGGCTCGGCAGCATATTGGCAGCCAGTGGAGCTTAGCAGGGGGATGGTACGCTCCCTGTATGCCGCTCCAGTTATTAATCTGGCTGCCTCTCGTTGTACTAGTTGGAGCTTCCAGGCCGTCTTCAAAGGCAACCCCACATAGAGAGCATTGCAGTAGTCCAAACGGGATATAACCAGAGCGTGGACCACCGTGGCCAAGTCTGGCTTCACAAGGTACGGGCGCAGCCCATTGTAACTTGGGGGATGCTTGTATTTTGATTTTATATTAATGGCTTTCCTATTTTTTTCTGAATGGTACTGTCACATAAAATAACAAGAATATACTTTACACTTATCTTAATGTATGCAATTTAGGGCTTCTAAATAGTTCAAAGCAGCATGTATATTTAGTTGGGACATATTGAGTCGGAGGGTTAAGTGGGTTGTACAACTAATTAGACAAATCCAGTCTGGGAAGAAGATTAAAGTCGTCTCCAGAGCGTTGGATGGTATTGATGAAACCTGCTGTTACGTTTCTAAATATGTCTATTTCTGATTGCTTAGAGTTCATTAAAGTGTGATATTTCCAGTTTATGAAAACTGTGTAACAATTATGACAAAACAAATGTATTTTCTTGTTGCTGGATTTGAATAGGTATGCTGATGCCCTCATATTTAGACAGTACATTAAATATAGTTTCTAGACAACACTTCTGGTCTGTGGACATGCCACCTGTTTTCTAGCTGTTGAAGATGGTAAAGGGCACCTGATCTAAATAGATTTTTTCTTTCTACTGGATCTGAAGTTTTACTTAACATTGGGTCCTTTTCAGAGTTTCTATCTTTATTTACAAACACAGCAGAATACCCCCAAGGACTGTCTCATGTGGTCATTAAGTGTTGTTGTTGTTGTTAACTGCTGTCAAGTTGACTTGGACTTAAAGTGACCCTATGAATGAGAGACCTCCAAGTTAACCTGTCATCAATAGGTCTTGCAAAATCAAGTTTGTGACTTCCTTGACTGAGTCTATCTACTTGTTTCAATCATAAAGTCCTAAAATATTTCTTATAGCTTGTCCTGAGCTATTAGATCGAAAGCTGACTTAAAATCAATGTAAGCCACATACAAAGCATTCCCAAATGGACATGCACATTTTCAATTAAATGCTGAAGAATAAGACCCTGATCTACAGTTGAATGTTGACATATAAAACCAGTTTGTTCATTCAATATATGTTCCTGTTCTAGCCAATCCAATAATTCTAAATGCTAGCCAATTGGTCTGTAATCGGCTGGATCTGAATATTCTCCTTTTTGTTGATTGGGGATTTAGGAAAAGTAGTTGAATGATCCATCTAAGTGAAAAGCTTAGCTAAAACGGAAACCCAACAATCTGAATTTGCACTAAACAATTCTGGAGGCATAGTGTATTACTTCCTGTTTTCGTGGTCATTCAGGTAAATTACTGTGATCAGCTGTTATAAAGCATACAATATCTTGATCCATAGTATATAGATAGGCTTATCTATACCTATATATGGAAACAGGCTTCCCAGAAAGATACCAGAATATTACAACCCACTGGAAAGACAGAATTACGGGGATCCCCAGCTACCATCTCCACAAATGTAATTGAATTGTGCGTCCTAGATGCAGTTATTAAACTTCACTCCTTATTTATCCTGAACCTGCTTCTTTTTCTCCTTTGTTAAAATTTGCATTTCTTTTTAAAGAGAAATCAGTCCTCAGGCAAGATTGTTATATTCTGTTCTCTACAGGAGCTATACTTTGCAATTTAGAGAGTTCTTCATAGCAACACATTTGTGATCAAACGGGCTTTGGAATTGTGATTTGTAATATGTGGTCTATTTAAAAATGTAAAGGTTAATTGATGTCGTAAGTAAGTATTCAACCAACTTCTGGAACAGATCCATAGCTTTACTTGGAATATCTGATGTTAGTATGGGGGGAAAAAGATGAGTCTCTGAATGAAGAACCGTGCGTAAAGATTTATCTACCTCTTCAGACCTTTTAATGTGAGATGGTCTTACGCCTGCTCATTATTTAATAATGGTTTGTGAACTGGATAGATGTTTTGCTCATTAAGCTTCAGATACAGAGCCACTGGGAGCTGGTTCCTATCTAGGCAACTCGCTGTTGCAGAGTTGGATACTGACCCAGCAGATTATAAGTAACTAAAATATAATCAATTGTGGAAACTCCATTACTTGATAAGAAAATAATTTTCCCATTTTTAACTCATTCCATATTTTCTTTCAAAATTATTTACCATGTGTAGAAGTCATAATCCCATATGGTTATATTCCTTGTCCTTTAATTTCCTATTTGGTGAAGATTGAGCCTCATTGATCTTGTGAAGAAATGTAGAGTAAGCTGCGAATTTTGCTGGGAGAGGTTCTCTCAGTCAGAAATTTGGGAAGCTTTGGTAAATGTAGGATTTCCAGCTCTTATATGTTCGTTAAGTTCAGTTATTGTGTTACAAAGTAGCTTCAGGCTGAACATAGGCAGAAGGCATGGGGTTGCCTTCTCCCTGCATTTGGTCTGCAAAGGTTTGTGCTGTAACTGATGAGAAAGTAATGTTCAGAGGGGTTAGTTGTCCTGTAGTTAAGGAAAGAGTCAGGGCAGGGGCTCTGTTCATCCTTGCATAGGAGCTGTAATAACGTATTCTTCTTTTCCTACTGCCTTATATCTTGCCAAACACTGTTGTGTTTTCTACTGAGTCATGTCTTGTGAGAAGTTCAAAGTTTGATGGTCTCAATTTAGTAATCTTGGCTTCTAGGAATATTTTAGGCTTGATGTCCTATTGACCCATTTATTTGACTTTTTGGTAGTCCGGAGTATCCCATTGAATGTATGGGTGGCTATTTCTTGGTTTGATTATGTAAAGGTTCTGTCAGTGGTTGACCATCACACCATAAATTTTCCTGAAGCAGATTGATGAAATACAGTATGCCCTGCCATGCCTATAACAGAATCTTCAACCAATGATTCTCCATGTGTAAATTGCAAAGAAGGGAGAAAAGTATCTGGGAACAGCTTGTCACTGCAGTGCTGCATATGAATTGCTTCTTAAAATTGTTTGACAGTTGAAATGAGCTTAGCCTCAGCTAATAATGAAGCTTTGGGAGGACTAAATGAACAATGTGATTTTCTTTAATCCATACAGTTGAAACTTTATAACTTTGGATTTTGCCCATACACGATATACAGCTTTCTTGCATGTTTACATAAAACCTTACTTAGCTTGTTAGTCATACATCTTTCTAGAAATGGGAAGAATAACATTCTAAAATGCATATAGTGATTTATTAATTACTCTAATCACCCAGTAGGGCAATATTTACTTATTTATTACTGTTATTGCAGTCTAGAATGTAACTTCCTCCTGTGCAATCATAAAAAATACCGGAAAATGCTCTCTGGTTTCCTCCATTACTGAACATCATAATTTTGAGTTGGCTACCTTGCCTGGACTCCCCCTTTCCACTCACCTACATAGGCACAATATAGGAGACCATATGCTATGGCTGACATACACACTTGGATATGCCTTCTCCTTTCTCCAGCTCCCTCTCCTTCAAATAACTTCTCTAAATTCCATGTCTGATTTGATTGCTGACATGTAGATAAACAACACCTCCCTAGTCTCATCTTTCTCATGCCTCATTACAGTATACCCTGTTTCCCCTAAAATAAGACATCCCCAGAAAATAAGATCTAGTAGAGGTTTTGCTGAATTGCTAAATATAAGGCCTCCCTCCAAAGTAAGACCTAGCACAGTTTTTGTTTGGAAGCATGCCCGCCGAACAGAACACCAGAGCATGCAGGATCGGTAAATGTATGTACCATAGAGTGTTGTACATGGAAATAATGGTAGTAACAAGAAATTCTTGATAGGATTCACAGTTTGTCTGGTTATGCAGGTTTGTGATGACAACTACTGTACAGTATATAATAAATGTGAATTTTTCTTCATGGAAAAATAAGACAGCCCCTGAAAATAAGACCTAGCGCATCTTTGGGAACAAAAATTAATATAAGACACTGTCTTATTTTTGGGGAAACACGGTAGTGAATCGCGATGTTCACCCATACCTCTATTTGGAACAGCCAGTGTTGAGAAGCAGCTTCCCTCCTTCGTTCACATCGACTATTTCTGTCAATGGCGGCAGTCCTTAGAGCAGTGGCTCTCAACCTGTGGGTCCCCAGATGTTTATCCTTTAACTCCCAGAAATCCTAACAGCTGGTAAACTGTCTGGGATTCTGGGAGTTGTAGGCCAAAACACCTGGGGACCCACAGGTTGAGAACCACCCTCATAGAGTCTTTTAATGTGAGTCTTTGGTGCAGGTCACATATGTTCCTGCTTCCTCTGTGCCTCCCTAATTGCGCAAAACTGGACAAGACAACACTCCAAGTGGCCAGTGTATTACTGCAGGAAGAAACTAGTGACTAAAGTAACTTACTAGTAACCCATTACTGCCAAACTCTGGAAATTGGGCTACTTCAGACTGATTTTAGGGTAGTTGGAAGCATTTTGTTTCTTGAAATACAGAAAAATCACAGCTCAGGTGCACCAACATATATGACCAGTTTGAACAATGTGTTACCCTTCCCTTGTTCTAGCACTGCAGTGATTAAGAATGATGAGAATGTTGTAACATCTGAAAAAACTGCACATTTGTGGTCCACACTTAAACACTAGAGGGACTTCAAGACTATTGTGAAGAAAGAATTCCAGTAAATAGCCTTTAAAATAGTGGCCCAACCTGTAGTCCGCAAGAACTAAAATATGGTCCGCAGCCTCACTGTTACTACATTGCTGTAGCGAGAGTGACTGGTCTCGTGAAACCCTCGTATAGTGCTGAGGCTTATTAAATATTGTTTTCTGTGGGCAAGCAGATAGAGACTACTGGATGGTAAATGTTCTGTATCAGAAACTAGAGCTCATGTGGTCTATCCAATGCAATTTTCTGAATTAGCACCCCAAATAACCAAACTGAATCTAAAGTTGGCCAAAAACTGATTCCTAACTCTTTTGGTACTAATGTTGGAGAGTCGTCCTTGGTCAAAAAAAAGTTGGGAATCACTGTTTCAAAGGAATGCTGGGAAATTGGCTGCTTCTGTAGTATCAAAAAGTTTTATTAGATTTATGTGTAGGTTGTTAGTTATTTTAAAACAACAATTCAAACAATAATTGAAGGTTTTCATTTCATTTATTTAAAAGCAATTTCTAAAATGGGGTGTTGTGTGGGTTCCAGGCTGTATGGCCGTGTTCTAGCAGCATTTTCTCCTGATGTTCCATCTTTATCTGAGGCTGGCATCTTGAGGATTTCTAAAATATTGCGAGGCATGCACAAACACATTACTGATGCTGTATACTTTATATATAAAGAGTAATTGAAATCTTGTAAGAGAAGGGGGAGAACAAGAGAAGTCTTTAGATTTTTGTCAAAAACTTATCTGGTGCATAGATGCCTAAATCCAAGGAGTAGATCCACTGAACCAGCACAATTTGGACAAGTGCTGATTTTGGCATTTAGCTATTGAGGCAGCAGGGCCGTTCTACTTGGGACTGCGAAATTGGACTTTGGGCAAAATCTCTTAGGTTTACTTGTCTTTGTTGTTACATTTTAAAAGTTTCCTAAGTATTCAGGCTCATTAACTAGCAACTTTTTAAAATATGTAGGTCATATAGGTCTAAATGTCTCTCCTTTTTTTGCCTAAAAGTTGACAGGATAAATTTTCATTAGCATATTCCATATCTATACTCTGTGGTTTTAATGCGGGGAAGCCTGAAGCTTTCAATGTCCGTGGAATAATCTGCACAAATTATACAATAAAGATGCAAATTCTTTGTTCTTTAAAAGTTGTCTTTTCAAGAGGGGAATTTTTTAATAGGCTAATTAGTTAGTTTAATTCAGTGGTTCGCAAACTTTGGTCCTCCAGTTGTTTCGGACTTCAGATCCCAGAGGCCGGGGTTGGACCATAGGAATACTGGAAACTTAAGTCTAAAACATCTGGAGGACCAAAGTTTGGAAGCTACTGGTCTACTGACTTATAGCACTTACATTTGTTTCAGATTTGTTATTTCTTTCTGCACTGATTTCACCATGTAAAATGGGCATTACAGTGGAGGCAACCTACAGTCCTGGCAGTTGTGTTGTAAACACTGTTGTTGATGACACGGACTTTTCTTGAGCTTCACCTTGCTGGCAAACTTAGTGTAGAAGGGGAAAATACTGCTTCCTGGCATCTTTTGTCCTCTGGAGTAAGGCTAGGGTCATGTTTCCTTTCTTTTACAAAAGGGTTGTCTATTATAATTGTACGTGTAATTCAGATTTACTTATACTGTCACTTGTCAAATTACTGTCTTAGACTTGAAAGTCTATTGAATCCACAAGTAGAAGGAATGGTAGACCAGCATAGTCTTCCACTGAGGAAGGAGTGTGAGGGGACAAATTTTGATTTTCCATCACCCTGGAGTAGCCATTTGAGGGGATGGAAAAGAAAAAATGAATCTGCAGAAATGGTTGCATTCTCCTCCTGTTTTCCTACAGCAGAGTATTCCTTTAGTGGAATTCTATTTTTCTAAAACCTGGATTCATCCCACCACATCTAAGAAGCTAGATCTCAGTAGGATAATGTCAAATATATTTGTATTCCGCATTAAAAAAATAAATTTGTGGGTCTTTCCACCTACAAGCTAGACATATGTTCAGGTCTATTGAGTGACAGAACCAGGTCTGTTGAGTGACAGAACCATCCTCTTAAAGGCTGCTCCTGAAAGTACTTTGGCATGCAGGAGCATCATTGAAGTTAGGAAAGCTCTTGCTGTCAAGTTATTTTGAGATTTCTGCAGCCTTAAAAGACCATATTTAATGACAGGGAGCTTTTTCTAAAAGAAGAAGGCTTCTCTGTTCCCCTCCACCAGGCATTTCTGCGCTGCCTTTGGAATTTCTCTTTAACCTACTCCGTGTTTCTGTGCAGCTGTATCAGTTTAAAAGAGATTCTCTTATTAATGTGCTTCTCTTTAGAAAACACTGTTCATTATAATATGTTGACTTCTCACACAGCTGGAATCTTATGCTGTGGAGTCGTTCTCTCAATTCCTGACTGCCGACATCCGAAGGCTTGCATTCAACTTATGAGTTTGTTGTGCCATAGCTGGAACACATTTCCCACATTTGGTGTTGCTGGAAAGGGATGGGAAGACGTCTTTCCTCTGAAACCATTAATTGCTATGATGAATTAATTAGCTATAAATTACCAATGCAGAATTTAAATGGTCCTCCTGTCACAATAGTTTCCATCCGAAAAGCTTGAGTGCTGTTGTCATGGTTGTAAACTGTCTCAAACATTTGGGATGATTTTCTTGACAAGAGATAATTTATCCGAGGAGTGTTCTTGAGTGTATTTTTGCCAACATAATTATTTGCTAATACGGACAGTAATCTTGTTCACACCGATGCCCAAGTAAGACTCACTTATTTCAATATAATATTTTTAAATCTCTGAGCATTGCATCCAGAATTACCTGTGTGAATTTTTTTTATTCCGGTCTCCGATAGTCTGCCTATCAGTACGACCCATGCATCCCTCATTAAGTTTAATATGTCTGTGATTTGTTTTCATGGTCAGATTTAACCATCCCTGCTCTTTTCTTGGGACTGCATTCTGTTGTTTGTATTGTTGTTTCCACTATTACTACCACCACTACTACTACTGCTGCTACTACTCTCAGTGTGCACGGTCCATTACAGAGGATGAGATGACAAATCCTTGCCCCTAAGGCGGTTGCTGGCTAAAAATGCTTAAGAGAGGAAGGGGTAACAGTAGTGTACAGGGAATCCATGTGTATTTGGTCTAATTGCATATGCCTTGGCTTAGTTAAAGGTTGAATGACAGCAGGACATATCTTCATTTCCTTTAAAAATGCTGCTAAAGGGACTGAGTCTTTCTGTCAGTCCCATCACTCTGGTCTTTTCCGGTTTCCCTCCCCAATTGTAATTGTTTTGTCTATCGGTGATTCCTCTCCTTCAAATCATTTTGACACATGCTGCATATTATTGTATTGAAGTCTTCCAGTTCTTGAATTCTGTGGCTGGGAGGCATTATAAAGGTGCGTCATAGATTTTCGGCCGGCTTGTCTTTTCCTTTCTCGTGTGGTCTTTCTGTTTCTACCCAGATGGGGCTTGTTATGTTGAAAATCCTGTCTAGGTTTTGTCCGTGTGAAAGCAAGAGACGATTATCATGCCGAAGATACTTACCAGACAGTTCTTTGGCAAGGAAAGGCTCTTGCTTCCTTTTTTTGACAGCTCCAGGGTATTGTTTCCTATCTCCTTCCCCCTCAATTCTGGTCTCTTATTTTAGGATTGTTTCAGGCAATTGAAATAGAAAGGCCTGCAATCGTTAGTTTGTGGTGATCCACACACTTACTGTTACCAGTCCCATTTGTGGCAGCTGCCACCACAGAACGAGGAAGCGATAATAAGGAGACCAAGATAATTCCTGCACCTAGGGCAGAATCTGATTATTGTGTTGTCGAAGGCTCTCATGGCCGGAATCACAGGGTTGTGTGTTTTCCGGGCTGTATGGCCATGTTCCAGAAGCATTCTCTCCTGATGTTTCACCCACATCTATGGCAGGCATCCTCAGAGGTTGTGTGGTATACCTCACAACCTCTGCGGATGCCTGCCATAGATGAGGACGAAACATCAGGAGAGAATGCTTCTGGAAAATGGCCATACAGCCTGAAAAACACAATAAATCTGATTATTTTTCTTGTAGCACAGATCTGTAGCTTCTATTTTATAAAACATTCAGCCACAAGTACTATTTTAAGGAACTGATTTATTATTATTATTATTATTATTATTATTATTATTATTATTATTATTATAGTCACACAGCATGATGAATGAAGCATCTTTTCAAAGAACCTGTTCTGGCAGAAGGGGATCTGAGATCGAAGCCAGAGAGAAAAGCACAGTGACCTCTCTTTTAAGGCAGTGTTATGTAAATGTGCTTTCAGATATGAGGGAAGCAGCCCAAACTATCCTATTAGGCAAGTGTGGAATTTTGTTGAAATTTGAAGTGTGCTTGAAGGATCCGCATTATGCGCTTCCTCTCCCTTTCTCCACAGCAGGATGACTAGATTTGCTCAATAAGCTTACATTTTCGGTTACACTGCCTGTTTATCTGATAGTGGGGTGGTGGACTGTGGAAGGAAGGACTACATCCTCAACACTATTGAACTCCCTTATGCAGGCCTATTGTATTTTCTTAGTGCTTTCCACCAGCATGATCTTTCCAGCTGATTAAAAAGTAATGTGCAAACCTCCTCTCTCTGCTCAGTTCAGAAAATGATTCAGCAAATCAAGCTGTGTATGTGTTAAAAAAAACCCTAAGCAAATGAGAAAGCCACTCTTCCTTATTCCAAACCCAGACTGGACCCATTTGTTCTCTTGATGGTGTCATCTATAGTGTAATGGGCTTCAAGGGCTATTGCCCTTTCTTGCCCTAGTTGCTGAAACAATAAGCCCTCACAGAAGGGCTCCGTTTTATCCGGCTCCTGCTACACATTGCACCAGAAGCCTGGAGGCACCTGGGACATAACGCTCCAAGATTTTTATAGGCATTGAAAAGGTGCAAGCCTATATGTCTTAGGGAAACTACACTGCTAACATTTTGCTATTTCAGGATTACTTTTTGTGTCCTTTTTGAGACTCAGCAAGTAGTAGAATATAGTGTGCTGAAAGATGTGTATCTACTTCCTCTTAATATTTGATGTGTGATGCTGAATTGCTGACATAGGAAGGATATTTTAAATAGTAAATTGAATGTGAGTGAAAGAAATAGAACTAATACTAACTTTCATGTCTCAAGCAAACACTTCTCAATATCTGAGTTGTTGTGCATTTTCCAGGCTGTATGTCCATGTTCCAGAAGCATTCTCCCAGGCAGGAATAAAGCTTGCAAGGCCATTAATGCTAATCAATGTGATTAATTACAACATTCACACTGGCCTCCAATTGACAAAAGTCCTTTCTCCCACCCTGGACCTTCCACAGATATATAAACCTCCCTTGCTTAGTTTTCCAATATACCTCACAACCTCTGAGGATGCCTGCCATAGATGTGGGCAAAATGTCAGGAGAGAATGCTTCTGGAACATGGCCATATAGCCTGGAAAATGCACAACAACACAGTTGTGTGTCCAGCACATTCCAGCTATGAAAGCCTTCGACAACAGTTCTCAAAATCACTTGCATATTTCTAGTGCACTGCATTATTGGTAAAGCAGAGTGTTCTTTTTTTTAAAAAAAAAGTGAAGAGTTTTACAGAGTGTGTAAAGATTTTCCTTTCCCTTCTTCTCTCCCTGCCTCTCTGTCTCCATCTCTCTCTTTCTCTCTTCCTCTCCATCCACTTTCCAATCACAGGGCTGTTCTACTAATTACCCTTTTCTACACCAGAGGTGAGGTGCTTGTTGTTAAGAGGATATTGGCTGACATCCAAAAGCATTCTTTCCAGAGCCAAAAGCGGGAGATGTGTTTCTATTTCATTGTTATTCAGAATAAAGGAAAGCATTAACCAAATGCTGTCAGAAAGGGTTTCCTGAAACAGATGCTTGGTTTGGTATTTTATTTTCTAGCATCTGTGGAAACGGGGAGAGGAGAAAGGCAAGGTCAAGATAGCCATTTCATTTTTTTGTGATAATAATAATAATAATAATAATAATAATAATAATAATAATAATAACAACAACTTTATTTTTGTACCTCGCCTCCATCTCCCCGAAGGAACTCAGGGCGGCTCACATGGGAATGAGCCCAATCAACATAGTTAAAATATAAATATACAAAGTACATAGACAATATCATAGAACAGAGTAAAACAACAAAATTATAACAAAATATAAAAGCAACCATTGAACCAATCAATGAACCTGAAATAACAATCAGTTCCTTTCCTTTTCATCTCTCTGGTCCCAGCCCAACCTATTAGAGCTTGAGACTACGCTCTCTGTTTTCCCTCACTGTTCATAAAACACAACAGGAAATTCTATGTTTATGTGGGAATGAGCTCTCCCTGACTATTCTAGCAAATCTGGTAGAACTAAAGTGGAAGTGAGAGTAGGAGAGAAGTGTTGTCTGAGTAGGCATTTAGCCTCTATGATTTTGGCTGTGACAACTCCATGCTGACAGGGGTCAGAATGCGCATCTCCCACGATATGGAATGGACCTCACTCTGATGGGATATATTAGTGGTTCTCAATCTGTGGGTCCCCAGATGTTTTGGCCTTCAACTCCCAGAAATCCTAACAGCTGGTAAACTGGCTGGGATTTCTAGGAGTTGTAGGCCAAAACACATGGGGACCCACAGGTTGAAAAACACTGGGATACATCCAAGTACGACAGCTTGTATTCTCTAGGTATTTTTGCAGCACAGTTGCTGTCTTGGGCAATGTTGAGGAAACGTGGGGGTTGCAATCAAAAGGCCTGTGGGGATGATGCAATTTATACCTCCTAGACCTAGATCAGAGAAATGATGGACTGCCTTATATTTACTTGAAATACATAGTGATTGACTGATTGCTGCATCCTACTATTCCTTGCCATCATCTTTGAGTCCAAAGGGTAAAAAGCCTGGATACTTGTGTTTGTCACAGGTGTGATTTTACAATACAAGCTGCACTTTTAAATTGTATTGATGAACTTTATGTATTTTTCTATTGTGTTTTATGCTTTGTAAGCTGCTTCAAGGGCATTGTTGGAAACCTTGGTAAAATCAAATGAAAGTAATAATAAATGTGAGTTATGACACTTATAGGTAACCATCAAAATGTTCTGAGAGGAAATGGTTCGATGGCTGTGAATAATACCCAGTAACCTGCTTCTTCTAGTGCATAATCTTTCTCAAGAATTACTGATGAGAAAGATTCAGACATAGTTGCTGAAATTTCAGTGAAACACTGCTGTAGTTGCTTAATCTCTATATACGCACCAGTTGAGTTAGTTCATTTGTAACTTGAGTTCAGATAAAAAGAAAGGGATCCAAAGATCTGTGATCAGACAGATGAATAATAGTTGCATTTGCTGTTCACGAAACACATAAGTGCTAATGTGAGAATTTGTTCAGTGCTATCACAACTGCAAGAAGTTGTCTTCTTTTGAAACTGTTGAAGCTCAGTGTTAGCTCCTTCCAAAGTAAAAGAACAGCTTTTAGATTTTATTTCAACTTTTGTATACAGTGCTTTAGTACCAGGCATGGAAGGGTTCTTGTGCAGATGAATAATACTTCCCAAGAGCATGGCTTCAACTTAAAGACTGGAAATGTTGAGGCATATGCTGCTTATTTTAGAAGGCAAAAGAAAATTGTGAGCTGCCTTGGTGATTTCCCATTAACCAGGCTGTATTCTTATTTCTCACATGTACATAAAACACCCAGAGATTACCCTTGGGCAGATTGGCTTCTACCAGACTCTCTCTTTCTTCTCCTTCAGGATGTGAAAGGAATTAGTCCATGCCAGGCCTGGAGAGCTAAATGCAGGCCTAAAGGTAGTTGGTAGATACAGTGTTCCGTTACTTATTGCAGGGGTTACGTTCCAGGACCACCCACGATAATTGAAAATCCGCAAAGTAGGGACACTAGGCTTCTCCTTAGGAAGGGAGTAGAAAGAAGGGGGAAGGAAGGAAGGAAATAAGGGAAGAAAGAGGCAGGGGAACAGGGCCCTGCCTCCTTCTCCTTCCGCTGCCGTTTGGGCTCCTTTTCCGCTCCGCCGCCCGCATCCGACTGAGACCACCACTACTGTAAATCTTAAGTTTTAATGATTTATAATATTATTTTAGTGTTTATTTTAAAAACCGCAAAACAAAGAGGGCACGAAAAGCAACCTGCGAAGTAGCGAGGGAACACTGTATACCCAATTGAGCTGTTTCGTTTGTTGTGTGATTTCAAGTTATTTCTGTCTTTTGGCAACCCTAAGATGAACCTATCACAACATTTTCTTGGCATTTGTTCAGTGGTAGGTTGCTTTGCCTTCCTGAGACTGAGAGAGTATGACTTGTTTTTCCATGGCTGAGTAGGAATTTGGACCCTGGTCTCCAGCGTTATAGTCTAATTCTGAAACAAGGGCATAATGCGAGCTCACAAATGTTTGAGTATCTTCTTATTTTTTTAAACAGCAGCCTCTGTGTTTTCCCTCCTCTGGCTCATAATTTCCTTTCGTCAACACATCCACTTGTTGTTCTCACCCTGACAGGAAAATGTGTTCCTCAACCAGAAATGTAGAAAGAAGGGTGATTTCAAAAAGAAAAAGAGCCAAAGTGGAATGCTTTGAATGCTTACTCTCACTTGCACTTTATCCATTTACAGTTGACACTCCACATTTGTGGGTTTAACTTTTACAGATTTGAATATCCATGGATTTGATTGATATGTTCGCTTAAGAAATCTCTAGGTCCTCCAGGATGACTTTGTGGTGGACATTGACCATGGAATCATGCTGCAGGACCTAGAGATTCCTAGAGAGGTGTTCTCTCTACTAAAAAAGGAATTAGCAGATGTTTATTTGCCTTCTCTCACTTCTGTCCGGATTCTGTCCTGCTAGCCCTCTGAAAATGAAGAACCTTTTTATTTTATACCCTTCCAAGTCTGTATTTGTGTTTGATTAAATTTGGGGCAAATTTGCTGCAGTTCCCTAATGCTATATATGGTGTCCTTAAAGACACAGATTAAACAATAGAATTATCTAGTGCCTCATATTCCTCCTTCCTTAGTGTGAGTTTATACTGAAAATGATAAATATAGTATTGGTGGTAACGGCTACTGCTCAAGGAATGTCCTGGTTTTGTAATAGGTTTCAGATGGAGATCTTATATTGGGGTTCACATAGTGTGTATCGCTGACTATAGTGCCTTGCATCTGCATCCTTCCTGAAACTTTTCTGAAAATATTTTAAGAAGAAATGCATATACTGTACCAGAAGTCATTGATCCGGTTTCATTTCCTTTATGGTGTATATACTATATTATACTGTAAATGAGCAAGCCCATAATAACATAAGGAACTACCTCCCTCCCCCAAGAAATGAACAGTTTGTAATAGGTCATGCATACAGCCTTGTGGGCTGCTTGTGTTTCTCAGAAGGTTCTTCAGCCTGAATGTGTTTTCTAGCAGCTTTATGAAGAAGCTATTGCCTTGGCAAGATTACAAGCTTTGTTTTAATGGGTGAGAGAATTCAAACTCTTAAGTGAGGGAGTTAAGGTCTTCTTATTTGCTAGTTTGTGCTTTAATATGCGAATGTCGGTGCATGGTATGACTCTGATTATTATGCGTGGCTGTATTCTGCATTTCCCCCAGTCAGACTAACTACCATCTGCAGGGGATGTGCTGAACTTTTCTTCTCACCCAAGCACTCCCAAGTCTTATCTGTGTAACATAGTGTTAATTTATTGTTGTTCATTCTTCACATTTGCGAGAAGACAGCTTGAAAATGTCGAGAGCGAATTAACAGGAACGCCAGCAGCAGTGAACATAGCACTTCCACAAGAAAGAGCTCCTTACTGTTACCCAGTTTTTCTAGAGGGACTCAGATTAATTCAACACTTCTCAATTGCGGACATGTGCCCAACTCATTCAGCTTCCGCACCACCTTTTTGGGTGTGCAGATGCTTTTCGTTGTTTAACCTGACTTGATCCAAGAAAGCTTGGAGATGTGTTGGCGTCTTGGCTTTGTAGTTAATCCTGCCACTTTGTTTCAGTACAAGGGATAATGCTTCCAGGCTGTCCCCCCCCCCCCCCCCCCCCCCGGATTACACCTGTCTCTGGCATGAATTATCCCATCTTTTCCTTGCTGGCTTGTGTCAGAACCAACCTTGATGAGGATTTGATATTAACAAGACTTGATCCATAGCCAGCTGCTATCCATAAGGTCAGTGCAGATGTCAGACGTTCTGGCCCAAGGCATTTTGCTGCCCAAAGCAGAGCACAAATAATTTTTGTATACATATGTATGTTTATATTAAAAGAAATTATGAATTTATTTTCTGCCCACTAGGGCCCCTAGAGCAATGTATGTGAGAATCACAGTGCAAAAACAAAACTGAACGTTAATTAAAAATAGGCTTTAAAGTAATTTAAAAGACTAAGCACCGACAAAACAAATGCATGTTAAGTTATCTGTCATAAGCACAAGAATTAAGGAATTGTCCTGACTTCTATAAACTGTATATCTCTTATTTAAGGAATGTTTGGCTTTGATGCTGTATGGCTCAGCACAGTATAAAATCCGCATGTGGGTCTATACATGGCTGAGCCACACATATTACTCAACAGCCCATAAAGCCTCCCACCCTGCATAGCCATTCCCTGTTTTTTGGAAAGTGAACAGGACTGAAGAAGCATCTGGCTTCATCTCCTTAGCCAAATGCAAAATGATTACAGAAGGGCAGTGACCTCAGAAGTGCCTGGCTGAGCTTAACACTGATGTCACCATTTCCCACCTGACTATGGGGAAATGTGTCTATGGTCATCTCTGCTTCCCACAAAGTAGGGAATGGCTGTGTTGGGGGTTTGAGAGACTTCAACAAGTTGGGGCCACTTCAGGCACTGCGGAGGGAGGGAGAGCATCCCAACACCTTCAGTCTTCCCAAAAGGTCTTATAAATATTTAAGAGAAACATAGATGTGTCCTTAACAGGATGTCCTTAACAGGATGTCTGCGCAGTTTTATTATAACTCTTCTGAATCTTTACCTTCTTGCCAGAATCACTTTTTCCATTTTAGTTCCTTTTGTTGTTCTTTCCATAAGTCTCTTAAGACACAACTGGGAATCACGTGACCTTTAATGTTGTTGCACTGCAGCTCCTAGCATACTTCACCATTAGCAGGAGCTGATAAGGATTTCAGTCCACCAGTATCTGGAAACCACATCATTCCCATCTTTTTGTTGAGGTTGTACTATGGGGGTTGTACTGGAAGTAATGGCTGCCAGGTTAGAACTCCTTTATTCACATGAGACATAAGCAAAGTAACTCTTTGTCTACAAAATAGCACTAATCAAAAGAGTGTCCATCAGTGGCAATACATTTGAATTCACTCAATAAATCCACTTTGAAAATAAATCCTTCAGGCACTTCCTGGTCCACTGTCTGGTAGCATTTTCCACATCACCTACATCATTGAAGTGCTGTCCCCAAAGGCTTTCCTTCATCCAGTCAAAGAAGTGGAAGTCTGAGGGCAGCATATTGGGGCTGTAGAGGCAGATACAGCATCACTGACTATCCCATTTGTGCAAGAACTTGTGATGTTGCCAAAGAAGTGTAGAATGGTGCATTAACATGGTGTAACTAAATTGCATTCCACTGTTTTATTCCGATGGCTTCTTGAACTTTTTGAACTAACTCAGTGTAGCAGTTGCTGTTAGTTGTTGTTGTTGTTGTTGTTGTTATGATGATGATGATGGTGATTATTATTATTATTTATTTCTATCCCGCTTTTCTCCTGTGGGTGGGATTCAAAGCAGCGTACAACATATAAAATTCATACAAATACATCCGACTACAATACATAATCAGTTAAAACATCATATCGATATAAAAAACCCAATTAACATATCAAATAAAACAATTTAAAAATGTACAGCAAGCACCATTTAAAGATATCCATAACCTCTGGCCACTGAAGTTATTTGTCAAATATTATCAAAATATTTATCAGACTGGCAGTACCTATTATCATTAGTCTGGGAAGGTCTGGCTCCACAGAAAGGTTTGAATTTGCAAACAAAAGGCCAGTAAGGAGGTGGCAGATCGTGCCTCATTAGGGAGGGAGTTCCAGAGTTGCAGGGTCACCACCGAAAAGGCCCTCTCTCTTGTTCCCACCAAACACGCCTGCGATGATGTTGGGACCGAGAAAAGGTTCTCTCCTGAAGATCTCAGGGCTCAAGTGGTTTGGTAGAAGGAGATACGGACCCTCAAGTAGACTGGGCCCGAACCGTATAGGGATTTATTGGCTAAAGCCAGCACCTTGAATTATGCCCTGAAACAAACCGGAAGCCAGTGTAGCTGCTTGTTGTCGCACACTGGAGGAAATCAAGCAAAATCACTCCTTTGCCATCCCAGAAGAAATTCACCATAATCTTCTGTGCTGAGCTCAGATTTTTTAATATCTCTGGTCCAAGAGAAATGGAGTGCCATCACTCCATGGACTGATTCTTGGTCTCTGTGTTATAACAGGTATGTCTAGGTTTTATCTCTAGTGCAAACATTCCTGAAAAATGTGTCCTTGTAGTTTTCAAATGCTGTCAACAGTTCTGAACACGTGCCATCTCTTTTCTTTCAAATCAGCTGTTAATTGATGAGGAACCAAGTTGGCAAACACTTTCCTATATCTGAGCTTGTGGATAATCTGCCTGACAGCGCTGTAACCACAGCCAAGTTTCTCAGACAGTCATAAGCTGCAAATCATGTTGCCCACCCTCTTTTGGTTTTCATTGGTGACTGCTGACAATGTCCTTCCACTATATAGTTTGTCTTGAACATTAGTTTCACTTCCTTTAAACTTTTCACCCATCTTCACACCTTATTCTCAGCAATTGCCAACCTACATACACATTTCTGAGACTTCTGGGGATATCAGCAGCAGTACTTCCTTCTTTTTTCATCAAGAATCCGATTACTGCTCTTCATTTCTGATTTATATCCATGGTTATGCAACACCTAGAAATACAGACATTATCACAGTCATGCAGTAAGAATTACTCTATTTGATGGTGTAATAGCATCACTTTGAGATTAATACTTTCAGAGAAAACTGCACACAGACATTACCTTCAGTACGACCCTTATATAAGGAACTTGATCAGTGCGTTTTCCTCCAGAGAGATATCCTTTTGACGTTTGCATTGCCTTCCAGAACCTGTCATTATGTCATGTCATTTGGACATTAAGCCTGAAGAAAATAAAGTTTAATAGCTGGTTTAGGATCTACTTTTGACAACTTTCATTGGAGCTTATACCTTTTACTGCCTTTCATCTCTCTGCATTTCCACACGATTTGCCACTTTAATTCTGAATTGGGTTAGTTCTTTGGCCTCTTAAATCTTTCATATCTGTACAAATATGATTGTGTATGTATACGTGTGTGTGTGTGTGTATGTACACACAGACACACATGTATGATATCTGCCTCTACACTTTTCTGAGGCCTTTCCATCTGATAACTCATTTCCTATTGTAGACTTCTGCAATTTGACATCTCCTTCTAATGTTTATATAGATGCTATGTTATTTAGATATGTGCCTGAACTCTTAATAGCACTCTTTCAAGATGATTAAGTTGAGATTGTCGTACTTTGGATGTATCACGAGAAGACCTGACTCAATAGAAAAGACAATAGTGTTTAGCAAGGTAATAGAAGAAGAAGACAGGATTCCAGATGGATATATTTAATGTACAAAGTCAAAGCCCTTAGTCTGCAAGGCCTGAACATGGCATCAAGTTAAGGAAACCTGGCTTTAAATGTGTTTTCTTCAAGACACCTCACAGTATCTGCACAATACAACAACCATAGAAAATTAGTTAAAACTTATCCAAGCAATAACACATCTGTTGTTGTTAACTGCCTTCAAGATGACAACAAATTATGATGACCCCATGAATGAGAGACTTCTAAGTCACCCTGTCCTCATCAACACTCTCCAACATATCTCAGTACCAGTCAATGGTTAGGGATTGTATCCCATATCATCTGGAGGATACTAGGTTGAAGAGACTATTTTAAGCTGTTAAGAAAAACCTAGAAATGACAGTGCTTTCGCATGTCACCAGGTCCAGGATTATTTTGGAGATGCATAAACAAAGTGGGGCAGATTTGTGCTGCAATCTTGGGTGCCACCCATTGTTGTCATGAGATAAAAGGAAACATGACACGATAATAAGAGACAGGTTTTTGGATTTATACATTTTTCTTCTCATTATCCTGCTGTAGCTCTTTTATCTTCCACATCTCAAGATTGCAGGTTTTGCTGGTGCAATTAACTTTCTGACAAATCTGCTTATTGGAAATATTTAAAACATTTCATGCAATTTCATTCATGACATTTTATCTATTTTTACTGTTCCTTTTGGATGTTAATCTTCCTTCTTTTCTCTGTTTACCAGAGAAGTCCATTTTATCTCTCTAAACATGTTTTTAATTATTTACCAGGCAGTCTATGTGGTGTATTGATTTGTGGCTGTGGACATAATTCAGGAGACTGATATCAAATTCTTTATACCCTCTTGCTGTGGTGACAAATCCCATATCTGGGAAGAAAATGTTGCCATGGGATTTGGCTTTAGGAAAGGGTGTGCTCATGGTACTGAGCAGCCATAGCTGAGCAAATCACCCAGTTCCCTTGTGTGCTGAAAGAGAAATGAGGATAATAATGACTGCCTTATCTGTACTCCTAGAAAGAATAATTAAGGATATGAGCTGCCTTGGAGTCTGGTGGAGTCTCCTTCTCTAGAGGTTTTAAAACAGAAGCTGGATGGTCATCTGTCACAAGCGCTTTGATTGTGTGTTGCTTCATGTCTTGGGCTTGACTGGATTGTACTTGAGGTTTCTTTCAGATTTATGCTTCTGTGATACCTGTCATCAGGAGGATATGGAAGGTCAAGCTAAACATATAACAAGCGGCTATCTCTATTCCTTTTTTGACTCAAAGGTGTACATGGAATATCCAAGTCCTGATTGGGATTCTAGTGTGGGGAGCAGTGGGACTTCATCAGTTTGTTCTTGATGCATTGGTGCCAATTGGAATACAACCCTTATATCTGCACATTTCACATAAACCCCCAAGCTCCCCTGCCCCTATGTTCTTCCAGATAAAAGCTACAGTGTTGGCATGTGTTAAAACTCCCAACCCTAATGATTCATTTTGAATTGACATCCTTTTGGTGAATTCTGATGGGATTCACTAACAACTTTGCAATAACCAACCAGCCCCATCCCCCGCCCCAGCCTACCTTTTCTCTGTACTAGTTTACCCTCACCTTACCATTTCTTGGCTGTTGAAAACCACTGGGGATAGAATACAAGTGATTGCCTAATTTCCTTCAGATGGATGCAGAGCAATGATATATTTGTGGGGAACCTCCAGAGATTCCTGCAGATGTCTCTTGCTGTATGTTCAGCTATAGGAAAATAGCTGTATACTTTCCTCCTGCTCTCCACCGACCAGGAAATGACTGGGTTCTTGGGATTACAGCTGAAAAACAGTAGGATTGGGAGATGGGGGTTGGATGAGAGAACTCCATTGTAGATAGAAAGGCTTGGGAGCTGTCTAGTCTACTCTAGACTGGTTTCTAAGGAAAAATAAGAAAGGAAAAATAACAAACATCTAAATAGTTACATCTTGCCAGGAGAGACAGCAGGATGCTTCTTGTTAGCTAAAAGAACAAAGGGAGAAGAAGGGGTGACTGACTGCCTTTTATTGGGGCAATAAACATTCCAATGGATAGGAAGTTAGTATCCCTAAAGAGTCACATTTCTACTAACTTCAAAGTAAGGGATGTGACGTAAACAGGATAGAGTGAAACACAGTAAAGCCTGTCTAGGGATGCTTTGGAAACAGGGAAAGGATTCCCTCAATCTAACTCTATCGTCTATCTAACTACATTTAGACTTGAGTAGTCCAGGATGATTCCCAACACCAGGCAGAACCTAAAAGAAGGGCTGACCCCCTCTAATTTCTCCATCATGATGCTTCTTCTGAAAATTTTAAATTCCTGAGTGGAGAAATGGATCTGGTAGCCAAGGGCAGCTGATCCCAAGGCAGCATTGGTGTTTTTTGCTCTCTCATTCATGGGTCACAGGAAAATCCATAATTTTGGCCCTAAATTGCCTTTGATTTATGAGGTCAGTTTATACATGAGAATAAACTATATGTGTCTTGTTCTAGGAAGAATGTGACTTCTTCCTACATAGCAAAAAAACAAAACAAAAAATGGAACCATCAAATGCAATCATTTCAGTGTTTACTTACAAGAGTATCCCACTGTTTTCAGTGACACTTGCTTGCTTGTTTGTGGTTTCATCTTAAAACAGCTGCAAGCCATTGAGGAATGGGAGAGATGCCAGAATACAGGAAGGAGAGTAGAAGTAGGTCTGCTGCACTTTAATTTGTCAGAGGGGCCAGGTAGCTCATTGGCAGAGCATATGTTCTGCTTGTAAAATCTCTGAAGTTCAATTCCTAGCATCTCCAGGTTAAAAAAGAGTAGAGTTGGGAGCCTTTTGGTTTTGAGACTTTAGGAGAAAGCTTCTACTGCCACTCTGGGAAAACTGTTAGACCAGATGGATAAATAATCTGACTTGGTGTGAGATACATTCTTGTTTTGCTTTGGTTGGTGAAATCTGAGAGAATGTCTTCTCAGTTGTGGTGAATTCTTCTTTTAAGTTAGGATGTTGACTGCTTTGTAAAGCTTTTGCCTCATGGATCTAGGTAAATTTCAACAAGAAAATAACCTACCAATGTTGTGCATAGTATTTCTTGTATAAATAATTCTTATCTGGGATTCTGTCAGTTGAACTTACATGATATTTATTTTTACAAAGCATCTGTCTGTGTTCATTGCTCAGATTTAGTTTTTATACATAATATGCAATATGATTCACTTCATATCCAAATAAGCTGAACCATGTCTGTTCCATGTCTATTGCTATTTAAATACAATAGGAATTGTGCCTTCTACTGTATTTACCAGGCATCCACGTAGATATACAGCAAGCTTACAATAAAGCACAGTGAAATCTTCTGTGTCATAAAAAATAAACACAGATATAAAAACATTTGAGTAGAATAAAATTAAGAAGTGACAGTCAGAAATGACATAAAATGTTAAGAGAAGAGGAGGACAGTTTTCACTGTCTACTTAAGTATAATAGAGGGGGAGCTGATCTAACTTATCTACAGAAGAGTTCCATATTTAGGACATTGCTGCAGAAAATACTATTTAAGTACTCAATAACCCAACCTCGCTATGTGATGACACCTTCAATGAAGATTTAACTTACAGTGTAAGTTGATTTATTTATACAGTGGGCTCTTGGTATCCACTGAGGTTTGGTCCCAGGACTCACCATGGATACCAAAATTCATGGATCTAAAGTCCCCATTAAATATAGTGTTGTATTAAAATATTGTCCTTTATATAAAAAAAGCAAAGTCTACATTTGCATTTTGAGGGGTTTAAATAAAATCAACCCATGGATTGTTGAATCAGAATTAATGTATACAGAGGGCTGGTTGTAACAGTTATTAATTTACTGAAATAGAATTATGTACATGTCTTTAGTACTATAGTAATCTTCTAAAAATATTACTCTTTTTGTTTTGCTTGCAGTGATTCAGAGAGCCGAAAACTATGCAAGAAAATGAAAGTCGACCCTAGTTCAAAGGAAAAAGGAGTAGAATTACTACATTACAAGTAAGTACATAAAAAGTTAAGTGTGCTTCAACACTAAGTAGTTGCAATAAAGAGTGTCAAACTGCATGCTTTCATGCGGGTTTCCTCACAATTAGGTCTCTGTCGAGTCCAAGTGAGATTTACTCCCCCAAAAGTGCATAGCATTGCAGTCTTAAGTAAAGGATTGTCTTTTTTGAATTCATACTCCAAAACCAAGCTACTAAGGTATGTTTCATTAGAGCACATGCAGGGGGCAAAGTAGATATACTTCCCGAGTTACAAACGTACAAATGACTCATAGAACAGAGGTGAGACAACAGGAAGTGAGAGAAATCTACCCCTCAGAAGGGAAATTCACTTCTGGAAGAGTTATTATCATGGGGAAAAAGTGTTTCCACTGAACCTTTATCACCAATCCTTGTTTCCACAACTAGGCAAATTTTTCAAAATTCAATTATCACAGGGACAGAAAATGAGGTAAAATTTTCTGAACAGGGTCACAGTCAGCAAAATAAACACCACAGGGGTGCTAACCCTTCCCTATGCTATCTAAAGCTAATATATAGCTTTAGCTTGCTAAGTGCAGATAACGGTCTTCATTCAAGGCCTCCCCACTTCTGAGGGCTTTGCTTTTGTACTTGCTGTCACTCCAAGTAGTCTGCAAGTCCACATGTCTCAGTTTCTCTCTCCTCCTCCAACTGGTGGCCATACTAAGCAGGTTGAGCAAGTTCATGGAGAAACGCACATCACTACATTCCTTCCAGATCTGAAATGAAAGTCATCCTTTCCTCTTTTACTTGCTGGAGTTCTGGACTCCCAGTTCCATGACAGAGATAAAAAGCCAGAATGGTGTGAAGATGAAGAACCAACTGTAGTGTCAGAAGTGGTGTGAATTCAAGCATCAGTCCAGAGTGTGCACCAGTCAGCTGGATTACTCTAAACTAGGCTGGGCCAACATGACACTCTCTCTGTCAGATTGCCCCTGTGGAACTAGCTTATTCTTGGGAAATCTACTTTTAAAATAATATAATTCCCAGAGTTCCCCAGGGAGCATGTTTGCTTGTTAAGATGACTAAAGAATTCTGGGAATTACAGCCCCAGAAGGTAACAATTTATTCTAAATCAGCTGCACTCCAGATATTTTGTTTGGTCCTCCAGGTGTTCTGGATTTCAGCTCCCAGAATATTTGACCATTTGATAAGCTGACTAGGGCTTCTCGAAGTTGGAGTCCTAAGCACCTGGAGGGCCTCAGGTTGCGAATGCTTGAAGTATATCATCCATGAGTTAGAATCATAGAATAGTAGAGTTGGAAGAGACCTCATGGGCCATCTAGTCCAACCCCCCGCTAAGAAGCAGGAAATCGAGTTCAAACTAGTATGGCCAACAGTGTTGAGGAGCCATGAGACTTAAAGTCCAAAAATTTGGAGGTGTGCAGAAGATGCTTGATACCAGACTGGGAATGACTGCTTTGCAAAAAAGATCACATGCTCCCAAGTATTGATCTGCCAGTACAAGCAATGCACAAGAACCTGGACTTGTTTTACAGTTCACATATGAGAGTAACTATTCTGGAAGGTTTTAACTTGTCATTATATCTAGTCTTTAAAAAAGTAACTTTCTAAGCTCTGCAAGTTATGATGTGCGGAACACTAGATCAGAGTTTGAAAGCTCACCATTTGTCAAAAAGATGGCGAGGCCTGGGAGGGGAGGCCTGACTCAAGGTTTTGCTTTTTTTAAAAGTTGAGCTCCATAACTCAAAACTCTGATCTAAAAGCCTAAAGCTATTGAAAATCCTGTCATTCTAGCATGACTCTGACTGGTACATGCCTAAGTCCCATAGGCAACATTGCTTCACGGATAAAATTGTTTGTGATCAGGATTGAGCAACTCAGCAAACACTGACCCCCCAAAAACAAAACAAAAACAAATTGCAGACCTTCCCTGTCCTTGGAAGAAGAAGAAAGAACAGAAAATATTCCCATCGCTATAGCAACTCCAGATCTGGGAGGAAGCCAAGGACTTCTCACCCTTAACGGGGTCTGTCTGACCATTTGTGGACCATTTGCCATGGCAGAAATAGTATTGCAGATAACTAATGCAATTTTTGTAAAGGTAAAGAGTATCCCAGGTTCAAATCCCGGGAGCGGAGTGAGTGCCCACTGTTAGCTCCAGCTTCTGCCAACCTAGCAGTTTGAAAACATGTCAATGTGAGTAGATCAATAGGTACCGCTCCGGCGGGAAGGTAACGGCGCTCCATGCAGTCATGCCTGCCACATGACCTTGGAGGTGTCTACGGACAATGCTGGCTCTTCGGCTTAGAAATGGAGATGAGCACCAACCCCCAGAGTCAGACATGACTGGACTTAACATCAGGGGAAAACCTTTACCTTTACCTTAAAGAGTATCTTGCATGTTTGAGGAGATCCCTAAATAAGCACATACATTTTTGTTCTTGCATTATTGTTATTGGGTTATTAAACATTCTGATGAAAGTGAACTCAAAGCAGTGGTCCCAGAACCAATGCAATGCCTAACCCATTGGCTGCTAGACCCTGATGAGTTTCTGAGGAGAAGGGAAGCATTTGTGGCCAATACAGTGCTGGTCTCTTGCATAATGGGAAAAAATGCTTGTCCTCCCATATCATTCAACCTGAGAATAATTGTCTAAGACAGTGTCTCAGACTATCTGATGTGGGGGACTGGCAGTATTTTTTTCCTCAAGTGACAGGAACCTTCTTTGTGACCATTAGCTACAACTTTTTCGCTATTTCACTGTGGAACTGTAGTCAATGGCTTGTGGACTAGCACTAGTCAATAGGTCCTGACTTTTGAATGGCACTGGTCTGCAAGAACTTTATGGGACAATCACTTCGTTACTAAACAAAGGTTGTTTACTCTTGTAAATATTGATTGAAATGGTTATAATATCTAACCACCAGTTTAATGTATCTCAACATTCAAAATAACATATTAACAATTAATAGTAGTTAAGAAAGTAAAGGACCAAATATATAAACTTTTGAATTCTCTCTCCCATGGGAGGCTTCTAGTCCAGACTATTGAAAGCCTGACATTAGAGCCAAATTCACACAACAGATAAGAATTTAGACTAAAAGTTGCATTTTTGTGGAAGACAACGCAAAAACCTGACGAAGGGAACATTTCCCGAAACGAGGTTACAACAACCTGAGGACCCTTGTCGTCTATTTTTGGCATCTTCAAGAACATCACAAGTATTTTTCAGGTTTCATGTTAATATGTTATTTTGATGGTTGAGATACATTAAACTGGTGGTTAGATATAACCACTTCAATCAGTATTTACAAGAGCAAACAACCTTTGTTTGGTACTATATATAGATATCTGATGATCGTACAATCACTTTGTTAGTCTTTAAGATGGCACAGGGCTCTTTGTTTAAATTGTAACTAAAATTAACTCTATTTACTTTGTCTTCCTGAATTTACTTTGTCATTCAGAAATTCAAAGATCCATCTCATTATTATGCTTTTAATTTTTTAAAAAGACATGTTTGGGGAAGAAACAATGTTCGCTCCATCTCATAACACCTTTATTTTCATGTCCCTGGCACAACCCATGTTCCTTCATGATTCTTCCCAATGAGACATTCTCTACTTGCACTACCTAAAGCAGTTGGAGATTGGTTTAGCAGCTCATTGATTTCAGAAGACTTGAGCAAGTGAATATTTGCATTCTTTAGGGACCAATATGCGTCAACATAGTGGTGCACTGTTGAAATGGATGTTCCCCTGTGCATCTGCCACTCCCCAAATCCTGGCCTGTGGTAAATGCTCTCATTAGAGCTTGTGGAAATGATTGCCCATTAGAGATTTATTTGCTTCAAGAACTTGTTTTCAGTGGTTGTGTTTTGCAGAGAGCTGCAAGCTGAAGAGAACTTTATTTATTTGACCAGAGTAAACAGCTGTCTTTCTAACAGCACTCTTTAAATTAATTGCTGTTTTTCCCCTATATTCTCTTTCTTGACAGGGATGGCACATTTCATACTGAATACACTAGAGCACCCACGTTCAAGGTAAATTTACAGTAGTTTGCAATCTTATGGATAGGGATATATGTGGCTGGATATAGAACAGATGTTAATGCTTACGACTTTCTATTTGGGTGGGAGGGGGATGATACATTTCACAAACAGCTGTTTGGGTGACCTAGAGGTTTTCTCTCCATTCTCATATCTTCTCTGCATCTGCCAGCCCAGCACCCCGTGAATTAACTAGATTGAGTCAGTGTTAAATTGCGACATAAATTGTGAGCTTACTCGCAAGCTGTTAACAAATAGAGGAGGGTTTTTTATTATGTTTTTTAATGAGGATTTTTTTTCACTGTCATTTTTTTTGGTTTGGCTCTCTCTTTTGATGCTGACCTGCATCTAATAGCATTAGCCCCACAGCAATGAGGAAAATACTTTCTCCTTTTATTTAGTCTGTCATAGGATGAGCTTGAAAGAGAAATGAAATAGCCTTTTTCTCAGATCTGATGATAGCCACAACCTAAATTGCTAGAGCTGATGCACTGGATGCAACACGGTCAAAACAAGTTCTGTTCCCTTTTTTCCAGGTTATATAGTACTAATACACTTAAAAAAAAATCTCCCTCATACACACACACACACACACACACACACACACACACACACACACAAGGAAAGATATCTTTTAACAAAGTTTCAGGAAAAAGAGTGGTGTGTTGGAAAACACCAGAAACTACTCTTGAAATAGAAGCCACCCTAGGAGCTTGGCCTCATGGAGTGCCTGCTGAGATATGTGCCTGAACAGACAGTGCCTTGCTCTTCCCGGGAGTTTCCTGATTTCGTTCTTTCTCTTCCTTGTTACTTCCACAACTTTGCTAAAAGGTGCAAACTCTGCAGGGAGCTTGAAATAGCATTAAGCACACTCGATCTTCCCTCCCTCCCTCTATCTCAGGAAATTGGCTCTAGAGATGGCAGTATAGATGAGATGGAAGAAATCAGAGCCCACTTGAGGAGCAAGGCCATCTGAGAGCCTTCTGCTGAGACTCTGCAAAGCGTAGTGCTGTGGACAGCCAGTCTTTCTTCCTTTTCCCATAATGGTTGAGAAGCAGTCTCTCAAGTGAAGTTGATTTGGTTCAGGGCTAAGCAAATTGTAACCCCATTTCTTTTGGAGATCCACAACATTTCACAAAATATTTTCAAAATAGTCTCTACATGTTGTCTCCACACACACAAAATCTTCTCCCCCACTCATGGCAAACACCTTCCAAAGATATCTATTGTTATGCAAGTAATTGCATTTCAAATATGTTCCTTTAAATCAGTGGTGTCAAGTTTGTGGCCCTCCAAGTGTTTTGGACTTCAGCTCCCAGAATTCCTGGCCTTTGAACAAGTTAGCTAGGGTTTCTGGGAGCTGGAGGTCCAAACATCTGGAAGGCCACAAGTTTAACACCTCTGCTTTAAATGACCCGTTTTTCTAATTTTTCCTTGTGCACCACAGCTTTTAAGTAATCCCACAAGTAATAGTCAATTGGAAAAATATCAGGGGATCTTGCAGGCCTTTCAATAATATGAACTGGTTATTTTTTCCTATGTATGATGTCTGAAAGATTGTGTGAGAAGTTTTCTCCTTGTTGGCATTGTAAACCATCCAATGTTTCTGTATCAAGTGAAAATAAAACTTCTTGTCGATGTCAAGTATTACTCAGAAATGTGTAGAGTTTATTTAACTATTTATTTGTTTACTTCACTTGTATATTGCTTTTCTCACCCCGGAGGGGGACTCAAAGCAGTTTCCAAACATATGACAAAATTCAATGCCTTTTGAATTTAATGTTTAATTAAGTTCTATGTTTAATTAATGTTAACCCTAATTCTTTTGTATGTTTTTTGTTTAGTTTGGAGATTTAATTTCTGTTTGTGTGTGTGGTGTTGTTGTTGTTTAAGGCACTAAGTAGACAGAGGAAAATGTCTAATTTTATATATCTATATATTGCATTATGAATGATTTTACAAATATCATTGCAAGCTAAGAATTTCACAATTTCACAACATTGGGGGGAAACAAACAAAGGCAGGCAAGGAAGAAAAAAGGTAGGGAATGGTAGGGAAAAGGGAGAACAGAAGAAAAATAAGAATACTGGGTCTTCTATTAGTTTTGAATATCTTGTTTATCTGTATTTATTCAAGGGAAATATCACTATTCTGTACAGCACGAGAAACTGATACCTAGGCTAAAGGAATCTTGTTTTCTTTTGTTTCCAGTACACAAATTGGTTTAACAAAACACCTATCTATCTTCTTTCCTAGCATCAGTTATAAGCTGCTTTACTTGCAGTCTTCTGTATTAACAGGTTAGGATGGGATGAAGGTGATTTGGATAGCTTTGTAACTATACAATTACACCAGAAGAAAATGTTCTCTTGTTGTAGTAAAGGGGAAAAAAACATTAAAAACACACTAATCATAATCTTCAGTTTTATTTGAAAAGCAGCTAAAATTACTAGGTGTAATACAATAACATTTTTTAAAAGGTGATTCCCTACCCAGAGGCTCATAATCGAAAACCTGGCCAGTATGATAAGAAGGATCGAGAAGGAAACAAAAGAAACCTCTTCAGTGGCATAAAGAAAGCACAGAACTTGTATAAATAGAGCTATTACTTTTAGCTAAATTAATTCTAAGAATAAAGTCTCACATTTCTTTGATGTGTTATATTTCGAAATGCATGCATCCCAGAATTAAGGATTATCTTCTCAACCCCTCCTATTGACTGTGATCCTGTAGCCATTTTGCAAGTACTGATTTTTAATCTGTTCCCAGATTTAATAGTTCCTTTTGCATCAAACCAGTCGCAAACAAAACTCTCTTGCTGTACTCTGTAATATTTCAGTACAATGTGAAAGTGCCCTTGGCATTAGAAGTGGGTGTTTGGTTCTAATGATGCTGCCATGCTGTTTCAGCATGTTTTTCTTCCTGGTCTGCAGTCCAGGGAGCCCCCTTAAGCATAGACAAACAAGGCTTTCCGTGTGCCCAGCAGGAAAGCTTGGGATCCCTTCTTTCTCTAACATATAGCATTTTCTTCCTGCTGCATCATAAAACAATTTGCAAACTTCCACCTAGATTTTGAAAACAGCTCACATGTTAATGTGCGCCTCTATTGATGGGGACAAAAACTTCTGGAGGTATTTCTCTGTGCATTGCAAGCCTAGTTAGATGTAAAACGGGAGAGATTTATAATCTTATACTATTGCTAGTATGTATGTAGTATGTAGTTTGGAGACGACTTAGAAACTGCTGCCATTGCAAAATATAGCCGCTAGACCAGTTAGCTGAATGCTAGACTAGGGCTGGATAAACCTAGATCAGTGGTTCTCAACCTGTGGATCCCCAGGCGTTTTGGCCTACAACTCCCAGAAATCCCAGCCACTTTACCAGCTGTTAGGATTTCTGGGAGTTGAAGGCCAAAACATCTGGGGACCCACAGGTTGAGAACCACTGCACTAGACTGTTGACCAGAACATCATACAAAACTCATATAACATTGGATTTAGAAGAATTTATCTGGCTACCAAAATGCTTTTGGTCTTTAGTCAATGGCCAGGAAATTGCACTTGAAGCCCTTGTTATTTGAAGGAGCACCTTTTCCTACATATGCTTGCCCAAGCAACATGGAAGAGGAGGCCCAATTGGCACTTTCATTACCATCGCTCAAGTGCCAAGTGAAAACTTCCACACTATAGGATTATAGCACTTTGATTCAATTTTAACTGCCATGAATGCATCCTATGGAATCCTGGTATTTGCAGCCCATGAAGCATCTTTTTAATTTCTCAAGCAGGGAACTCTCCTGATGCCTTTGACGGAACTACAAACCCCAGGATTCTATGGGATAAAATTATGGTAGAATCATATCACTATATGTTCTTGAAGGCTTTCATGGCCAGAATCACTGGGTTGTTGTGAGTTTTCCAGCCTGCATGGCCATGCTCCAGAAGCATTCTCTCCTGATGTTTGGCCCACATCCATAGCAGGCATAGATGTGAGACCTCACAACCTCTGAAGATGCCTGCCATAGATGTGGGCGAAATGCCAGGAGAGAATGTTTCTGGAACATGGCCATACAACCCGTAAAACTCATAGCAACCCATATCACTATAGTTGTATGGTGTGAATGGGTCCATATCTGTTTACAAAAGCCTTTTGGGTGTAACCGTTTTTCTACAGATCCAAATATAGGCATGGTGTTGAATTGTTTTAAAGGAATTTAACCCACTGCAGTCTGTTTTCTTTTAGCTGGTTAATTGTTAAATACATTTTAACTTTTCAAAATCATGTTATTGTTGGCATTGTTTTAAAGTGATAATGTCAATTGCATTGTATGTGGCCCTGATAGCAATAAATAATAAAACAAATAATAGAAACATAAGGTATGGTGGAAACATAGCTAAAATCGCCAGTATGGTAATCAGCATTGATGAATTGTATCTTGTGCTTGTGTGTGTGCATTTTTTGTGTGGCCCCTGCAAATTCTCTGCACTAGAAATGGATATTAACTTCACTTTTTGACAGGCATAAAAAGGATTTCTACTGCAAGAACTTCTGTTTAAATTACTAGAAATGTAAAATACTGTAGGACACAAACAAGAAAAAAGTGTGTGAAGCTGAACTGATCCACAGTGAAAAGAAGCGTGGTGTAATATCCTGATGGCTAGCCTATGTGTCTGGATTTCTTTCCAAAACATTTTAGCCAGTGAGACAACACATGCTCTGGATATTTGATGAAGCCCTGTTGAATTCAGTTTGGCTTGAGTGTAAACATGCAGAAGGTTTTTTATTAATCTGCTTAGCAAAGGAATCGTGGGGAACAGAAAATAAGTCATGAAAAAGGGATACTGGGGAAAGTTTCCTAGAATCCCAACACCATTTACAAAACTGGCTTACCATTAGGAAAAAACTAAAAGCCCCACTTCCAGTCTTTCCTGGAATTTGAACAGAATTTTTTGGATGACACTCCCATGTTTCAGATGACCTAGAAAAATGCCTCTCCCTTTGGCTATCTCTAGTATCCAACAGACTTGGGCCCAAAAACAGTTGCTATTCCCAAGTAGAGCAGACTCATAAATGCGATTTTCAGAAGTGTCGATTCACCATTTAGCAGTTGATTCAGTTGATTGATGCTCTTGGGGATTACCAGTTGCATGGAGGAGTGAAGGGATTGGCAAATCCATCTCTCAGTATTCCTTGCTGAAGAAGGGAATTAATAGGGTCTCTATCATATGAAGTTTCAAACACACACACACACACTGTTATTTTTAAAAAGTAATACAGTAGAGTCGCTTATCCAACGTCGCTTAGTAATACACTCGCTTATCCAACGTTCTGGATTATCCAATGCATTTTTGTAGTCAATGTTTTCAATACATCATGATATTTTGGTGCTAAATTCGTAAATACAGTAATTACTACATAGCATTACTGCGTATTGAATTACTTTTTCTGACAAATTTGTTGTACAACATTATGTTTTAGTGCTTAATTTGTAAAATCATAACTTAATTTGATGTGTAATAGGCTTTTCCTTAATCCCTCCTTATTATCCAACATATTTGCTTATCGAACATTCTGCTGGCCCGTTTATGTTGGATAAGTGAGATTCTACTGTAGCTGCTAAATTTATCCTGACCACCAGAAGATCAAATAGCTAGTATTGCAGTGTTGTATTATACTGATTTCCCTGACATCCAGATGTAAGAGGCTGAAGATATTATGGCTGTGGATACTTACCCTACTTCACCAAGTCTTAGTCTTGTTAATTTTCAAAATATAAGGTCAAAAACTGTTGTGAAGGGTGTTGTCTATCCCTCAACACTCAACTTGGCTTGGATGTTGGCGATTCCCTGTGCTTTATTACGTCATGGCTTTAGGCACTTTCCATGTGCTTTAAACATTATTTTTAAAGTTCCCAAGAACAGAGGATTGAACAAAAGTCAACATACTGTTTCTTCTACCAGAAAACATTATCTATTCTTTTTTAAAGATTTGATAGAGGAAGGAGGACATCACTGAATGAACTGAAATCTTTTCCTTTTGTGGTTCCTCAGAGCACAGCAAGTACAGGGTGCAGGGATTCCTGGAACTAGAACATCCACTCATATTCTTTAGCACTTGAAAGGCTGTCTGTCACCCACTTCTCCCTCTCCACATTTGGATAGTTCAAAGACTTTTATGCTGGCTGCCAAGGCCATGCTCAAAACAGAGGAAGCAGAATGGCATATCTCACACTTTTAAATAGGTAAATGAACTCCTCTGCACTCAGGGAAAGTTGGTTGAGGCCCATAACCTACTTATTTCTTAGAACAAAATACACTAAATGTGGTTTACCTGCCACACTTTTCAATGGACAGAGAACAGCTGGGTATATTTTAGGGTCAGATTGGACATAATACAAAATACACAGCAGCTGTTTCTCTTTAGCTAGGGAATAGGGATGGTTTTTATGGATGCGTGTTCATATACAATAGAGTCTCACTTGTCCAACATAAATGGGCTGGCAGAACGTTGGATAAGCGAAAATGTTGGATGATAAGGAGGGATTAACAAATTATGTTATGATTTTACAAATTAAGCACCAAAACATGTTTTACAACAAATCGACAGAAAAAGCCGTTCAGTACACAGTAACATTATGTAGTAATTACTGTATTTATGAATTTAGCACCAAAACATCACAATGTATTGAAAACATTGACTACAAAAACATTGGCTACTAACAAACTGACTACAAATAAAGATAGAATTGCATAAAATGAACTTACAGTAACAACATTGTCGGAAATTAAATGCGTAAAAAGTTCAGTCCTTGCTGCCTAGAAAAACGGCTGTGGATCCAAGCAGGAGGCAGATTGTGTTGGATAATCCAGAACGTTGGATAAGTGAATGTTGGATAAATGAGACTCTACTATATGCACATACAATTGTGACTGGTAGTGCTGCACCTCAGTTTACTAACATTTTATTAATGACATGTCCTCCTTATGCTGGTACCAGATGCAGAAATACCCGCCCTTGATGCCAATGCAATATTTTAAAAATATATAATTTGATTCCCACAGGTTAGTAAAGTGAAATGTAACATTCCTCAATATTGAACATTCCTCAATATGGAGTATTCCTTTTTCTATTCTTGGTCAATACAACATCCCATTTCTTCGAAGGGGAGCCGTGACAGTAGAAGGAATGATTTTGTTTAAATATTGGAATGAATTACAGGTCTGGATGAGATAACATTAGAGAGGTTAGCTTGACCTAAACAGCTGAGATTGACCAGTCAAAATCCCTGATGAAACAACATTGAATAGAAAGCATTCCTTTTTGCGTTTTTTCCTTTTTCTCTTTTGTTTTCTGCCATGGTGTGAGAAGGGAAAATTGATAACCTTAGGCATGATTGGTGCTGTTGCTTTATTTTCTTGCCTAGTTTCAGGTATTTATATCACTCAGTTTGTCCCCATGGATTAGATATTTTGGAAACATAATCTTGCTGTATGTGACATACAACATCAGTCCTCCAGAGTAATCTACTCCACCTCCAGTAATAAAATCTGTTTCCATTTTACTGATCAAGGGAGGTCTGTGTCCAATGTCTTTGTTCAAAATCTGGACCAGAACAAAAGGCTGCAATTCCCCCCCCCCCCCCCCCAGAAAAGGGGTTAGTGTATCATTGGGGAGATACCCTGCAGTCTGTTGCTTCTCTCAGATGGTTAAAGGGCATCAAGTTAATGACAGTGTACAACACCAAGAGTAGGGAATACATTCCTTGGAAGGCAAAATTGAACTCGTGGATTTTTTCAAAGGGAGGTGGAGAACCATTTGTAGGGATCCACACCTGCATTTGACATGAAGAGTCGGGTAAAATCCTAGAGAGGAAGCTCAGATTATTTTGCTTTCATCCCATTTTTCCTTCTAAGACCCAGGCTTTACATGATGTTTCATGTTCTGTTTTCATGCTCTCAAAAGCATGGTGGTGATGAGTTAAGATGGATGACTGGTACAGATAACGAGTAATGAACTTCTTAGCTTGGATCTAGGTGTATCCAGCCGTAGTCTAGCATTCAATTGACCATAATAACAATACCACAATTTCAATACCTCCAACCCTTGGGGATTTAAAAAAAACTATGTTAAATTGCATAAGTACTGTACTTTAAAAATATTAAAGTAGACATGATGTAATTCTCTCTGTAAAAGTGGCATGGCAAAGTCAGCAATTTCAAGGTTTCATTACAATTTAATTGCAGTTATGGTTGTAAACACTTGTCTCCCTTTGAATTTTATTGTAGTCAATGGTGGCCTTCCTAAAGGATCCAGAAGGAGCTCCATTGTGGGAGGAGGATCCTGACGCCAAAGATATTGTCCATATTGACAGTGAAAAGGTAACTTCAGTTTAAATACTTCTATGGAGAAAAGATAGTTAATAAAACAATACTGATATAAATCAGATGCAACACATGTTGTCGTTGGCTCTCTAGTTCCATGGGTTCTGTATTAATGGACCCAATAACTTGAACATCCACAGTTTTTGTTATTTGTGAAAGATCTGGAACCACATCCCAAGGGCTGACTGTACTCTGCTACTCTGCCTGAAACACTTTGTAGTCTTGTTTCTTAAAATGCTCAAACATTTTGTTCCTCTTAAGCTTCCGATGACATGGTTAACAAAACTGCCTTGGCAGCAAGTTAAAATATTTGGAGTGAGGATCTGTGAAAGAGATGTCACTAAGATTATATCTTAGTGTCAACTATGACACTATCCACTATTTTGAAGGATACATGTCAATTTAAGTGTCCCATGATTTCGTCTTGTTTCATAGAAATATAAATTACAAGTAAAAACAAAAATAAACTATATGAAGAATATTGCTTTAACTCTGAAGTATTGAAATGAATTTAAGAAAATCCTTTGAGGGGAAAATAATAGTCAGTGAGGTGTTCAGTCGCAATCTCTGCTGATGCAGAGGCAGTGAATCTTTTCTGGATTTTACTATTGCTCTTCTCACAGTTGCTTCAAGTTGAATGGAAGCCCTGGTGGTGCTGGATCCAGGAAATCTCCCTCTCAACTTTGAGCAGTTCTGGGAGAATCAGAATGCATTTGCTTCCTCCAGATTGGCAGATCTACTTGGCAGTCTGATACAGTCTGATATTGCGAGAAGACACATTTCTCTCAAGAGCAAAACAGCCCATTGATTTTTAAGGAAGAGCTTTCATGTATCTTAAGAGACTACAACATGAATTCACTATCAGCAGATCCTGCCAATTTTCTAGTAACTGTAAAGATAGTTACACGCAGACTATAGTCACTGCCTTGCAAATGGATGAATTTGTTTTCCAGCTGGTATGTTCTCATGAACAATGATAATCCAAAATAGATTAACAGGCCAATCTTTTAGTAGGATTTACTCAGAAGGGATTTACTCAGAATATTAAGACATATCTCATCTGCATCAATAGACCTTTGAACAAATCTATATCCAAGTTAGGGTAACAGCATTGGTACAACTATTTATGTGTTCCACATATCATCTGAGCATTTGTCCTCCATAGTTTTTTAATCTTTTGTATTGTTCTTCACGTATTACCATCATTGCATTTTTCTTGTTTATATTGTGACAATATAACATGGGTTTATTTTAAATTTTTGGCATTCTAATTATAAGCCGTCTAGTGTACTCTTCAAGATGAATTTCTGACTTCTCTCTCTTCACTCAGTGACTTATTCATCGGTTTACTTCTTACGCAACTTTGCAGGTAGAACACTATGGGATAGCAATTTATTTAAAGTAATCATAATCTCAATTTCCTTTGAATCAAACCATGGAGTTCAATAAAAATCACAAACTGAGGCTAGAAATTTAAGCTCTCACACAAGTCAGTACTTATGTGAATGAGTCGCAACAAGCCTCTAACTCCCCAACTCTCCATATCATTCTGATGTTAGGAGCTGATGTTAGGAACATTGATTCTTGTTAAACTAACCAGGGTCTCTTTGATACTTGAATTCCAGGACTTATGTTTTTAAGAATATCGCTTGAAAATAAAACTCCAAAGCCAGCATTTTATCTTGACTCATTCTCAGAAACATGGTTCAATTAAACTACAGCTCCCCTAGCTTTAAGGTCACAGGAAACCTTTGCTTAAATCTGAAAGTACGAGGTACCAATCTTCTGTAATCGGGAATAAAAGGGAAGGGAAGAGTATCTGAACCCACAACTTATCACAGTTCGTTCCCATTAAAGAAAATTAAGGATGTAAATTATTCAATATGGTACAGTGGTGTGAGTATTGGACTAAAACTGTGAAACCGATGCTTGAACCCAGGCTTGACTATGTGTAACCTTGTGCAAGACACACACTATCACTGCCTCATCAGGCGGACTGATTTGTCAGTCGTACGCTGCTTCCCCTCCATTTTCGGCATGGAGCCCTTCACACGACGCACAGGTATTTCTGACAGGGCTCCGTGCTGAAAAAGGAGAGAAAGCAGTGCACGCCGCCGCAACACGGGAGCCTTCCCGTGTTGCCTTCCCTGCATTAGAGGGAAGATGGGCAGCAAAGCTTCCCCCCATGGGATGAGGGGCATAGTAAGGTGGGCAAGGAAGGGCATGGGATGGCGGGTTCTCTATGCCCCCCACCAGGAGCCTATGGTTTCCCCTCAATGTGGGGCGAATCCATGGGCCTTTTTGATGAAGTCATCAGAGAAATCAAATTAAACCATCTCTGAACAAATTCTGCCAACAAAACTCCATGATGTTTTAATGTTGCCATAATCAGAAATGACTTGGAGGTACATAACCACAACAACAATAATGTAAATCTTTGCTTAATTCATTGTTGCCCGTTTGGAACAAACAATTTCAGCAATTTGCCCCTCTGGCAAAATACAAGAATTATTGTATAATTTGCACAAGGCTGATTCATGTAAAAAAAATGTTTCTTTTTGAACAGAAAATGTATTTTCTGTCCCCAAAGTATATTTTTGTGCAAAAAACTATGTGTATTTATGTGCAAAGGAATCTTCCCCACAAAGCCTCTAAATACAAAGAATCCTTGATCGGTGTCTCAAATACGTATTAATAAGTATTTTTCATAGCCCTTTAGAAAACCATCAAATTCAGCAATACAACACATTTAATCTAGGAACTCCCAACCCACCATTTGAAATAAAACAGGTACTATAATGTTCATACAACTTGCAGGTTGAGGATCATGTTTTTAGGGCAATTTTCTTCAATGGAACGTGTACTCCATTCTTAAAGAATAGATTCAAAAGAAAGAGAAATAGATTGTTTCCCTTAAACAAGAGCCAGTCCTAGGCAATGAGGGACTGTGAGAATGGATTTTTCAAAGCCAATGTGAAGGGAAAGGTAAGATGAAAATTTTAAATTGAAATCGACCCCGAGAGGGCTTGTAATAGAGAACAGAAAGGTGAGCATTAAAAATTAATCTTCTTATAAAAACTGAATGCCAAAGTAACTGTTCCTAATATCAGAGTGAAAGTGAAGAAATTGAAATGACTATGAAATACCAGCCAGGGACCAATCAATTAAAATTTAAAATCAATAGAGTGGGAAACATACAATATTCTTTTCAGAAAAATAACAGATAAAGAACAGCAATGATAATAATGAGTCTGGGTAGGAAGACAAAGAACAGTAAAAGTTTGATTTAGGGCTGTTTTAGCTTTTCGTTGTTCTGACCATATATGCAATAGTTTGTGCTAAAAGAAAAAGAGTGCAATTTCCCCCATAATTGTGCATTGATACTTGTCAAAGATGCCATTAATTGGTTTCCAAACCCTTCAATAATTGTGCAGGTGTGGCCAGTACCTCCAGTTCTTCTGCTTCTTGGCTATAAACCACTTGAGCTCTGTAGCCCCATTAACCAAGATCTGTAACTGAACTCACATTTGCCACAAAGTACTGATATAGATACAGTGAATACTTACATAGGTTATTCAGCAAGGTAAGTGATGGGGCTGCACATTTTTTAATGAAAATAATACCATACTCCAGCAGTTACTGACTTCTACTTCTTCATGGTGGTAGAATATATAACTTTATTAGTTTCAGTCAAAGTATAAGAGACATCAACAGGTAGCCAAACTATGGTAGATGCTACTTTTTTGAGGACTACTTACCCCAATAACAATCTTCTACATCTTATTGGTCTTTGTGCTACTGGTACACCCACTTAAATTCATTTATTTCTCTGTCAATATTATTAAAAGTCCTATAATGCAAAAACTTGGGGATTTTGTGTACAACTTGCAGGGTTAGATAATGTTGCCTATGGTGAAGATTTGTATGACAGCATGCTTTTCTTTTGGCATTATCAGGAACTTAAGAGGCTTTTGAAGAAAGAAGATAAGCCTGTGCTTCTGATGTTTTATGCCCCTTGTAAGTAGTCTTAAATGCAAGATCTCAAATTTCTTATTTTTAATTTATTCTTTGTTCAAGTAGAATAATATGATCACCTCACTGTTAAGTTATGCCTTTCATGCACTGGGCCAATACCATGGGTACGTCGACACATTTTTCTTTTCTTGAACATCTTCCTCACTATATACTTATTATATATTGTTCTGTGAAAACTCTTAGCAGTGTGGCATGGTAATATTTCAAATACTTAACTGTTTTCTCTGGGGGCACTCTGCTTAAATTATTGAAAGAGAAAGAAACACTCAGATGCACTTTCAAAGGTAGTGCATGTTTTCACTATACTAATGGTTTTCAGACTATTTTAGGCAGCAGATCCAAATCTTTGTTGGATACCACATTTGCTTTAGCCTGAATCCAATAAAGAAGTATTTGACTCTGGGTTCACATCCACACCAAATAGTTTGATTGTACAAAAAAGAACTATTGTACAGATCCAGCAAGGCTATTAGTAAGCAGCTGAGCAAGGTCAGGGCGATCTGATCGCCAGTCGCATGAAGCTGGTCAGAATTAAGTACTGTAGGACCTTGGAGAGCTCCCAGGGACAGGAGGATTTCATCCCATACAGAAATTGCAAACTCCGCAGTGAAGCTGCAAAGAATATTAAGACAGTGTCCTGAATAAAGCTGTGCATTGGTTTATGGCCTTGAATTGAGCCCGCTGCTGTTGTTTTAGTAGTGATCCCTAAATACAGTAACTACTTTGAGTTCTCCTTAGGCTCCTTAACTTTGGCCAGAATTATCTGCGCAAGTTGCTTTGTTTGGTTAACAATACGTAAAGGTTAAGTTTTTCCCCTAACATTAAGTCCAATCGTGTCTGACTCTGGGGGTTGGTGCTCATCTCCATTTCTAAGCCAAAGAGACGGCATTGTCCATAGATCCCTCCAAGGTCATGTGGCCAACATGACTGCATGGTGCGCCGTTACCTTCCCACCGGAGCGGTACCTATGGATCTACTCACATTTGCATGTTTTCAAACTGCTAGGTTGGCAGAAGCTGGGGCTAACAGTGGGCGCTCACTCTACTCCCCAGATTCGAACCTGCGACCTTTTGGTCCACAAGTTCAGCAGCTCAGCGCTTTAACACGCTGCGCCACCGGGGGCTCAGTAATGTGGTCTATATTCTAATTGGAAGATTATTGAGGCGTTTCTTTCCACCTGACAAACCCTGTTCCCCTTCCTTGTTAGTTCAGATAATTTTGGTGGGTGTTTCCTGCTCAAATTCATCAACCAAAAAAGAGGGTGGGACCTTAAGATCATTGGAGAGCAGGCAGTTTAAGGTGAGCTGGATCATTGCAAGAAGGACTGAGAGTTTGGAGCCTTCAGATCTTAACTCACTGAGGTAGTGTTTCATTACATGGCTTACCATTTCTATTGCACTGCGAAATCTGCTGTTTCTTCCTTAAGGCATTGTTCTCTTAAATATCAGCTTCAATAAATAAAGGACTCTGAGTAATGATAAAGTCATTGCCTGCGAGGACTCCTTCTCCTAACAATTCTCTTGAGACTGCATTATTTTTCTTCATGCAGATTCATACTTGACTATTGCGCTCTTAAAGTTTTACAGGCATTTCAGAGTTTTTGAACTCATTTCTGAATGGCCTTTGTCTTTTCTGGCTCACAGCATGTGTTGCAACCACCTGCTGTTTTATATCTGTTTGAAGCAGTAATGTCTGATATATGCCTGTAAATCATTATTTTAGGGGCAGCGCTTGTTGTTAAAACACTTTCACAATTCAGTCTCTCTTGGTCTCTTTTGGTTGAATCTATTTTCTGTAACAAAAATCCCTTTCGGCACTTCACTTCTGACCCTTTAGCCAGTTTAAAGCTAAAGCCAGCCTTCCCTACGCAAACGTTCTTCAGTTGTTCAGGTGTGTTATAGCGCAGCTCCTATAATCTTCAGCTTTCATGGGCATTGTTTAACACATTTAGAAAGCATCCTTCGTCCACTTTTTCTTCCTTTAGAACAAAGAAACACCTGATTGTATTGAATGAATTTTGAAAGAGCCAGATTCATTTTTAAATAATAATTTGCTGTTTTCATTAAAAATGTATCATTAGTATACACCATTAGATATGACATGCTTCTGTATATGCTCAAGTTACCATTTAACGGTTAGTCATTTTAAACTAGGAAAGTTTACAAATGTTTATCCATCCTAATAGGTTTCTGTTTTTTCTGATGTTCCTGGCCTTGTTGGATTGGATCCACACTTTAATGGAATAGTAATTTGGGCAAAAGGGGAATGCGTTCTTGCCAATTCTCCTTTGCTCTTGTATCATGCATTTCAAAGAGTGCTTTCAAGGGCTGGAGGATTTTCTAGAACAGTAGTTCTCAACCTGTGGGTCTCCAGGTGTTTTGGCCTACAACTCCCAGAAATCCCAGCCAGTTTCCGGGAGTTGAAGGCCAAAACATCTGGGGACCCACAGATTGAGTACCACTGTTCTTTTATTTATTTATTTATTTGATTGTTTATGTATTTATTTATTTACGATACTTTTACCCCACCTTTCTCACCCCAGAGGGGACTCAAGGCGGCTTCACAACATGGCAATAATTCAATGCCTTTAAAAACAAAGTACAACATAGTCATTTAAATAATAAAACATTAAAATATAATTAAAACACAATTAAAACAATTAACATTTAACTCTGACAACAGAGTAAATCACATGATTCAAGAGCATAGTGGGGCCGTTCAATTGGTCAGTTCCATATCTTCATATCTATTACTGCACCAGATTTCCGAAGGCTTGGTCAAAGAGCCATGTCTTCACTTTTTTGCAGAAGATCAGGAGAGAGGGGTCTGATCTAATCTCCCTGGAGAGGGTGTTCCATAGCTGAGGGGCCACCACCAAGAAGACTCTGTCTCATGTCCCTGCCAGTCGCGTCTGCGAAGAGGGCGGGACCGAGAGCATGGCCTCCCCAAATGATCTTAGACTCCAAGATGGTTCATAGAAGGAGATACGTTTGGACAGGTAAAGTGGGCCAGAATGGTTTAGGGCTTTATAGACTAAAGCCAGCACTTTGAATTGTGCTTGGTAGCAAACTGGCAGACAGTGAAGCTAGAAGAATGTGAATGGCTTTGAAGGTTCAGGAGCAGAAAGGCATTTGAAGGAAGTCACTTCCCATTTCTACCCCACTTTGTCAAGGGGTCAGCCCTGCTAGATAGAACTCATTGGATCAAGATGAAAGTGAGGTCTCCTTTCACATGCAGAAGCAAGTTTAGGTTGAAATTGCTATTTCTGTTGGATGCAGGGAAACCTCTGTTCTATCAATTTAACTTGAACTGCTTGAGATTACTCAAATGCTTTGTTAGGTATTAATTTGTTAATGTATTCGTTAGCAGGTGAACAGAAATATTTCAGCTTCTTTAAATTTTAAGAAAGTTTCATGTGATGCATCTGGATTTCAGAAGTGGAGAAGCAATAAATGATGGATGTTAGGTGCTTTCTAGGTTTTTAAACAGTCTGCTTTTTATGAGCATCAATATTAGATATGCATTTTTACAAAAATAGGGAATCTTTGATATTTGACAGTGTGCACGTTTTTTTTAAAATTGCATTGCTATGATGTTAAATTTAATTAAAGATCAGAGTTATTGAATCCTATATGATTTTACTATTGCAAAAGAACATATATTGCAAGGTTGGAAATAATGCATTAATCATTCATTTTCGAATGGTCAAAAGATATTACTGTTTACCTTCACATTAATATGTGTTTTCTAGATGTCAAATTCAAGAAAATGTATTTTTGGAAATATGGATGGCTTACATTAACATAAGTGCCTAGACCTTGTTCATATGCTATGCATTTCCCTATTCTCCCCTCACTTATTCTTTGCTATTTCTTTTGTGTGTAGATGTGCTTTTAAAAATCCAATTTAAAAAATCTAAAGGGGGCAGAATCCCCATAATTCAAAATATAAAATAAGTATATGGGAAGGAGAGCTCAACAGGCAATGATGAAAAAATATGGTAAACCACTTTTTAATCATCATCTCAGTTTACACCATGCCAAATGCTGATAGCTCATATCCGTTATTGAAGAAGCCATTAATCTCAGTCAGTGTTCATCATAGGTTTCTAAGGATTTCTAAGTTGATCTAACAGTGTCCATATGTGAAATTGTGAAAATTGGGAGTGAGTGAAATACCCTCTATAATGCAGTTGTCCTCTCCCTGCTCCCCCAAACACTATGCTGGAAAAGGCCCTGGATCAGTTTTTGGGTGGTGCTAAGGGTTGGGACAAGGGGAATATTTCATTATTGGCTGTAAGCCCTAGTCTTCTGCTTTTTGTCCAAACACAAAGTGATCTGCTTAGTATTAGAAGAAAGTGCCAGTTTACAAGGTTACTTTTTATTTGCTTAGTATTGTGTGCACGTTGTTTCTTGCAAACTGAAGCCAGATGACTTGGCTCTGTCCCCTCTTTTACTGTCAAATCAGCCTTCAAAACATCAGAACCCGCTGGGTCCTAATGGAGGCTTGTATTTGAACGTTCCTTAGTAATCAAGCCAACACTGCCACTGCTGGTTTCTTGATGTCTGTGTACTTAATAGGATGAAGGGTGCTTCAGTTAAATCCCAAGACTTGTCTTATCTAAATCAAGCCCATAGCATCTGTGTGTGAACCCTGTGTTGCCTAGAAATAGGAATGAGCACACGCACAAGAAGCAAAGCAGTTACACCACCTAATAAAGAAAACTTTATTTAACAAGTTGAATACAACAGGACAAATAAGATCAGTGGTGAAATAAAACCAGTTATATTATTTATTAAAATGATATTATTAACATATTAATTAACATAGACCCATATTCAGTGCTGATACATTGCAACCCCAAATATTTTGGTAAGGTTGCATAGATCTCGCTTGCTGGATCGTCACCTTGTTGTGGTGAGCAGGCTTGTGCGAGCCAGTGAACCTATGAGCAAAGCTGCCTGGAGTCATGTACTCCCAGCAGGGTCACAGGAGAGGAACTGGGCAAAGAACAATCCAAAAAAATCCAAGAAAGTCCTTAGCAGTAGAAAAGACAGACACTAGCATGGTGTGTGTTATAATGGCTGTGAAAGCATGTTACAATGGTTGTGAAGGCAAGTGAAAGCTGCATCAGATAAGAGGCCACCAACTGTTGTGGTATCCATGCCTTTGGATTAGAACCTTTTCCTGTAAAGACTGTGTGTTGGTCACTGTTCACTGACCCCCACACATAAAACAAATTCACGCACAAAATTGTCTTCCAAGCAAACAAATAATTTAAAGATGGGCTTAAAGCTCTTGGTATAAACACGAAGAACTGGGAAGTCCTGGCACTTGAGCATTCTGACTGGAGGTTTACTGTTACCAATGTTGCTATGGATTTTGAGGAGGCACAAATACAAGGTGAAAGGAAGACATGTGCAAACCCTTGCTGTGACTGCCTTCCGTCTGGAAAAGTATGTCCTCAATGTGAAAGACCATGTGGATCCATAATAGGTCTTCAGAGTCCTTTATGGATCCACTGCCAAGACTCTCCCTCTGGAAGGCAATCATCCTCGGCCATGAGTGATCACCTATCTGCAACTTCCAGGCTGATAGATAGCAACATGTTTGCTGTTACCTTGTCTTGTTTGCTCTTCAAGGGATTATTTCAATGCTATTTTTCAAATTAGCCCAAAAGTGCAGGTATAGAAGCATTTACAGGTGGATCTGCTTGGGAATCAGGGCATATCATTTCCAGTACCAATATATTGTGACCTCAAACACTTTGATAAGGTAGTACAGTCCAATCCCATTTCCTGTCATTTTTGAACACGGCACATAGTTTCTCTGACCTGTTCTTGCAGAATTCTTGTTGCAAGAACAGGTCAGAGGTGATAAAGAGATTTATTTATGTGTCCTTCTTCAGCCACGACTTGGCCAGAAATTTGTGGCGGGAGGCCAGATACTACTGTTGAAACTTTACTTAAATAAATCTTATCAATGTACAGTTTTTAAAAGCAAAGCAATGGCATTAGAACAATATAAGGAAGCTATATGCATATGATTTTAAAAGATTTGGACTATATGACTGAGTGAAGAGACTTAAAGACCTTGGGCACTCAAGACTAATTCTGTGCATTTTCTATTGTATTTCTCTTGCTGCAGTTCAGTTGAAATGATAGGGTATGCGTAGGAGTATTGTTCATTTGCTTTTGCTGTTGGAGAGAGAGTTTAGCAGTGTGATTATTGATTTCTCGCTTTCTCTTTCCCATTAGGGTGTGGGGTTTGCAAAAGAATGATGCCATCATTCCAGCAAGCATCTACAGAACTGAAGGGCAAGTATGTAAGTGAGAGGAGTTGCAAGACTAATGGATGTTTCTTTCCTAAATATGCGACTTCTTGTTTGTGTGTATCTATAATGAATAGCTGTGGCAACACAGAGGCAGTTAAATCCACACATTGAGATAAATCTTAGCATATTTATAATAACCTTCTTTGTCATTTATTTTGATAGTATTAGTCTGCTGTGGCGATCCAGTAAAGGCTTTAGGAATCCAAGATGAAAACAAACATATGATTTAATCTCTGAACGGCCCGTTTAATATTTAAAGGATGGGTTATTATTACTGCATTTCAAAAAAAGTTGTCTAATGCACAAACTGTTGGGGTCCATTAGTCCTCACAGCATTCACTACCATTTCTCAATTTTTTTTAGAATGCACTGAGGGAGAAATAGAAGATAAAATGAAAGGGAAATGTAAAATGTGTCAGTGAAATACAGGAATGCTCATAACAAAAAATACAACAGAAATCAAATTAGTCTTCTAGGTTCATATTAAATAATGGATAGAAGTTCAGTATACTTCAGTTATCTGAGACAGACTTCTAAAAAAATTACAAATCAGAAACCAGTGTTGTCAATCCATGCGAATGGAGTGTTAGCATCTATGTTCAAATAAAACCAACCCGTAATTGAATAAATATCTGAAAACAAAATACACGGGCCGCAGTGGTGCAACGGGTTAAACCCTTGTGCTGGCTGAACTGCTGACCTGAAGGTTGGTGGTTTGAATCCGCAAGATGGGGTGAACTCTCATCTGTCAGCCCTAGTTTCCCATGCGGGGACATGAGAGAAGTCTCCCAACAGGATGGTAACACATCTGGGCGTTCCCTGGGCAACGTCTTTGTAGAAAACAGCGATATCCTTTCTGGTGCTCTTGAAAGTGATAAAAATGCAAAAGTGATTTTATGGTATTTAAGCATTTGTGTATACATACTTCTACTCAGTTTCAAGAAGTTGCTAGAGACCAAAGGTGCTCTGGTTAGTTTTGTCATTAGCTAACTTTCCTTGTCCATTCACTTCTACAGGAGTGAATTCTTAGTGATTTATACATAATTATTAAAGAGGTTGAATAGTAAGGGGGATAAAATAGCACAAGATCCTAGGCACCATAACTATTGAATAATATATGGATTGTGAAGTGGTTCATGTTTGTTAATGAAGTCTTACAAATATTTTAAGCCGCTGCTGTGATCCTTGGCAACCCCATTAGCATAGGAGGATTAAAGAATCCCACTGTCTCTTCATAGAAATCAAAATGTCAAACGTAAAAATAGTAATTAAAAACTTTAAAAAATTGAAAAAATAACATAAAATACAACAGCCAATTTTTAAGCAGACCTCAGAAATGTGCATAGCTTCATTGGAGCAGCAGAAAAAGCTACACTGATCAAATCAAGCCCACCAAGAGGCAAAATAGCTCAGTGGCTTCCATGTTAGGTGCATGGGGTTCATTGAATCTACTCTGGGCTTTACTCCAGTCTTTAAAAGAGCTAATTTGGGAATAGAGTTCATCATCTAGAGGTGTATCTACACTGTAGAATTAATACTGTTTGACCTTACTTTAACTGTCATGGCCCAAAGCTATGGAATCACAGAACTTGTAGTTTGGTGAGGTACCAGCAGACTCTGGAAGACTACAAAATTACAACTTCGATGATTCCACAGCATTAAACCATGTCAGTTATAGTGGTGCCAAACTGTATAAGTTCTACAGTGTAGCTGCACCCCTTGATAGTTACTTTAACATTTAGAATCACCCATTTTATGTCCTGCTGCAGTTTGGGGGATAAGTGACCATGAATGATGGGATTGACAGTACCTTCACTCACTTCCTGAGACCACTGCAATCCACACCAATGACTGATAAAGACCAAACTTGGCAGAAAGACCCCCCATGACCCACCCTACATCCTGGCGCTGTTTGGAGGAGGATGGGCCATGGACGATGGGATTTGCAATACCTTCACTCACTTCCAGAGACCACTGCGACCCCCACCAATGCCTGGTCAAGACCAAACTTGGCACATAGAGCCTCGATGGCCCACTCTACATCCTGGTGTGGTTTGGAAGAGTTTGGACCACGAATGATGGGACTTGCAGTATCTTAATTCATTTCTTGAGAGCACTGCAATCCCCACCATTGACTAATCAAGACCAAACTTGGCACATAGAGCACCCATGACCTACTCTATACCTTGGTGCTGTTTGGAGGGGGATGGACCATGGGCGATGGGACTTCCATATGGGAATTGTAGTTCACCCGCACCCACTGAACCCAGCTGACATTGGATCGAGACTATACTTGGAACACAGGCAAACAATGCCTTTCTCAAATGACCCGGGCACCGCCAGGTCCCCAATCTAGTCTAGAATAAAAGACAAATCAGATTCATTACATCCCTTGATAGTGAAGCCAGTGGCTATCCCTGGCCCACTCCCACTTACATGATATGCCCACTTACATGATATGCCCACAAAGGCTTTCTTTGGAGGCAAAGGCAAAGAGTGGGAATCAGGTAGTAATCCAGATGTTGACCTATAACACTATGCAGCATGATTTTTGTTCCTGGATTATAAATGTCATTTCATAATTGGTTCTATTATAAAAACATGAAAATTTGTATTTAACTGCAAAACCTTTGTTTTTGCGGGACATCCTGCAGCACATTTTGCTATAGTTTTTTGATAAATATCTCAAGAGAGTTTCAACCAATTCAGCATAGTTTGTGGCAGCCACAAAAGTAAAAGTTTATTGAGTATAACAACTACTTTCAAAGTAAAAAGTGCACAATTAAACAGGAAATAATACCTTCAAACCAGTACTAGAATATTTTTTTAAATTTTGTTACATAGTGTAATTCCTGATTTCCTTAGTCAGCATAGTTTATATTGATCAAAAGTGGGAGTGGTGGATTAGCTTTATCTATAGGACCACATGATTTTGAATTTTGTCCTAAGGCTTGGTGCCACTGCTGAAAAAAGCCTGCTCGTGACATTGTGAAGGAAACAGGGAAGCATTTATCATATGGAAGAATACCTGGTAAAAATGACATATGGGAAGAAGCAGTTGAGAATACAGTGTCTTGACAGTTGCATTGTACAGTTCTTTAGATTAATTGTGTCAATAATTGATGATTTCATAATTAAATCTTTCAAACAATTGTAACTAAAACCATTAATATCATCTATGTATAATTCCGTTTCAATTCTGTATTTCAATTCTGAAATACGTAGTGCTTTATAATGCATTATTTTAAATCAGATAGAGTACCTTCTGTCGCTAGTATACTTTTTTGCAGAATTGTGCACATTTTTCTTAATGTTTTTGTGGGGGTGGAGCACATAGGCCATAAACTTTTGAAGAGGCCAGGGAAGGTGCTATAGATCAGCAGAATATAAGTAAGAATCTCCTCCTGTATGCAAAAAAGTTCCTTACTCTCACTCATGCAGGAATATTTTTGGCTTCAAAATGTCATTTTAAAATAAGATTTTACTAATGACAATACTACCTGCCTAGCTTATTTCACTATTCTTTTTAAAATATTTGAGGCATTGTTCATTGTAAAATCCCATGCGGTGAACAAGTTGTTGATTTTCCTTGGATAATTAGGCTGAACCATGCCTTCTGCATGTTTAAGTGTTGCTTAAATGAATACCAGAGATTATTTTACACACAGACGTGTATATGCCATGCAATAATTCACAGTCTACTTGCTAGGTTATGAATTATTACTAGCCATATATATTACAGAGCAGTTCTTCCAAACTTCCACCTTACTATTTTTCCTAACATTAACCTGCAGATCACTGAAATGGAATATAATTCTGTATATATAACATTCTTAGTGTGCATGGTATTTTTGCTGAAAAAAAGGCAGGCCTTTGCTCGAAGGAATTTCTAACCACTAAAAATTAGCTCATTGAATGCAACAGTGAGAAATTTGGCAGACAGAGGGAGGGAACTGTAAGAGTGTGGATTTAAAAATATGGTGAGCTGTGAGCAAATTCAGAAATACCAATTTTGACTTGTTTTATTTGAAAGCAGTGAGACTACAGTGCTTTTAAACTTAACTAACATTTATCTAGCTTATTTTAAGATTAAGCAAACAGAAAGGAAATATAAAAGGAAGGGTAACGTATATACATGACACATGGAAAGGTTGAAACTGATGACTAATTTCTATGCTCCTGAACTCATTCAAAGACATTTACATGAAAGTAAGCTCTGTTTCTTGGGAATAACTTCTGCTGCAATGAAATGTGCTTCTGACTGCTGTTTTTATATCCTTGGTCCCTGCGGAGTCTTGGCTGTTTTGTTGTTCTGGCCGTAGTTTCATATGCAGTGAGATGTCTTCATGTTAGAGTCTCCTGTCCCACATTGATAGAATCATAGAGTTGGAAGAGACCTATAAGCGCCATCCAGTCCAACCCTCTGTCATGTAGGAAAATATAACCAAAGCACTCCTGACAGATGGCCATCCCCCCCTAGCTTCATCCTCTGGAGTCCTGGGGCTAGTATTTCAGTAGTTTGAGTGCTAATCTTCGTAGAAAAACAGTGTAACTAGTAGAAAATTCAAAGCACCAGGCTATAACACAATAGCTCAAATACCGTCTGATTGACAGGCAGGAAACTTATATGCTCTCTAGTAAGTCTTATTATACCTGTATTCTGTATTCTGGTAGGAGAGCATCCCATTGTCTCCATGATGAATAGAACCACCTTCTTCTAGAAGAACGTGGCTGGATATTGGAGGAAGGCCCTTCTTTCCATCTCACCACCTTAAGATGTAACAGAGGACCTTCTTAGTGGCCGGTCTCAGGTGTGGAGCTCCCTTCCAAGAGAATTCAGAGCGATCCCATCCTTGTTGACTTTTCAGCAATAGGAGAAGACATTTACTGTTTTGACTTTTGGAATTGTTTATGGGAGAGTTTGTTGCTTTTGTGTGCCTTTATGATATACGGCGCCCCTAAATGGATCCTGTCATGGGGTTTTCATAACAAATTTGTTCAGAGGTAGTTTGTTTTTGCAACCTTATGAGATTGAGCAAATGTAATTTGCCCAAGGGCATCCAATGAGTTTCCATTCCTGAGCAGGTACTCAAACACTGTCCAACACTCATACCGTTGCACTACATTTGCTCATTCATACTCATTCACAGGGCTTTTAATACTATGCTGTATTGTCCCTATGTATTGTTTTAAAATTTTCTTGATTTCTACTGATAATTTAATTAAATTTCAATTTTCCATGTCTTTAGCATTGGGAGCTTTTACTTGTATCTATTTTTAATGTTTGTAGCAGTGGTTCTCAACCTGTGTGTCCCCAGATGTTTTGGCCTTCAACTCCTAGAAATCCCAACAACTGGTAAACTGACTGGATTTCTGTGAGTTGTAGGCCAACACACCTTGGGACCCACAGGTTGAAAACCACTAGTTTGTAGCCTACCTTGAGCCCCAAATTTGGGAGAAAGTGGGATATGAATAAGCAAAATAACAACAGCAGAAGAAACAATAACATTAACAGTAGTAGGAATATGTCTGCATCCAGTGAAAGCTGTGATATCTATAGTATTCTACTGAAAGTTATCATGGTGTAGTTGTAGTCAGCAAAATTTGAAGCATTCTTATTTTGTGCTAAAAAGCTTTAAAAAAGAGACAAGTATGTGGTCTTGCAGTCATGCTGTACAGTTACAAAGTAAGTAAGATGTATTGGTTTTCCTCCTATCTGCCCTGCAATCCTTTGACATTCTTGTCTACTTGAAAACAGTGTAAGTCAGGGGAAGAAATGTAGTCCATCTAGGCTCTCAGGCGGAGGCAGTTGCTTAGCTGGTAAAAGCAATTTCACCACTAGTTATATAGAAATTGCTAATGCAAGGATTTCCTTGTTAATCTGTTAGATGGCCTTTGGTGTAGGTGTCAATTTCACAGAATGGTGAGAAGATCACACTTCATGTTTATTTTTTAAAAATCCATTTCCAATAGTTCCTGAGCAACAGCTGACCTTACATGAATGTTCTGCTTTAAGTTTTATTTCACGCTATCTCTGAGCACATTTGGTCTGAGTAGTTGCTTAGTTTGGGATATTGGTATTAAATTTTTATGTTGCAAGAGGAAATCCTGTTTTTTGGATGGAAGTAAGTGAGAGGAGGTGAGTTTAATGCCATGTTGCTAAAGGGAGTTAAGCCTTTGATGTTATTAAGAGTTAATCTTCCAGTTGTATCTTCAGCAACTTTCCACTGAGGAATGTAACTGCTAGATGCCCTGCATCTAAATCTCAAACTCATGGAAAAGCTGTAGTGGCCTCGGCCTAGTTTGAAGTGCTCAGGGCTTTCGGTAATTTATTGTTCCATCAGAAGATGTCAGGTCATGCATTCGGTATCCAAAGGCTACACTGCAGGTTTGCTCACACTGTGCATGTCTACTCCCTTCTTGGTAAAATATGGGAGTACACCAGGGCTGCAGCTGTGAAGATGAATTAAAGAGCTGTGTCCATGTGCAAGGCTCTAAATAATGAGCCTAGAAATTAGTGTCTCAAACAGGTAGGGAATTTAAAAAGCTCTACTAATTGCCCTTGCTAAAGATGGTTGTAATTTATGGCGAGCTTCCTGTCTGCAGTTTGGGCTTGATATTAGCAAACTCTACATATTAAAAGACTTGGTCTCCCATTTTTAGCATTTAATAACTATGTGTCTCTGTATTAAATGAACTGGGTACAAATAGTATTAATTTTATCTGGATTCAGCAAGAGTTGCTTTCTTCCAACTATAAAATTTAAAAAGAATACTCCCTCCGATTATTTTTCATTTATTTGAAACAACAAAAATAGTTTACTGGTCGATGAACTCAGTCAAGAAAGCCATGGCCCTGAGTTTGCAAGACCTGAACAGGTCTGTTGATAACAGAGTGACTTGGAGACAGGCCCGGTCCAACATGGAGGCCAGTGAGGCCCCCGCTTGGAGCGCAGGGTCCCCTGGGGCGCCGTTGAGGTGTCTCCCCCCTCCCCCCCCCCCCCCACGGGGATCACCGGCTCAGTTGAAGCCTTCCACCTTCCGCAGCAGTGGGCATGGCTCTCTCTTCCTCCCTGCTTCTCTCTCTCTCTCTCTCTCTGAGAGGTCGGAGAGAGAGAGAGAGAGAGAGGTCGCAGAGGGAGGGAGGGAGAGAGAGAGAGAGAGAGAGAGAGAGAGGTCGCAGAGAGAGAGAGGGGGGGGGGAGAGAGAGAGGTCGCAGAGAGAGAGAGAGAGAGAGAGGTTGCAGAGAGAGAGAGGGGGGGGAGAGAGAGAGGTCGCAGAGAGAGAGAGAGAGAGAGGTCGGAGAGAGAGAGAGAGAGAGAGAGGTTGCAGAGAGAGAGAGAGAGAGAGAGAGAAAGCAGGGAGGGAGGGAAGAAAGAAGGGACCCAGCACCAGCCTCTTTCTCTTTCTCCCTCTTAGGAAAAAAGTCTCTTCCCCGGTTTGGTTTTGCTCTTTCCAGACTTACCCAAGAGCCAGTTAGCCTTAAAGGGGAACACCTGAGGCAGGCAAGCCTTTCTAATGGGAATCCTTAAGAGCCAGAGGATATCCCTTTAAGAGATCTCTCCAGGAGGATTATGGCACCAGCTCATTTGCAACAGATTCAGTGCCATGTAATCATGTGAGTTGTAGTTTTAAAAAGTCCCTAGCCTTCCCTGCAGAAGAGAGCCAGTAGCATGCCAAACTACAACTCCCAGTTTTCTGTCAGATTGTTTTGGATTTCAACTCCCACAATTCCTAACACCAGACACGGGCAAAGTTTGCCCTTGCCTGGTATAGAAGCATTCTATTCTTTTTCCCCAGACATGCCAACAGTTTGTATATTAAGTGAGAAAATCCTGGGTATTTTTTCCTTTGATGCTAAAAGTGCATAGGTTGTTCAGCAACAGCCTACTGGCTGGGTTGCTATGAGTTTTCCGGGCTCTATAGCCATGTTCCTGAAGCATTCTCTCCTGACATTTTACCCACATCTGTGGCAGACATCCTCAGAGGTTATGGGGTCTGTTGGAAACTAGGCAAGTGGGGTTTATATATCTGTGGAAAGTCCAGGGTGGGAGAAAGAACTCTTGTCTGTGGGAGGCAAGTGTGAATGTTGCAATTGGCCACCTTGATTAGCATTGAATAGCCTTGCAGCTTCAAAGCCTGGCTGCTTCCTGCCTGGGGGAATCCTTTGTTGGGAGGTGTTAACTGGCCCTGATTGTTTTCTGTCTGGAATTCCCATTTTCTGGGTGTTGTTATTTATTTACTGTCCTGATTTAACTTTTCTTTAATACTGGTAGCCAGATTTTGTTTATTTTCATGGTTTCCTCTTTTCTGTTGAAATTGTCCATGTGCTTCTTGTGGATTTCAATGGCTTCTCTGTGTAGTCTGACATGGTGGCTTTTACAGTGGTCCAGCATTTTTGTGTTCTCAAATACTGGCTGTCAGGAATTGTGGGAGTTGAAGTCCAAAACATCTGGAGGGCCAAAGTTTGCCCATGCTTGATTTAGATCCATCTCAAAAAAGGGTATATTTGGCAATCCCTTTGGGTACGACCTTGGAAATATCTGGCTATAGTGCAAAATGTTCTCAAGTGTTGGGTTTTTGAAACTGCACAAGATGGCTTTAAGGCAATTTCTGCCCCCTCAGCCAAAACATATACAGCCAACTTCAGTAAGCTGGAAATAGTCTTAATCATGTATCCAGCTCAATAGCAGATTGTGATGGGAAAGTTCTGGAAAGTGCAGTATAGAGCAGGCATGGGCAAACTTTAGTCCTCCAGATATTTAATAATAATAATAATAATAATAATAATAATAATAATAATAATTGTTATTCTATTTTATTTCTAACCTGCCCTCTCTCCCCAAAAGGACTCAGGGCAGCTTCCAAATGCAAAGGCAAATATTCAATGCCATATACAATAATAAAAACACAACACAATAAAGTCACAAATAAATCATAGCTAAAAGTGCATATAAAATTGATTCTATAGGGAGGATAAATGATTGGATTTCAACTCCTACAGCTTAGCTTTCTCTGCCAATAATGGTACCATACCAAACTACAGCTCCCAAGATTCTGTAGCAGTGAGCCATCTTGGATATTGCAAGGGATGATTTTTATATTATTATTATTATTATTATTATTATTATTATTGACACAATGACGTTGTATGACACAGCAAACAAGATAGATATGCTGGATTTCGTTTCACAAAATCACAAGTCGAACACTTCCCAAGTGTCTAGGACTGTGTGATGTATTTTCGGATTATTATTATTATTATTATTATTAGGCCTTGCTCCTGGGAAGGTTCCTCCACTGTGGCTCCCTACTTATCTATCTACCTTTCCACATATTCTCCACATTGTGTGTATGTATACATACACACACACACACACACACACATATACACACATACACAAACACATATGCAGGGACTATAACACACACACACACATATATATTCTATTCACCTCTACATTCTACCTTTTATTTTTCAGTGATTGGTTTCAGGAGGGGGGGCACCAAAATGCTGCTTGCTTACACTTGGAAATTGCCTAGGGCCGGCTCTGCTTGGAGATGTCTTGCTGCTGCTGCTGCTGTTGTTGATGTTGTTGTTTATTTGTTCAGTCGCTTCCGACTCTTCGTGACCTCATGGACCAGCCCATGCCAGAGCTCCCTGTCGGCCGTCGCCACCTCCAGCTCCTTTAAGGTCAAGCCAATCACTTCTAGGATACCATCCATCCATCTTGCCCTTGGTCAGCCCCTCTTCTTTTTTCCTTCCATTTTCCCCAGCATCATTCTCTTCTCCAAGCTTTCCTGTCTTCTCATTATGTGCCTTTAATATCCTTCCCTCCAGTGAGCAGCTGGGCATTATTTTCTGGAATATAGACTGGTTTGATCTTCTTGTGGCCCAAGTTACTTACAAAATTTTCCTCCTGTACCACAGTACAAAAGCGTCCGTCTTCCTTCGCTCAGCCTTCCTTATGGTCCAGCTCTCGCATACATAGGTTACTATGGAGAATACCATTGCTTTAATTATGCGGACCTTCGTTGCCAATGTGATGTCTCTGCTCTTCACTATTTTATCAAGATTAGTCATTGCTCTCCTCCCAAGAAGTAGACGTTTTCTGATTTCCTGGCTGCAGTCTGCATCTGCAGTAATCTTCACTCCTAGAAATACTAAGTGTGTCACTGCTTCCACGTTTTCTCCCTCTATTTGCCAGTTATCAATCAGTCTGGTTGCCATAATCTTGGGTTTTTTTTATGTTTAACGGCAACTCAGCTTTTGCACTTTCTTCTTCCATCTTGGTTAAAAGGCTCCTCAGCTCCTCCTCACTTTCAGCCATCAGAGTGGTATCATCTGCATATCTAAGGTTGTTAATGTTTCTTCCAGCAATTTTAACTCCAGCTTTGGATTCATCAAGCCCCGTGCATCACATGATTTGTTCTGCATATAAGTTGAATAGGTAGGGTGGGAGTATACAGCCCTGCCATACTCCTTTCCCAATTTTGAACCAGTCTGTTTTTCATGGCAAGAATACTGGGGTGGGTTGCCATTATCTTCCCCAAGGATCTGACCTCTCTGCCATCTTGGGTGTCCATTCATAGTTTCGCTCATGACATCATTGAGATGTTCAAGCTCCAGTACCGCAACAAGGTAACAATCCTTTGCAGGAGGTTGCTGTTAGACTTGCTATAAGTTGAACTTGACTTGATGGCAATCAACAACAACACAGAATTAGTCTTCAGTATATTAGTCTGATTTCATACTTGTTAACAGAACATGAAAAGCCAGGGATTTGCTAGTTCACACTCTTCATCACTGGAGCTTGCAATGGCAAACCTAAACAAGATGGAGAGATCTATTGTGATTTATTATGCAGTAACCCTTCTCTGTTTTGTTTCTTGCCCAAAAAGCTCAAATAAGTTAACAAGAAAGATCTCTGGATTTTTCTTCTAGTTACTAGAAGAAAAATAAAAATCCGGGATAGGTAGCTGATAGATGAACACATTGCACAAAACAGTTCACCAAAATTTGTTTAGTTTCAGGGTAAAAGTTATGTTCAGGCTTGTTCAACCTGTGGCCACATGTGGCCCAGAAGTCTTATAAATACAGCCCAACACAAAGCCATACATTTACTTAAAACATTATGAGATTTTTTTTTATAGATGGCCATAGAATGGAATGGAATAATCAGAGTATGTTATGTCTACAAATACCAGAATACTAGCCATGATTCACATTATAATTGCAAAGAGTTCAGCCAGAAGACTTGTTCAATAATTTTTCAAACCCCTCTGAATGTGGCAGTGCATAATTAGGATTATTATGTGAAGACCTTTGCTTATCTGTGGTGACAGATCTCATGAAAATTATGCAAGGACATTTTATTCATCAGTTAGTGTTAGTGTGTTTTTTTGTATGGCCCAAGACAATTCTTCTTCCAGTGTGGCTCAAGGAAGTCCAAGGTTGGACACCCTTGCCCTAGTGGTTGGACTGAAACTCCATGAAATCTTAGCCAGTGTAGCCAAAGATAAGAAAGTCTGTGAGCTGAAGAGTACTTTTTACAAAACACTTTTTTCAGAGTAGTGATGGCACCAGATGCTTCATAATCATTCAGATGAGTTTTCGTGTTTCCAGGGAATTTATAAGACCCAGCTATGATGAAGATTGCCATAACAAACATATTTTTATTCATCACACCTGAATAAATACGTTAAAGATGACATGAATAAGATTAGGGAAAGAACGAAGTGTTGTTCAACCTGACAGATTTGACAAAATTAGTATTTTTTGCCTTCCTCACTCATTGTTGCGAGAAAATGTGTCACTAACCTCAAGCAATATTTGTGAGGTTTAAAAGAAAAATTCAGAGATAGTGCAGTGTGCCTATTTTGAAATGCAAATAAGTAGAAATATACATAAATTGGTGGAAAATCAATGGAAACATAAATTTCATAAATTAGGATGAAAATTCAGGTGTTACAGGGAAACTCAACCAAATTCAAACTCGGAGACTTTCATATTCTTACATGAGATTTTCACTATACGTTCAAACATCACAACAACAGCAGCAACTATTGCTTTTTTCTTGCAAACAGTTCTGGTTTAGCTAGTGGTCAGTCTTTCTACAAAGCCAGTCAGGTTGTTTTACAGCTGAGTGAAAACCTTATTTTGGTTCGTATTCAAGCCTAACATTCAGTCCACAAAAGCTCTTGATTTTGTAAAATCCAAACATGCTAAACTCATGATTGCAAGCCTCTTTATAATTCAGGAAAAATCTTTAATCAATCAACAAACAAAGTTCACACTCCATAATGTGTGAAAAAGCCTTTAATATGGCCTGTTCAGTTTTGTTTCTTCCACTGCTAATGCTGAAGTGAATTTCATTCAAGTCAATATGTTGTATAATCTTTGAAGCGAGATAATTTTATGTAGCTTCATTGGCACATATAGGTTTTTTTTTACCAAATATAATGAATGCTGCAATTAAGGAAAGTTGTTCATCCTTCAGAAGAGCTGTGTGGAGTAAGAAATTATTTGTTTTCTTGTTTCAGGTATTTGCAGGAATGAATGTCTACTCGGCTGAATTTGAAAAAATTAAAGAAGAATATAACGTCCGGGGATACCCAACCATCTGCTATTTTGAGTCAGTCTCAATTTATTCTGCATACAGATACTTTTAAAATGAGATCACCTATTTCATATTTATATGTTTATATATGGTAATTTCCTGGTTTGTTGTGCTTACAGAAAAGGAAAATTCCTGTTTAACTTTGAAAACTACAGTGCCACAGCAAAGGACATAGCAGAATGGTTACAAAAGTAAGTCCTGCAAGTTCTTCAACTATGTTTCTGAGAACTGGCTATTTTGGTAAACACACTTGGATCCTAGAAATAGCAGTGTTTTGTGACATTACTTCAGAAGGACAATAAAAGCGTATCACTGATCTATGAACAATCATCTTAGGCTATTGTTTGCTTTCAGATTCCATGCTGTTTTACCATTGCACATATTTTCCAGTTGCAGTCATTTATTTTATCTGAGCAGCCAGAAGGACAATCCCAGTCTATGCACAGGTTCCATTTATAAATGTGGAGGCTTCCCTTGGGTGTGATTTGGTGGTTGGTGGTAGTGGCATAGGCCATCTTGAATGCAATTTTTTACAGACAGCGAAGTCCAGATTGAATAAATTAAGTTTTCCATAATCACATTTAATCAAGAGCTGGTGAGGACTTTAATAATAATAATAATAACAACAACAACAACTTTATTCTTATATCCCACTCAATCTCCCCAAAGGGATTCGGGGCGGCTTACATGGGGACCCAGCCCAATAATGCAACAATAAAATACAACAACATAGGATACATTCAATTACAATGCATTAATACATAAAACATATAAAAAACAGAAAAGCATAAACTCATCAAAAACCGATCAGTAATAACTGTTAGCCAGGCGCAATGGGCGTGTTCAAATATTGGAGGCAAGGCAATAAATTATACATGTGCAATCTATTGCAAGGTCACTAATAAGATGGGCCAGTAATAAAGTGCAGTGGCTGGGTATAAGTGAAGGTAAAAGGACTCTGTCAAATTATGCCGAATTTAGTCAAAAGCACATTGAAATAACCAGGATTTCAAGTTTTTCTGGAATGTGACCATGGTAGAAGCTAATCTAATTTCTCTCGGGAGGGAGTTCCAGAGCGCGGGGGGGGGGGGGGAGCACCACTGAGAAGGCCTCTCCCTCATCCCCACCAACCGTTTGGGATGGTGGCAGGAGCAAGAGAAGGGCCTCCCCAGCAAATCTTAAAGTTCATACAGATTTGTAGTAGAAAATGCAATCGCAAAGATAGGCTGGACCCGAACCGTAGGGCTTTATAAGCAATAACCAGCACCTTGAATTGGGACCAGAAACCTATCGGCAGCCAGTGGAACTGTTTTAATAGTGGGATTGTCTGCTCCCTATATAATAAATTCATTTTCTAAGGCAGCCGAAGCTAACACTAGATTTCGCATTTTTGAAAGATCCAGGGAAACTTGGAGTTTGCCAGAACCAGTAACATTCATTCCTCAGCTTTTGAGGGAGAAGAAATTTGAACAAATACCCACTTTTTAAAAGCATATTAGACTATATAGAAAAGAAAACATTCAGAGATGGAGCTGACCTGCACAGAATTGATTGGCAGATATATCTTGGAAGAGATAATATTCGGTATTGAATACTTGCGAGTTATAGAAACCAAGCAAAAGCTCCAGAGCTCATTCACACTGGCTGTGTTTAACTGGAAAGTGGACTGTTGCTCTGTTGCTATATAGCAAAAAGAATTTACTTTACTTGACAGTGTGTGAGCCATTTGGAATCTATATATGGCTTTTGGATTCGGATTGTATTCACTGTTCCAATGGCCTGAATATATTCATGCAGTTAGTCCCCTGACAGACTTGATTTAAAACTAATAGTTCTGCCGGAACAGTGCATTTTTGTGTACTTGGACCTGATGTATTATGGAGGTGCTGCGTATGAGGATTAATATGGTAGTGCAGATGGAAAAATAGTTGAACAAATGCTAAAAACTCAAGATTCTTCACATGTATTTTCTGATTTATTCTACACTAACATTTCATTGCTCAAATTAGAGATTTGGGAGTAAGGCTGATGTTGAAGACATAATGAATTGCCTTAGGCAGCTCTATGCTTGGCCACATCGAGCTTAAGTTCTTAGGTATTATTCCATGCTAGATTGGCAGCCTTGATTGTCTTTGATCCCTTGAAAACCCCTGCTTCCACATGGGGTGAGTGATGATGGAATATTGTCCATTTTTTCATCTTTCCCCACCTCTTAATACTGTATAGGCAGTTCCCATGTTATGAACGAGATAGGTTCTGTAGGTTTGTTCTTAAGTGGGAACAGGTACATTTTAAGTGTAACTCCAGCCAAATACATGTACATGTAGATGTACATACACATATACATATAGCACAAGGAAGGGTTAATACCCCTGTTGTATTTGTGTGCCCCTGTTCAGAAGATTTCCCCTCACTTTCTGTCCCTGTGATAACTGGATTTTGAAAAAAAATGGCTTGTTGTGGAATCAAGGATTGGTGAGAAAGCTTCAGTGCAGATACCTTTTCTCCATGATATTTCTTTCAGGAATGAATTTCCCTTATGAGGGATAGATTTCTTTCACTTCCTGTTGTCTCACCCCAGTTCTTAACTATGAGTCATTTTTAAGTCGGATGTTTGTAACATGGGGACTGCCCATATACTTGTGTATAAGTGAAAAAATAAATTTTGAAAAAAAACTGGTCATTTCCTCTTCATTCCCATTATTATTATTATTATTATTATTATTATTATTATTATTATTATTGGCTTTTTAATGCTAGCATTCTCCCAAAGCAGGACCGAAAGCGTTTTCCAAAATAATTCAAAATTTTCACAATAAAAATGTAAAACAGTTAAATCCATGTAAAACAGTAAAAACAAACAAAGAATGCAACCTCCCCATAAAAAGCTCCCTTGCTTTATGTGGTAAAAGCTTGCTTGAATTAAAACTCAGTCACGGGTTAAAATACATGGGTCAGTTCCGGAATAGGGATCCAGCACAAAGGCGTGATAAGCGGTTAAATTAAAAAGTGCTCCCACCCCATTACTCCCGCTTTACCCAAACCTGAGAAAGGACAGCCTTCCCTTTTTCCTCTCCCTTTTCAGCCCAAGTGGTGTTTATCAGCAACTGAAGAATGTGGTGCACCTGCCATTTTGCACATTTGAGGCACAGCAGAGTGGCAATGGCTATTTTTAATAAGGGCTTCCTGCATATGCTTCTCTGTAGTGAGATTGTAGTGCTTTTACTGTAAAAGCTTGTCTGATCCTATTTTAAAATGACTTTTGTGGTGGATCCCTAATAGAGGCAGGTTGCTTTCCTTGCTCTTCTCTCCTAACCCTTTTTTTCAAGGCTTCCTTCCCATTCTTTTCTCAATTATATTCATTTCCTTATCTGTATTTGTTTAGATGTAGACATTTTAAGACCACCAATACAACTCCCCCCCCCCCCCCACTGTAGCCCCTCAGATAAACAGATCCTCTCCTTCTCATTAGCTTTCTCTAAGTATACTCCTTTCATGCATTTTTGAAATTACAGGAAAAGATTTGTTTGGTACATGCTCCTAAGTTTTTCTCTTGGGTTTTACATAAGGCTGACTTACACATGAGTTTAAATGGTATTTAACATTGTTTCAGCCTCTACAGGGCAATTAGATTGTTTTCTGCATTACAGGGAGAAAGGGTATATTTTTGTAGCTAATGATTCCATGTAAGAGGTTCATATTTTATAAGTCGAGACAGTGATGGCAGATATAGAATTTAATTTCCTAGATCAGTGGGTCCCAATCTTAGGTCTTCTGGATGTTTTGGGTCTATGATTCCAGAATTTCTTACAGTTGGCCAAAGTGTACGGGATTTCTGGGGCCCTAAACAACCGGAAGACTAAATGTTATCCTTGGTTATGAGGTGGGGTAATGGTCTGCAATATGCTTTAATTTGCCCTGGCTGTATTGGATCAGTCTATGTACATCATTGGAGCCTCCAGTGGGTTAAACTGCTGAGCTGCTGAACTTGCTGACTGAAAAGTCAACAATTTGAATATGGGGAGTGGGGTGAGCTCCTGCTGTTAGCCCCAGCTTCTGCCAACCTAGCAGTTCAAAAACATGCAAATGTGAGTAGATCAATAGGTACTGCTCTGGCAGGAAGGTAATGGCACTCCATACAGTCATGCCAGCCACATGACCTTGGAGGCATCTATGGACAACGCCAGCTCTTCGGCTTAGAAATGGAGATGAGCACCAAACCCAGAGTTGGACACGACTACACTTAATGTCAGGGAAAAACCTTATCTTGTTGTAATGTTGTTGATTTTATTGAGATATGTTTTAATCTATGCTGGGTTTTAATTTTTGTTGAACTGACTTGCTTAGAGAATTGAATTCCCATGTAAACCGCCCCGAATCCGTTTGGAGAGCTGGAGGCAGGATATACAAATAAAGTTATTATATTATTATTTATTATTTACCTTTACCTTATGTATATCAAAGCTGGAAGAGGCAGTTATTCAGGAACATTATGCTTCTGCTTGCTTGTTGCATAGATCCAAGAAGGAAATGTTGTCTTTAGCAATAATGTATTTCTTTGGTCTACTAAGAGAGCAACATGTAGTACAGAGAATAAGATAGAGAAGTTCTTTCTTCTTCCATAAGCAGTGATGCATGCCTTCATCACCTGTAGCTTTTTCTTTGCCTTTTGGCTCAGCAATGATGCCCTTATCTCTTGGCTAGCACATGTGGAACATTAGAAGTGTCTAGAGTTCTTTTCTTGCTTCTTCATTCCTTCAATCTGCCTACATTATGGACTAATAATCCCTGTAATATGCAATGCTTTTATATCATTGCTGTGACAGCTAGTGAATACAACGACTGAAGGCACAGCAGAACAGCTGCCGACTCTTCCCAATGATAATCTCTGCTAACAAGCCACTCTGGGCTTTGGCTGATATTTCCATCGTCCAGAGCAAAAGACAGCTGTTTGTCCTCAATTAATTTCCAATGCACGCTTAATAGTTTCCCAAAAGGCAAAATGATGCAGCAGCTTTTCTTCCCTCCCCTGAAAGAAATCAATATTGGGCTGGGGAGGGGAATAGATTAATATTCAGAATCCATCCTTTGCTTTGGAAGCTACCCATAATTGAGGCTGCGGAGTATAATTTGTCAACAGTGTAAGCCTGGCACATAGGCACAGTAATAGTAATGAATTGCTCAAAAGAATCTGTAGTATGAGTAGCCCAATGCTCTGGGCATTGATTCAAAAGGGCCTGAAAAGTGTAATTGAAGAATGGTGGGACATATGTAGGCTCTATATGGGATATAATAAACCTAATTAAAAAGAATAACAGGAACAAATCACTTTGCCAATTAATTCAGCCTCCTGTTACAGACTGATAGTGGATTTACCAAAAAAAAAAAAAAGGGGGGGGGAGCTTCTTTCAGCCTTGATAAAGGGCTTGTGAATGTAAGACTTCCAGTTATTTTGTACCTGCCGACTACTGCAAGTTCATGAAAAATAAAGAATTCATTATGTTGTGCTTCTCTTTAGAAGGCAGATCCAAGATTCCTCATTTGAAAGGAGAAATAAATTATCTGAATAAAAACATAACTGAGGGAGAAGCCATGTAATATTTGCATTTGTTCAGAACATACCTGTTTCTGGGAGAAGAGCCAAGGAGGGAGAAACAAAGTCACATTCGCCCCATAGAAAAATAGTAGGGCTCAAGCTTCACATTTAGACATGTCATTTCCCTTTGTGTCCAATCTCATTTTTTTAAGTTAATTTCCTTCCTCTTTCCCTAAACGGGACCCAAAATATCCTACAATATAGGTTAAAATAAGATTCAGCTAAAACATTTCATTGCACAAGACTGTTTTTTTAAAAAAGCAATTACATTTAAAATCACTAATTTAAAACAGTTTTAAAGACTATAAAGCATAATAATGTAAATAAAAGTATAGCATCCCCACTTTAAAGACCTTTAAAGGTAAAGGTAATGATTTTCCCCTGACATTTAGTCGTGTCCAACTCTGGGGGTTGGTGCTCATCTTCATTTCTAAGCCGAAGAGTCGCCATTGTCCATAGACACCTCCAAGGTCATGTGGCTGGTATAACTGCATGGACTGCCGTTACCTTCCCGCCAGAGTGATGCCTATTGATCACTCACATTTGCATGTTTTCGAACTTCTAGGTTAGCAGAAGCTGGGGCTAACACCAGGAGCTCACTCCACTCTCCGGATTCAAACTGCCAACCTTTCACTACGCAAGTTCAGCAGTTCAGCGATTTAATCCGCTACACCATCGGGGGCTCCTTAATGATCTTGAGCTGTCAGTTAATATCTAAAAGCATTCCTAAAAAGAGATGTTTGCCTTCTGGAAGAATGAGAGATAGGGGCCAACTTATTAGTGAGCTGTGAGAGATAATTCTATCATCCAAGGACAGTCATGAAGAAGGCTTTCCTGTTTCCTCACTAAAAGTGTGTGGGATGTTGGTGGGACTGAGGCTGGTTCTACACTGACAAATAATGCAGTTTGAACTACATTATATGATCAGCATAGAACCATATGATGCAGTTCAGTGCAATTCAGACTTCATTCAGCAGTGTAGAAACAGACTGAGAGAATCCTTGAGAATCTTAACATTTTTGCTGACTCATAATCTTGGGTTGAAAGGCCACAGCGTAATGTTTGTCTGCTTGGGAATTAGAAACTAAAGCATTTCAAGATTTACAATATATTCAGCTCTGGATAGTTGTCTTTTTGTTTGCCTTTTGTTCTAATGCTACCTTCCAGAGCTTTAAATATGAAACATTAATCCTTGAGATTCTTTTGTGGTATCCTCAATTACAGTTTACAACAGTCATGGGCCAACTTTTTTTTCCTTGGGGCTGCATTGCGGGCCTGGGAGGGAGTGCCGATGGGCAGGCACTGGGTGGGGTGGGGGCAGGGCTGGAGCTGGTTCATCCTCAGGCTGTCCTTATGCTGGGAGGAGGGAAAGACCCATGGTTATACTCCCCCACCCCCCAAACCTTGAGCTGTTCTCCCAGCATAAGGACAGGGCCACTCACTCCATCCTTATGCTAGGAGGAGGGCAAGACAGGTGGTGGTTGAGAGCGCTTCCTCCCATATCCTTATGCCGAGAGGACAGGAAAAATGAGGAGGGTCAGAGGTAAGCGCCCAAGGGGACAGGTCCAACCTACAGGCCTTAGTTTGCCCATGCCTGGTTTACATGCAGCACCTCACCACTCAGTCAGTGGCATTAGAAAGTTTATTTATTTTGTGTCAAAAGCATTGCATAACAAATACATTTTAAAAAATGATGAAAAAAAATAGAGGAAATCACAAACAACTAAATAGTTTTAGACCAAAAGCGGGCAACAGCAACCGCATTGTCCGTAGCTTTAAGCAACTCCTCCTCTGTACATGAGGCAGGACATTGTGGGCAAGCATACATATGCGGAGTTGTTTGTTCTGCTTCACAGTCACACAAGGTGGAGGATTCCTCCAGGTAGTGCCACCTCGCCAAGTTGTCTTTAGATCTGCCCACTCCGCTTCTGAGTCTGTTCAGGGACTTCCAGGTTGCCCATTCTTGGTTTGCCCCTGGAGGAAGACCCTCTTGGGGGGCCATCCAGTTGGAATTGCCAGGTTTAGCTGCCCAGAGGGACACCCTTGCTGCTGCTGGAGGAACATCAAGAGGAGTGATGGTTCTCATGAAGCCCTTCCTTGATTTGAGTCTGGTGGGAGGAGGCTGATAGTCATGCAGTGGATGGCTTTCACAATGTTCGACCTTATTTCTCTCACAGTTAGCAGCAACTTCCCGTTGCACGTCAGGAAGGGCAATGCCAGCTAACTTGTAGAGTTTATCAACAGGTGTAGGTTTAAGGCATCCTGTGATTATTCTGCATGTTTCGTTTAGTGCTATGTCCACTTGCTTCGCATGGGCAGACTTTTGCCAGACAGGACAGGCGTACTCAGCAGTTGAGAAAGACAAGGCCAGGGCTGATGTTCTTATTACTTGTGGGTCTGCACCCCATGCACTGCCAGTCAGTTTCCGCAGGATGTTGTTGCGTGTAGCTACTTTGTGCTTGGTGTTCATGCAGTGTTTCCTATATGTTAGTGTTCGATCTAAGGTGACACCAAGATATTTAGGATGGAAACAGTGGGCAACGTTTCTTGTAAGCGGCCAATCTTTCCACCCCAAAAGCATTGGATGTATGGATGAATACCAAAGGTCTTTATCAAGACCATTGCTAACGATTATTAGAAAGTTGCTGCTTGTAAACTTAGACAATATCGGATTATGTCAGGAATGGGGAGATTGCAGCAACATGAGCAATGTGTGCCCTCCATTATTATTTTCTATGGCTCATAATTACATGTTACACTAAATTTCTTGCCACAAATTTGCACCTAGCAGATGTGACATGTTTTTTTTTTATCTCCACGATATTTTAGGCACTCCTAAATTCATCATCCCGTCCTAGCTGCCTCATGTACAAGTAACCTATGCAATGCATTGTCTTCCTCTCCTTATGTAAATCCCTTCTCAGAACTGCTTTTTTAAAGCAATCTTTGTCAGTAACTCATTCTGTATTGAAAGTATCCCTAACAGCTTGTAACCAGATGAAAAGATATTTTTTATCTATTGAATCCACACTTTTCTCCTCACTTTGCTCTTTGGCCCTCCAGTTATTTTTGCTCAAAACTCCCACAGTCCCTTTACGTTAGCCGTGTAAGGTGGGGGCTGCTAGGAGTTGACATACAAAACCCCTCATGGGCCAGCATTTCCTCTCCACTGGTCTGTGGCCTCTTTCACATGTAAACTCTTCAAAGAGAAGAGCATTGCTCTTTGTTGAAGATGAATGTGTTTGTAAGGCCTTCAAGACAGAACTTTAAGACCAGTATCCAGGATCCATGGACTATATTTGATGTGGTGCCTTTTAAACTTATTCATAAAGCAATATGGAATTACAGCTAGTTATCAAGGGGCTACATTTGCCTAAATTATTCAGGTTGTTGAGGTAAAAAAAAGGATTGTGTAAAATCTCACCAAACTGGGATATGAACAAAAAATGACCGATTATATTCAGTGTAAGCAAATGTAAAATATGGCAAGAACTTTAAAGTTACCAGATACATTGGTGGAATCCGTGTTGTTAAAGATTGACCAAGAAAAAAATCTTGGGATTGTGTTAGATAATACAGTGAAATTATTGAATCAATGTGTGGGTAGGTTAATAAACGAGGTAAATTACAATTGATCATAATTTGAAAGGAAACTGAAAAATAAAGCTGCCAGTACTATACTGACCTTATGCAAAGACATGGTGCCACCACATCTGGAACAACGTCTACAGTTCTGATCATCATACAGCTAAAGGAGGGTATTATAAAGATTAAAAAGGCACAAAAGACAGTAATTAAAGTTATCAAATGATTAGGGAACTGCCCTAAAACATTTGGCTCTGCTTAGATTAGAAAAAAGGTAAGTAAGATGTGACGTGATAGAGATGCATACATTTTTACCAGATGTGGAGAAAGTAGATTTCCTCCCTTTGTCATAATACTACCTCATCACATTATCTTCTGAACCTGAGTGAAAATAAGGTTTTGGAAGGTGATCTAGAGAGCACTGCCATTCACTGTTTCGAATGCCTTTGCAAGGTCAAGGAATGCCCTGTACAGAGGTCGATTTTGTTCCCTCCATTTTTCTTGGAGCTGTCGTGCAGTGAAAATCATATCCACTGTTCCTTTGAAGGGGCGGGAGCTGTTCTGGGATTCCGGGAGGATGTCTTCTGAGACTGGTAGAAGGCAATTTGTAAGGATTCTTGTGAGGATTTTCCCAGTGGAGATTAGAAGGGAGATACCACAATAGTTTCCACAGTCTGTTCTTTCACCCTTTTTGAAAAGGGTGATAATGGTGGCAACTTTGAAGTCTGCTGGGATTTTCTCAGTCGCCCACACTTTTTCAGTGAGCTGGTGGGAGTTGTTGTGTCAGCTCAGGTCAACTCTCTTTAAAGATTTCAGCAGGAATCCCGTCAGGTCCGTTGGCTTTGTTATTTTTTAGTTGGCTGATGGCTTTGCTGACTTCCTCCAAACTAGGAAGTGCTGCAAGCTTTAACATTGACACAGCAGCAGTTCAAGAGAATTGGAGAGCAGGAGAGAGATAGCTGAAGAAAGAAAAATGAGGCTACACCTTCTTCTAGAAGGGACTCTCCAAACAAGAAGGAAGAATACATGGAGTTTGCTTTACTATCAAAAACAACCTGGTGAAACACCTGTTTGAAGCACCCATCAGCATTAATGAACAACTCTCAACCCTCTGAATTAATGTTGCCAAAAACCATCAGGCAACCATCATAATTGTCTACGTACCAACACTAGATGCTGACGAAGATATCAAGGAAAAAAATCCTGTCAGTTGGACACCATTCTATTGGAGATGTCTAAGGAGGACAAGATCATCTTATTGGGGGATTTTAATGCAAGAGTCAGACAAGAATTCAACCTATGGCCAGGGACCATTGGAAAAGATGGGGTTGGAAACAGCAACCCGAATAGCATCCTACTTCTCACCAAATGTGTGGAACACAACCTTGTCATCTCCAACACGGTTTTCCACCAGAAAAACAAACTCAAGACATCACAGAAGCACCCCAGTCAAAGCATTGGCACATCTTAGATTGTGTAATCATACATGCCGGAAATATGCTTCTCACAAGAGCCATTATAGGAGCAGATGACTGCTGGACAGACCACAGGTTAATCCGATCCATGATGGCCATCAAGATTGCCCCAAACGCAGACTCCAAGGAAGAAAGATAAAGCGTAAAATGAACACACAAGCCCTCCAAGAGCCTTCCAAATGAGCCCTTTTCCAAATAACACTCAAGGATGATCTACACATAGAACACCCTGAAAATATTGAGGAACATTGGAATAAACTGAAGACCTCTATTATCACAGCCCATGAAGAAACCATTGGATACCAAACTAAGGACCCTTCCATACTTCCCTTTATATTGATTTCAGATTATCTGCTTTAAACTGGAATATATGAGTCCCCACTGCCAGATACCCTGGGATAAACAGATAAACTGGGATGAGATCCTTTGATATAGAGGGAGTGTCAAAGAAACATCAATACTGGTTTGATGAAAATGGTAATGAGATCCAACAGTTAACTGATACGAAAAGGAAAACTTTCGAAACATGGCAGAGAGACACCAACTGTGCTGCTAAGAAAAAAATCTATGCTGTTGCAAAAGCTGTGGTCCAAAGAAGGACTAGAGAACTCAAGAACATCTGGTGGGCAAAAAAGGCTCAAGAAACCAACACTTTACAGATGTCTATGATGCACGGGGATTCTTCAAAGCCACAAAAGACATCTATATCCCAAGAAATCATGGCGTACACCCTCTACATTCATCAGGTGGAACTAAACTTCTGAAGGACAAAAAATCAATTGCACTACCATAACCTCCTTAACTGCAGCTCCAACGTAGCCAAAGAGGTTCTCTCGCAGGTCCCACAACAACCAACCGGGTAATCCCAGCATGTGAAAAAGCATAGAACTACAAGTTTGGCCGCCAAAATAGAAAGACTTATCAAAGGAAAATGAATGCATTTTGGAAGAAGCTTTTCTTTTCTAGGGTTTTTTGTTTATCTGCCCTGATGTTGTGCATATTACTAATTTTGGATAACCGGTTGGACTGCTCTTCGTTTTTGTGGCATAGAATCGTATCCCTATTCTTTCCATGTTATTTCTGCCATTGTCACCAAATTTTCTAATAATTTTCTAATAAAGAAGTAATGCCAGGCAACACATCTACTTAACTGATGTATACCAATATATTAATAATGTAAGAGATGTCTCTTATCTTTTATATACTCAGGTTATTTTTTCTACAGTAATTCTTAATTATTAACTATTTAGAGTGGGACATTCACACTTGTGACAGCTATTCTTCTGTCATTGTGAACTGTATCTTAAATTCAATACACATAGCAAACAAGATCAAATATTTATTGAGCGCTTCATTGAGAGTAGGAAGAAGTTTGAAAAAAGTTATGTCTCCAAGAAGTAATGCAGATAATAATTTACCGGTGGTTTTTAATACAGAATTATTTAAAATTATTCATATTAGGCAGATCCATCAGCCAGCTCTCCTTTTTCATGGGAATTGTGTTGCTGACTGTGAGCTCTGTAGCACATCATACCTCAAGTAGATCGAAGAGCATTTCCGTGTCCTCTTGTCTTCAAACATCTGTAATCATTGCCTTCCATAAAAAAAAATGCCAGGCTTTTTCAGGTTATTAAAAACATATGTGGATTTCTTTACAGTTGCGTGGTATCACATCTGTCAGTGCTGATTCACACTGTTGATAATGTATTTGAGGATATATAGCATTTATTTATCATGCTTTCTTTCCAAGAAAAATAGTATTGATTTGCTTATTAAGAGTTCTACTTTGGCGATTGTGTGCAAGCGCTTCACTTCTTTGGTGATTTTATTTACCTTTAGGCTCTGATTGTTTGCCGCCATTGTACACATAAACATTTTATATGTCTAGCTGTTGTGAAGTTACGTTGAAAAACAACCCAACCTATGAATAACTATCTAAAGGCTCACAGTCTAAAATTTGCCAACCCAGAAGGAAAATACTCAAGTGAATAGAGTAATATGGAAGAGCAGGTTTTGGAGCTTAAGGGTTTTTAGAGGAATTTTGAAAGATGTAGAATCAGCAACATTTTGAAAGCAATTGAAGAGGCATGTTAGTTCATTTTGAAGATCCTTATAATGTTGCTGGAGTTCTAGAATTCTGGAATGCAACTAGTGGTTTCTGAATATAAGCGCAGAGGGTATACACTTTGATGTTGTTACTTCGATTGCTTATTAGAGAATAACAAAAATACTTCCAGGACCAAGGCAGAGGAAAGGACTGAAGAGCATCATTTGGTTTTGTTTTGTTTTGTTTTATTTTGTTTTCATGTCAGGAGCAACTTGAGAAACCGCAAGAAGTAGAAGGTCCCTATCGGATCTGAGTTCAGCTGTGAGCTCACTTATACCTGAACCACCCCATGAGAGTACATTGTATAAATATAGAAGTCGACAGCAGAATTTGGGACTGAAATTATGGATTTTGACATGACCATGGATAAATTGAGGGTCATTCTGTGGAAAGAGGAAAGCACCAAGAGGAAAGCCTGAGGGGCCATCCACCTCTGCCCACCACCCCCATTTTCTCGCCCAGACATTCAAAAAGTCGAAAGTGGCTCCACGGCCAAGACAATCAGTGTGTGTCAGGACTTTTTTAAGATTATCCCAAGATGGATTAAACTCTTGCGCTTTATTGAGAAAAAGGAATATTTCTTTTTTATAAGTGTTAAGGTACAGTACTGACATTAAACCACAGATAAGTTAACCCAGGTTTTTGGAGTTCATTTTTTGTCTTAAGATTTCTAGATTTTTTTAATGAATCTATAACAGTGTTTCTCAACCCGTGGGTCCCCAGATGTTTTGGCCTTCAACTCCCAGAAATCCTAACAGCTAGTAAACTGGCTGGGATTTCTGGGAGTTTTAGGTGAAAACACCTGGGGATTCACAGGTTGAGAACCACTTGGTTTATAAGGTAGTGATAACGCTCTCCAGTGTTACAGAATAATTGAGATAAATCACATAGATATTTAGATAATAACACTATGCAAGAGATCTATATGGTTACATTACTGTTTGGTCATTCCCTTATTTCTTTTGTGAAAAGTACAGAGCTGTTTAACTTATCAAATGACTAACTTTGGAAAGCATCTTCCACGAATCTGGTTTTAGCTTTGCATACCATTCTCACTATCTTTAATTCCTACAAGGTGAAAAGAATTGGGCTGATGCATAAAGTTATATATGGAAAATTGAACTTTTTCATTAATGATTGGTACAAAACAGAGGTGGGAAAATGTAGAGCTTCTTTTGGCGGCACTTCATTCTAGTGAGCAATTTCAAATTCATTTTCTTTATGAAATTAGATGCCATTCTTCTTGCCCAGTTGTTCATGTTCAATTATGTTTCCGGCTTCTCAAAATCATGTTCATAATCTGTTGTTTCCCCCCTTTACCTGATTGCTATTACACAAAATAGACTATACATTTTTGGGTATGCTGGGTACTATGGGATGGAGGGTGTGTGTTAATTTCCTGTAACCTTTATTCTGAATAGTATTTTCTGAATTCTTTTATTGAAAACAACTGCATTGTTCACTGATGTTGCTGGATTACCTTTTCAAAGTTGTTGTAAAATCTTATATTTATTATAGGAAGAAAGAAGGAACTTAATAAAGCATGTCTGCTGTTCTATTATAAAGCTGTTTCTGTTTATACCACAATAGTTTCTGCTGTTTCTACAAATTTCAAAATTGGTGTTTACCCTCCCTGCCTTCTTTTATCTGCATTTGACTGATTATTCCTTAGAGAGGGGCATTTTTCTGTATCTAGTTAGCATGTTGCCTATTAACATATGCATAACTGGCTGAATTTCTTAAGATCCATTTGGTCGAAGCAGCTGCTTTTCAATCTCAATAGTACCTTGTTCTAAACAGTGTCTCTTTGTTTTTAAAGTCCTCAGCCACCTAAACCACAGGCCCCTGAGACTCCTTGGCCAGAAGAGGATAACGCGGTTTATCACCTAACAGATGATGACTTTGACAAGTTTATCAAGGAGCATTCTTCCGTCTTAGTGATGTTCTACGCACCATGTGAGTCTTTTTCTGGAGGAGGTGGTGATAATTGTGCATATGCATGTTTGAGTCATCTTCTGGGTGAATGGAACCTGGGAAGGGAATTTAACAAGTTTCAGTATTTGCAGATATGAGTCTGAAATGTCATTGCACCAATGTGTAATTCAAAAAGTCTTGCAAGGAATTGTTCACATAAAGGCGATATACCCAGGGCAGCTCAAAGCTATGTAGTTCAATCGAAACCAGCATTTTTGTCAGAAACGACTGAAGAGGGGAATCATGCAGTCATCTAGATATTGTTGGACCGCAAAATCCCAGCTTTCCACATCATTTGCTGTGCTGTTTATTGCTGCTCACTAAGGCCAACAACATATGGACAGCCACATGCACTTCATTGCCAAGTTTTTCTAATCTTGCCCAGACGCCAACAATAAAGGAGAAGGGAGGGAAGCAGACTTAGCTGTCAAAATTGGAATGCAAACAGACCTCTGTACTGAGGACCCAGAATTTTTTTTTTTTTTGGCCAGGCAACTAGAGGGTACTGGCCAAAATAATCTTAAAACTCCAAGGTTAAATTAATAGGCACAGGGTCTACACATCATCTCTGAACTACTTGATTTACCTGTTTGTACCAGGAAAGGCAGGGGTATACACTGTGCAGTCTTCTATCAAAAATGTGATATGTTATAGTCCACAAATAAAGGTGACCATGTGATGCTGATGGTGGTGGTGGTGGTGGTGGTGATGATGATGATGATGATAACAACAACAATAACAATCACAACAACAACTTTATTCTTATAACCCGCCTCCATCTCCCCGAAGGGGTTCGGGCGGCTTACATGGGGACCAAGCCCAGAAAACAGAGAGAATTCAAGGTACAGAATTAAAACCACATAACAAAACAATATAATTAAAAACAATTAAACCAAGGAAATGAAAACATAAAATACATCAGTGAACATCACAGAACTGAAAAGTGGGCCAAGGGAAGGGCAGGGCTTGTGCAAACGCAGGACAATAGGTCCAGGAGTAGGAATAATGTGCTGGAGCCGGAACAATAAATAAATTAGGACTTGGCAGGAATAGTTACGAGCTAACTTGTTATTTGAAGTAATTATGTATACTAGTCCTGAAAATTCATCGATTTCAGCCTTCCTATGTCATACATTCATATCCTAATTTGAGAACTGAAAATATGTTTGGTACATTATTGTTTTGAAGTATTTTGCAATGTTAGAGTATATCAAGGTATAGTATAGTACCTTGATATGCAGTATAGTCTCTTAGTTTCCCAAGCTACGACTTGCCATTAATGCTTTTTTATATTTGGATGACAGAATAACTGTAAAATGCACACATTTAGAACCACTGCCCTTTCCCCCGTCTTTTTTGTGTGGTGCCAAAGAGGGTAACAGCTAGTTACTAAATAGGCATGTTCAATGCTGCCAAAATGCAGAAAACATTTCTCCTAGAAATCCCCTGCAGGCAACATTAAGTGAAGGTGAATATGCAAGATAATTAACAGAAGACAGCTATCATAAACAGTTATCTCCATGATTAAAAGATCTTCTCTAGACACTTTTCATATTTGCTAATGGAGTCAGCTTTCAAATGTTAGCAGATAAGATTATTCCATCAAAGCAATGTAGTAAAATAAATGTAATCTTGTGTGTTTCAACCTTGGGTTTTAAATTAAAAGGTTACAAATGCATTAGCTCAAGAACAACAAATGTCAAACAAAGGCTAAGGGTGAGATACACTAAAATATGTACCTAATTTCTTTGTATAAATTGGAAATTCGTTGTGCAATTTACAGCTGTGGTCGTGTATACAATTACATTGCTGTAATGCTCTACAAATCTTGGGTTCATCATTTGTGCTTTTGGAGGGGAGACAGAATTGTGATGGTCTGTTGATTACAATGTCAGAATATTTAATAGACTGTAAATGTAGTGCAATTCACAGACACACATCAGGGCCAGCAGATCTTCAAGTTCGACCAATCAACATATTTTAATGCTTGGTGGAAGAATTTTGGAGTGACTCCCCTGGAGATAAATACACTAATGATCGGGCAGGCCTGTCTTTTGTATGTCATCTGTGTCGGTAAAAGTTAACCTGTACTTTCATTTCATGATTCCCGAACCAGCTTAATCAAAACTTCAGGGGGAAAAACAAATTTAATGTATGTGTCATAGTCTTAAAGACACCAAGAAGCCACCTCCATCCCCAAGAAGGGGAAAGCTATATATCTTGCATTTGTGTTTTTCTTGGCACATCTTTCTGTATGATAAAATAGTATGTGTTCATCTTTTTAGAGCTGTAATTCCCCTTATGAAATGTTTGAAGATTTATGGTATGTATGTTTGTTTACTATTTGTTCTAGCTAGCTCCTTTCAGTCATTTTTCACACCTATCATGGGTCATAGCAGATCTGGAAATTCTGGAAGGAGTAAACAAATCCAACAGAGAAGTGGTTAGAAATCTACTTCTAGTTTTGCTTTTTCCGCTTTTGGAGGTCTGGGAGCCTGGTTACTTCTTTTAGCAGCAAAGTTGCACTCCTGGCAGTTCTTCAGAGAAAGGAAGTGTAGCTTTGCCTCCTCTCCACCTTTCATCTCTTTCTTTGGTACTGACTCAGAGGTATAGCACTGTGCTACTAAGGTAGAACTGTGAGCAAGATGTCTATTGTTTTCAGCATATTATATCCATCAGTGAGTATGGCTTTTTATGTCACAAGCAAAGGGCACAACAAAACAGTCACTCTTGGTGGGCAAATATGCTACTTGAAAGAAGGTTTTGAGTATTTGTGGTTCATACTCTGTAAGACAGAGTGGGCCGACGCTGAGGCTAGCAGTCAGGATAATATACTTTGAGGCAAGTCTTATTTCTAGTAACTTTTTAAAAAGAATATTAGATGAGCCAGATTGAGACTAGGTGAATAATGAATCATCACGCTGGTGTGTGTTTGATAAACTAGGCTTAAGGGCCCTTGAAAGCTGAGACAGGGCTCCTTAAGAAGCATTGCTTGGGAAGTTATGAATTTCTCTGGCACTCCTGTGGGAGGAACTGTCACTGAGTGGTAAAGCACATGCTTTGCATATGGGTCTCGAGTTCAGTCGCTTGAGTTGCTAATTCAAAGGCTCTTGGTAGCAGGGGGAATCCTTCTTTAAAATACCTTTCCACCTTTCCTTTCCTCATGGCCAATTGATTTGAGGTGGGTGGGGGTGGACTTATGTGCAGATAGATCTCCCTTTGAAGGCACTCTCTCTCAATCATTTCAGACATTGAAGAGGGCTCATCTCTCTCACATTTCGTAAATGATTGTATGTTTATGTGGAGGGAAACTGGACTACAGGGAGCACATGAAAGGGATGGTGCAATTCCACTCCCTTTTCATTACTTCCTCCTGCAATCTCTTGTGCAATGGGATTGCCAAGACACCCTGCACATCACCACTGTGTGAAGAGAATAGTAGTGACAGAAGCTAATTGCATGCAAGATATGAAAATGAAGCTCCTGGGCCCAGTAAGAGCTTGGGAAATTAATTTTCAGAAGTAGGTTGTCCCATTACTCACTGATAGATTAGAAAAGTAACCCTTTCTTGTTACCAAAGCTGGTGAAGGATGTCATTTTTTAATCTCCCAAGTTTATTCGATGCTTAGACCATAGGTCTTTCACATACAAAACAAACAAACAAATACATCGCTTCTCGGCTTTTTGGCTAAGATAAAGTGTAGTATCTATTCTTATCATTCCAGTAACTATCAGGTATATTTTGGGAGGAATCATTGAAATCCTGTCCTAGAAATCAGTACAGGCTTTTTGCTCAGGCAAGTAAAAACAGGGACAATAGCAGCCATTATAACTGCTACAATACCATATTGTTATAACTCTCAGGATGCTCCATTCTGTGAAGGCCCTATTAGGAATAAGTTTTTGTTTCTCTCTCCCATTGACACAAGTTCTACCAAAACCTCCATAGAATTGCAGAAATCAGTAATATGGTCTGAGATGTTCCAGACGGGAGCTAACTAGGATGCATGCAGCTCCCACAGGTCTTTTGAAAAAGTGCCTCACAAGTACATTTATTTTTGAATTTTTAAAGAATACAGTAAAAATGTTTCTCATGTCTGGAGTAATGCCCTCCAAGGACCAAGAAAGGATATACTCTTCCGCCCTACCTTACGTAAATTCTCTCCTTGCTGTAGATGCTCATGGGAATTGCTTCTTCAGTCACAAAACAATTCTACGTTAAATCTATCTTATGAGTCTTAAAATACGGTGGGACCTTAGTGTCTGCTATGGTTTGGATCCGGGACCTACCTCCCCTCCCTCCCCCCCCCCAACACATACACACACTTTGTGGATGTCAAAATCTATGGAAGCTCAAGTGTTATTATATCGTAAAATAGTGTCCTTTATATATAATGTCAAAAACATGGTTTGCTATTTGGATTTTTTAATAAAAATATTAAGCCATTGATGGTGGAATTCGTGTATATAAAGGGCTGATTGTAGTCATACACCGTGATCTTGGAAAATGCCTTGAAGATGGTTTCTCATTGAGTTGAAGTGTAAACAAGTATGGCAGATTTTATCCTGCCAGGAAATAAAGGTAGAATCTTAATCCATGAATCATAGAATTGTAGAGTTGGAAGAGACCTCACGGGCCATCCAGTCCAACCCCTTGTAAGAAACAGGAAAATCTCATTCAAAGCACCCCCGACAGATGGCCATCCAGTCTCTGCTTAAAAGCTCCAAGAAGGAGCCTCCACCACACTCCGGGCAGAGAGTTCCACTGCCGAACAGCTGCCGAACCATGAGGTTAACTAAAGGTCTGGATCCAGATCAATTAACTGTTACTAGGCTTTCCTCAAGCTGTATTTTGATTTACACAGGACTTCCTGAAGTAAGCTGTGCCTCATTGTATTTAATTGTTTCTAGTTTCCTGGATAAAGCCAGTTTGTGGTCCTTTCTGCCAGAAATCTGGTCTTCTCTATAGTTTCTTATCCTTGTAATTTGCAAGGAAGAGTCTACTCTGGGAGTTTGGAGGAGTAGCCTATAGTCCTCTTTTTGCTATTAGTGATTGCATCCAAGCAGGAAGAAATCTAGGGACTAGGCCTATATCCATTGGTGTGCATTACAAAATGCTTCAAATGCAAAATCTGCACTTAAGTAGAAAACCATCCATTTGGTGCCCATCTCCATGTTGAAATTATCTAATCAAGGAATGCTTTCTAAGTTAGTGAAATCAAGTGTGCCTTTCTCCCCATCTAGTGGCTGGTCCATGAGCGGGTTGTAACTATGCCGTTTATTCTGCTTAACCGGCTTGGAACTTAGTCCTGAAAGCATTTTTGCCAGCAGGACCATTAATTAAGTTGGCAGGGCTCCCATCAGCATGTTGAGAAGAACTTGAGCTGTGAGCTTAATGAATGACATTGAATTGTAAACTTCTCTTGACTGCAGAGCGACTGCCTTTTAAATTTACTCACTGCACAGCCAGATGCACCATATACGATTAGTAATAATGATTGAGTAAATAGCATTCGCAACCTACGTATATTGAGAACAAACAAAACTTGTTTCAGGCCTAGCATGGCTGTGGATATTTTCAAAAATCCCTTTATTATTTGACAGTTTTTATTTTATCATTTTATTTATTATTCTTTATCAAGACAGCATTAAATGACAAAATTAAGTAAAGCAAGACGATTCAAAATAAGAAGGCAGTTTCTGCATATACCGTGAAAGCATGCTGTCATGTCTATGTGTTTGTGTGTGTAATTTTTTTGAACATTTTTACAAAAATCTCTCAAAATAGCTTAGCAAGAAGCTATGATTTTCCAAGACTTAAAGAATATTGATAGCAGTTGAGCCTGTAGAGATAAATACTAGATCAGTGCATTCCGTCATTGAGAGATGAAACTTCTAGGTTCGCATTGAATACCAAAGGCAGGCACTCCTGTCATCACTGCTATATCTGTCTGGCCTACTTTCTGCTGGCATGCAATTTTCCAATCACAGCTGTAGTAAATTCTGTATTTCTCTATTGTTTCCAAAGCATAGGAATTGCCTTATAACCCAGTCCGATATGGCTCAGTATCCTCTACATTTACTGAAACTGACTTATTCGGTGCGCTGCATACAGATGCAGGTCTTTTCCATATGGAATCTGAGCTTGGCCACTGAGCTAACAGCCTTCTCTTTATTTGCCAAGGACACTTTTTACTTGTTACCCTGGGTTGATGGGAAAAGGAAAGTGAGAACCAGAAATTGGTCAGAGTATAGTAAAGGTAAAGGTTTTCCCCTGACATTAAGTCTAGTCGTGTCCGACTCTGGGGTTGGTGCTCATCTCAATTTCTAAACTGAAGAGCCAATTATTATTTTTTTCCAAATAAATGTTTTGAGGACCTTGGGCCTCTCAAAATACTTGAGGGCAACATGAATGCAGTAACAACCTATAAGTCCCTCTTCCCACCCATTTTACATATTTTAATGTGGATTACAATTTTTGGAAGCCACCAAAAAAGGGGGTTTGGACCATTGGTGGCCCATGTAACCACCCGTTCACCCAGCTCTGGCACAATCACCCCACATTGGAAAATAAAAATATCCTCTCATATTACTGCTCTCTGAAGTGCTCTCAGCTTTTAAGAAGCTTCAGTTTTTCTTATAAGTGGCTGTTTCCCTATATTGCATGTTAGTATCAGTAGTAGTTTGAAAGAAAAATGACAAGCACTTCTTCTCAGATACAGAAAAATTTAATTTGAAGTAAAACTGTATAGTGGTGCAGAAAGTATATTGGCTGCAGATGGTGAAATTTGTATGACAGACTTAATCTCCAATCTTGAGAGAACTTGGAAAGGTTTGTAGTTTCAGTTGCATAGGAATCCAATGCCATTGGCCTTTCTCATGCAGATATTGTCTGGTCTAATCAAATAATGATAAAGTTCATGCAGTTTGGAGGGTAAGTATTCTTACTGTCAAGTGCAAATTAGATCATGACCTGAAATGTCTCATTTTTTTTTCCAAACACATTTGATTTTCATTTGAACTTCTGCAGTTCTTAGTTTGCCTCGAGTAAAACAGTACAACTCTCCCTTTTTAATGCATAGAAAACGTGGCTCTAAAGGATGCAATTTCTTTTTCACACAAGACATTCCATTTCTAAGATCTTTGAAAGAGAGCACCAAGGTTGCTAAGTGGAATACTCAAAAGCTGAGAAATGCCAAAGCTTAATTAAAGACTGAATCATAGAGCAAACTCACAAAGGCATTCTTCTACCACAGTAACAGTTGTAAGGTAAAAAGAGTTCATAAGATGGATGGTTAACATCGGGGGGGGGGGGGTGTATGTAATATCACTTTTGACAAATGGCTTTCCCTTTGTCCGTCTTAATAATTCCTCAGCCCTTTAAAGAAATGCAAAATAGACCTTCCCTATCACAAGTAATTTTGTATGTGGAAGTTCAGATCATGTTATGCATTTTTCGGGCTGGAGGAGTATAACCCTGCAAAGAAGATTAATGTACAAAGTGGAATATTTATATTCATGCGATAATATGAATTGTCCATCTACAGTCCATTGTATTACTTCACGTGTATGGTTGCACATACAAAGGAATCTCTCTGCATTTGACCGATAAGTCTTCAGTGCTAGCAGTTTGTCTCCCTGTCCACAGTCCTGGAATCTTCAAGCTTAAATGTAGGCTCAGGATCAACAACATGGTATATGGGTATATTCGTAACAGCATTGAGGAACTTTAAGAAAGTCTTGAGCGTAAGGATTCAAAGTAAAGGTGTGCAACCTGTCGTACGATAACACATTTGATGTTTCAAAAATAACTAACATAATACTTTGTGTATCTTAGTTATAGATATCTGTGTTCCAAATATAGTGCAACCTTTTGGGACATGATCCAGGAGATCCACAGCCACTTTCTCCCAGCAGCCCAGCTGACTAAGCTATGTGGAAAGGATCTCTGTTTTAGTGCAGATTTAAGTTGTATCAGGTTAACAAATGTAGACAGAAGCACTGGAAAGGTGTTACCTTCTCTTTCAATGAGACTGCCACTGAGCTGCTGAACATGCTGACCGAAAGGTTGGTGGTTTGAATCCGGGGAGTGGGCGAGCTCCCACTCTTAGCCCCAGCTTCTGCCAACCTAGCAGTGTGAAAAACATGCAAACGTGAGTAGATCAATAGGTAAAGTTTCAGCAAGTGGCAAAGTGTGTTAAAGCACTGAGCTGCTGAACTTGCAGACCGAAAGGTTCCAGGTTTAAATCCCGGGAGCAGAGTGAGCGCCCGCTGTTAGCTCTAGCTTCTGCCAACCTAGCAGTTCGAAAACATGCCAATGTGAGTAGATACCGCTCCGGTGGGAAGGTAACGGCGCTCCATGCAGTCATGCTAGCCACATGACCTTGGAGATGTCTATGGACAACGCCGGCTCTTTGGCTTAGAAATTGAGATGAGCACCAACCCCCAGAGTTGGTCACGACTAGACTTAATGTCAGGGGAAAACCTTTACCTTTAGCTATACATTAGTAACTAAACTCTGACATTACATTTTACCCTAATCCTCAATACAAAAGTACCGTAGAGTCTCACTTATCCAACATAAACGGGCCGGCAGAACATTGGATAAGTGAATATGTTGGATAATAAGGAGGGATTAAGAAAAAGCCTATTAAACATCAAATTAGGCTATGATTTTACAAATTAAGCACCAAAACATCATGTTATACAACAAATTTGACAGAAAAGGTAGTTCAATATGTAGTAATGCTAAGTAGTAATTACTGTATTTACGAATTTAGCACCAAAATATCACGAGGTATTGAAAACATTGACTACAAAAATGCATTAGATAATCCAGAATGTTGGATAAGCGAGTCTTGGATAAGTGAGACTCTACTGTATTAGAATTTGCACAGGAGTTTTAGAAAATGCCCATGTTGCTTTCATTCCATGGTTGTGTGTTTTTTAAAAAAAATCCTGGTGCATGTGGGTTTAAATAATCCAATGCAGTTCCATAGGTACCTTAATGTAAGTGGAAATATTAGAACTTCCAGTGGAAATATTAGAGCTGTCTGGAATTCATCCATGAGGTAAAAATCCATTTAAAATCTAGGATCTTTTTTACAGATTGGTCTCAGAAGATGTGTTTGAGTAATCAGTTTTTCCACTGCATTCAGCACACTTCAGAATTAGCTGTATCAAAATTTTACGCATAACACTTGTTTATACACATTTCAACTCCTGCCGTCTTGCCCAGGAGGTAAGACCAAAATATTAACTTGAAAAATTAAGTTAGTGGCCTCACTTGCTTCAGTTCTGAGATAAGAATTGTCACGAGGGAGAATTAATATACGCTTATAACAAAAGATCATGTAAATAAAATGAGGGCATAATGAAAGACCTGAACAACTGAGTAATGTGGTAAAGATGAGTTATGTAATCAAATATATGAGGCAGTAAAATGGTTTATTTTCTCGCTTAATCCATAACTTACAAGTTATGGAATTGCTTCTTGTAACTCCAGGCTAAGAAAATATTTAAACTTCACTGAAGAGATGCTCTCAGAGCTAGGCAACCATGATGCTCCAGAATGAGAATATCAGAGCTCCTAGAGTTATGGTGATCTCTTCAAAATTTAATTCTGGGTTGCATAAATGTCATTATTTGTGTGTGTGTGCTTCCATACCTCTCTACACTATCATTGTGTCTGAATACTGCATTGCTCTTTCAAGAGAATCCACCATGTTTCATAAGCCATTGAAGTGACCTCATATTTAAGCACTGATTCAGTAATTGCTATCTAACTGCTGGATCTCCCTTCTCTGAAGATCTGCAAGAAATTGTTAGTATGATGGTTACTGAGCTGTGAAAATGACATGGTGCATTTAGAGCTTTTAAGAGCTAAAACTTCTAGAATCTGCATATAATGAGACACATTCTTAACATTACTAGGCTGTGCAATGACTCAAATGAGGTTCAGCCCTTGGAATTTTACAGCTAAAAGGATCTTAAGTAGTGCAGCTGGGAAATATCTTTTTCTAGCAGTGTTCCTCATCAAAATAGATAGTCATGAGTTACGGGCAGAAGCAGGATAATGCAGCTGCGTAAGTTAATTAGGAAAAACCAAAGTCGAGTCTCCACCACCTGGAATACTAGTTCAATATCGTGCAGTTGATGCCTCCCTGTTGCCTCATGTGGACACTAATGGAGATTTGCATAGCTGACAATGGAAATGCTATGGGTTTGAAGTCATTTGCTTAGAAATAGAATGTCTACTTGCCTATTTGCTGATTGTTTTGCAACTGCTTGGAATCGGCATTGAAACAGATGGGCATTAAGGAGTTTTTCCAAGTTTAGGTATCTGTATTTAGCGTTTAATCTTCCTGCCGGTAGACACAAAGCCCACTTCTGTAGATCTAAAGACATGCACATACTCGCAATGGAAGGATATCCCTACAAACATAAGGCAGTTTGGATACAGAATTTTGCAATTATTATTGTTGAAATGGTCAGTGCAGAAGGCTACTTCGGAGTGCCTCTCTCATAATGTTCTCTGTGAATCTATATGTTCTTATTGTGTTATTATAATAAACAATCATTCTGGGCTGCTTTCAAAGCAATAAAGCACCTACAATGCATATAAAATATGCATAATTTGTAGAGGAAGATTTTTTATTGAGCATGTATTGTTAGTGGACACTAGTGCAACAAAGAGCCATTCACTTGTGTGTGCATCCAGTGATAATTTGTATACACATCATTTATTGGGCCAGCTAATGAAGTTCTTGGGAAAGGTGATTGCCTCATCTTTGCTATTCCATCCACTGCTGACCATTTAAATCAGTGGTTCTTAATCTTCCTAATGCCGCAACCCCTTAATACAGTTCCTCATGTTGTGGTGACCCCCAACCATAAAATTATTTTCATTGCTACTTCATAAATGCAATTATGTTACTGTTATGAATCGTAATGTAAATATCTGATATTTAGGATGTATTTCCATTCACTGAACCAAATTTGGCACAAATACCCAATACGCCCAAATTTGAATACTGGTGGGGTGTGTGTGTGTGTGGTGGGGGGTTATTTTGTCATTTGGGAATTGTAGTTGCTGGGATTTATAGTTCACCTACAATCAAGGAGTATTCTGAACTCCACCAATGAAGGAATTGAACCAAACGTGGCACACAGAACTCCCATGACCAGCAGAAAATATTGGAAGGGTTTGGTGGGCATTGACCTTGAGTTTTTAGTGTTGTAGTTCACCTACATCCAGAAAACACTGTGGACTCAAACAATGATGCATCTGGACCAAACTTTGCACAAATACTCAATATGCCCAAATGTGAACACTGGTGGAGTTTGGGGAAAATAGACGTTGACATTTGGGAGTTGTAGTTGCTGGGATTTATAATTCACCTACAATTAAAGAGCCCTTGAACCCCACCAACAATAGAATTGGGCCAAACTTCCCACACAGAACCCCCATGACCAAAAGAAAATTGTGGAAGGATTTTTTTGGGGGAGGATTGACAGTGATTTAGGGGAGATGTAGTTCACCTACATCCGGAGACCACTGTGAACCCAAACAACAATAGATCTGGTCCAAATTTGGCATAAATACCTGATATGCCAAAATTTGAATACTGGTGGGGTTGGGGCTGAGAGGTTGATTTGGTAGGAGAATTCACTTTCTGTTTCCTAAAAGAAAGAGAAGGACAGGAGGAGCGAGCTTCAACCTTCTCTGCCAAAGGGGTTCCTAAGACCATCAGAAATATGTGTTTCCTGATGGTCTTTGATGACCCCTCTGTCACCCTTTGGAGATCCCCCCCCAGGGGTCCCGACCCCCAGGTTGAGAAATGCTGATTTATGTGTTTATGTGAATCCCTTCGAGGTGATAGGGCAATCTACAAATAAAGTTTTATTATATTATGATATTTCACTAGTATTATCTGAGTGAAACAGAGGTTAAAAGTCTTCAAAATAACAATTAGCCCATAGACCGCTGAATTTCAGTTTCCTGGATAGTATACATTTCATTTTGTTTACGAAAAAACTGTCTCTGGTATACAGTATAGCAGTAATATTATTTTGTGGCTACTATCTGGTTGTGTAGTTATCCAGTGGCAATGTTCAAATTATTTCCCAAATTGCATATTCTAGACCATGGCCAAAACTTACAGCTATGGGATCTTGCAAAGTCCTTGGGGCCTACCTATACCCACAAATTGGTGTAATATAAGCAGTCTTGAGCAGTATCTTTCACTAGGCTTGCTTTCTCAAATCTCATTATTCGGCAGAGAATAATCATAGTTGTCTGAGGAGCAGTCTACACAGTGAACTGTACTATATTGTGTTATAAAGATCAATGTTATCATTTCCTCTGAATTTCTCATCATTAACAATCTCCTCTATTTTTCCACATTTGTTGATTCAGCAGTTAAGCATCTTTGTGTGTTATCTTATCCCCAGAGATGCTGAAAAAAGTCTTCTGCCTGACCTCCTTCCAGTCTCTCTCTCCATAGTTTCTCATTTCTTAGCTCTTCCTTCCATCATAATGGCAGCAAGCACTTTTATTTCCTATAACATGAGTCATTTATTTTTGTTTTATGATGGGGTGTTTTTTGCTTCCAGATATGAATTTAACTGCAGACAATCATAAAATATTTTTGTGCTTGAGCTGAACAGGCATTTGCTGAACAGAAGAAATGCTTAGTAAATTCTGTAATGAACTTTCCCCTCTCCTCTAGTTTTCCTGCCTGTGTAGAACTTAAAGAATTGCATTAATTTGTCTTCTTTCATTATTCTTTCTGCACGAATTCCAGTTGAATTCCTATAATAATAATTGGGTCTTGTATCAGCTATAAAATACTGATATCTTTTATGCCCGTGGATGGCTTTTTTAAGCTTCATAAATCACATCTGGAATCAGTGTAGGTTTGCAAAGGGGCTAATTTCATGTCACGTGTATGTAGTAATCATTTGGCTAGCATTTGGGACAACTGTCAGGTTGTCCTGACTGTCAGTCAGTCATATCATTGCACACCACTTGTCATTTTGGTGAAAAAGAGCGTCATAAAATCTCTCCCTCTGTGTCATGCTATACAAAGTAGTGGTCAGGTCAAATACAAGTGTTGTGTGGGTTGCCAGGCAATAAAAAATTGTTCCCAAGTTTTTTATCAGCTCAGAAGCAATTCTGACTACTTACACCTGGTCATCCCCAGACCCTCTTTTTTTGATCTTTGATGTCTTGCGCATTAAGCTTATGCTGTTTTTGTCAGGATTATAAAGATTATCTTTCATGATGTTCCATTTTGGTGGAGTCTACCCAGAGGAAACAGACAATTCAGAGATCTTGGGTCCGGAGGAGAATTTTCTTAAACCTCTGGACTAGCCAAATGTGATGCCTCCAGATGTGTTGAGCTTATAGTTGCTACCCAGCACCCCCTTGGAGAAGGATGTCTTAGAGCAGTGGTTCTCACCCTGTGGGTCCCCAGGTGTTTGGGCCTACAACTCCCAGAAATCCCAGCCAGTTTACCAGCTGTTAGGATTTCTGGGATTTGAAGGCCAAAAACTCTGCGGACCCACAGGTTGAGAACCACTGTCTTAGAGGCTTTGAAATAATCAAGGCAATGGCTAATTAAGGAATAAAATGATATTAATAATCAATGTGCACTCATCTATCTCCGGAAACTGGAAATGAGATCTCCATTTGCTGGATCTAACATTTATACACTACAAGGGCTGTAGAAAACAAGCAGTTCAATTTTATAGCCTTTACCTTGGTGCTTTTAATGACTGATGTACCAGTAAAACTATTTTGTGTCATTAGAGCAACTATATGTTTATGCCTCCCGAAAATGAATTTCCTCTCAGGCCTAGTGTGTAATACCAATTAACTTGAAATATGAGGATACTTATTTCCATTCATGAAACCCTATACAGTCCCTTATTGTATAGTGAACTGTCTCTTTCATCAAGCAGAATCTTTCCAGAAATTTCTGAGTAAGTTTCAGTCACATCGTGTAATCTGCAAAAGACTTTGTTACAATGGATGTGATTATCATTCATTGATTTTAAAATATTCACATGCCGAAGCATTCTGTTAGAAGGAAGATTCTTTCTTTCTGACTTTTGGATGTTTTCCTTTTGAATGTTTAATGTTTCTGGCATTTCAGCACACTTTGTTTTAATCCCAGTGGGTTGTATTGTAAAATTGCTAGCTATTTCCAGGCAGTTTGTCTGAAATAGAGAAGGTTAAATGCATCAAACAAATAGCTGTTATAGTATATGATGCTTCGCGAGTGTGAAGGAATTGTACCCTTTGGGGTTTTGAAGTCTACTAGTGTTCATTATTAAAGCACAAAATTGTACCTTGGTGGGAGCCATTAGCAGAGTGTCACAAGCATTGGATGAGACAGAGAAGACAAGAGTGGTATCTGGTTTAAGTATGAGGAATAGATCGGCAGACAGTAAAGTCTGTATAAAAAAAATGTAGGAATAAATTCAAATGGAACTAGATGATTAATGAAAGATATTCTTACGGTATTTATTTATTTATGACATTTCCAAACTACCTCTCAATCCACCAGAGACTACTAGGCGATGTACAGTGGGTAGAAACATTTAGAGTGCTAAATATGTATTTTAAAAGAATCTTTAAAATCCTCTTTGAAAAAAGCTTTAAAATCACAGATAGTTCAAAGCAACCAGAGGAGCCTCCCCTTCTAAGAGCCAAAGGTCAAATGAAATTGCAAGATCTTAATTGCCTTCTGGAAACTCAGAATGGATGGAGCCAGTCCGATTTCCCTTCTATGGAGTTGCTACAGTGAAAGCCCTATCCAAGTGCATTCCATCCTAGGCTCTTGAAGTGATCAAAGAAATTACAGGACCTCTTCTGAGGCGCCTAGATTTTGGGCAGACTCATATGGGAGAAGGCACTCTTACAGATATTCTGGGCCCAAGCCAATTAGAGCTTTATAGCTCGGCCGATACCTTGAATTACACTTAGAAGTAAATTGGCAACTACCACAGTTCTTGTAAAATTGGTATTATATGGCCTGTAAAGATAATGATGACTGCATTTTGCACTAGCTGTAGTTTCCCAAAACTTAAATACAGCCTTATACATGTTGCCTTGTAGCAGTCACTTCTAGGAAAGCTCACCTAGTAACAACCAAATCTAGACATTTCTGGCCTAAGCAGCTGCCTGACCTTCCAAGAGCAATACGGCACCCAAGAACACTCCATGCTGCAAACATGATATTTCAGAGGGAATGAAACCCCACCCAGAAAGCCATACATTCCAAGCCCATTAGGTTTCCTGCTGACAAGTATAATTCTATAATTGAGCCTCAGTTTATTTGCTGACATCCAGTCAGTCGCTGTATCCACACAAATATTCTGGACTTTTTATTCTAGTGACTGAATCGCATCATTCAAATCAGGAAACAAGACATTAAGTGGACAGGAACAAAGCAGGCTCACCTTTTTCCTTCTGTTTGTCAGTATTGCCAGTTTGGTTGTTTAATAAATGTGTACCAAACAATGGAAAGCAAAGCTTAATTTTAAACATTTATCAGGGTATGCCTCCAGACATATAGTATTGCCGATCAAAATACATTTCCACTATAACTTATGCAGCCTTATTCATGTTGTTGCTGTATGCATTTAAGTCACAAGGTTTTGTTGGCAAGATTTGTCTTTAGTCTTTCTCTAAGACCAAAAGGTCATCCATTGGGTTCCCATGGCCAAATGGGGATCTGAACACTGCTCTCCAGAGTCATAGTTTTAACACTCAAACCACTAGACTAGTGGTTCTCCCAGGTGTTTTGGCCTACACCTCTCAGAAATCCCAGCCAGTTTACCAGGTGTAAGGATTTCTGGGAGTTGAAGTCCAATACATTTGGGGACCCACAGGTTGAGAATCGCTGCATTGGATCATGAGAGGTTCCTTTGGAGTATAATAATAATATAACTTTATTTTTATACCCCGCCCCATCTCCCCGAAGTGACTCGGGGCGGCTTACATGGGGCCAGGCCCGATAAAACAAACAAATAACAGTAACAAAGCAATAAAACAATTATCCCAGTAAAAAACATCAACATCAATAAAAACAATTATTAAAATCAACAAGCAGGATACAGTGTTAAAAACAGGAGACTAATTCGTAGTATCACTTTCCTTTGTTGGTTTCTGTTTCTTGTTTTGTTTTTTTAGTACTCCCGTTTCTCAGTTTAGGACAGATTGGATTCTGATATATGCAGAATGAAGTGCCTCATCCTGTAAGTTGTTCCTCACCTTAATAAAGCAAGCCAATGTTTAGCTTCCGTTGCCGAGTTTGGCCTTTATGGCCTATTTCACTGTTGTCCATTTAATATCTGGATTCTATTTTGTGTTTCAAACTCTGTGTTCTCCATATTGTTGCCTGTTTTATTGGTGACTGTCTTTAACTTTGTTTATTATTTGCGTTCACTGATTTTTTGGGGGGCTTTGTAATGGACCTTTGGTCTATTTCTCTTCGTCAAAGACAAAATTGTTTTTAAACAGCACATCCTTCTTAATGCATGTATGAGCAGTTTTGTAAGTTTATTTATTAATTACTATATTTATATCCCGCTCCCTCCCACCCCAAAGGGGACTCAGAGTGGCTTACAAACATCCAACTTAATCTGAATCCTAGTTACAAACGTGGGGGATGTCCTTAGTGGGTCCAAGAGCAGGAGTGCCAGCCAGTAGCGCTCACTGGACCTTTTGCAGTATTTGAAAATGTTTAAGCACTGGTAAAAATAAATAATATGTTAAGACAGACATCTATCCAAGTTGCATTTAAATTAGAACTCCAAACAATATATATATATATATAGAGAGAGAGAGAGAGAGAGAGAGAGAGAGAGAGAGAGAGAGAGAGAGAAAGAGAGCGCTAGCTATCTTTGGTTAGTATGGTGTGGAATGAAAGCCACTGTGAGATTTTTACTGCTATCTTCATCCTCATTAGAAATATTTAATTTCCTTTCTTGTCCCTGAGACAACTGAAAATCAGAGGAACTCTGCCTCTAGGAAGGGAAATTCACTCCTGAAAGAGTTATCATGGGGAAAAGGTGCCTCCACTGAAGCTTTCTCGCCAGTCCTCGCTCACACAACAAGCCAACATCCAGTTGTCACAGGGACTGAAAGTGAGGTGAAAACCTCTGAATAGGAGCACAGACAGCAAAACAAATTCCTTCCCTATGCCTTCCAAAACAACAACAACAACAACAACAACTGAGTGGAGTTATACTTTAAAATGTATTTGTTCTGACTGGCATACAAATTAAATTTTAGAACAAACCTACAGAACCTTCTTGTTCATAACCCAGGAACAGGCACAGAATTGTGCTGAGATCTGCCTGAAAATTCACAGTGAGTTGTACTTGTTTGCTTGCTTATTTATTTATACTGCATGTGGATCCAACCTTTTCTCCTGGGAGGCTATAATGGTGCAAGTACAGTAGAGTCCCACTTATCCAACACTCGCTTATCCAACGTTCTGGATTATCCAACGCATTTTTGTAGTCAATGTTTTTAATACATCGTGATATTTTGGTGCTAAATTCGTAAATACAGTAATTACTACATAGCATTACTGTGTATTGAACTACTTTTTCTGTCAAATTTGTTGTATAACATGATGTTTTTGTGCTTAATTTGTAAAATCATAACCTAATTTGATGTTTAATAGGCTTTTCCTTAATCCCTCCTTATTATCCAACATATTCACTTATCCAACATTCTGCCGGCCCGTTTATGTTGGATAAGTGAGACACTACTGTAGTTTTCTACATCCATGTGGCATGTATCAGTCTGAGAAGTAATGACTGACTCAAGGTCACCCAGTGAGTTTCATGGCTAAGTGATAATCTGAAAATAGGTAAAACTAATCATGTCTAAGCATCACACCTAAGAAAGTGGTTTTAGATCCTTTATCAGGGAAGTTCAGAAGGCCGTTAAAAGATCTAAAGTGTTACGAAGTTTAGTTTGTGCTATTGGCACATCTGGGTTGCCAACTTGCTTGTTTGTTTTACCTTTAAAACTAGATTGTAAGGGTTTATCCCCTATGGAGGCCCAAATACTGTGTGTCCCCCTCTCCTTCCATCAAGGAAATTCCTTTAATTTGAAAGGCTTTTACCTTACTTCTCCATCTCACTTCCAATGCACCTTAAGTTTTAGCACTGTCCATCTGTGCTCCTCAGATGAGTAAAAGGAAACATTTATCATGCACTTCTGAGCTTTGGTTTTCTCATTACATTAACATAACCATTTGTAGAAATCAGCCTTGAAGAATGTAGAGCAAAGCTAATGAATAGTTATGTTATCCAGGTAGCTTGTCAATAGAAAAAAATTAATAACCAGGATTTGGGGATTATTCTAGGGTACTAAAAGTCAGAAATTCCATATTCTCCCATGTTTTGAGGCTGTGGGTAATCTATATTTGTTGCCTGTGTCTTCGGGCCATAGCCTTGGACAAAACACTGCCGGAAGCCTAGATGAGGAGCCTGTGAACATATTTATTCATAATCCATATTCATTCAGTAAACATGAAAAGTAATCAAGTAGCGGAGTGACATTTGTATTCTGGAGATAGAAAATGCTGCATATAGAATAGTAGACTCACTGGATAGACAAATAAAAGCAGAGCTTGGGATTATGAATGAAATAATTAGTTGTTGTCAGTATAATTTGTATATTGAATCAGTGATATTTAAATATAGATATTGACTGTTAAGTTTTTGCAAGAATGTAAATCTTGTCAAATATCAATGGAAAACTTGTCTACTCATCATGACTCTGGCAGGACATAGGAGGTTGCCATATATGTTGAAGAGGTTTTTCAATCTAGCTCAGCTGTATATTGTAGAAAAGTGGTTCTCAACCTGGGGTCCCCAGATGTTTTTGGCCTACAACTCTCTGAAATCCCAGCCAGTTTTCCGTTAGGATTTCTGGGAGTTGAAAGCCAAAAACATCTTGGGACCCCAGGTTGAGAACCACTACTGTAGAAGGTAGCCAATCTCCATGGTATCAAGCAGCTGTCTTTTCCATCTTCTCATAACTGAATCTGGGTCATTGTGCCTCCAAACCTATGCAGTTTTGACTATCAATTAACTTTATTGATATTTTGTGTTTATCTTCTTATTTAAAATATTTTTTAAAGCACTGCTAAAATAGCCTTGGCCAAAATGCATATCAGAACACAAATATTAATATCAATCGGCATTATACCCCTTCTTTATCCCAGAGTGGGAATCATGGTCTCCATAAGATGCCCAAGTTTTGGAAATTACAAGGGCAAGCAAGAATTAAACCTACAGAGGAGATAGAAAGATTGGCCCTTTCCACACTATACAATCATAGCCCTATTATTCCACTTTGGCTGCCATGGCAATATGTTGTAAAATCCTAAGATGTATAGTTTGATGAAGCCTTAGAGGAGATCTCTTGCTGAGAATCCTAAGGATTCTGTAAGATGGAACTACGGCATTTAAAGTGGAATCATAGAGCTATATACTGTATAGTGTAAATATAGGTCCATTGCTAATGATGAGGATTTTTGACTACTCCCACAGCAACTACAGACTTATATACATGCAGGAGAAATACATGGCAGAGTTTTGTAGTGAGACCTGAATGATTCAAGCAGCAGGCTGTTGTCCCAAGTATGAATACTGTCCAATACATTTTGTTGCCTGAGGAAAAGGGAAGAGGGCATTCTTTTCCATTCCATGTTAAAAAAAGCTGAGTGGAATTATAAATGAATCCAAATAATGAGGTGGCATTGTCTCCTGCTTTGAAACGCATCAGGTAGCCTGAGGCTGTGTGGAGGGAGATTGCATAAGGAGAGTCAGGGAACAGACTGGCTTCAAAGGGAAAGGGGGGACAATCTATTGTGTTTGTGTTGTCTCAGCTCATTGCCTGCTTTGCTGTGTTAGTATCTCTTAGGAGATTTTTTTAAAAAAAAAATCACACAAAGGAGCATTTTAAAAACATTGACAGTTCATTCTTCCATGTTGCACTACTGCATGTGTAGATCAGTTATTAGTAATCAATGAAACTTGGATGTTTGGTTGTTGGTCTACACTTGGAGAAGAATACTGAGGCTGTAAAATGGGTTGAACCCCTTGCACATGGAATTGGGTCATGTTTATGTTAAAAAGATGAGGACCAAAGGCCAAATTCTGGAGTAAATAGAACCTTTTCCTGCTTGTACAATTATTTATTTATTTATTTAGGTAATCAGTAAAAGGTTGGGGCAGGGTTGTTTCCTGTTTGTAGCCAGAAGTGGTATTTCCTGTTCTAATAGCACAAGAAGAGCTCTGCAAGATCGGGCTAAAGTTGTGCCTAACCAAGCATCCTGATCTCCAGGTGCCTAAATATGTGGCTCTAGAACAGTGGTTCTCAACCTGGGGTCCCCAGATGTTTTTGGCCTACAATTCCCAGAAATCCCAGCCAGTTTACCAGCTGTTAGGATTTCTGGGAATTGAAGGCCAAAAACATCTGGGGACCTCAGGTTGAAAACCACTGCTGTAGGAAATCTGCACATGAAGACAATGTTATCTTTTTTATCTTGATCCCAAGAGCTGATATACAGAGGTCTGCCGCTGATACTGGATGTAGTGCTTAGCTATCGTGATGGCTCTCAGTCATTGATTCCACCCCTCATTTTGTTTTGTGTCTTGATCCAACTCATGTTGCCAGAAGAGACCAGATAGTTCCACTGGCAGTTATATTTCATTTCCTCCGGCAAATACAAGATATTTCAGTCTCAGAGGAAGAATATTTAAATTCCAAACTCTTGGTGGTTACTCAAAAGCTAATGAGCTTTGGTATTTCGCTGGCCTTGATGAGATCTGTCTTTCAAATTCATTGCATTAGCCAAGTGATCTCACTCAGTCTTTAGATTGGGGTGGGCTAGTCCAATGGGTCTGGGGAAGGGGGGGGCACTTTTCTGCCCTGGCAATCTCTGCCAAAAATACCAGCAAAAAGAGGTGTATGAAAGTGGCCAGAAATCTTCCTCTGGGCTTAAAAAAAACCCCAATACCTTTTTGGTAGTATCAGTACCATCAACACACAGAAAAGGCAAATTACAATTACACTATCTAACATGATTTTTATTCCTGGATTATAAATGTCATTTCTTAACTGGTTCTATCATAAAACACTGAAAAAGTATATTAAACTGCAAAAACTTTTTTTGGGGGGGGTGAATATCTGATAAGAGTATCAACCAATTCATCATTGTTTGTAGCAGCCCCAAAACCAAGTGTCTTGAGTATAACAACTACTTTCAAAGTAAGTACAGTAGAGTCTCATTTATCCAACGTTCTGGATTATCCAACGCATTTTTGTAGTAAATGTTTTCAATGCATTGTGATATTTTGGTGCTAAATTTGTAAATACAGTAATTACTACATAGCATTAATGTGCAATGAACTACTTTTTCTGTCAAATTTGTTGTATAACATGTTTTGGTGCTTAATTTGTAAAATCCTAACCTATTTTGATGTTTAATAGGCTTTTTCTTAATCTCTTCTTATTATCCAACATATTCGCTTATCCAACATTCTGCTGGCCCGCTTATGTTGGATAAGTAAGACTCTACTGTACTGCACAATTAAATAGGAAATAACACTTTCACACCAGGAACAGATAATGTTTCAAATTTTGTTACATAGTGTTATTGTAGACCACTAGGAGAGGTAAATCACCCTTTTATGGGCAAAAACAGAGTGATGAGGGAAGTCTTGAGGGTTCAAGGGCTGCCAAAACAACCTTGGGGGACTCATGTTGACTTCCCGGCTTTACAGGGGTAATTGGTATGTAAATATGGCACTGGGAATGTCAGAACATGTTGCAGCAAAGTGCCACTCTGTGGATGGGTTGGGCAACTGCTATAATTACTGTTCGTCAAAAACTAATTGTGGTATTGTAATCTTAGTCCCTCTGAAAGGGATGACGTGTGCATTTAATGTAGGCAGCATTTACTAGAGATCGGATTCCAGTTAAGTTCTGGGAATCCTCATTATGCCGTTACCTGGCATATTCTCTGATATATCCCAGGCAAGAGACAGAGGAGCTGATGTTAGTCGGTTGCTGCTGACACCAGAGTATCTTTGCACTTGGTCTCTGACCTTTCTCTTCCCCTCCTGGGACAGGATATGTCACTTAACTTTCTGAGGCTTTGGGCTTTAGTGCAATCATGTCAATATTCACTTAACACAAAATGACATCTCTCTGAAGAATGTGCATCAGAGGTGTTTTGCTGCAAAAACCATGAGCCTTCCTGGGCAATCCCAGAAAACTTTATGCAGCATATTATATACAGCAGCAGGCTTAAGAACATCTTGGAGAATTTTCTTAGAAAATCAAAGGAAGCTTATCTAAACCTATTCAGAGTCATAATGCAGTAGCTGGGAGGGACATAAACAGCTTTCGTATTAGTTTTCTGTGCAGTTCTCAAATAGCCTAGGAGGATTTAACAGTTAACTTTGCAAGAACAGTGAAAAGTGGGATATTGAAAGGATGGTGAGAGTTGATATGAGGTGGCATTTCTGGGGATTTAATTTCTGTGCAGTAACAAGGGAAATGAATGATTCTGGAAAATATATATTAAGTGGTTGATGATGAGATGAAGAACAGCTTTGTCCAAGGGCTTTTTGCTACCAAGAAAATGCCATTTCTATTGCCATTACTCATCCCACCCATAATGATGAAATCAGAAAACTATTAAGGAGAAGAATGACAGGGAAGGATTATCTAATCCATATGCCCACACCATATTTTGCATCTGGGACCAATTATATTTATATCATTCCTAATGTAAATAGGGAGGGAGATCCTTTGCAGTTCATAATGTAATGATTTCCAGGCAAAATAGAGTGTGTTTTTCATAAAGTGTAAACGGAATAAAAAATTGACCAGTATGTACTATATATTTACCAAAGTATGATTCCTTTCTAGTCTGTGTGATATGTTTTTTACATGAAAAAGCTTGGTAGAAAACCCCTGGAGCTGGCCATTTCTCATAGAAAGCACAGTTTCAGCATTCTGAATGTCTTGAGATGGAATTAAAATGTATTTATGGGAGGAAGTTAGTTTTAGCAGTTTTTACTCTGTCCTTCAAAATAGCATCTTAGCTCATTTATTTTATTAATAATCAGAAGTTGTTTGATAGATGTAATCCATGTCCTCCAAATATGTGTGTTGTTGTGGTACAGAAGGATGGGGAAAAGAACAGAGCCATTTTGCATTACTTGATCTAAAGCACTTCTGCATCACCAGTGGTGTGTGAGGCCCTCACCCAAACATTTCTGCCTACAGATTGGGACTGAAGGCATAAACATTATTACATCAGTCCAGAGCCCAACACATCTGTTAAAATATGGGCTGGGCTGGGAAAGACACATGGAAGTCTGTGATATGGTTGACTCCCAGATTGTGACATTTAGGCAACTTGTTTCCACATAAGTATCAAAATATCTCATAAAGTTATACACAAATAACAAATTTGCCTCTTAACAGCTACTCACCACTTTAAAGAGCCAAACCAAACCCAGACAGATATTTATAGTGAAGCTCAATTGACAATACAGTGTGAACTAGTAACTGAATTATGTGTGCAAGAATGAGGGGGAAGATTTATCAGGAGATTGTATAGGCTCATTTTTTTGTGGAGAACCAGTTCTTGCGTAAGGAAATTAAACTGTCATGACAAAAAACATATTCCGAACTAGCAGACTAAGTGTAAAAGCACAAGCATTATTATGCCTGTTAATCTGCATGGTACCTGCATACGACAATTTTTGTCACGCCAAGGGATTACAGTTACTGATATATGGTTCCTTGGGTTGAAAATTGTCCTAGATATGTGCACCCAAATGAGGTTCAACACAATACGTTGTAGTGATCTAGGTATGCACATTAATCTCAGTACCTGCACTAGCATCACTCACATGTTTCTAAATATTAAATGTAGTATTGTTTAATAAAATGAGCTAGAAATCCTGACCAACCTGACCTTTCAGAATCAGCCCTCATTTAAAATAACATGATACTGTTGTTACTTTTATGGTAAGATTATAGTGAAAGCTTGGCTATTATAGGTTAGCTTGTGTGCTTAGGAAAAACACTGTGTAAATTCTGAGTTGCTAATGTGAATAAATGAGCAATACAATACATTATACTAAATGCCCAACTACATTTCAAGAACACTCAATACTGGAGAATGATATTGCTCTACTAAAATATTAGTTCCTTGAGGTGCATACTTACCTTAAAAAAAAAAAGCAAAATGCAACTGCCAGAGAAGGTTTTTATATAGCATTATAAATGTTGTATTAAAAAGTTAATCTCCAGGCTCTAAAGCAAACAGCAAATAAAACTAAACCATAAACATTGCCTTGAACGGGAGATCTGACATAAACCTTTTTTTTAAAAAAAAAAAGCCAGCTGCCATTCATCTATATGATCATTTTGGAAGCTTTGTTGAGAAGTGCACTAGGCCACTTTTCTAACAACAACAACACAACAACAATAATAATCTGTTAAACCTTTTTTCCAACAGGGTGTGGGCACTGCAAGAAAATGAAGCCAGAATATGAGAACGCTGCTGAGATGCTCCATGCAGACAGTGAGGTAAGCTAATTCCCTTTTCTAACTCTTTTTCCAAATGATTCTTAATAAATAACTGAAATCATAAAAAATTGTCCATCTTTCTTGCTGCAGCTATTTCAGCTGTTCTCACCTTCCCAAGGGGCTGCAAAAGAGATTGTTCCAAAGTATAATCTCATCGGTAATGCATGAGCCCTGCCAAAATTGTTAGCAAGAACATTTTGTCTTTGAAAGCACGCATACACACAATGCAAGGTATTCATATATTCAGCTGTAGTGGTTTGCATTGTACACAACATGAGTGAGTACAAATGCTGCACGGAAATGTTTTCTCTCCTCCATTAATTACACATTTCATGTTTAAATGCAAACCTACAAAAAGCCCTGGCTTGTATTTGTGACTTGTGCTTGTAAAACTAATAAGGGTGTTCTCCTCCTTTGTACATCTGTTTAAGCAGGTGTCATAGGCTTTGACTAACTTGTATGTTTAAGTAGTGTGCCTTCCAATAATGCAAAGCATTATGTGTGGCTGTTAATATTAGTGCAATTAAAGCAACACTCTAATAGGGTCATACAGTAAGAGCTAACCTTGCGACACAATTTGGGCACTTACACTCTTTTCCTGTTTGTGGGCAGGGAGGGAGAATCTCATCTGCTGAATAATGGTTGGAACTAACTAAAATGCAAAAGTATGTAGATTTTTTAAGCCAGCAAAAACTATCAGAAAAGAAAGTTCTAACAATGAATATTGGCATGGACCTACTTATATAAGCCCTTGAGTTGAGGTCTGAGGCTAAGTTATTATCACTGTCCAGAGAAGATGTTCATATTTTGGTTATCTCGTGCTTAGTTTCCATTTCTTCCCTTGCAACGTGCATCTAAATGTATAGTTTATTGGTATATTTCTTGAGATGCTTCTTGAAATGAATTATAAAAATAGTTAAACTTTGCAGCTCCTGGTCGGAAAAGTAATAGAAGTTTCAAGCAAATCTTTGTTACACACATATGAACATCCTTTGTAGAATTATGCAACATATTTTCGCTTTGGATGATTGATCTGAGAATTCTTATTCCTTTTTTGTGAGTTCATACTTCAAACCAATGATTTATGGCTAATCGTATTTTTGTGTATTGCAGAGACCAGGTGTTCTGGCAGCTGTAGATGCTACTGTCAACAAAGCTGTAGCAGAAAAATTTCACATATCAGGATTTCCAACATTAAAATATTTCCAAGATGGAGAGGAGAAATATACTCTGCCACACTTGCGAACAAAGAGTAAAATTGTTGAATGGCTTCAAAAGTAAGTGATATGCAATGACAATATATCAAACTGAATAACTTAACTACCAGGTTTTGCTTTTTGTATATATAAAAGCAAATCTCGAATGACTGGCTCTTCTCATTTTAATGTTGTGGTCTTCTGTTGTCAGGTATTATAAAGTCTATGTTTAATTTTTAAAGAACCATTCTTTTCTAGAGGGTTTTTTTGTAGAACATACTCTTCGTACTACTTTTCTAAACTAAATGGTTTCAAATACAGTAAGCTTTTGTTCAGAGACACAAGAGCAAAAAATGCTCCAGAATAAACAGTATAAGGAAAAAGGGGAAACAATTTAAATGTTTTCAGGGTGCTTGTTTTCTTCCTCTTGCAATAGAAATGTAGTTTTTCTGTTGTTTTCAAATTCTGTTTGATTATATTAGATTATATTTCAGAGCAAAATCACTTCTGAGGATACCTGGAAACCCTATGAAATTCATGGTGCCGCCATAAATTGATGGTGATTCCAAGCGTGCGCATGCACACACACACACATAGATGTGACAGAACAGAGCAGGGATTTCCTCTTGTCCTGATTCTTGGGATGCATTCAGTAGATCTACAGATGCCAAGTACTGTCCTGGGTGTTTATTTGTTTATTTTATTTTAACTGAGTTCTTTGTTAAATGACTAGTTTGGAGCAATGGGAATGTTTCATAGGGTGCATCTACTCTGTAGATTTAATGTAATTTGACACCTCTGGAATTGTCATGGCTCAATGCTGGGAGGTGCAGTTGTACAAGGTCTTTAGTCTTTTCTGCAAAGAGTGTTGGGTCCTTACTAAACAACAACTCCTTTGATTCCATAGCATTGATCCACAGGTGTTCAAGTAGTGTCAGACTGCATTCATTATACCATGTAGATCAGTGATTCTCAACCTGGTGTCCCCAGATGTTTTTGGCCAACAGCTTCCAGAAATCCCAGCCAGTTTAACAACTGTTAGGATTTCTGGGAGTTGAAGGCCAAAAACATCTGGGAACCCCAGGTTAAGAACCACTGGTGTAGATGCACCCATAGACTTAGACTGGATCACACTTTTGGTTCTTTGTGAATTAAGGTTATAGTTATGTCTGATACGCCATAATACGCATCCTTTTGAGAGACCAGCATCAGTCTGTGGTGAGTGACTCAACCTTTATAGGTCTCCCATTTAGCAGAGCACTTAAAACAAAGGAGAATGTGGGTGGCTCTGTTGCCAAAAGTAGAATGGCAAAAGCAGGAACAAGCTAATATTCTCGCTTGCTGTGCAAATGTCAGGCTCCTCATACCCTCATGCTCAGTTCAGAGGTGGATGAGTTTATCTTCTGAATGCAAAAACAAAAAAGAATTATTTTGAGAGCAGAAATTGTTTTTCTTGAAAACCAAGAAAGAATTTAGATCACAGCAATGAGGTCAAATTGTTCCCTGGGTGACAAGTGCACAGTATAAAAGAAAGGCAATATGCTTGTCCTAGATGTGGGTCTTTGTGACTACTGATTTGTGACTGCAGGTATGTTACTGCTGATGTGAGTGGTTGTTATGTGGGATACATCCGGTTGTACTTGGCATTAACATATTCCAGACTTATTAGGTTTGCTAGTCAAACAGTGGGAATTTCTGCTATATCAAGTGTTAAAGAGGGTTGATTAGTATGTTATGGCTTGTTTGTCTTATACACCTAAGTTTTTCCTTTGTATATGTTGTATATGTTTCACAGATAAGATAGGATGACCGAGTGGTCTCCATCTTTTTAGGGAGACAATGAAATGCTACTAGGGAGATACTAAGGTGACAGGGAATAGTTATATGGAATAGGTGCCGCTACAAAAGAAGAGAGAAATATGAAAGATGAAACAATATTTTCTTCTGCATTTATGAGAAATTCTCAGATGAATATAGGTGAGATAATCTGGTAGTAGCACACAAACCAACATGTTGGTTAGAAAGACAGGAATGAAGAAGAGACCAGAAACAGCATCAGTATAAGGATTCATAGGAGTCTCCATTCATATGCTCCCTTGATCATAAAAACCCATGCTTATAAAAACGTATGTGCTATTAAAAAGATGATGTCAGCCAGCATTTCCACCCTAAATCCATAAAACACCCAACATTTTGATGGCTGATCTGAACTTCAGAGCATATGGAAAACTGAGTAGTTCTGAGAGACAGCACTTACTGGTGGTGGCATTCACATTGATGGTTAGAGAACCTCCTCATTATGAAAGTTGCCAGTTAGCCCAGAGCAAGCCTCATCCATTTTGAACAAAATGGCAAATTCATGAGTTTAAAATAAACATACGATTATTCCTCTGTATCTCTTTCTCACAGGAAAGGAACACAAAAGTGCCCTTTGGGGCAAGGGACTGAGAATTCCTAATGCTTTGTTCCAAAAAAAAGTATACATTTGCCAGGTTGGCATTAAGAATGCATAAAAAGGAATCGACTTGTTTTGAGAAGTAGTTGGCAGTGCTGCATTTTCAACCACACAATTGGGATACTTGTGCCCTGAGGCATATACTCTCTACTTTTGAGCATTGGAGTTTTAATTAACAGTGTTTTGCTGTTTTATGAGCTGTGGCTCTTTAAAGATCATTATAGCTAGCTTTAATTAATTTGGCTTCACTATGGCTTTATGAAAGAACTCAAAGTATAGTGCACATACCTTAAATACTAATGCGCTAAATGGTGAGAGATTTTTCAACCAGACCTTGTTCCCACAGGAAGTCCTAGAGTAAACAACTCATGAGTTGCTGTTGGTTTGAACCTAGGAGCTAACTCATGGTATCGGGAAATATATTGTCCTTGGATTTAGATGTCAGATTCAAGTCTTAGACACTGATAATCTTACTATGTAATTTCACAGCTTCAGATATAATCTATAAATAATAGTTGGGGAGAAATACTGCATAGTAAAAGAAGCATGATTTTCTGGAATTGTTATTCTTAAATAACCAAAATAGCAACCACCATCACTAATACCCTACTCCAACAAAAGGAAGAAATGGTTGTATTTGAAGGCACTCCCAAGAGTTTAAAAAATAGGAACACAAACACATCATAGGAAGCAGTTACTATGTTCTGTAGACATGTAATTCAGATTACATGGGTTTCTAACTAATGAAAACCCGGATGTAGGAGGAGGGAAAGGATTGGTGCTCCATTGTAGAAAGCACTGTTGATAGGTAGGTTGTTGCAAATCCCAGTTTTAAGAATTGTGAAACACACCAGTGCTTGTATACCTGAATAATGTGTTCTTTGCTGTTTGTGTCATTACTTTAGTGGTGGGGAAAAATAGAAGTGTGCAATAAAATTAGATCATTGGCTAGTCTGCCTAGGTTTTTGTGTGACACTTCTGTATGGAACATGACTGGCAAATGATTCCATATTCCACATTGCAGAGTCCTTGTTATGGTAACATCTTCTGTAGTTTCATGAACAGGAGTAAAATCTCTGAATCAGAACTACAGGTCAATAGGTACAGGTGTATTAATTAGACTTCAAGAAAGCAGTAGAAAGGGTGGCAAAATTGAAGTTGGAAAGTTTTCATTTTATCTTCAGGTGGTTTATGAGGTAGCATATACATATTTGATGTATTAGATTAATCTCAGAACAATGAAATCTAGTTCTCCATTTGAGATTATAGATTTATTCCTCCTCCCCCCCCCCTTCACACATATATACATCTTGAAATCTGAAACGCTTCACCATGAAGCTTAAAAGGGTCCTTTATAGAAGGAAAGTTGAAATAAGGAAACAAGAAACAAGCAAGCAATGGATTGTCTTCCCTCGTGTCAGGAACAACTTGAGTAACTGCAAGTCGCTTCTGGTGTGAGAGAATTGGCCGTCTGCAAGGACGTTGCCCAGGGGACGTCTGGATGTTTTTAATGTTTTTACCATCCTTATGGGAGGCTTCTCTCATTTCCCCGCATGGAGCTGGAGCTGATAGAGGGAGCTCATCCACACTCTCCCCGGGTTGGATTCAAATCTGGCAGCCTTCAAGTCACAAGCCTTTAACCCACTATGCCACCAGGGGCTCCACGTCCTCTCAGTACAACATAGTAAACTATTTAACGCTAAGATTATCATTTCTTCTTCCCTCTCCTTTACTGATGAGTCCTGAGATTTTTGTAATTTTTTAGTTAATCTCAGAAAGTTATTATCACATTATGAACTTTGATGTTTGCTTCATGGTAAACATAACATTCCTTGCAAATTATGAAACAATTACTGCAAACATGCAACATGTCTGCATGTGTGTTGGCCTTTAAATTTAATTGATGAATGGTATTACAGCTGGATGAGTGTAACATTTTCTTTAGAGTTCATATATTTAAAGTACTTAAAACAGATCCTACATTTCCATTAATTGAAGTCATTTCATGATGAAACAGCACACAACAATGAGTAGTCTGAATCGTATTGTTACTCTTAACTGGAGTAGCACAATTGAATTTATCTCTGAGTTGACTGAATATTTAATAATTAATTTAACGGGTCTACTCCAGTTTGTATTAACCAACAGGATTTCATCAAAAAGAACAAGCTGCAGGATAATATTTAGCTTGTAATAAAAGTGTCAGGTACCATTGATAATATTGAATGACAGACATAATATAGAAAATTACAATCCTTTACTTGTAATGTTCAACATATTTTCATTAGGGATTTGAATAAATTGATGTTCTAGTCATATACCTAAAGCTATATATAGTAGTAACATTTACCAATCTGAATGAGACAAAAAGGATATTTTCCTTGTATGCAGTCTAAATGGATATCGCCATCTATGGAAGTACTATGACTTAATTAGGTCATGGCATACTTGTTTTCTGTGATAAAATAACATAATATGCAAAACAGTGATACATTTATTAGCCATTCAGAATGCACAATATACATCCTGAAAGCTTTTGAAGCTTCACTTGTTTCTTGATCAAGCAGACATATTAGCAATACTTCAGGAGAAGAAAAGTGACCATGTTGTTTTCTGTTAAGTTCCCTTGTTTATTAACCAAAGGAATAACAATCATACTGTGGGGTAAAATAACCTTTAAGGCAACCAGAGTTCTCTTTAATCTGTTTTATTTCTAACAGTTCAGAGCTCACAAAAAGCTAGTTTAAGGTTGCATGCAAACCCAACAGATAGGCGTTAACTTTCAAGTTCATTTTGTTTGAAATAACCCAACTTCATGACCCATGGTTTCTTTTATTCAATTAATAGTTAAAATTAGGCACGGTTTGGTGGTTTAATTCTGGTTAATTAGAAAATGAAGGGGGAAAGGCTTCCACATTCTTTGTGCTGATACCAGTGTAGCCTGAGCAGCATGAGCTTGAGAAACTGCAGTTTATTCCCACATTGTTTTATTGTTATTCTCATCCATATTGGGATAGAAAAGAGTTCTACATTTTTTAATTTGTATCAATTTCTGCTTTGGGATTTTGTATATGTGCTTGCAAATAAAAGTTGAAATGTTATTTTCTTCACTCTTCAGTCCTCAGGCACCACCTCCACCTGAACCAACCTGGGAAGAACGGCAAACAAGTGTTACCCATCTCGCAGGTGAAGACTTCAGGGAATCTTTGAAGAAAAAGAAGCATGCACTTGTGATGTTCTATGCCCCATGTAAGTAGATGTTTGCTTTTCATGCAGACATTTCTCATCTGTTGGACAAGAAAATTAGACCTGAATGCATTCTCCTAAATAAGTGGCACTAGTGTTAAAGCATATCCCTTGTTTCAGGATGTCCCAGGCTCATTTTCTGGCATTTCTAATAGCAGGGCTGGGACGGAAATCTGTCTGAGACCCTGACAGATGTGGCCCAATGCAATACGATATCCTGGGCAGGAGAGACCAGGTGACCCCTTAATCTGTTGCATTACAAATAGGGAATCACCTTGTGACACCTCAAAAACCTAACAAATCAATTTGTGCATGAGCACCATGGACTACACATTACGACCATGCAAGTGACCCTTGCATTTTCTCTGAGAAGCTATATATATGTATTTAGAGTAAGGTGAAGGAGAAATTAGCAGAAGGAAGAACATTTGGGTGGGGTAAAGGAGGAGGCAGAAGGAAGAACATCTTAATCCTGTGAGTAAAAGCTGTTAAAATAATTTTCCATATATACTCATGTATAAGTCAATCTCATGTATAAACTGAGTGAAGGTTTTGGTGACAAAATTATGGAGTTTGATATCACCGGTGGATAAATCAAGGGTTATCCCAGAGATTGAGGAAAGCATCATCATGCTTCTGGGAGCCAGCCGCCCTTATCTGCCATCACTACTGCCATTTTCCCACCTAGACATCTAAAAAGGCCAGATGCAGTGCCATGGTGGAGAGGGAAGAGGGGTCAGTACATTTTTTTAAAATTCTTCTAGGATAGACTAAGCTTTTGCCTTTCACCACATTTTCAGATAAGGTAGTTTAGTGAGGCACCGGCATTCTTAAGACCTTGCAAAACTGAAGCTCCCATGATTCCACAGTGTTGAGCAATGTGAAGTCCTGTGAAACTGCATTAATTCTAGAAATGAAGATCGGTACTGGGGTCTGTCACTTGTTGTCTACCTGGGAAGCCCAGTTCTCTGCAGAGCCTAGCAAAGTTACTTTTCCAGACCCGTTCTCTGTGAGCCTCTTAAAACTGGTTTTCTGAGGTTGGCATCTCAGTTGCTCTTTCTTCATTTCCTAATAATCAGAGAGAGAAAATAAAGTGCGGATGGAATAACATTGTAGGTACAGTAGAGTCTCACTTATCCAACATAAACGGGCTGGCAGAATGTTGGATAAGCGAATATGTTGGATAATAAGGAGGCACTAAGGAAAAGCCTATTAAACATCAAATTAGGTTATGATTTTACAAATTAAGCACCAAAACATCATGTTATACAACAAATTTGACAGAAAAAGTAGTTCAATACGCAGTAATGCTATGTAGTAATTACTGTATTTACGAATTTAGCACCAAAATATCACAATGTATTGAAAACATTGACTACAAAAATGCGTTGGATAATCCAGAACGTTGGATAAGTGAGACTCTAATTATAATTCTTTGAGTGGTCATCTGTGAATTTTGCACATCCCACCATCCTCCCTGCTTCTGTCATGCTTTGGTTCACAGCTGCTGCGTTACATGTAAGCAACCCTTCTTCTTCATGGTCTCTGTGAAATACGCACCTGTGGTAGATTAACAAGCTGTCCCCATGATCTACAGCCCCTCCTCTCTGGCTATATCTTCTGAGACGGTGGGCGGGGCTGTAGCTCTATAATGACAAGAGCTTTCTAGAGGAGTTCTGACTCAGCTGCGTGGATGTAGAAAACTACCACAGGTGCAAATTTCACAGACGACCAAAGAAACATGGTTGTGGGTAAGCAACCCTTCCTTCTTGCCGTAATTATATCTTAAAATGCAGAAGAGTCTGGTTTAGTATTAATAGACTTGTTAGCATGTTCTCACCTGTGTGTTGGCACAATAATATTGGCAGCATTTGGTCCAGAAGGGAAGTAATTGAATTCTAGTGATCGTACAGGTAATTTTTCTATGAAATGGAAATGGTTTACTCCCTATGCGGATAGTGATATTTGGATATAAACTTTTTCAGTTCTTTAAAATACGTCATTTGGATTTTTTTCTTCTGTCTCAAATGGTGCTTTACACCCATAAGTAAATCTTAGAACTACAGCAGATGTTTTTTTTTTCTGTTAATGCAAAAATGAGATCCTAAAATGCTTGGGAAAGTCTTTAGTTATAATTTTCTATCAGTTTTATTGATAGAAATTAAGGAATACTACTTACATTGACTCATGGATGAGTTAACGCAGGGGGTCAATTTATTTACTGAAATGTTCAGACTTATGCATTGAGTGTATTGGGGCAATTTAATTGAAAGTAATAAGTTAAAATAGTACATATAGGTTGTGCATCCCTTGTCCCAAATGCTTTGGAGCAGAAGTGTTACGGATTTCTAAAAAGTTTTTGGTATACCTGTATTTGCATATGTTGTATATAATGAAATATCTTGGAGACAAGACCTGAGTCTAAAAATGAAATTTATGTGTGCATCTTTATTCACACAGCCTGCGATACTTTTAATAATTTTGTGGATGAAACTAGTTTGTGTACATTGAAGCTTCAAATTCAAAGATGTCTCAATCAATCAACTGCATAGACAATTTTGGATTTTGCAATATTTTGGGTTTCAGAATTTCTGATAAGGAATGCTCAACCTATAATAAATAGAGCTTTGAAGATTTGAAAGCAAAAAGAGAAGATGCTGAATTCTAACATTTCATTTTAGAAGTCAAATTTGCTTTCCTTCACAATGTGAATTTTTCTACCAGGCAAAATTCATGAAGTGGGGGTGTATGTGAATATTTGGTGTTCATATTTTACATCTCCGCTTTTGTGTGTTGTTCAAGAAAGCTAGAAAAAAGTAATTAATGATAAAATGTGAAGAAGCATCACTCCTCATTGGTAGCCTCATTAATCTTCTTGGTTTTCATAGAATCATAGAATAGTAGAGTTGGAAGAGACCTCATGGGCCTTCCAGTCCAACCCCCTGCTAAGAAGCAGGAAATCGCATTCAAAGCACCCCCGACAGGTGGCCATCCAGCCTCTGCTTAAAAGCCTCCAAAGAAGGAACCTCCACCACAGCCCGGGGGAGAGAGTTCCACTGTCGAACAGCTGTCACAGTGAGGAAGTTCTTCCTGATGTTCAGGTGGAATCTCCTTTCCTGTAGTTTGAAGCCATTGTTCCGTGTCCTAGTCTGCAGGGCAGCAGAAAACAAGCTCCCTCCCTCCTCCCTATGACTTCCCCTCACATATTTGTACATGGCTATCATGTCTCCTCTCAGTCTTCTCTTCTGCAGGCTAAACATGCCAAGCTCTTTAAGCCGCTCCTCATAGGGCTTGTTCTCCAGACCCTTAATCATTTTAGTCGCCCTCCTCTGGACGCTTTCCAGCTTGTCAACATCTCCCTTCAACTGCGGTGCCCAAAATTGGACACAGTATTCCAGGTGGTCTGACCAAGGCAGAATAGAGGAGGAGCATGACTTCCCTGGATCTAGACGCTATACCCCTATTGATGCAGGCCAGAATCCCGTTGGCTTTTTTAGCTGCCGCATCACATCGTTGGCTCATGTTTAACTTGTTGTCCACGACGACTCCAAGGTCTTTTTCGCACACACTGCTGTCAAGCCAGGCGTCTCCCATTCTGTATCTTTGATTTCCATTTTTTCTGCCGAAGTGAAGTATCTTGCATTTGTCCCTATTGAACTTCATTTTGTCAGTTTCGGCATTCCTATTTGTTTTCAAGCATGTACAAAACTGTAACTTCTTTGCCTGCACAAAATGAAAATCTCCCTATTTCAGTTTTAATCTGGAAATTTGCTTAAGCTCAAGGTTCCTAATTAAAATCTTAAATATATAATGTCACTATATAACTATTGAACAGTTTTAATTTCCGTGAGATTCTGGATTCCATGACCCGTTTAATCCTTGGTGTGTTTGATCCCAAATTCTTTTTCTGACCATATAGTTTCATTGACTTCTAAAGGTTACATTAGCGATACTTCATGTAATCTGATTTAATTATGTTTTGATTCAATCATATGCACCGATAGCTATGTGAACATGTGTTCTCTGGATTCTCATTCTGGTACACCTGCTCACAACACTCTTCTGTGTGTCTGTCCTTAATTCCGGTAAAACTGTTGTGAAGAGAAAGTGTTCGACTCATTATCAGCTTTGCCAGGAAAAAGAGCAGTCATCAGAATTGAGCCTTGAAAAAGGTGATGCTATTGGTGAAATATGCTTTTTCACACCTTTGAGATAAAAGGATTTCTGATCCACATTTAGTAATGAATATGCTTCTAATTAAGTGTCATGAGAAACGCCATGATTAATGTATTTGCTCTTGTCATTGTACTGTTATGATTTCCTGTGTTCAGGAGGCTCTGCATCTTCAGTCCCTTATCAGATAACTGAGAGAGTTTGTGGTATCTTTGATATGTAATGCACTCCTAGACACCAGTCTCTTTCTTAATCAAGCGCTCTAGGAAGCAGCTCCTGAATATTTTAAATCTTGATTTGTAGTGAAATAATTATTAGAGAAACAGAACAAGAACAAATCACTGTGTATTGAGAGTGTTCCCTTTCTGCACCGGTAATGTGCCTTCTGTTAAATTTGATCGATTATCTTTGTTTATCGCTTTCTCAATCATAGGACCTCTCAAGGTTTTTATACCCACCAATTACTGCTAACTTGCTTATTTTAGTGCAGAAGGAGAACCACTGAGATTGGCAGGATGCTTTAGTTCAAATAATTTTCTTGCTCTATTCAGAGCCACATCCCCAATTTGTGGTGTTTCTCAATCAAAGCCACTTTAGCGGTGTCCAAGAAATAACCGAAATCATCTTCCATGACTAGGGTTGCTTTTTGGATAGTTTGGTCCAGCTACTTGATGCCTTCTAAAAACCTTCAGTTTCGTTAAGCTAAGAATATGTGCAGATGTTACTGCATCCAACATGTCTTGTGTGACATCTAAAGTTGAAGGCAATTACTTCTTAATAAAATTAAACCTTTTTAAAAATCATAGGAGCAGCTTGAGCAATATTTTGTCACAAGTTTCAAAGCTGAGTATTTCAGATCATAGTTTTGACTATTTTGGAACTGTTTACACTGGCCACTTAAGTCGGTGTGAAACCAGCAGAGAAGGAAGCAGTTTTGTTTGTTTGGAACTGGTTCAAGGCCTGGATGGTGTTTGCATGCATTGCTGAGGCATCCAGTTCCAGGATCCCCAGTATCGGTGACTTGATGGTGAAGGTGCAGGTTTTTTCCAACTCTTCCCCATACTGCACTCTGTCCCTTAATCACTTTTTCCATGCGACATTAAGGACTTTGCTTATCCTGGTTTAAAGGTGGTAAAGCTCACTGCAGTGCACATTCGTGGCATGCATTATATAGCCACCGTGCTGCCAAGCTGCCTTCAAACAGCATGAAATGGTCCATGTAGATATTACCTTCATCTCTCAACATTGTGCTTTTTCAGACTCTTTTTATATTGGTAAACTCAACTGCCCTCCTTATATTTTAAGCTCTAAGACCTCACAGATGCTTTTCAAGGCACTTTATAGTGTCTTTTAAAACAAACACACCCAGCTCAAATGTCTGTGTCTATCCTTACATGGAGTCCCCTAGATTTATATAGTTCTTAAAAAGTGCACTCCCTCATTTTTGGTGGGACCGTTTTGCTTCCACACATATAGGCAGTCAGCCATTTGAGTGTGTCATTTAGGGGAATTACATCATCAAATACATGCTATAAATCTGAATTTTAATTTCATTTGCTTACATAATATCAGGCATGGAGTGGAAGTTGCAGTTATGTTTCTGATCTCCTTTCACAGAGATTCTTCAGGAATTGAAAATGCACATAGGTGCGTAAGTGCTTAATTAGGCGAAGGAAGTATCTGTCAATACAAGACAAATTTCTCATGTATGTTTGTACCTTTAATTCACACACTTAGAAGCTGCTTTCCACAGCCATAAAGCGTACTCTGGAATGTATCTGAAGTTGTTGTTGTTGTTTCCTAATATTGCATGGCATTGTTAAAAAAATCAATGAAGCCAGCTTCTACCTAAATGCTTCTATGTAGCTCATTTCCTAGGAGTAGATGATGATGTCCATACTATAAACAACATTAAGAGTAATTCATCATACACCACTTCTGGCTTGGCTAGGGAAATATTTTCCTCTTGAGAGAGGAATGCTTCCATCAATGTCATGCCAGGCCTAGTACCAGACACCATCAGGTCTTCTGGCAGGGAAAAACTCAGGTTGGCTTAAAACCAGAAGTTAGAGCTTTCAGTCTTTTTCTTGAAGCTCTGTTACATGTAGAGAGGAAGCAAGAGATACAGAAGAGATATGCAACAGCAGACGACTTGAGCTGTTCATGTCTTTAACACTAAATGCTCTTATTAGGAATCCAGAGTGATCAGTAAAGCAGAGCACAATGGAGATTTTTTCTCTTCAAAATTTTTCAGACAACGATTTTATTATACATTGGATTTTGTTAAATCTGATGAAAGATTTCTGAGAGGTTTTTAGCAGATAGAAAAAAAACTTTATATTTTAACTTTTTAATTAATAATATCATGTAGGTATAAATAAAAAGCAAATCATAAAACAAAGATTTGTCTTTCTTCCTAAGCAGTATCACAATTGACAGTGTTGTTTATCAACTTTTTCAAATGGCTTTATTCAAGTCTGTGTAGAATAGCACCTGAAATTGAAGTTACTGATGGATGGTTTATAACAGAATGCTAGTATCCATTTTGACCTACAAATCATATCAGAAAACAGCAGCTGGACTGAAATTATAATAGCTGCCTTATGTGATGGCTTCTGCCATTACCTTTTATATAGTGATAGCTGTGCCCGGCCACGCGTTGCTGTGGCGTTGTCTGGTAGTGTTGGTGAGAAATTGTTGAGGTGGTGGTGGTATTGAATGTCTGTTGTATGGTTGTCTTTATGTTTAGTATGCACACTGAAGTGGATTATATGGCAGTGTGGAGTCAAGATAATCCAGTTCAAAGCAGATAATATAAGATTCTAAATGGGTTATATAGCTGTGTGGAAGTGCCTTGAGTCTACACTGCCATATAATCCAGTTAAAATCTGATAATCTGTGGAAGAGGCATAAGTGAGGCCTAACTGCCTGTCCCCTGGGCTGAGTAGGTTGCTAGGAGACCAAGTGGGCGGAGCTTAGCCTTCAAACTGGCAGCAATTGGATAAAAACTATTATTCCTCTCCCTGTAATTAGGACTTTATTTTTCTTTTCTTTTTGTTGTATCAACCTAGAGCCATGAATGATGGGTTGTGTTGTCAAATTTCGAGGTTGGGGGGCTTGTAGTTTTGTTGTTTTGTCCGCTGCCCTGATGCCATCACTCTTTTATATATATAGATGGCAGCCTTGACCTTTGATGAAGGTCGTAGAAGAGTATGAAATGAAACCTTTTGCTCTTTTTCATATCTTTCAGCGGCGTTTGCATTGCACCAGTTGGCACTGAATTCTCCCTCAGATCATCATTATCATGTTGACTTTTCTGAAAACTTTTACACCTTCAAATTATAAAACAGCCTATTAAAATAAGAATACTCTGTATTACCTGTTATGAAACTACATAAAAGTGTTGGGATATTGGGATTGGTTGATGGTAAGAGAAAACGTATTGTTTTGTGTAGTATTTTTGCTAATATAAAGGCATTACTTTTATAGCCTTGTAAAGTCGTTTCTGTGTGTTTCCAAACTGTTATCTCTCTGAAGCTCCCGAAACAACTTCCAACAAATGCTAGCTTGTGTGGATTGTTGTCCCAGTGAGTACCATGAGAACGCATTAATAAGCAGACTCAGCTTCCCAGTTGGGATCCTAACAGATAGATATAAAATGCAAAGGTAGCTTTGATCACCCTGCAAAACATTCAAAAATACATATTTGTATGATATCCTTGGTATATCATGCAAAATAGGACAAAATATGTGTTAGACTGCAACACATACTGTGGCCTTTTCATTGGTCCAACAAGAATGGTATTATGCCAATTTGGATTTTGGAATTACTCACATATAGAAGCTCAAACCCAGATGAAGAACTTGGAACATTTTTGAATTGAGGATAATGTAATTAAGCCAGAGAGCCCTCCAAAGTACTCCCGCTCTTAACAATTAATATTACTATCATTCTTTTAGAAAGGGATGGTGGTTTGTGCAAATTAAAAATGTAAAATTAAGTCTCGTTTGAGTAATTGAGGCTGATTCCTTTAGTACATTTTGTGTGCACTTCTTCATTTATGGAAATGTACGTATGGTAATGACTGCACCAGATAGTTCTTTTAATCTCAGTACACAGAAGAAACAAGGAAGTCAGTCTCAAGTTAAAAGTTAGGTTGCAAAGGTTAATTAACTAAGGTTTTAAGCAATAAATTGATGGGAACTGTTGTAAACACTGATGGTAAACATTAATTTGATTAATCATGAAAATTATCGTGTCTGTGGCCTCTTATGGTGTGTTTACATCACCCTACTTTGACGGAGGAAAGGCGCTTGTGTGTTTGGCGTGCCTGTCTAATAGGTGGTTTTGAATTATTACAAGAAGATTAATTTTCCCATTGGGTTGCTTATTTTGACACTATTGTTGCTGAATCTGCTTTTCATTAGAGGTTTCTGTTCATTAAATATATCTTAAATAGAATAAATAGTGATGATATCAATGGTATCTGGGAAAAGGCTGTTGCTTCTTTGCAAAAAGGTCAGTGCAATGATTTCCTGTTGGTATAATCACTATTTATGTCTTCCTCTCTTGTCTAAGTATACTGACTAGAACCAAGGGAACTGCTCTTAGAAGTACTTGTTTAAGCATAACTGTTTCTCCAAAAGATATGAGTTGGCTTCATGCTAACAAGGTAAAAAGGGTGGACAAAAATGCTAAGCTTCCCAGTGAAGACACTAAATCCTAAAGATAAATTTGTCAAGTTTTGTATGCATAACGTTTCCAGTTCTTATATGGCCAGATTCCTGCTTTAAATCTTTAATTACCTTAAAATATTGTGTGTGGTTTAATTATTAGAAAGTGGACCACCTTAAGGACATAGCTTTTAAAGTTAGGGATGTCTCTCTTTGGCAGCAAGAAATTGAAACACTGTTTTCCACAAGATAACATGCTTCCCCGTTAACATCTCTACAACAAGCTAGATATAAGGCCACTTAGTTTTGGTTAACAGTGAAGGTTTTTACCATCTTGTTTTACATTCTTGAATCATAGTGGCTTTGTACTGTATTCTACTCTTTTGTCTTCTGCCTTGAATAATGTAGCCTTTGACTCATCCTCAGAAACACCCTCGGGTGTGGGATGTAAGTGGCAAAACTACCTGATGAATAGGAAGTAAAAAGTTCATTCTAGTTTTAAAAAAATGTTGGGATGATTGGGATGTGAAAGAAGGCTCAGTAATGTTTTCATCCCCATAAAAAAAGCATGTCCCCACATTTGAGACTGCACCAAGAAAGGAGGAGAACAGCCACATGTTTCTTAGCACTCCATTACTTAGCTCAGGAAAAAAGCCTGAACAAAAATAGATATGGGTATTCTGCATGGAAAATATATCTGATGGGACTGGGATAGGGATAAAAATGTGTTTTCTGTCCAAAGCAATATTTTGCACATGAAATATTGTGTTTTGCACAGTTGCTATTTTTTGTGCAGAATGCACTATCTTCTGCCCAATATTGCATTCTACACAGAAAACAGTTTTTCCCTAAACAGTATAGTTACTAAGCAGGAATCAAATATATTTACTAAAATGGAACACATTTGTATAAATAGTATATTTTGAATATATTGTATAATTTGCACAAATAAACTAATTGAAAGCATACTTTTGTGCACAAAGGAAAACAAGTTAATACAAGATCAAACATAGCTTGTATTAAAACATACTGCCTCACATGCAAGAATATTTTTCTATGTAGAGAAGAAAAATTCTCTTTCAAAACATTTTTTCTGTGCAGAAAAATGTATTTTTGAACAGATTTTCCCAAGTAAAGTCCCAAAATACAAACAACACTCAAACATTTGTGAGTTGTTTTGTTGAACGGAGAAGAAATTGTTGGAATTATTTATTCTTGCATGTGAAATTAAATAAATTTGTGTGATTATGTATTTATATCCCAGCTTTTCCCCAAAATTAGATCTGAAGCAGGACAAATAGGACCCAAAGTTTACATCCTTAGTGGGAATAAGTGTTGCCATAGTCCCCTCTGTGTCATTCTAGTTATACACGTGTGTACTGTTTTTAACAAATGGGATTAAGAATTAGTCCCTGTGCTGGCCCTCAGCAAGCCAGGAGAGTAAAAAATAGATTCTTAGTTACTTTGCCATGTTCCTTTTGCAGGTGATAATACATAGGGCCATAGCTTCACTGCTGTAGTATCCGCTGACAAATGGGGTGCTGGTTAGGAAATCACTTACTCAGTTCTGCACACATTAGAGGGATATTTTTTATAGGATTTCAAAAATTGCACCACTGTGAATAACGTTTCTTTGCAACAGAAACCAAATGGCTTGGGAGAAGTGACAGCCTGACATATTGTGAACAGCTTCTTTTTACGGTCACATCAGCTATTCCACTTTTCTTCTCTGACATTGCTCAAACCAGTTATTGTGAAATGAATTAACAATTGGTAATGAAATTCCACCAGGTTCATGGAGTCAGAATAATAAAATGAAAATGTATGTGCTTTTAATTTATTTATATATTCTTGGAAAAAACCTTGTGCTTTTCTACTTGAAACTTTTGGATTTCCTGAGTGGAGCTCTTTCCAGCACAGATTGAGCAGAGCCTCGGATGTGCATCCACTAGCCTATATGTTTTCAACCTTCAAGAATAAATTCCACATATAGATACCCAAAAGAGTTGATGTATTAGTGAATGTATTCTTGTCTGTGATAGTCTTGTCTTCGTGTAGCAAGCATGTGTGTATATTACTGGTAGACGTTGTGTGTGTGTATGTACCAGTAATATACATGCCTGTCACATATACATATTGCAAAGGTAGTAAAATGAAAGCTTTTTGGCTCATAGAACTGCTGTTTCTTGTAAACACTTGGACTGGAAGATAGATACTCAATGATTTACTGTCTCTGAATTACTCAGTCTTATTTGATGTTGGCTCATGCCATTGCTTTTTCCAGGAAGCATCCTTCAGATGAACACTTCTGTAACTTTTTTCCTATAAACTTCAACCTTGCTTATGAAATACCCTAGAATGCCTATATAAATGTGTGGTTAATAATGAGGTGCAATTTGCCAGGACTCTGTAACATAATTACATTGTGTGAATATTCAGTGGCTCTACATTGCTGTAGGATCCAGTTCTCATATCAATCTGTAGTGGGAATTCGTGTAGATGTATCCATGGAAATGATTCCTGTGTAGCTATTATGTTGTCAAAGTGCTATTACAAGTCTTTATACAGAGCATGCAGCTGACAGCACATTTCCAGTAGTGGTTTGCCTGTGGGTTATTACAGGAAGTGGTGCTACTCTGATATGGTTTATACATGATCAGCCATTGCTTGCTGTAAAACTTCTTGTCAGGACAGAAACTGCAGTACTTTGTCCCTGTAGTTTGAAAGAACTCAAGGATCTGCAATGCAGATAGCCCTTCTACTGAACTAGACTTTCAATTCATTCCATAGTTGCATGGCTGATTAAATGCATAGTTCCTATGGCCAGCCAACATCTGGTGGCCACATTTCCATTATCGGCATATGTACTTAGGGAGGCTGGTCATCAGGTGGCTGAAACACAGGCCCCTTCCACACAGCTGAATAAAATCCCACATTTTCTGCTTTGAACTGGAATATCTGGCAGTGTGGACTCAGATAACCCAGTTCAAAGCAGATATTATGGGATTTTCTGCCTTGATATTCTGGGTTATATGTCTGTCTGGAAGTCCATAGCACAACAAATTATCAGAGGAAGGGCCCTTCCGGACAGGCTGTATATCCCAGGATCTGATCCCAGGTTTTCTGTTTACCCCAGATTATCTGGCAGTACGGACTCATATAATCCAGTTTAAAGCAAAAACCTGGGATCAGATCCTGGGATATAGGGCCTGTCTGGAAGGGCCCTAGGACTTTGGAGGGAGGGGGGAGCTTGGAAGTGGCCAGTGTCGAAGGTATAACCATATTATGTGGCAGTGATATTTTCACTGTACACCGAGTAATCAAGAAAACTGGGCATTTACTGAGAGAGAAGTGCAAGAAAGAATTCTGACTATAGCTGCAGCCAAGGAGAACCATTATACTTTTATCTCTGTGGAATCAATGACAATGTATCGGGGTCAGTGAGGGGATTTCACAATGTTGTTTGGCCAGATCTGTCGCTTAGAAAGTATGCTTGACTCTGCCTTCAGTGTTGTTCTTTTTGTAAACTGCCCCGAATCCTTTTGGAGAGGGGGCGAGATATAAAGAAAGTATTATTAATATTATTATTATTATTATTATTATTATTATTATTATTATTATTATTATTATTATTCAATTCTGTTGTTGTAACAAACTGTTGAGGCCAACACTGCAGTCAGGTTGGACTCAGGCAGACAATGCTAGTTGTGCAGAGACTACACATTAAAGAGTTGGCTTCTACTCCTTCCTAGTTTTTCTTAGCAATTTAGGTTACATAAGTTTCTTTATCTCCCGTCTGTTTTCTGTTCAAAGAGTTGCCTAGGATTCAAAAGTTTCTTCTTCCTTGCCTCCTTTTAAACTTTGGTACTTCTCCTTTTAACATTCCTGCATGGCCTGCCTAAAATATGCAAACCATCTGTGCCTTTATATACTGATCTTAAACAGTTCCCAGTCCAGATTTGTGCTTCTTAATTTTGTCCTTCATCCTCTAACTAATTATCCTTCCTATAAATTTAAAGCCTGTCATTTTAATGAGGAAACCTCTCTTGGCTGTACCAAACCCAGCTGCTGAATGTTTATAGCAGTCCAGCCACAGATAAACTTGTGAATTAAATATGGCCCTGTCCTTGAAACTATGATGGAAATCTTCAAAACATCCAGTCTTCCACTATGCTGATAGGTACCTCTGGAATAACTGTTGTTTATATTTATTATAGTTCTGTGCCTTTTGCACTGAAATCTATACACATAATAAAAGTGAAAAATGTGTATGTGTGTATGTGGAGGTGTCCATTTACACAGACAGCCTTCCACCTCCACAAACAGCTATAATTCCCACTGAGCAGGAGACACCAATGGCCCTCCCTCTACTGACATGCAGGTTATAGTGAGCACCATGAACATGTAGGCCAAACCCTGCCCGTGTCCTCCACAAACACCATTCTGCCCCCACCCAAGAGGCGGCTTTCATGTGGGGATAATTTCATCCCAGATGTACTGTTTTTCCTCCAGAATGGACATCTCAGGATTCCTTAATTTGCATGATCCCGCCCACTGCCTCTTCCTTAACCTTTAACCCTTTCCTATTACACACAGTTAACAGAGGAATTGATCAACAACTGAATAAGAAGTTTGGGAGAATTCATCATGATTTACAGGAGTTGTACTTGACCTACATACAGAGAGCACTGGTAACACAAATTTGCCATGGATAATGGGACTTGCAGTATTTTCACTGATACTGTGACCCCCAGAAACAGTGAACTGGGACCAAACTTGGCACAGAGAAGCCCCATGACCAACTGAACATACTGCAGGGGTTTGTGGGAATGGACCTTGATTTTTGGGAGTTATAGTTCACCTGCATCCAGAAAGCGCTGAACCCAGCTGTTGTTAGATCTGGACCACAGATCACAGATCACAGACTCAACATGGCCAACTGTGCACACGGGCCTGGTTTGGGCGTGATAGACCTCGGATATCGGAGTTGTAGTTCACCTTTATCCAGAGAGCCCTGAACCCAGCTGACAACTGATCTGGACTAAACCTGACACACAGACCCAACATGGCCAACTGTGAATACTGGCAGGGTTTGAGGGTGAATGCCCTGGGAATCTGGGAGTTGTAGTTCACCCTTATCCAGACAGCACTGAATCCAGCCAATGACGGATCTGGACCAAACCTCAGTGATATTGCCTAACATACCAAAACAAAAACAATACCTTCTTCTAATAACCCAGGCACCGCCAGGTCCCCAAGCTAGTAAAGCATAAAATAAAAGTAGAATGTCCAGATATACGCCTGGATTTACTAGTTATTTTTGTTGTTTCCTGCATCTTAAATGATTGCATGAATATGAAAAATCATTGATGTTTGCAGACCAGCATCAGTGTGAATTGACAGCAGCCTTAATAAAGATAATTGTAGGTCCTCCTCAGAATGTCACTTTTTCATGAGGTCCTTTCCTCTACATCAAGGAAGTAAAACCTTCAGTCAGAGTGGTCCATAGAACTTCTTCTGCCCATATCTCCAATATCTGTAACTAGATACAAGAAGCAATTTGAAGCCTCTTATTGAGGTCATGCACCGCAATGCAAACAAAGCAGATTTTGCATGGAACAGGAGCTCTTGCTTACAGATTGGGATTTGTCTTTGCATGCCTAGAAGTTGTTGCATGGAAGCAACCTATATAAGATTTACGTTTGGCCCTGCCTGCTTTCCATTGAGCCTACGCCTTGCCCATAGCTCTGATCTCTGCTAGAATGAGGCACTTGAGGTCATTGCGATACATGGATCTGTTTTTCCAAATCATGTTACTGACAGAAGTAGACCTTATTCTCAAAAATCAAAACAAAAACTAGTGAAATGGGGCCCATGCCTCCATATGTCAACATACGTAGAACGTGTGATTTTTTCTCTTTAATTTGTTTTTTGATGAATCTATTAATAGATTAAAGATGTAATAGTGGGTGTAAGAGAGGTGTGGTGAAAAAAGAGGTTTCCTCATTTAATCCTGTTATGTTTTCTGAGCCTGCCTCTGCTTTAAATATTAAAAATGACTGAATTGGGTTTCCTCCTATTTTTAATGCATTTGGCAGCGCTTGTACATTGCAGCAAAGTTCTGCTGTTGCATATGAAGCGCTTCTTCCCACGTCTTTTTTGATGATTTCAGAACTGACAGATTTCCGTGCAGGATTTACATCTACTCCTTTAGGAGATAAATCCATCAATGCCTATTGGATATGGTGGTCCTGTGCTATTAAATGCTTTAGGTAAGCTGCACATCCTGACCTTAGACCCAAGAATTTTGGGAGTGCTGCTTATTTGTTTCAGGTGTGAAAGCACAGATGGAGGATCACTTGGAAATGAAAAGGTGCCTGTTTTCCTGTATTATCTCCTAAGAACTGTCCATCCCTGTTTTGCTCACTTGCTATACATACGTGTCCTAAGGAGAATATGAAGTGTTGTGGAAAATATTTATTTATCGTGTCGGAAGCGAACCGAGGGTACATGTGGTCATGTATTTGAAAACAAAGTTTAAAAAACTTGGCATGATACTAAATGTCCTTTGAACAGTAGCTGGCCACTTGGAGTGCCTCTGGTGTTGCTATAGGAAGGCCCTCCATTGTGCATGTGTTAGGGCTCAGGCTGCATTGTCATAGGTGATCTGTGGTTTGCTCTTTTCCACACTTGCGTGCCGTGGATTCCACTTTGTGGCCCCATTTCTTAAGGTTGGCTCTGCATCTCGTGGTCCCAGAGTACAGTCTGTTCAGCACGTTCCAAGTCGCCCAGTCTTCTCTGTGCCCAGGAGGGTATCTCTCATCCGGCCTCAGCCACTGATGGAGATTCCAGGTTTTAGCCTGCCACTTTTGGACTCTCGCTTGCTCAGGTGTTCCTGCGAGAATCTCTGTAGATCTTAGAAAACTATTTCTTGTTATTCATTGTGGAAAATGACACCAATCTATTACGTGTATGAGAATGCATGAAGATTAATACATGATTACCTTCTATTTTGATAATTCTTTGCTGAAATTCTTTCTTTTTAAAGGCTTTTGTCCAGGCCTGAAAATACAAAACGTGTCTCCAAAAGTTCTGGTGACAGGTTTTTGACAAAGGAGGCAATTTAGCTACATAATTCTGTGCTAACTGGGGGAAGGAAGAGTACTCCCTTATTGTACATGTTGCACACTGACCAGGCTACAGCAGTGAAAGCATGACTTCACTCCCTAGTGCTATCGGCTTGCAGGCCTTTGGTTGGATGCCAAGTTCTTTTATTGTAAAGGGAGACCAAAGGCAGCTTTTAGTGATTAGTTCCTGGCTGCTTTAAGAGAAAGTATAGAAAAAAGGATTAAATGAGCGGTGGCTGACTTTTTCTTCCCCTCATATAGATATCCTGAGCTAATAGGAGGGAGAGAGCACAGAGAGCTGGCAAAGCAAGAGCACTTGCTTAGGTTGTGTGGCTGAGGAAGCTGAGTGTTGGGTGGAGGAGAAGCTATGGGGAACCTTGTTGCAGCAGCAGAGATGAGGAACTGTTTATTGTGCTTATTGGTCATATAGCAATGTAAGCACATGGTGGTTAAGATAAGACCGTCTCAATCTTGTCAGAAAATTGTAAGCAGCTGGCCAGTGTTTGGCTCTTTGAGTTCAGGGGAAGCTCCCTCTGAGAATCACAGCTGCTCTTCCACAAAAAGAATTTGAGGAGAACCATTCAGTACTTATTGCTAATCAAACAGAGTAGCAGTAAATATAACCTTCTTTTACAACAGGACAAACATGATGCACAGCTGTTGTATTAACAAGGTTTCGAATATATGTCAACCTTCTCTTCACAATAGTTCTTTGGTCGTAAGTCAGTTTAATGGTCCGTACATCCAGTGACCACTTGGCTATGGTTCTTGTTTATGGTTCAGTAAGTTATCACTATTGTTTCTGCCTCTGATACAAAGTTTTCTATTAAAGGACTAACATCTACTGCATTAACTGCTACATACTTGCATAAGGCAGGGTTGGGAATCATGAGACTTATAGATGTTGTAAGGTGGCAACTTCTGGCATCTATGTTTAACCTGCAGAAGAGAAGACTGAGAGGAGACATGATGGCCATATATAAATATGTGAGGGGAAGTCATGAGGAGGAGGAGGGAGCAAGCTTGTTTTCTGCTGCCCTGGAGACTAGGACGCGGAACAATGGCTTCAAACTACAGGAAAGGAGATTCCACCTGAACATTAGGAAGAACTTCCTCACTGCAAGAGCTGTTCAGCAGTGGAACTCTCTGCCTTGGGACTGTGATGGAGGCTTCTTCTTTGGAGGCTTTTAAGCAGAAGCTGAATGGCCATCTATCGGGGTGCTTTGAATGCAGTTTTTCTGCTTCTTGGTGAGGGTTGGACTGGATGGCTCCATGTTTCTTTGATTCTGTAATTCTACTGTCAGTACAACCAAGGCTGAGAAATATTGGGTGTAGCAGCCAGCAACATCTGGTGTGGGCCAAGCCATTCCTACTCATGCTATAAGAGGAACATAAGTACTTTTCAGTTTTTTCCTTAACCTTGTCTCACTCCAGAAGCAAATAGCAGCAGCTGTAGTTTCCTGTTTTTGTATTAGTATTTTAAAACAGAACCTAAACAGGATTGGACATTCCCTTGTGTGTTTGCCCTCTCCTTCTGTAGTACAGTTGCCAGCAAAACTGGAAGATTGATGACTGTTTGGAAGAACTAGTATTGTCATAAACTCTAGCAGCACATTAGAAAAATCGGGAATTGCAGAAGGATAAAAAGCAACCTCCAGAGTTCATTAAAGGGAGAGTAAGAAATTGCACAGGCATTACCTGAATCCAAGGGGTGAAACGTAGAAAATGTACTGAATTTTTGCCATGCTTGCTGTTCTTCTTATTTAGAATACAGCTATAATGTATAAAAAAACCACAAAGTTAAAAACTTGGTATTATGCTAAATTTCCTTTGACCAGAAGCTGTCCACTTCAAATGCCTCTGTGTTGCTATGAGAAGGTCCTCCATTATGCATGTGCCAGGACTCAGACTGCATTGTAGTAAGTGGTCTGTGGTTTGCTCTTCTCCACATTCACATGTCACGGACTCCACTTTGTAGCCCTCGTGGTGCCAGAGAGCAGTCTGTTCAACGCTGTCCAAGTAAGCCAGGCTTCTGTGTGCTCAGGAGGGAGTTTCTCATCCAGCCACTGAGGTTCTGGGTTTTGGCCTGCCACTTTTAGACTCTTACTTGCTGATGTGTTCCTGTGAGTATCTCTCTAGATCTTAGGAAGCTGTTTCTTGATTTTAGACCTTAGCATGCTGGCTGATATCCGAACAGAGAATGGGCCAGAGATGTCAATGCCTTGGTCCTTTCATTGCTAGCTGCTACTTCCCAGCGGATATCATGTGGTGCTATACTGGCTAAACAGTATAATTTCTCCAGAGGTGTTGGGTGAAGACATCCTGTGATGTCATTAAGAGCCACATCTACTTTTTTAATGTGGTGAGATGTATTCCATACTGGGCATGCATACTCAGCAGCAGAGTAGCAAAGCACAAAGGCAGATGTCTTCACTGTATCTGGTTATGATCCCCAGGTTGTGCTAGGGGATTGGTGTACTAATCACCCAGTTGATATGTAGGTATTTTTTATGCAGTGCTGGTGAAATATTCTGAAGATGCTTATGTGACTTGAAATTATTTATCTCTTGATTTCTTGTTTGATTGTAGGATACAGTTTTAGGTGTTTTAGTGCAAAAAAAAATGCCCTAGGCAATTTTACAGAACTGCTTATTTACCATGATCCTTCTGTCCCATGAAGGTTGGTGACTTCCGGTTTTAGCCTGAAACATACACGTGCTGTGCAAGATGTTGATCATATTTCAGAAGGTAGAATTCAGAATGCTATGTAGTTAATTTAATAGAGCTCCTGATGGCGCCACAGATTAAACTGCTGAGCTGCTGAACTTGCTGACCAAAAGGTTGATGGTTCAAATTCGGGGAGTGGGGTGAGCCCCCTCTGTTAGCCCCAGCTTCTGCCAACCTAGCAGTTCAAAAACATGCAATTGTGAGTGGATGAATAGGTACTGCTCCAGCGGGAAGGTAACGGCGCTCCATGTAGTAATGCCAGCCACATGATCTTGAAGGTGTCTACAGACAATGCCGGCTCTTCGGCTTAGAAAAGGAGATGAGCACAAACCCCCAGAGTCAGACATGACTAGACTTAATATCAGGGGGAAACCTTTGCCTTTACTTACATAGTTAATTTAACATTCAGAGTAGAACTACCACTCCCATGATGTTGAAACCACCAGCTGCCATTTCTTCAACCCCTTCCATATGTTATAAGAACACCTAACCCATATGTGGTGGTTTGCACGTGGACTCAGGTGTGTAGACTCGCAACACCCAGGTCCTATTTTTGCCCATCAAAGCTGATCTGAATAGATTTGGAGTAATGTAATGCTTCCTTTAAACTGCTTTGGTAATCAGTGGTGTTTCTCTCTTGACCCACAGGGTGCCCGCACTGTAAAAACTCCATCCCACATTTCACAACAGCTGCAGAACTATTTAAAGAAGATCGAAAGGTAAGGCCACTTGAATAATATCTGAGCAGTTCCTTAGAACATTGTAGCCACATTTCCTTCTAGCAACATCTTGTTCAGTGATGGGAAATCAGGCTTGTGTTTTAAAACAACTTTGACAAAATTGCTGAACAAATCAATCAATGGTGAATTTGCTTGCTTTCAAAAGTAAGCAAACAATTTTCCACCTTTCCTTTCTCTTCCTCCTGTTTTTTATGTACCTAAATGTAGAGTGTTTAATGAATAGTACTCTTCCATGTAACTTTCTTTTGTTCCATTTGTTTTGCATTCTCAGCTTGAGCTAAAGTGGCTCATTTCAAACTCAATGCTAGAATTCAAAGAAGAGAAATGTGATTTAGGTGCAAATGCAGAGAGTAGCTAGAATTCAGGAGCTTCAGCTAATCCTGCTGTTGCTTTGGTTTAAAAAAGTACGTAGTTTGCCCTTAGTGATCAACAAAATATCCTTGGCTAGGTTCAGAATTGGTTTAGGATCTCTACCTTTTCTCAAGAGAACTCTTGGGGGGAAAGCTCACATAATTCCAAAAGCTCTTAGAAAGCATGCAATATATAATGTATCTTCTGCCACATAATTTACAAAGAGTCAGAGAGCTGTAGACTTCATGAACATTGTCCTATAAGGAGATAGTAAAAGTAACATCATCTGCCTAAAACTGGGTAGTGGTGTAACTTCTGAACAAGCAAGTTCACAAAAACACATATGTGCCTACAGACCTGCATAGCTTAGTATAGCATGCAGAGAAGGGGCATGATAGCCATGTTTACATGTTTGAAAAGACGGCACATTGAAGAGTGGGCAAGCTTGTTTTCTGCTGTTCCAGAGACTAGAACACGGAACAATTAATTCAGATTGTAGGAAGGGATTCCACCTAAACATTAGGAAGAATGTGACAATAAGAGCAGAGGAATATCCTGCCTCGTAGCATTTTGGAGTCTCTATCTCTGGAGCCCCCAGTGGTGCAGCGGGTTAAATTGCTGAGCTCAGAACTTGCTGACTAAAAAGTTGGAGGTTCGAATCCGGAGTGGGGTGAGCTCCCACTGTTAGCCCCAGCTTCTACCAACCTAGCAGTTCAAAAACATGCAAATGTGAGTAGATCAATAGGTAAGGCTCCAGCGGGAAAGTAACGGCGCTCCATGCAGTCATACTGGCCACATGACCTAGGAGATGTCTACGGACAATGCTGGGGGTTGGAGTGAATGGCCCTTGGGGTGTCTTCCAGCTCTAGGATTCATTGGTAATATGACCATGCCCACACTGTGGCTGGCATTCTTTTAGGCGCTTACACATATGTAGGTTTCTCATATGTCCTTCTGAGGGTGTTGTGGAGATTGGTATTCCCTTCCTGTGCAATACCTTTCCTGTGCAACACCTAAGGCAGTGTTTCTCAACCTGTGGGTCCCCAGGTGTTTTGGCCCACAACTCCCAGAAATCCCAGCCAATTTACCAGCTGTTAGGTTTCCTGGGAATTCGAAGACCAAAATATCTGGGGGCCCACAGGTTGAGAACCACTGCCCTATGGCCTCATCAACATATTGGGCAGCGTGGGGTGAGTCAGAGAAATCTTGCAGGATGTGAAATTATGACATCAGCACTGAAATCCACCAGGGTATCCTGGAGCATTTCTGTAATTGTATCATATCCAACTACAGGAGCAATGCTACAAAGCAGAGGATGGGTTATGCTAGGGACTGGGGTTGTCCAGTATATGGCACATCCTTGCACAGATCTGCATGCAGAACTGTGATGCTATGTTGACACATTCAGGATGGCAGGCAGCTAGTTTGTATCTGTGTGTACAGGGCCACCTTTGTGGGCCTTTCTTTGTGAAATACTTAACAAGTTTTCCAAACAGACTGGTGAAATTCAGCACAAGACTGCTTCCTTTGGGCAAAATGTTTGATGGCTCAAAACCTGAAAGATTGAGAGGACCTTTTAGCCTTCAAGATGGTGATCAATGGATGCAACCCGTATTTCAGGCAATGATAGTTACAACTAAAGTGAAGAGATATAAAACTTAATGAGGTAGAACCCAAGTTCAAATTGAACATATTGAGTCTGGTAGTGGTTCTTCAAGGCCAGGCACACGAGAAAAAGGCAAGGCTTTGTTTCCACCTCCACCTTGACTTTTCAAGGTAGTGGAGATGGATAATTTGCAGATTTTTCTTCAATCACACACAATCCAATTCTGCTGAAGTGTTGTGTGTATGTGGTTTGCCAATGTCTTGAATGGACATTTTACATAAACTTTAGTGCTGCAAAGAAATGTAAGTGCTGGAATATTTCATTGCCTTTTTCTTTTTTAAAAATCCATTACAAAGTTTACTTGAGTGTTTTTTTATTGCTTTCTAATTCAATAGGGAGAAAATGAACAGGCCTCTAGAAAACGATTGTTCTGAAATGTGGTTTTATTTTTGAGAAAAGAAAAGGCTCGGCTTTCCTTCTTGTTTTCCTTTGGGATTCTGTAGCAAGAAACATCTCCCTTGACACTTTTAGCAAAGTGGTAGGATACAAAGGAAAATGTTTTGAAGGGATTTGGTGAAAGCATTCATTCTCCCTGGTAGCCCAGACCCCCCAATGGCCTTTCCCAAGCTGTGACTGGTGTGTGTTGTGATGCAGGAGAGAGGGTCCTTTTCTGTGGGTCTTTTTTTTGAAACTAAGACCAATCTAGAGGGGGAAGTTGTGTGAATGAATGCAGAACTGCCATGGTAAAATCTGGATTTGATTATTAAAGTTTAGGCCACTGACATATTGAAAACAAATATATAGCTTGGGTGTGAAGATAGAAATAGAAAGTGTGTGCCTTTCATTTAGGTGTATGCCGAAAATACAGATGGCTGTGATAACCGTATTGGTATTTATAGGTTATCTGTATTTCCAAGGAGTTATGGGGGTGTATATCTCTGGAGAATGGTGGCCATTTTTGCATGCATGTTCGTCACTGCTTGTTTTAAGGAACACCTGTCATAGATCAGAAGCCCTGATCTTAGTACACCTGTTTGGTTCCAGATTTTCCAACTGCTGAAATGTTTTCAGACCTGATTCATTAAAAAGACTCATATGACAGAATGCCTCTCTGATCCCCAAACTGACCTTATCCTAAAACTAATGTTGAAGGCTGTCTTATAGTAGAAGCTGCAGGGGTACAGTTACAAAGGAGAGAGTCTTTTTGTTTTGTCTTGCCTTTTTCCTGCCTGAAGCAGTACCTATTTATCTACTCACATTTACATGTTTTCGAACTGCTAGGTTGGCAAGCTACAGCTGTCAGATGGGAGCTCACCCAATTTCGCAGATTCAAACTGCCAACCTTCAGGTCATCAGTTCAGCCCGCACAAAGGTTTAACTTGTTACACCGCCGCAGCCCCTACAGAATGTTTTCTGCAACATAACAGTAGGACTGGTCAGTGCAACTAACATATGAATATACTTTGTAGGAAACTGAAACTGGCTCTTGAGTAGTTATCAGGGACGAGTAACCAGGAGCCCTCTTTTTTTGGAGTCCAATTCCCATCAGTCTCAGGAGCATGTTCAATAACAATTAATAATGGGAGTTTTGATCCAGCAACATGGCATGTTCTCTATTCCAGGTATCCTTTCAGGCAACTGTAAAATTTACGATTGCATAATGTGTTAAGCAACTTTCATTTCCAGCTTACAGGAAAGTATGGATTTTTCACCTTGTGCCTTGTTCCAGATCCTGCAAATTCAATGTCCTCTTCCAGCTTGATCATCAGGAAGCATTGCATTTGCGATATATAACCATTATTAGAAATAAAGCGCTAACACAATCAGTGTCAAGGAACAGAAGATTTGTAATACACGCATGCAAATTTCAGGCTATTAAGTCACTTGGCAACAACATCTTTTTAATGTGTAACCAGAGATTTGTCATCTTTAGTTGACTAGTTTTCTAAACTGTTCTTTCTCAGACTGAAATGTTATCCTTTCTAAAAGAACACTTAGAAGGGAGAAATTAAAAACCTGCCCTTTTTCATTCCTTTCAAAAAAATCAATGTTCAGCTAGTTATTCACTTCCATTTTCATAACAAAAGTCAATATTTGCTCCCGCAGAGATTTATTTCCTTGAATCAATAACCTGATGTGTGGCGGTACATATTTTAGCAGCAGAAAAGCTAGCTACTCCTTCAGGAGACATTTATTATTACAGGCTTATCTGGATCTGGAAAAGCAGCCTGTGAAAAGAAGAAGAGGAAGAAAGACCAAACATATAAAATGGCAATCTTTTATTGTTTTTTAAATAAAGCAAGACTGAGCATGTGGGTAATTCTCTCCTGTTTGCTCATTTGAACTTGGATAAATAGTCGTAGCGACTGGACCAGTAGATCAGGATATAAAAACTGGCACTAAAGATATCAGACAGGATGTCTTGACTATGCTGTGCCATACAACCTCTCTTCTTCACTACTTGAAAGCACAGGTGATGAATATTCTTCCTCAGGAAGTGAGCAAATCCTTTTTAATAACACACTGACTCACTTCTAAAATTGCTCTAGATCATATTAGATTCTCAGTTCTCATTTAATTCTAACTTCATGGCGAGGACTGTACCACTAAGGAAATGTCTAAAGAAAATGTAAGGTAAGGGCACCTCATCCTGCTTTCCAGTAATGTATTCCATAAGAGGTGTGTTGTATGTAGCGATACTTCCTTTTGTCCAGTCTCAAGTGAGTCAGTGTTACTAAATGTTCCCAAATCTTGATACTGTGGACGTTTTTTTCTCAGAAGATATTCCAATACTTTGAGGATTTTGAGTTCCCTTTTCTGTAGTGTTTCCAGTCTTCCAATATCCTTGATGGAATGAAATAACCATGGCAGACTGCATGCACTAATAGTCAAAGGGTGCATCTACACTGTAGAATTAATGCCACTTTAACTCCCATGACCAAATACTATGGAGTCATGGTTTGATGAGGCACCAGCACTCTTTTGCAAAGAAGGCTTTATTTATTTATTTATTCGCTACATTTATATCCCATCCTTCTCACCCCAAGAGGGGGACTCAGAGCGGCCTTACAGAAAGACAGCAATTTTTGCCATATGTACAGTAAAAAAATAAACATAAAAATAATCAGCAATATTTTAAAAAATGATTAAAATCACGTCATCCAGAATAAAAATCTAAGGCTTCCATTAGGCATTTCACTATTCCTTATGCTCATATTGCACTTCCTTGTTAGCCAAAAGCTTGGTCCCATAACCAGTTTTTTACTTTCTTCCCGAAGGTAAGGAGGGAGAGGGCTGCTCTGATTGTGCTGGGGAGGGAGTTCAATAGCCGAGGGGCCACCACTGAGAATGCCCTGTCTCTCATCCCCATCAATCATACCTGCGAAGGTGGTGGGACTGACAGCAGGGCCTCCCCAGATTATCTTAACCTCTGAAATGGTTCATAGAGGGAGATACGTTTGGACAGGTAAGCTGGGTTAGAACCGTTTAGGCTAAAGCCAGCACTTTGAATTGTGCTCGGTAGCAGACTGGCATCCAGTAGAGCTGCTGTAACAGGGGAATTGTGTGTTCCCTGTACGCCACTCCAGTCTGGCTGCCGCTCATTGGACCATTTGAAGCTTCAAAAGCAACCCCACATAGAGCATGTTGTAATAGTCTTGTCAAGGCCTTGTAAAACTACAACTCCCATGATTTCACAGTTGAGCTATAACAGTTAAAGTATCAAACTGCATTAATTCTACAATGTAGGTGTAATCTAAGTGTGGCCACTGTCGTTGCCTGCTGTTTGCAAAGTTAAGAATGCTAACACATAAGAATGTTGAGTGTATAAAAATAGAGGAGAGAAGCAGATGGAAATATCAGGCTGCTGCTTCTAACAATTGGGTCAAGCATATTGGGATCATGAGCTGTGATCTCAGGCTCAAACTCTCAAATCGAATGTTTTAGCCTGCAGTTCTGTCTTTGTTTACCTGAGTCAAGCGCCACTGCATCCAATGTGACTGATTTCTGGGTAGAGGTGTGCATTGTCCTAAATCTAGCATTATCCTGCACCATATAGCAAATGCAATGAAGACTTTCTTGCCTTTTCTTCTACACCTCAAATCCCGTTCAGGCTGTAACTTCGCCAGCTCTCCAAAACACAATTCGAGGGCACATGGGGAGGAGCAAATCACTCCTGTGTCTTCCATCAATGGAGCTCTTTCTCTTGACATAACAACCCAGCCTCTGTTAGTCACCACTTATATCATCCGTCACTGCTACAAGAGATCATGTGGAGACAAACACATTAAATAATGTGAAGTTCTCAGATTCTATAACAATATGGGCTAAAGATATCTCTCAGTTTCACATATAAATCATTCTAGAACAGAAAGCTATATTTTATGGCTCTCCTGGAATGTTTTGCTTGAAATCATGATATGAATAGTGCTGAAAATGGTTCTCCAACTCATTCACACCAATCCCGCTGAGGCAAAGTCTTGCTAGCTGCAATTTTAAGATAAGGTGCTGAGGAGCTGACAGATTAATGTTCACATTTCAAGAAATTCAACATCTCCTTTTGAATCTGAAAACATGAATAATGGTGCTTTTTAAAAAAGAGTTAGAATAAAACACCTTTCACATTAAACCAGCACATACGTTTTTCTATATTAAAATAAGAATTCATGGTTTAATTTTCACCATGTCTTTTAATGGAATTATTTTAAAGCCAATGGTTTTAAACCAGGCCTGGTTAATGTAGAATATCTGTGGGCAATAAGTACCTCCCCAAATGATGTTCCCAGCATCCTTCACCCTTATTTATGCTGGCTAAGGGAGATAGGATTGCACTTGTATGTACAATGCCCACCCAAACTTACCTACAAGTGGGACAGTCTCCAGTCACTTTAATATTAGGACTCTGGCAAAGCATTCTCCACCCTGCTACAGTCCCTGTCCCACATCCCATGTCCTTTCTGATCCTCAGGAGAGCTTCTGCAGGTGCTGAGGGCTGCAGAAAAACAAAGAGGGAACCTTTGCCTGAGCAAAGGCAGCCCACAGCACAGGATGAAGTGAGGTAGAACAACAGTTACCAATAATAATAACAATAGTAATAATAATAATAATAATAATAATAATAATAATAATAATAATAGATTATAAACAACAGGAAAAACTCTGCCGGTATCAGGACTTCAAGATCGAACTGCAAAGGTTCTGGCATAAACCAGTACAGGTGGTCCCGGTGGTAATCGACACACTGGGTACCGTGCCAAAAGCTCTCGGAAACAATAAACATTGACAAAATTACGATCTGTCAACTGCAAAAGGCCACTTTACTGGGATCTGCATGCATCATCCAAAAATACATCACAAAGTCCTAAACGCTTGGGAAGAGTTCGACTTGTGATTTTGTAATACGAAATCCAGCATATATATCTTGTTTGTTGTGTCATACTATGTCTTTGTGTCAGTAATAATAATAATAATAATTGTGCAAAGGCTCTGGCATAAACCAGTACAGGTGGTCCCACAGGTAATTGGTGCACTTGGTGCCATGCCAAAAGATCTCAGCATTTGAAAACAATAAACATTGACAAAATTACAATTTGTCAACTGCAAAAGGCCACCTTACTAGGATCTGTGCACATCATCTGAACATATATCACACAGTTCTAATGTTGTGTCATAATCTGTCTGTATCAATAATAATAATAATAATAATAATAATAATAATAATAATAATAATAATAATATCATCTTTATTTCTACCCCACCAGCATCTCCCCAAAGGGACTCAGGGTGGCTCACAGAAGCATTCCAATATAAACAACAATACATAAACATATACAAAGTGACTTAAGTGTAAAAACAACAATGCACATAAAATCCTAGCTAATAAAATTGTAAAAATTACAGCATTTCCTAAAATGCAGTAGAACCTCCAACAAAGTCTGTAATGATTGGACTGGAGCATTTTACACTTCTCGGGTACAGATCACTCCCTCTTACACATTGTAGCTGACTTTTGGCATGAAATGCCTGGAGTCTAATATGGTGGTACTGGTGGTCAGACATAGGAATGCTAAGCTCCCTGTCTAACTGTGTGTTTGCGTGTATATCTACACGCACACATGTGCACACACATGTTCTGCAGATATTGATTCCAGTACAAGGATTCCTACATCTCAAGAGCCAGTAGGTTTGGTCTCTGGCATAGTCCTAATTTCTACTGGTTCAGTGAATCCAGCTAGACATTGCCTGATTCAGAGCCTTGGATCATAGGATGGGGTTCACTATGTGTTCTCACTGTATGAAAGAATTGTAGTAGTATGGCTACTTCTGAAGTGAATAAGCTGGATATTATGAATCCTTGGAAGCTCCGTTTCTTTTTTAGGAGCATATGGAGTTTTTGGAATTATGTCCTCTGTGTGTGTATGCATGCACATGTACTAATTTTGTTTACTGCCCATTTGATCTTTTATGCTTCATCAAGGGCATAGAAAATTGAGGGAAATTTATTTCCATGACATCACTGGAACTGCAACCCAATGCGAACCTATTTGGATGGAAATAATGCTGACATTTGGCTGCCCTGGAGGCAAACAAATGTATATTTATTTGCAGACAGTTCCCGCCTTCCAGTGGCCTTATGGGATATAGTTGATTTTTAATATATATTCAACATGTATCCTGTGTGGATGCGAGAAGCAGTAGAAGAAAAAAATATTGTCACAGTATTTTGACCATCTGCTGTTGTGACTCAAGTAATTTTGACTCAATTATTGTTGTAGAACCTTTCTCTTGTCAATTAGTACCAATAATTAACAGGAGAATAGCAAGGCACTTGAAGTATGATTAGCAAAAGCATGCATGCAGGTAAACAATTACGAATCTTGAATTTGCTACTTTCCTGTGTGTGTGTGTGTGTGTGTGTGTGTGTGTAGAGGGGACAAGGAGCATTTTAACATATCCTATTCTAAAAAAAGTTTACTAATGAACAATTTTTCTGATACATTTCCCAAGCCTGATGGCATGTTCTCCATCAAATTTGCTTTCTAGAGTTTTTATTAAAGTTTCATTGAGGATTTCTTTCCAAAAGTTGTATTATTTCTTCTTTGTGATCTTTGTGCCTGTGCATAGATCTTCAGACACATCTAGAGTTGTATTTTGGCCCTATTCCCACCCCAGTGAGATGCAGATAGCTCTGCATTACCAAGGATGATTGAAAAATCTCTACAGGGCAATAAGAGCGACACCGTTATCTGCAAGATTTGCTCCACAGCAGTTCTTTTGTTAGATAGCGAACTACCAAGCATGTGCATGGCTACCTACCTTCTTGATTACCTTCTAAGTGACAGGAAAGGGACTTGGATCTCCCAATCTGAGAAACATAACTTAGTGGCTCAGCAAATCACTACAGCTAAGCATATAATGAGTTTTAATGCAAAGGCCATGGTTATTGCTATAGTCCCACATAGACATTGTGCTGGCCCAACCCAGGATACAACATCTGCCACTGAGGATCCGTCATTCAAGGAACAAGAGCTGTTCTAGTCATCTATGGATGAGAAATCGGAACATAGTGTGATGATGAGATTGACTGCTAACAAGCATGATCTCTAGTTACACCCTGCCCAGTAGTCCAAGTCATACTAGTTCAGGCTGTTTCTGCCACATGACTTCAAGTCTTGTTTTTTAATCTCCCTCTCGCCTAGATAGTGCTATCAGTTTTGTCATTCCTTTATACTTCTATGTCTGTGTATTGTATAAAATAGATTTAATGCTGCCAAAAAGATTATCTATTGCTCATTTGCCATTGTATTTATGAGCAATACCTTACTCCTTATTAGCATGTCAATAATTTATAGCATGTTAATATTGTATTATTCTGATCATTTTTTTTAAAAAAAACCCAGAACTTATTCCAAAGTCTCTTCGAAAGTGTTCCCCACCCATTGCAAAATTGATTGCTGTGGCAACAAAAGTTACTCTTTGCTTTTTTTAAAAGCCAGACTCCCAGCAATGTGGAACAGGTGTGCCTTCTGCAACCACTTACAGCACTCTGGAAAACCTCCTGGAAATGCTAATGTGTTTGTAAACAAAGTGAGTGGGAATTGTTCATACACCTTTCTTCCAGCGCAGTCTGGGACTTAGTGCCAACTGAGAGTTTCTTGCTCCCCTTTATCTTTCCCTGTTCAGGAAAATCAGAAATGAAGTCAGTGCTGCTGCTGCGGCGCTGATATTATCAGGAGCTTCCCTTACAGTCATGGCCAAGAGCTGGCTGGGAACATTTCACTCCTTCCCCCTTCAGGCCTATAACAACTAAGGAGGCCAAATCCCTTATTCTACCACAAAATAAATGAATTTAGAATGTATAGGCAACCAGAAGTGGTTTTGCCTAAACTGCTGAGCTGCTGAACTTGCTGACCGAAAAGTCGGCGGTTTGAATCCAGGGAGCGGGGTGAACTCCCACTGTTAGCACCATCATCTGTCTACCTAGCAGTTCAAAAACATGCAAATGCGAGTAGATCATTAGGTATCGTTCTGGCGGAAAGGTAATGGCACTCCATGTTGTCATGCCAGCAACATGACATTGGAGGTGTCTATGGACAACGGCGGCTCTTCAGCTTAGAAATGGAGATGAGCACCAACCCCAGAGTCGGACACAACTAGACTTAATGTCAGAGGAAAATCTTTACCTTTACCTTACTTTATTTAATTTATACCCCACATTTCTCCTAATATGGGCCCAAGGAATGGTATATGCTGTATGTTATTTCTTGCACATTTCTGTCAGATTAATGCACACTTCTCTGTCTGCCTTGTCTCTCTGTTTCATGCACATAGAAACAGGGACACGCTTCATGATGCTGAATATTTGAAACCTGGATTATCATTAATTAACATAACTCTGAATTTTGTTAAGTATCAAACAAACAAACAAAGGGAGCCTCCTTGGGACCATAACTGACCAAGCCCTGTCCTTTATCCTTGACAAATGAATTTCTAGGGCCAAAGAGGCAGCCCCATGTAGTCTGGTACAGGCAATGTGCCCAAGGTAAGTGCATTATGGCAGTCAGATCTTTTTTTCTGGGAACAAATGCACTATCACCTATACCAAAGCTGTTTAAAAAGCATTTCTGGACACAAGTGAGTGGAAAATGAGATCCAGAACCCAAACTCTTATGTTGTTAATGAATTGAATAGCTCCTTTGTATCCACATAATTTAGAGCAGTTTTTGCCCCCAAATCAAGATCAATTGAAAGCACCATCTTGTGCACTTTAAAAAGATCAACAGCATGTAGAAAAATCTTTCACTGGAAGGGAGTCAAAGTCCAAGCCTGGACACTCTCCAGGAGAGCTGTAAAAAGTTAAGATGACATTCACCAGCCAGAGTTGAACAAAGATTTGGCAGTGTTCATCATTTGGGTTGGGCTATTATAGCCTTTTTCTTTTTCACTTCTCTTGCTCTTTGGAAAGGAACACGATAGAAACTAAACTAAATAGTAAGCTAAAAGATTTTTCCAGTTAAAAAGGATATCCTGAGAATTAAACAAGAATTGCAAAAAAAATCAATTTTGGAGAAATCGTGTAACAGGCCTAGATGAATTGGGATTAATCTGTGTGTGTGTGTGTGTGTTTATGTTTATAAAACTCACTTATGGATTTAAGATTTTGAAAGGTGTGGAATAAATCACAAGTCAACCACACTGAGTTTTAGAATCATAGTTGGAAGAGACTGCATGGGTCATCTAGTCCAATCATCTGCCATGCAGGAAAAGCACAATCAAAGCACTCCCAACAGATGGCCATCCAGCCTCTGTTTAAAAGCCTCCAAAGAAGGAGCTTCCATCACACTATGAGGCAGAGAGTTCCACTCTTTTGTCTTGATACATATTCCTTGTCACAAGTCTCATATTAACAAAGCATGGCCTGTAAATGTCCAAGGCTGGATTCAAAGCAACAGCCATTTAAAATTTACTGTTTACTGGCTCTAATTGTTTGAGGATTGCCATTTAACGCAAGCAGCACTGCTTCCCAGTTGTGGGAGTATCACATAAGTGAGTCTTAGCATGATCACACAATTGGAGGCCAGAGGCAATTGCCTGTCTCTATGGAAAGTTGTTGAACAGCTCCTGAGATTCACCTGGCTGTGCTGCATTTTAACAGTAACAGCAAAAACATTTGAGTTTGGGATTTTTTCCCTCCTGACTTTCTTTAGAATTCTACAACCGACTTCAGTTCATTTGAAGTGCACCCAGGCAGGCACGTCTAGAATTGCCTTTCTGAAAAGGGCTCTGACAGTGTGAATGCATTACAGTAATCATGAGCATTAGAAAGGGATTTCTTGACTCCTAGATTTTAAGAAAGAAAAAAGCTAAAAGTGAGCATATACTTTGCAATAATCCATAGGAAGCCCAGCCTCACCACTCTGTACTCAGCTGGGCATCTTGTTCCTCCAGTTTAAAGCGGCAGTGTTAATCAGATAAGCATCTGCCTTCCTTGTGGGCTTTCATGCGGGAGGCAGGAATGATGGTAATTGCTGGTTGCTGTTGAGCTCTTGGGCACTTGTTTATACAGATTTGGTTTGAGTGATTACAGCTTATCTTCCTTGTGTAAATAATTTTGATTAGGTTTTTGGGACATAACATGAGTTATCCTCCTTGGCACTAATATAAATCAAACAATGTTGTTTAATATCTTAATCCCATGCCTGCTAATAACATTTTATTCTGTGACCTAGCTATCTAGATGTTCCTTTATATTAAACAGGACTGACCAAGTCATTCCATGGTTGCCATAAATTTAGTTGGAAATAACAAACCCTCCCCCCTTCTTGCAGCAAACTGAAAAAATGGCTTGACTAAATTTGAAGCCAAGCCAAATTAATAGCTTTCTTTTCATACATCCTAGTAACAGATTCCCTCTTTGGCAGATGAAACATGTATGATTGTCTTCCCATGAACACTCCCTTTCAAAGGATACTATGTTATGACTAGTAGAGATCATTTCTGGCTGCCGCAGGCATTGGCAACCTGGCATCACAGAAATCTGTATGTCTTCACAAATCCTGTCATTGTCTCTAATAACCTGGAAAGACCACTTTGCAAGGCCCAAACAGTTTAGTGGTAGCCTCATCAACCTGATCAAAGAGCTTTTGACAGCCAAGAATCGTGGGCCTTTTGGAACCTCCATTGTGTTGAGTGCCAAATGCTTCATCTGCCTAGCCAGGACAGAGAAAAGCTGGCCATGAAGATCTAGCCCTGCACAATTCAGGAAGTGCACCAACCTTGGTATTTAAAAAATCTTGGTCTTCTTGACAAGATGCTGACAGCATTATTAATACTATTGATAATGTTATGTTTTCAGTTTCTAGCAATAATAATAATGTGGTTGAGTCATGAATCGCTGCAGTACTGGATCATTTTTCTCTTTGTGTGGATTTCATCTTGTATGTCGTCCCCTCTCTGTACTAGCATCATCATCAGAGAGCCTAGTGGTTTGAGCATTGAACTATGACACTGGAGATTAGCATTCAAATCCCCAATCAGCCATGGAAACCTATTGGGTGACCTTAGACAAGTCACACTTTCCCAGCCTCTGAGGCAGGCAAAGTTGAACTTTCTCTAAACAAGTCTTGCCAAGAAATTCCTGTGATAGGTCCTCCTTAGGGTCCCCATAAGTTTGAAACAACTTGAAAACGCACAACCATAACACCATAATTTCCTACAACAATGACAACAACAACAACAACAACAATTTTATTTTTGTATCTCGTCACCATCTCCCCGGAGGGACTCAAAGCGGCTTACATGGGGACAATTGGCTACTCTGACTAGGGCAAAACGGGCTTGCAGCCCAACCCTGTTTTCAGGAGATACATATCTAAATAAAATGTTGTTGTTGTTATTGTTATAATATTGGAATTTCACTCTCTTCACCTTCCTTTGGACAGCATAGTTTCATTGTCCTTGGAGAAGGAGCTTTTCCCAAGGCTAGATGGGTCGGTCAACCATTTTGGGATTGTGGCCCATTCCCAAGCTGTACATCATGAAGAGGATATCTATGTCATTTGAAGCCCTAATCCAAGATAGGGGTATTTAATCATCACATGCAAGATAATAGAAATGATCTATATCTTAATAGAGATAACCTATATCTTTTCTGGTACACATTTACTTGAGCAGGAAAGGAGCATTCATTAACACATTAACATCCTCTTAAATTGACAGGTAAGCAACACTTGGTCTCCTATTCAGCTCTAAAATGAGGGCGGAGGCATTTATTTGTCAGAGTAGCTTGTTGGATGGAGCAACAACTCAAGCAAGGAAATAATTAGAGGGAGCCCAGAGTGAACCTATAGAATTGAAAGAAAATCACTTGCACATTCTTGTTAATAATTGGTAAGAATGCTGCTGTGGGTGTATGTGTAACATCTACTATGTGTCACGATGAAGTCGGAGGTCATAGTGGAATATTAAATGACAGTTAATTATGGGGCTGTGGCTCAGTGACAGCCCATGAGGCAAGAAGGTAGAATATTATGAGCAGATTGTTTAAAAGAAGCAGTGTAATGGAATCTTAAATTTTAAATGACATTAAATTCCCATTCAATAGATTCTAGGCAGCAAACACAATAAAATTAAAATAGAAAGTGCCCATCTCCACATTTAAGTGGGATTAAAACTGTACAGATGACTTTTCTCCCAAAATGAGTCTGGTGGGTGTATTCAGGCAAATGTATATTACTGAGAGTAAAGTCTTAGAATGTTAGGTCTGAAAATAGTGTATGAAATACTGAACATTAGAACTTGGGAAATTAATAACATAACGTTAATGTTAAACATTTAATTGGTGGAATTACTTGAATTGGTTCATTACTTGGGTCATTTGTCTTTAGAACAAAACAGACCTTTAGGTCTACAGTCATCCTTCCACATTTGTGGGCTTCTCCTTTGCACATCTGATTATTCATGGATTATTTGCTTCCGCCTCTGCTGCTGCCCTCTGCCATTTTTAATGGTGACTTTCATAATGTTGCTTTCCATCTTGAGCTATGTTCTCTTAAGTCAGGCTTAGTCATCAGCCAATCTTTGGTTGGTTGGAAGATGTCAAACTGGCGGGGTTGCTGGGCCCAGTCACACACATGTTTCCTCTTGACTGGCAGGAGGGGGAAGGAGATAGGATGGGGGAGCACGAGAACAGTAGGCACATGTGTTCCCTCATGCAGTTATTCATTCAGGTGAGAAATGGGTTGAAGAGTAAATGGTGTGTGGATCTCTAGAATAGAGCCAGATGGGGAAAGGGAAGGAGCTCAGCTAGAGATGTGAGATGACAGCACAAAGTAGGTAAGGGCAGCAGGAATAAGCTGTGGCAACTGTTTTGAAGACAGTGGCACTCCTGCTGTCTGTCCTGGAGACCCTTGCACCCCACCCCATCTCTTTCTCCCCCACCTGCTTGAGCAAGTGAATGTGCATGCAGCCAGGTTGAGCCATCTCACCAACACAGGTACTTTGAATTGAATTTAAGTCTGTGTTTGGTTATACTGGAGCAATCAGGCCAGAGCTGAATCCTCCACAGCGGAATATTTGCACACAAACTGGTGAACTATACTACAGTTTGAGGGTTTTGTACTTGGTTGACAGACCAGACGCAGAGAGTTCTCACTGATGGTTCTTCTTTAATTATTATTCCTTCTTGTGTTAGATTGCCTACGCTGCAGTGGACTGCGCCAAAGAACAGAATCATGACCTGTGTAAGCAGGAAGGTGTGGATGGTTACCCGACCTTCAACTACTACAACTATGGGAAATTTATAGAAAAATATAATGGAGACAGAGGGGTGAGTACATGGCAAAGTATTAAAACAGTAGGACGTTAGAAAGAACTCATATCCTTTAAATTGGTTCCATCTTAAATTATGAGTCTCTCTTTCCCCTCTCTCTTTGTCATTTTGCAAATGGGTTTAATGCTTCCTTTCCATTATGCAATCCACATGGCTGTACCATATCTCTCCATACATACACATGAATTTGTCAGGTCTATTTCATTCTGCCGAAGATTTTGGTGCCTTTATTTTGAGCCTTATTATTTACACATTTTTCTCCATGAAGTTTGCACTAATGAAAATGAGAAAATTGAACATCTGCCAACCCCATATCTATCCCTAGCCAATGTAGTGTGAAAGTTGTTCCAGCGGGTTCTGCATATTTATTTGGAATCTGTGCCTTGAGTTGCCCTTTGCATATTTGTGGAATTAAGAGAGGACAAGCAATAAGATCCTAAAGTAATATCTCCATTCAGCTTTATTGCAGTTAGTTCTTGTGGGAATTCTGCAGAAATTGTGTCTCTTCGGTCTTGATCTGCAACGAACTGTGCTACCCCACACTGTACACTTTCTCATGGATACAGAGTGCATGCTGTGTTTTGATTTTATAATGAGGTTTTATCAGCCTAAATATAAATAGCAGCAAATTGAGTTTAAGCCATGACATCACTTTGGCTTTACAAATGCACTTACAAAAATAAAAAGGATTTATGAAAGTGACAGATCTCATTTGTTTGGCAGAGGAAGATAAGCAAATGTGCATATGCTCTTTTCTTTTTTTAAAAAATCACAATTTGGGGGGAAATCTTGCTGCTTGTCCTCATGTTCCCAGCTGTCCCTTTTCATTTCTTAACATCTGAATTAGCACACAGAACCCCTCTATCTTAGTTCTTTCAATGACTAATGGAGAGCTGTCGCCCTCTATTCAACTGGAACATATCAGTTCACAGGAGAATATTGCTGCCAAGTACTTACTGGGAAATTGGCGATTTTGTAAATCCTTTCATCAGTTTAAAAATGTTTCCATTTGTGATACCCAACTAGCTCTCCTTCCTCTCCATACTAGGCCAACGTCTTAGCTTATATTATATGGTATTAGCCCCGCTGACAGTAACTCTAAGAATCTGTCTTCCGTGTAGCATCATGCCACTATTTTACTTCCATCGCACTCATGCATCATAAAAGCTTCAATCTATTACTTTGCAAATAAGAATACAGTCATTTACAATTCATTTTTAAAGGAATCTGTGCTGCTTATATGCAGTGAAAGAAACTTATTGGAGAAGTCTCAGTGGGATGTAGCAACCACCTGGGCTTATCTATCTGGACATGATCCAAAGCTGCATCCTGTTTTATGCATGTCCACTGGGAATATATTTACTTTATGGCTTTTCTGTTTTGGTATGTGGATTTGCCATTCCAGTCTGCTTTTGAAAGTCCTTTGTGTTTTGAATGCCTTTCATCAGAGGTGGGAAGGTAGAAAAGTATTCAAGAAAGTTACAGGACACCCCCCCCCGTTGTTGTTTTTTGTTTTTTGTTTATCTTCATCTCAGTCTACAATAGCCTTTCCCAACCTTATTCAGAGATTTAGATGACTGCAGTCCCAAGCAAAATTTTGAGGCACCAGATTGGGCATGACTGGTCTGTACCACAATGGCTATAAAACAAAACAGGTTGCACACCAACCTGTGAAGAAATAACCATGCAGCCGAACCCAACTCAAAGTGGAGCCCTTTGAAGGGCTCGTTTAATTTTAGGTGTATTCCTTCTCGGCATTTGCTTGGATATTAGGTATTTTGTTAAAACACAGAAAGAAACATCACACACAGCTTCACTGAGCTAGATAATACGTTTCGGATAACACTTGTAATAGCAGGTACATTGCTAATCAAAAGCTAGTTCTTTGGGGTGTTTACTGGAATCTCAAATTTCATGAGTAGTGATGCGTAACATTCCAAATTAAAATTGACAGATGCAGCAGACAAAATAACGGTGGCTCCATTCCCACTACATCATGTGTCCAAATAGATCGGATGAGTTGTCAGGTCTAATCTAAAGCCCTCAGAAATTAATGGAAAAGCTTGCGGACTTCTGTGGTGTTTTGGCTCCAGCTCTCACTGTTTAAGGGCATGACCGCATGGATTTTGATCGCTTGCAAAGAGGCAGTGTATTGCAGATTAAGGGCATGACTCTTTACCACAGTCATAGCAAAATAGGCACTGCACATTATCTTCTGAATAATGGGTTGCTCTAAAGGCATGGCATGTTCCCATCTGATCTTGGCAGCTAAGCAGGGCCAGCTCTTGTTAATACTCAAATGAGAGACTGCAAGTGAAGACTGTGTGCTGTAGGCCATATTTCAGGGGAAAGAACTCTAAAAACCTCATAATATCATAATATTCATAATATCTCCATAAGTTGACTTGAAAGCACTTAGATGTGCACACAGTTTGGAGCTCTACTATATGGGAATACTTTCACAAGGTGATTTCATCATCCAGTGTGTTTGTCTGAAGATCCCCCTCTCACATGGTTCCTGCAATGTCTTGTCCAACTGAGCTGTTAGGAGGGGGCTGAGTCATCATCTCAATTGATATTCAAAATATGTTGGAAAGGGTTCCTTGGAGGATATTCGAGTTTGGTTTTGTTGTTTTTAGGAGAAGGTGCAGTGGAGGGATAAGGTATTCCAAGATCTCCTTAGGAATTAATGTAGCTCACAGGTTTTACATAATTGCCTATCTTTACTGTAGATGTTGGGAGACTCCAGCTTCTATCAGTCCTACCAAGCACAACTGTGGTGAAAAGTGATGGGAATTGGATGCTGTAGTTCAATAACTGATCTTGAGCACCTGTGCCCTCTGAATATGGCTTTTCCTTAAGAGCAGTGACCCTTTGGGTACAAAGGCCTTCATGTCCTGCTCCTTTCATCTCACCCTAAGTTGTTGTCCACTGTTCTTTACGATGAAGAGTTAGGCACTATGTTCCATTTCCAACGTGCAACCAACTTTTTATTTTCTTATGTTTTAGGAATCTGGATTTACAACCTTCATGCGAACCCTCAGAGAACGAGACCATGAAAGGATAGGGAAAAGGAAAGACGAGTTGTAATTTCTGCCTCAAAACACAATTTCCACTGCACTGTGAATAATCTCAGGGGTGGTGGTACAATGCCTGAGATTTCACATCTTTCAAAACAAAACTAAAACTTTGTTTTTATAAGCAGCCATTGCCATTTTGTACAATTTTGAAATAAAGTGAGATCATTTGATTTTTCAAGAAAAAAATAAATGACATCGTTGTTGCCATATTCTGTTCTGAAGGAGAGGAAGAAGAAAGAAGAGCATTTTCTCGCCATTTTGATGCACCTATGCCCATTGATATTCCTATGCAATCTTTTTGTAATCTGTAGGTTTGGTAGTGATTTCCTCTGACAAGGTAATTTCTGCATTTTTAGTTTTTGAAGACTATTATATGAGAAATGGCTTTTAAAAATGGGAGGGGGGGAGGTTAAGGGAAAATGCAAAGGATCCATCAGCAACCGGTTCCATTAAAATGAGTGGAAGCTAACTGCAGCCACAGTGGACCACACACAGCCTCTTCAGTCGCAGTCACGAGGGTGTAAGTGCACGGCACTCCATTGAGGAGCCAGGTGTGATAAAGTGCACTTTAGAGCCCGGGCAAATGCCAGCCTGCACTAACCCTCCTGTTCTGTGATGGGGATGTAATCTTTGCAAGGACAAGGCAGGGTGCATGCAGTCCAATGCGCAGATTTGCTACCGTCAACGAATCATGCAACAAAGAGGAAGATATCTCTTCCCAGCCCACATACTTCTAGTTGTGTTTGGCAGTGCCAAACTGGTAGCATGACTAGTTGCAAAATGATACACTGTGTGTGTATTTTTTAAAAAGCAAGATTTGGGGACTGATTTTTAAGGTGCTCAGGGATAATAGGGAAATAATGAAGCAGCATTGGCCATGTTGGATCTTAATTAACGGTAGTGGTGTCTTTTCTTTATTTTATATTTTCTTTTTGCGGGGAATAATCTACCGTACCTGAACTGTTTACATATCTTTATAGAATGTATGGGTTATTTCAAACAAATGTCTCTGCAATCAGCACATCTTAAGCACCAAAATGACTCTCTCAGTGTATTGTGTTTGCATTCATGTTGTCAAATGCTCCTTTAAGGATAGGAGTGGTGTAATGCAGGTGTAAAAGTTCTCCTCAATTTATGATCCCACAGTATGAACAGCGTAGTTGCTCAGCGTTCCATTTGTATGTTCAGCAGAGACCCTGGTATTTTTGATATGAAGAAGCATCATGCAACAATACTTGTTTATGTTCCAAAGGCTCGTCTGTGCGTGTTAAGTACAAACAAGAGTACTTTTCTTTCCTTTTTTTCCTTAGAGTTCTATAGAAGCAGACTGTCTTTTTACAAATGTTTAGCCCTGTCAGCGATAGAAGAAAATCCAGCATTACTAGAAGTAGCTTTTACAAGTCTGTAACTGTGTGCTGATTCTGTGAGATTAGGGTGATCTGGACATTGTGTCTTCATGGGGTTAATGATATTTTTTTGTGACTTCCACTTTGATCAAAGAGAATTAAACAATTGAAAATGATGTGTTAATTGCTCTCTTTCTTCAGAAATTGGTTGACAAGAGTTGCCTGGAACGATGCACTGGGTTGGAAAGCCCAACTGACCCCTGATACCACTTCAGAAAGTTCGGATCTCTCTGTTCTCTGCCTCCATTTTGGCAGGAATGTTGTGGCTGGAAAACAAAAGTCTCCTTAGCTATGGTAGTCTCCCCTCAGTCCTGCCTATTCTTCTACAGAAAATAAAGTGTGTTGGTTTTTCTGACTCCTCAGTTCCATCTGGTGGAGGATACAAGGCAGCTGTGCAAATCTGTAGGAAAAAGAAAGTGAATGAAAACACATCACATTTTTCCTGTTGCGGTTTATTTCTTGCCCCTGTATAATAAGAGGTAGAAATGGATGCACATGCATTGGAGGTGGCAAAGCAATTTAGGGAATGAATTCGGTTCTTGACACAAACAGAGCCATTGGAGGGATTCTGTGGATAAACCCGGCTTGAGCCTGGCGTTCAGTATTGAGATATCTGATAAATACATCTCGTTTCATAAAATCCCATCTCTATTAAACATAATTACCCTGCTTTGAAGGATGTAAAGAATACTTCCTAGTTTTCTCACTCATAATAAGAAATAATGTATTCATTCATCAAGGCTCCCTGTCAAGAAAATAATCGTAACTGAGAAATGTTTCACATTTCGGCCTCTTTTTTTTTGTTTAAAAAAAAGACATAAAACTTCCATTTTGTGCAGATACACTGTATTGTCCACTCATTTTGCACTATATTTGATTAAAATTTCCTTAATTGCTTTCTTTAAAGAACAACAAAGGTTTCATAATCTCACCCAATTGAGGGACCCCTCTTCAATGGCTGGTTTTTTAATGCAAGAACAAAATAAGAGAATATTTACATTCATTCTGGCTTCCCATCATCATTTCTGAAGATGCTTTTAATGGGAAAGCTGAATTTAGTATTTGTAATGACCTCACATGAGTACATACTCCATGAACGGGAAATAGAAATGCTGGTATAGCAGTAATCTTCCATATTATCTGAGCAGCTGGGCATGTTCCAGTCACAGTTACATAACTAAGTGCCACTTACTTCAGTGGAAGCATTAAAACCTACATTTGAAATACTCCCATATAAATCCATGGGGCAAATGTTTTTATTTTAATTGGACATTATGCTTTGTGCTTTATCAAACTTTTAAGGCATACTCTGGCATTTTAGTGGCAAGAACACATTCCAGGCTGGTGTGCACTTTCGATTCCTGTTTTTTTTTCTCCTAAACAAGGGCAAAATGTGTGCGTAATTCAGTAAGTTTTCAATGCCTGGCTGATCTAGCCATTTTACCAAGAAAGAGCCAAGAGGGAGCAAATTAGCTGCCCGCACAGGGACATAGTTAATTCTCAGTAAGCCAAGGTACTCCCAATGCCAGGACTCCCTCGTTCCCAGTGAGGCGAGGCTCCCGTTCTGTGTGAACATGGCCACTAAATCAGGGTAGAGTTCCCCACTTGGCTCCATTACTGAGACACTAATTCTCACAATGGTGCACATCTATGCTGCTTTGAAGAGAGTACAGGGGGAGACCTGACAAGATGTTCCCCTGATCCACTTTTCATTCCCAAATCACTTCCTGCTTTTCTTTGGCCCCCAATTAATGCTTCTATGCATTTGGCACTCGTTAATCACTGACGCTCCCAGTATGTATTCATTGAATAATTATAGGCTGTTTTGCCTTGTATGGTAGTAAGCTTGTTAACCATAACATTAATCTAAGCAATGGTAGCATGCCAAATAGGTTTTTTCATTAGACTCTACATGAACTTTCCTATTACACAGACAATTAGCTGTCTAGGAAATTCATTGTTTTTCTTCCAGCAATGGCTGGTCCTTACCATTCAGTACTATCTTCATTTCTGTTGTCTGTTATTCATAGGCTGCTGTGGTTTTAGGCATTCACTTTTACAATCCGGATTTGTGTTAATATATTTCTTTGTAAGTAGTACAATCAGTGTAATTGTGGACTCACCCCAAAAATAAGGAACTTCATCTGTCTACAAAAACTTTCATTCAGCAGAAGTAACTTTCCTCTGCCACAAGTCTTATTGCTAACCTTTGATTGCCGGTTTAATGACAGTATAAATGCATTGGTAATATGCAGAACATTAATTATAAGCCATTTCCACCCGATCTAATGACTTCTGTGGCATTCAAATAAGATATAAAACTAACTACATTGATCTGCAAACAGATTCTTCTTTAACCAATATCATGTCTACTTGTGGGACATGAGAGAAGCCTCCCACAGGATGGTAACACATACCTAGGCAACGTCCTTGCAGACGGCCAATTCTCTCACACCAAAAGCGACCTGTGGTTTCTGAAGTCGCTCCTGACACAAAAAAAGTCTGTTTGTATAGACCATGTGTGGTCCATGGACATAATACATTTTTATTTCAGGACATTTGACATCCATTGTGTTGTGCATTTACAAAATACTAAAATGTTGAACAAATTGCAGTACTGTCAGGTGGATTTACATTTAATTGAGCAACTGTACATAATGGTGAGTTATTATGAATGGCTATGCATCAAACTGGAGGATGACCTTAAGTGGACTACCACAAGGTTCTGCCTTAAGACCTGTAGTTTTCTATTGTTGGTGATGGTCATGATAGTGGTGTTTTTTATGATTGAGATGAGAGCAGAGAAGGGAATGCTATTAAATTTGCAGATGCCACCAAGAGAGAAATACTTAATCCAAGACAGAGTGATATTGACAGGCTAAAACACTGGACTGAAATAAGCAGGTGGACTTCAACAGATAAATGCAAACTCCTCCATTCAGGGTCAAAAGCTGCAAGAACAGCAGGTAGAAAACTTCAGGTGAAAAATACTTACACATTTTAGTGGGTCACTTGCTGAATATAAACCATCAGTGCAATATAGCTGTTTAAAAAGCTAATCCTGATGTAGACTGCAATGACAGAAGCGTAGCTCTCAGATCACAGGAAGTTTTAAAAACCCACTCCATTCTACAGTGGCCAGACTGCATCTAGAGTACCAGTTCTGGACACCAACTGATAAGGACAAGTGTCCAGAGGAGGAAGAGCAGGATTGTGAGAGAGTCCAGCAACTCAAGTGCTATGAGCTATCGTTGAAAGAGTTGGGAGGTGGTTCTTTTTAAAAGTTTCAGAAGAAGCATAACTGGCTTCAAACAGTGGGCTACTTAAAAGATTATTAAAAGGTAGAGCAGATTTATTTCTCGCTCCAGAGGCTAGAACTGACTGGTAAAGAAACTACTGAGGAGCAAACAGTTAAACAACCCAATGATAACAGCTGCCTTCACACTACAGTAGAACAAATTATTGTGAGGAGATTATAAGGTTTGTTTTGTAAACCTAGCAGTGTCAAGGAAAAGCCTTTACCTTTACCTTTGCAGAATATAAACAGAGGTTAGAGAAGGTTAGGGATGCTATAGGGTTAGGGATGCAGGATCTGTTCTGTATTGCAGATCCTGCATTGAGCATGATTCTTAACTGCATAGCCTCCAATGCTCCTCTCTATTCAATTGATCTAAGCCACATGTGTCAAACCCAAGGCCTCCAAGGCACATCTGGCCCTCCGTGTCATTTTACATGGCCTTCCAGATGCTGGATTACAACTACTGTATTTCTCATCATTAAAGGTAAAGGATTCCCCTTGATGTTAAGTCAATGTCCAACTCTGGGGGATTGTGTTCATCTCCATTTCTAAGCCAAAGAGCTGGCATTGTTTGTAGACACCTCCAAGGTCATGTGACCGGCATGACTACAAAGAGTGCCATTACCTTTCCGCCAGAGAGGTACCTATTGATCTATTCACATTTGCATGTTTTCAAACTGTTAGATTGGCAGAAAGCTGGGGCTAACAGCGGGAGCTCACCCCGCTCCCCGGATTCAAACCGCCGATCTTTCAGTCAGCAAGTTCAGCAGCTCAGCGCTTTAATCTGCTGTGCCACTGGGGGCTCCTCATCATTAGACATCTTAAATAGAGCTGATGGGAGTTGTGATACAGAAAGATCTGGAAGGTTGTAGTTTGTTCTGGTTACCATAGCTAGGAGAGTAGGGTTCGAGTTTAGATACAAGGCTTGTGGATGTGATGTCTGATGTTAAAATGTTCTTTAACCTTTCCCAACCTCAGAGCCACAAGTGCTGTTGGATTGCAATTCCCATTATTCCCAGTCCACATGGTGGAGAATCAAATGTGATACCAGTTATTGTTCAATAATACCTGGAGACCCAAACTGAGTAAAAATTAAAGTGCACCAACTACTGTGTAAAAAAACATATAGTTGGCCCTCTGTATCCATGGATTCTCCATCCATGGGTTCAATGGACCTTTGAAAGGAACCAAAAGTTTGATGTGGCCTTTGATAAAAATGAGTTTGACATCCCTGATCTAGGAGAACCTTTATAAATTTAACTAAAAACAAGCTTTAAAAGCATTTTAAATATAATTTTAAGTGTGAGCACAAGATGAGGGACAAAATGCATGTCTACGTGTGTCAAGTTCAAGGTGGGGTATAATGCACTTAGCAGGTGAGACATTCAAGGCAAAATATGTGCACAGCTTTTCCAGAATAAATCCTGGAAGTGATGTTGAAAACCTGATAAATCAGACTAACATCAGACTATGGCAGCTCCTACAAAGTGAACATATAAAACAACTCCACAAAACTGCCTATAGGTTTCTGAAATGTCATGATTCTAAGTCAACTTGAAAGGTACAAAATATGATCTAAGTGAATTTGCTTCATTTTGATCTTTTAAAGTTACCAAGATGCTTTTACTGTACCCTAAAACCATTTTGGTAGAGTTTTGTCATCAGGTAAATTTAATGCTGGACAGAAATTAATTACAAAGCAATATTTGCTATGCAAAACGTTCATTCTCTACCATTTTCAAAATATTAGATAGGCTTTCTGTGCTGTTTCCTCTTGTTAGGTTGTGGAAAGCAGCACTGAAAAAGCCTAGTCATTTCCACAAAGTGATTATTAATAGTACTAAACTTTAAGATACATGTTTGAGTCAATAAAGTTTAAAAGCAGCCAATAAAGCTATCTGAAAACATTAACAATGATTCTGGGTTGTAAATTTTATGGGTAAGAGAGTTCCACATCTCTGCGACAGCAACCACAAACATGCACTAATGGCAATGTTTGGGCCGAAATCCAATTGCTATTCCCAGCAAGAGCTATTGAATCCACTACTGAATGGTTAAGTCAAAACCTATATAAATCTCATTGATTATATGAGTCTATTCTAGTTAGGGCTAGCAACTGAATACATGCCTCTGGCAATTATGCTGGGATTTAAAAAGTAGTAAGTGGTACTGTATATAGATGTTCTTAAATAAAATAAATCATGCAATAGGACTGTTAGCTGCCCAACTTATATCCATCCAGTCAGAATTTTATCGTTCTTGCCAGATGCCCAAACACAAAGCTGTTTCCTACTGTTTTGTAAGCACCATTCTCCACATGTGCATAGGCCACGTCTCCTCTGCTTTCTTTTCCAAAATCCACTGTGCCCTTATGTTTTAAAAGGTATGTTCAATACTTTATTTTAAAAACAACATGTTCCTTTCGGCACATGTTCAGAGGCACATTCCTGGAGATAACAAAAACACCATACCACCCAACTTCTCCAGTTTGGAATTGCTAGTCCTCAATGATTCTCTTACATTCCACTTTTTCAGCTGATTTCAAAAAGAGATGTATAGTTTGGTGAGGCACCAGCACTCTTTGCAAGAGCAGGCTAAAGATCTTGTGAAACTGCATCTGCTATTATTCCATAACATTGAGCCATGGCAGCTAAAGTAGCATCAAACTGCATTATTTCTACAGTGCAGATGCACCCTAGATCAGGAAGAGGAAAAGGCAGTTTTGTATTTCGCAGTACATTCAAGCAAAGGTCATTTACTGCAGCCTCTCCTAGATTTTCTGCTCTTCGTTAATAATTTTTGCCTTCTTGGTCACAATTTGATGTTGCTTGGCCATGCCTGTCTTGAATTTTGTCTGTGAAATGATGGAGAGCATGAGGTTATCTTGTGTGAAAGGAGACACATAATGATTTCACTATAAAGGTTTCCATAAATGTATGGATGTAAAATTTTCAAGCCAAACTGTTCCGCTTCAGTCCCCACCACCAGCCCATCTGTGAACTCCGTGTCAGATTTTGGCCCAGGCTCTCCCAATTAAACAGCGAAGGAGTTCAAGTTGATACTTACTGGTTTGTAGTGTCTAAAGCTTTTGCAGGTCTTTGGGGTTTGAATTGTTCGTCTCATTCGAAATCCTTTCACTCAAAAGACCACTTGGCCGAAAATGAAATGGGTCATAGAACTATAAATAGGACGTAAATTATATGTGCACGTTAACTGAGACTGGGAAAGGAAAGGAGCTCTTCCAAGGCCAAGACTGATCAAATGGCAACATCTCAATGGGAAACTGGATTCCTTAATTTCCGTGCCATTGGGGAGTAACCCATTGAAAAGAATTACTTATCTAAAGCACAATGAGTGATTGTCCTAAAGCTTCGGAGCAATCCCAGAAGATGAAGTCACTCCTGGCAAATTTCAATCGTCTTTTAAAAAATAAAAGTCTGCAGTTCTCAGAAACTGATACACATCCAGATGCAGCCAGTGATGCTGAAAGTTGTGGGTGGTCTGTTTATGCTACACAACATGGGATTCAGTGGAGGTGGGTAAAGTCACAGTCTTGGGGATAATTGTACTTTTACTCAAAGATGTTCTTGTTTTTCCTGTTGGTATTAGTTATAGTAAAAGTAGGCGTAATGATGCCTTCATTTCCCAGTTTGGAACTCAATACAGTTTACAATAGTTAAAATACGCAGTTTAGAATTCACAGCATACAAAAGTTAAAAAGTTAAAAACCAGATGACAAGATATACCATCCAAAACAACAACAAGAATGCAGCACGTTATACAAGACCTGTTCCCATAAAATATCAATTTTCAAAGGCTTGTCAGAATAAAAAGTGAAATGCAAAGCAGCAACAGGAAGTATACCATGTCTTGTGATAAATACAAGCCAAACATGGTCGTCGTCATAATCACCATAGGCAATCCCTCGTGGCTGAATATGATTGTCTTTCAGAGGTAGAGTCTTGGTCATGGGTCCATGGGTGACTGTGGAGACCTATTCTGCACCCACATGATCTTTCACACTGACGACATAGATTTCCAGATGGAACGTGGTCCCAACAAGGGTTTGCTTGATGCACTTTCCTCTTGGCCTATTTCTTCTTTTTGCCCTGTATTCATGCCTCTTCAAAATCCATGGCACCATTGGTAACAGCTGGCCTCCAGTTACAACACCCCAGTGGCAGGACTTTCTAGTTCTTGGTGTTAATTCCAAATGTTTTATGGTAACTGCAGTTTTTCAGCCTCATGTGACAAAGCCCAAGGCCTTTAGTTAATGGACTCCCTATAACAAATATATAACTCTGAGTGAGCTGATTACCTAAATGTTTAAATGGGTAACTATTGTATATTTCAAGAACTAGTCGAAAGAAAATGGGGGGAGGTGTGTGTGTGTGTATCTAACAGCTGGGAAACTACAACTAAAGCACTCCTGAAAGATACTCATTCAATTTCTGTTTAAATATCTCCAAAATGGAAAGTCCACTACCCTTTGCAGCACCTTATCCCACTCTTGAACAGCTAATATATGTCGCATTTTAATGATTTACATAGTATTTAATGGTGTATTTCATGTAGTATTTTATAATCTGGTTTGTATGTATTTTTTTTGTTCATCCTATATGTGAAAGACCTATGGTCTAAGTACTGAATAAACATGACATGACATTCTTGAACAGCGAATATGTTCTTTGCAATACTTAGCTGGCATTTCTTTTTTATACGTTACTTTGAATCCACTGGATCATATTTTAGTCTCTGGGCCTCAGAAAACAAGCTCACTCCATCTTCCACATGACGTTCCTTGAAATATTTGAAAACAGCTATCATTTCTCCTCTCAGTCTTCTGCAAATTGAACATATGCAGCTTCTTAAGTCATCCCTCATAAGGCTTGATTTCCAGACTATCTAGGCTGCCCTCCTCTGTTTATGTCTCACCCTTTTATAACTTGTGGTATACAGAGATGAACATAGTATTCCAGGTGAGGTCTAACTAAATCAAGATAAAGTGACACTATTTTCCTTCATCTGGACACTATACTTCTATTGATATAGCCTACAGTTGCATTGGCCTTTTTAGCTCAAACATCATACTGTTGACTCGTGTTTAGTTTGTAGACTATATAGACTGCTAGATCCTTTTCTAATGTTCTATTTTGAAGCTAGATGCATGTCACCCATCCTGTATTTTTCCTGTCTAGAAATATGAGATGTCCAAATAAAGTACACACATTCTAAGCAATGTGAATGCTGCAGAGGTTTCTGTAGAAAACACATAAATGCTTTATCACCACTTAAACCAGCAATGTGGCTTATATGTGGCTCTCCAAGTTGAAATGAATGCCAAGTGCTAGCATGGGTTGTCACTATAATCCTTAACCTAATCCACCCAGGGCTGGTGAGAAAGACAATGCAAAAACTACTGTTCCAAACCTTGTTTTCAAGTGATTAAAATGTTTTATTAAAATCATGCTATGGATGGCTCAAGCTATGGATAAATAATCTGTGGATGTGGAGGATCAACTGTACTACTTTGGATGGAACCCAATAGCTTTTCCAAATAAAAATAATAACTGAATGACTTGGTCATCAATAAATTTTCATCCTATATGTACACATGCAGACACAATCTATTGGCATTCATCTTAATATTCTTAGTAGCACTGGATCAATAGAAGGATTTTCAGAAGAGGCCATTATGCATACAAATTATTAAAGCAATATAAGAAACTTGCCAATATGAATTTTAAAGTTCAGTATCACAGAGGAATAATTCAGTGTTCCAGTTTAATAATGAAAGGGAAAGGTAATTTAATACATAGAATGATTGTATTATACACTTACGAGGGACTAGAAGCATCAATACCAGCTTCCCTGTGACCCACTGTAGAAATCCTGCAGGGACTTCAATATAGTGAGTATCTCAACCAAGCAAGCCTCTTCACTGTGTCATAAAAGTCAAAAAATGGCTTCAACACCTATGACAGCCCGTACAGAGGTAAAATAAAATACTCTAAAGGCATTTTAATTTTCTAGAATTAAACATTTCTTATGCAGTGCGATGTAACTCGATGACAGTTTTAGACTACTAGAAGCAAAACAAACCAAGTGGGAAAGGTGTATTTTGTCAGATTTGCCACCAAGATCCTTTCAATAAGACTGTATATAAAGTCAATTTATTTTCTTTACAATGTTTATCCTTGCCTGTTAAAAGAATGAGAAAATATCTAGAGAGTTGAATATTTAGTCTTGTTGCATCTCATTTGATTTGCAGACTGCAAACAAAGAAGAGATGTATATTAAAATTTAATGCTGTATTTCTTGGAGTTTTAGTCTGCCAGATTTGGTGCATATTTCTAGCAGTTTTAGTCTGTTAGATTTTATGCAATTCTTTTGTTGGCATGAAAGCTGATAGTTAGCTTAATATTCTATATATTTGTAAAGAATGAGTTAAATCCAGAGTTATCTCTATCCATGGTAGAAGGGAATTGGAATCTACTGGAGGAAGATGCCAGGGTGGCAGTTTCCCACAATTTTCAACTTTGCTTTTCATCAAAGGATCTCTGAAAAATGCCTCATTTTCCCTTCTGTCCATGGGACAGTCCAATTTATGAAGTTCCATGTTGCACAACTCAGGAAATGGAACACACAGTAATGGGAAACTGGTTAGCCTCCTGTTAGTGATATACAGTACAATGATATATGCTGTGTTTGGTCACTGGAGAAGGACAAACTCAGCATTTCCCTCATGCAATCACCCCATCTGCACAAACCCACCTTTCTCTGGGTGGGGGCACACATTTTCCAAAATAGTGCATATAAACCCAAATATTAAGTTTTTTATATATCACATTTTAGTCTCACAAGTCTACCCCTGCTACTAGACAGTATCTGGGATGCTAATCAGCATAAAGATAATGTGCTACCCATCAATGTATTTTCAACAAGTCCTATATTTAGAAGCTCCAGTGTATTGCTAGAGAATGAACAAGTATGGAATACTGCATACTTTTGTATATTAATGATGTTCTTTATAGACATCACACTGGCAATGAAGGTTCGCATAGTTAAAGCAATGGTATTCCCCATAGTAACCTATGGATGCGAGAGCTGGACCATAAGGAAGGCTGAACGAAGGAACATAGATGCTTTTAAACTGTGGTGCTGGAGAAAAATTCTGAGAGTGCCTTGGACTGCAAGAAGAACCAACCAGTCCATAGTCCAGGAAATAAAGCCTGACTGCTCACAGGAGGGAAGGATATTAGAGGCAAAGATGAAGTACTTTGGCCACATCATGAGAAGATGGGAAAGCTTGAAGAAGAGAATGATGCTGGGGGAAAAGGAAGGAAAAAGGAAGAGGGGCCGACCAAGGGCAAGATGGATGGATGTTATCCTTGAAGTGACTGGCTTGACCTTGAAGGAGCTGGGGATGGTGACGGCCGACAGGGAGCTTTGGCGTGGGCTGGTCCATGAGGCCACTAAAAGTCGGAAGCAACTGAATGAATAAACAACAAACATAGATGAGGGCAGAATGAATAAAAGGAAGGAGCAGACTGATGATCCATGGGGAAAGGAGGTAAGGGCTCTGTCTCCTTTTCCTCATCATCACCACAAGAAATGTCTCAACAAACCTGCACTGACTTTAATGTTGACAGTCATCTACTACTGCCTGGCTATGAGACAGTAACTGTGCATGTCTTTGTAAGCATCCCATTCATACTGTCCTTCCAGTTAGTATGACTGTTAGCTCCAGGTTAGCTCTAAAATCAAAAGAATTGGCTTCCAATGCCCTTAGGACTATTCTGTCTTGCCTGTGTCCAAGAAACTCTGGCATTGATATTTCCTGAGAGACCACATAACACAACTGAAATGCGCACATATCGCAATCTACAACATCTCGTTTAACCGCACAATTCTGTTCTAAAGGAGGCCAGTTATTCTCTGTTCAGAAATAATGCTTGGTGTTCTAATGTGGCTTCTGGTTGGCCCCAAGAAATCTCACAAAGGAGAGATAATACATACAGAAATATAAACAATGTTGTTGTTTGCTCTCAAATCCTGTTTGACTAGTGGCAACCTAGTGAGAAACTTCCATGAGCCCTGGTAATTAATTGCTTGGGTTTGGCAAACTCAGTGCTATGGTTCCTTTTTTTTAATCAATCAAAATGATCTTTATATTTTTCCTACAATCTCACCTTTACCAATCATTATAGTCATTGTATGTCCAAAGTTCAATAGCTTTAGTTTACTCACTTTGGCTTCTAGGAGAGTTCAGGCCTAGTGTATCAATTAATCAATTAATTAATATCCCACTTTCCCGCCAAGACAGAACTCATTCATTTGCCTTTTCAGCAGTCCACGATATCCTTAGAATTCTTCTCCAGCATCACATTTCAATTTTTTTCTTTTTTAGGTTTTTTTCATGCTTTCACAACTATTCATAGAAATCAGAAATAGGCCTCCATATATATACTCAAATGTGATCTCCAATTCATTTTATCTCCTCAAAGTAACACGGATTGTGTCTCTGCTGCACACCTCATTCAATTCTGGTAAAATGCCCCCTATGCTGTCGCACCCAAGCTGCTGTTAAGGTAACTTTGGCATTAACGTGTCTAAACGATCTGTCAGCTTGCCGGATGCTGGATGCCTTCTTTTAGAACAAGGAACCCCACAGAATTAATGTTCACGCTGTTGCTTTTAGGGAAATTATAACGATTTATTAACAGGACTTGGGTTTAACTCCATCCAGGCACTAACTTGGTTTCCCCACAACAAAGTTCATATTTAAAACTTGAAAGGTAACCTAATGACTCTGAAGCTGCCAGATGTCGATGATTCTGAGGAGAATAGATTACTGTTTTCCTAAGGAGAAAAGATGACAGTTTTGCTTGCTCTCAGACTCTGGCATAGGGGCTTCTAAGGCACCCTATGCCCAAGGCGTTAACCAGTTACTGTTTAACTGTTGGTTGATTAAAGGTAGTATTGACTATAAAACTGGTTGATGGTAAACTGGTTAGGGTACTCGTTAAAAGTAGTAAACTGATGTAGAGAAACTGGTTAATGTACTGGTTAAAGGTATTCACTTGAGACAGCTTGTCAAAGCCTGGAACTCTGGGAACGACTGAAGACATGTCCTGCCTCTGGAATTCCCTGGTGGTCTATGATCTATAACAGCTCCTTTTTACCTCAGGCAGAAGGGGGCGTGGCCAAATAATTGACACAAAATGTGGCTCCCTTTTCCTCAGACAAGCAAAATGGCTGACACAAAACAAGAAGGGTTTTCCTAAACTCCACCCTTATAAACTAACATAAAAGTAACTTCTCTAAAACTATGGGCAAGGAAGCCAAACAAGGGGAAACTGGAACTCATGCCATTCCAGCACAGTAAGCTCTTCATATCCTTGGACTCTACCTGGCATTCTTTTGAATAATCCATGACAGTTGAAAAGGGAATTTAAACCATTGATGTTGTAGAATGAAATAATCCACAAATCCATTCTTAGCATCTCAAATCTTAGGCCAAGGTTTCTAAACCAGGGTTGCTTTGAACTCTAGGATTCAGTGAGAGGTTGTGACTTGTGAGATATTGTGATTGGAAAAAATCTCACTTTTTTTTTGAGCTATAGAATTTGCATGTCAACATGATCCTCCATGATAAAACTGTTTTGAAAGGCTATCCTATACTGAATAACCATATGTGAGTTTAGGCTGAGGAGATTTGGCTGGTCCAGTATCACCCACGGAACAATATGCTTGAGCACGTATTTTAATATGAGACTCTGGAATCAAAGTCCAGCACTCCGACCATTAACAGTTATATCACAAAATTGCACAAAAGTAAGCCATCTAATTACATTTGTTTCCATCATATGCTCACTGAAGGCCTGTGTAACAAAACCATTATTGAGACTTTAAGCTGAAATATGTGAAAGCCACATATAAAAGAACCTGTAGAACCTTTATTGTCAGTGAAGCCAGCAGATATCTCGCCTCCCCTATGGCATACTTAACAAATCTAGAGGTTCCCAACCATCGGAGGACCTTCACCTTGGCTCGATGTCATGCCCTTCCATCAGCTGTACTCGAGGGCCGATACCAGAAGACCCCCAACCCAGAGAGACTCTGCCCTGCGACTCGGGTCAAATAGAAACAACGGAGCATGTGCTCCGCCAGTGCCTGTTCTACAGGGACATTCAATCCAGACCCATCCTGCCTTTGCTATATAATTACCCAGGCCATACAGGACAATTTTATACCAACCTGCTGCTCTCAGATACCAACCCAGTTATAACCTACAATACTGCCAAGTTTTGTGCAGCAGCACTTAAAAGCCGTCAATTTATGACCAGATCCAACCGCTATCAGCTAATTGAAATGTAAATCAGTTATTTTCACCCCAGTCCCACAGACTTGTGTCCTGAATGCTCATACTCATCCAACAATCTCCCGCCTCTTTCCCTCTCCATCCCTTTTTTGTCCAATCCCTTCTCTAAAGAGTTTTGTGTTTTACCCTTCAACATAGCTTGGTTTTTATTTTAGCCTTTTAGATTTTATGTACATGCTTCTATGATACTGTACCCCACTTATGCTGGTCTATGACCGTCATAAAGATTTTGATTTGATTTGAAGAACCTGCAGAAGAAGCCACGGCTCAAAACTGCTACCTCTATGATGTCATGCTAAGGATGAAACCAGAGAGAAGCAAGAGAAATGTGTGTGATGAAATTCGCGTTTGCTGAGAACAAGTATCCAGAAGTGGGGAGTGTTTGCACGAAACAATTGACAGGAAAATCATTCCCACAGCCTTATATCCTATATATCCAGCCAAAAAGAGGAGTTTCCCATTCACAGCTGAGATGTGTGTGGGGTTGGAAAACCTTTAAAATGGCAAGGGGGAATCAGTAAACAAGAGGATTATATACCGTGTGTGCCTTCAAGCCACCTGTCAATTTATATAATTTCATAAGGCTTTCTTAGGCAAGGAATATTCACAACTTGTCTGCCATTTTCTTCTTCTGAAATCCTCTGAAACACAGCCAACACCACCTGGTATTCCTTGGCAGTTTATCTTCTAAGTACTAATCATTGCTGACCCTGCTTAGTTTCCAAGATCAGGTGAGATTTATTGCCTTGAGTAAACAAGGGATTTGGACCTTCGTGTTTTCTTTGTAAGGTCTGCTTCCAGTAGCGAATAGAGATGTTTTTGACTGCTGTTTTTGTGTCTTGCAAAGGTCTCCAAAATTACAGAATTGAAGTATCGGTTCCACCATCAGAGCTTGCTCAGGGATGTCACAGTTGGAAATAAATTGCCTTCAATTGCTAGGGATTATAAACTTCTGTTTGCAAAGAAATTCAGCTATCTTTACTTTTTTCCTCACTTCCCTTTAATTTAACTGTGTACATATTTGTTATGTGGAATGTGGTGTCATTATACATTAACTGCTAAATGATCTGTAAGAACTAATCAGATCATCATGCAGAATTGCACATGTTAATGAAGCTGTGGTTTACACTTGAATGGATATTACTGTAAAGCCTAATTTATATAGATATGTTAATTTCTTATAGATGTATCTCCAGTCTGCATCATGGCTAAATATATGTTGTCCTAGGAAGATGGGACCGTCACACATGGTGCCCTTCCTTTGTCGTCTCTCTCCAAAACTCTTAAACTGGGCATCTTCCTAATTCCCATTTCCCATTGGTAATCAGGCTTTATCTATACATCTCCCTTTCCTCCGTACTTTTGGCAGTGTCCATTTAATACTGGAAGTTCCTTGTGCCCACAGACCTGCCTAAGATATCTGAGTTATTCTAAGGTGACATGAAGTCTGAGAACCTGATATAGCCTTGTTCTCTGAAAAGAAGAACCTCACATAAGGAAGCTGTTTTATCACCCTAGTGTCTTAATGGGCACATATTTATTCTGCTTTTGCCTGCATTGTCACACTTGATTAGCTGAAAGTACTTATTTTATATCACCAGGCAGGGCGGCCCTAGGTAATTTTCAAGTGCTCCCCCCCCCCCAAACCAATCACTGAAATATAAAAGAGTCAATACAAAGAAACACTAATGTGGTGGGGGACAATTAACATTTTGAGAAAGCAGTATATTTTTTGGATTGCTGTAGGTTTTTCGGGCTGTAGGTTCTTCCCCAATCTCCAACAGACCTCAACCTCTGAGGATGCCTGCCATAGATGTGGGTGAAATGCAAAGAGAGAATGCCTCTGGAACATGGTCATACAGCCCGAAAAACAAACAGCAATCCAGTGACTCTGGCCATGAAAGCCGTTGACAACACAGTGCATTTTTTCCCAGACTCCAAAATAATGATACTGCTGTTTTGTCGAAGGCTTTCATGGCTGGAATAACTGGGCTACTGTGAGATTTCTGGGCTGTATGGCCATGCTCCAGAAGCATTTTCTCTGGACGTTTCCCCTGCATGTATGGCAGGCATCCTCAGAGGTTGTGAGATCTGTTGGAAACTAGACAATAGGGGTTTATATATCTGTAGAAAGTCCAAGGTGGAAGAAAGAACGCTTGTCTGCTTGAGGCAGGTGTGAATGTTGCAATTGGCCACCTTGATTAGCACTTAATAGCCTTGCAGCTTCAAGGTCTGGCTGCTTTCTGCCTAGGGGACTCCTGTGTTAGGAGGTGATTAGCTGGCAACCAGTGATACAGCTGTTGCTGCAAGCCTAGCTCAGAGGAGGCCTTCTTACAAGGAGCTTTGAAAGCAGGAAAACAGACACACACATTAAATCTGGGAAGATGGAGCATGCCGAATCCAAGGAATAGATGCAGGGAAAGTTGCCAGGTGTAGGCTATCTGGAAGTGAGAGGTAATTTTGTCTCTTCCTGGGAAGCCCACTCCTGCCAAGGGTGTCTCCTCCTTCCTCCCTCCCTCCCTTCCTTCCTCCCTCCCTTCCTTCCTTCCTTCCTTCCTTCCTTCCTTCCTTCCTTCCTTCCTTCCTTCCTTCCTTCGGCATGGCTGGCCGCTTGCCGGGACTGCTTCCGAATGCACGTGCTGGCAACAGAGGCACAAGACACACAAGCACACTCCCTAGGGGATTTGGCACCACCCACAATCGCTTACTTCGCTTATAGCTTCAGCCATCCCTGTCAGCAGGCAAGGGCTATAAAATATTTCCTGGCAGGGAGAAGCACTGCTTAGATATAACAGACACGGCCCCCACTTTTTGAACTGCAGACCAAATGTGATACAGAACTCAGTACAGCAACTAGACCCATGGCCCTTGAGTAGCTACAGTCAGTCTTCCAAATTTGCAGGTTTGACTATTGTGGATTTGATTATTCACAGATTCTATTAAAATATTCTCTCTAACGCCTCCACTGTGACACTACCGTCACCTTCCACAGAAAAACACTTATTTTATTATAATAATAATAACCTTTATTTATATCCCACCCCCCTTTCCAAATAGGACTCGGGCAGCTTACAAGAAGTACAAATACAGTGCAAAACACAAATTACAAAATTACAACATGATACATAAACAATAATATCAAAAACCAAACAAAAAATAAACCACAATACAAAAAAAGGTAAAAGTAAAACAAAATACTTAATGACAATATCAAAAGACCTAACAGACTGACATAACAATAACACAAAATAAGTTTTAAAGTTTTCTGGATTTAAACATGTTGTTCACCAGAGGCAAAACCAGTTCAAATCAATTGGCATTGGTGCAGCTAAAAACCACCATCACAGTAGAGTTATAATCAACCATTTTGAATGCCTGCTTCCACGTCCGAGTTTTTAATTCTTTCCTAAAGGAAGCTAGGGAAGGAGACTGTCTAATTTTTGGGGGGTGGGCATTCCAGAGCTGGGGTGCCACCACCGAGAAGGCCCTTTCCCATGTTCCCACCAACCACACTTGAGAGGGTGGTGGGACAGTGAGAAGGACCTCCCCGGAGGATCTTAAGGCCCAAGCAGGTTCATAAGGACGACGTGGTCACGCAAATAGGCTGGACCCAAACTACAAAGGGCTTTATAGGTGACTAGCTGTGCCCGGCCACGCGTTGCTGTAGCGTTGTCTGGTGGTGTTGGTGAGAAATTGTTGAGGTAAATGGGTTATATAGCTGTGTGGAAGGGCCTTGAGTCTACACTGCCATATAATCCAGTGCAAATTAGATAATCTGTGGAAGAAGCCTAAGTGAGGCCTAAATCTGCCTGTCCCCTGGTCTGAGTGGGTTGCTAGGCAACCAAGTGGGCAGAGATTAGCCCTCTAAACTGGCAGCAATTGGATAAAAAAAATTATTCCTCTCTCTCTAATTAGGACTTTATTTTTCTTTTCTTTTTGTTGTATCAACCTTGAGGCGTGGATGATGGGTTGTGTTGTCAAATTTTGAGGTTGGGGGGCCTGTACTTTTGTTGTTTTGTGAATTGCCGTGATGCCATCACTCTTTTATATATATAGATGACCTGAACTTTGAATTGGGCCCAGAAACTAACAGGAAGCCAGTGGAGCTGCTATTAGAAACCTTCTAAGTGCTGCTCTCTGCACTATTTGCTTTGCAATCTGAGGAAACGCCTCTTTAGGAATGTCCAGGTCCTCCAGTGTAATTTTGTGGTCAGGTTCCAGTGGAAGGTGGAAGTTCCAGTAAAGTTGTCCTGGGGGACCTGAAAATTCCTAAAGAGATCTTCCCTCAGGTAAAAAAAAATAGTAAAAAATAGTGATTTCTTTTAACCAGAGAGATCACCTCTTTAAGAATGTGAAGTTTTTTAGTTTCACTGGAGTCCTGTGCCTCTGACACAGGACTCCATATGGAAGGGCGATTGTAATTATATGATTATTTTAGGATCTTGTAAGGATTCATGTTTATAACACTTCACAATTGAACATGATCCCCCAAACCCTTATGTGTATAAAGCAGCCATGGGCAAACTAAGGCCCGGGGTCCGGATGCGGCCCCCAAGGTGATTACTTCAGGCCCTTCTCATTTACTCTGTCTTCTTGGCATAAGGCCACAGCAACCCACAGCAGCTGAGAGCCATCTAGACTGCTGCAACCCCATCCTTATACCGGGAGGGCAGCTCAAAGAAGGTATGTGACGGCTGAGAGCCCTCCGTAGCACTCTCAGCCACAGCCTGTCTCACCTTCCTCCTGGCATAATGCCAAGAGGGCAGCCCAAGGATCAGGGCAGTCACCACATGTCCTGCCTTCCTCCCGGCATAAGGATGGGGCAAGCAGCCCTGTCCTTCTGCTGTGAGGACAACCTAAGGATGACCCAGGACCTGTTCTGGCCCCGCCCTCTCCCGGGCCCTACCCCTTGTGGGCCCACGCTTACCCAGCTTACGAACGGTCCCACTTCCTCCTGGTCCTCTTGGCCGGGCCCACAATGGGGCCCCAAGGCAAAAAAGTTTACCCATGCCTGGTATAAGGTGTAAATGAAAAATGAATGAATTGCATGTTTAGACTTGAATTTCATTTTTAAGATATATTATTATCTATGTGTATGCAAGTACAGTGCCAGTAACCTGTACTTTCCGATTTCTCTGCAAGGCATTCTTCTGTCTAAAGAAAAAAACACTCACAAGAGCCTTTCTGATGGAGGAGTGTGCTGGAAGGATAGAGGAATGCAAAATAAGCAGTGTACTTTCAGCACATGCACAAAGCTTTGAAGTAAGCTTTATACAGAAACATTCTCTATATACACCTTTACTAACATTCCCATTTTTTCTGGGCTTGTTTCATTTGCATGCATTTTTTTTGCTGATAGAAAAAAGAGAGAGAATTATATTTCTGAATTAGTAATTATTGGTACCCTTTGGAAGACAAGGTTTTAAATCACTGAACAACTCAGCTTTTCCTCGCAAATGGCACAAGTTACAAATTAATTTAGCTGCCCTTTTTCAGAGGCAAAGGGTAGAGACATAATTAAACTGCTAAAATCTAGGGCAATATTTGGAGTTTTATATTGGGTCAAACGTAAGGACTAATAAAGGAACTTTCCTTTTACCCTATTTTCTTCACACCAATGAGCTAGGATATTATCATAAGCAACATCTTACATTATTGCAGTTTGATATCACAGCATTTATTTTCTTCTGTAGTCTGTGAAGAAAGGGAAATAATTACTTTGGCTTCTGTTTTGCAAACTTAGAAAACAAAAAGGTTATACTAAAATTTAAAAAAAACATAAATACAGAAGTATGTAATGTAAGACGGCAATCAAGAGACAGAATAAAGAGTTATGCAAGAGAATAAAATTCTCATATTTTCACCACCTTACCTTTCAACAGATTCTAATAAAGTTACACGAGGGCTAGAAATCTGTGAAAATACTGAAATGTTTAGCTATAAAGAAAGATATATTTTAATATTTTAAGCCGCTTCCCCATTATTAATTGTGCATTCCTTTCTGTGATTCCTATTTTTCATTGGCCACTTTCCTTCAAGATATGAAGCTGTTTGAATGTCCATTGTTCAAAGTGTGAACAAGAAGGATTTTTTCATTTCCGTTAATTGTTAAAGTGACATGTAATTACATTTTGTGGGGAGGGCTCCCATATGAAAGCATAATCTCAAAATGACTTTTTCTCTCTTCAAAAACAAAATCTGACAATTTGTTCCATTACAGTAACAGCAAACTTAAAGGGATTGCAGGATCTAGGAGTGTATTAATGTGGTTTTCGGATTCAATTTCTTTCACAGGGAGAGGGAGGAAAGCAAGTGGCGAAGGGAAGCCCCCAAAGACAGACCTCTGTGATTGGAATGGCCCTCTTACATGATCATCAAAACAAAACAGACTTGCTTTATTTGCGTAAAAGTCAAAGTGGCTGTGACCCTGAAAATGAAATGATACTAATAATGTATCATCCTGACTGAAGCTCGATGCTTTGCAAGCTAATTGAGGTGCGGTGTGGAGAAAGACCGCTGTGCAGAGGGGAAGGGGGATTTCCTGGCCTTTTCTCTCCCTGCGAACAAGGTTGAGGAGTTACACTGCGGTAAAAAGTCCTTCCACAAACTGCTGATATGACTTTCGCCTGCCAGGAAAAGGTTTTTTCTCCAGTTCTCTTGAAAACAGACTCATAGAATCACAGAGTTGGAAGAAACCCCCTGCCAAGAAGCAGGAAAATTGCATTCAAAGAACCCCCAATAGATGGCCATTCAGCCTCTGTTTAAAAGCATCCAAAGAAGGGTGTCTCCACCATACTCCGAGGCAGAGAGTTCCACTTCTGAACAGCTCTCACAGTGAGGAAGTTCTTCCAAATGTTCAGGAGGAATCTCCTTTCCTGTAGTTTGAAGCCATTGTTCTGTGTCCTTGTCTGCAGGGCAGCAGAAAACAAGCTTGCTCCCTCCTCCCCATGACTTCCCCTCACATATGTATACATGGCCCTCATCATGTCTCCCCTCAGACTTCTCTTCTGCAGGTTAAACATGCCCAGCTCTTTAAGCCGCTCATCATAGGACTTGTTCTCCAGACCCTTGATCATTTTAGTCGCCCTCCTCTGGACACATTCCAGCTTGTCAACATTTCCCTTAAATTGCTGTGACCATAATTGGACACAGTATTCCAGGTGTGGTCTGACCAATGCAGAAGAGAGGGATAAAGGGGTAGCATGACTTCCCTGGATAAATACACTATACTCTTATTTACGCAGGCCAAAATTAGAAGCATCCTCCAATAGCAACCTATCAGCACAGATATCTATATATAGTACCAAACAAAAGTTGTTTACTCTTGTAAATACTGATTGAAATGGTTATAATATCTAACCACCAGTTTAATGTATCTCAACCATCAAAATAACATATTAACAATTAATAGTAGTTAACAAAGTAAAGGACCGGGTATATAAACTTGTGAATTCTCCCTCCCTTGGGAGGTTTCTAGTCCAGACAAAACTATGCTGTTTTCTTCTTGGTTGTAGCTTGAGTTTAAAAAGTCAATATTTACTTGAAAGATACTTGTGATGTTCTTCAAAATGCCAAAAAATAAACAATGTATTTGAAGATGCTAAGAGCACTGAACTGAACCATAAGAAGTCAAGAGACGCCTTAGGATTTCCTACATGGTAGCTCCTCTCCTTTCTTTCAGTTGCCATATACAGCGGGATTTTGTTATATATACTGGGGTTTGCTTCCAGGACCCAGTGTAGATACCAGAATCCATGGATGTTGAAGTCCCATTTTATACAATGATGTCGTAAAGTGGTGCCCCTCATATGAAATGGTGAACAACTCAAATGAATACCAGAGAGAGACTAGGGATTTATGGAATGGCAGGAAGCTACGGCAAGGTATACCTATACATTAGAGTAATGCTTGGCACGTGGTAAAATCGAGCGCTGCTTTTTGGGCCTGTTCACCCCCTCCCCCTCCCCCCCGCAAATATTTTTGAGCTGTGGTTGGTTGAAGTCATGGATACAGAACCTGTGGATATGGAGAAGCAACTGGTTCCTAAGCAACTCGGGCAGCTGCCCTACATCTACCTCTTCCCCCAACTCCTAGTGTAATATCCCTCCACCGAGTCAAAGTCTGCATTCAGCCTCAGCTAGGCTTTCTTTAGACTTTCAGGCTGCTCCTTGTGTGGATCCATGGACTACCTGACTGCGTGACATTGTCTTCCTCCCCCACATCCTGCCTGCCACCTAGGATAACTTATAAATTGGTTTGTTGTTCACAAGAGAATATTTTTCCCCAAACAGTCAGGGCTCACAATTTGCATTTCTAAAGGTCACATTTACATTATGCATGCCCTGTCCTTGAGGTATGCATTTCTGAGACCTGGGAAATCTCAACCAAATTGATTGCTTCAGTCAAAAGGAATCAGGAGCGAAGGTATTGTTCTGAAAAATTACACACCCATTTTTAAAAGTTCAAGTCAATTTCGGCAATCAGTGGACACGTGCCAACACAGCAGCTGCCTTTCTGAGCATTTAAACTGAGCAAGGGAGACCACAATAGGCATGTAAGCACATAATATTATTGATTTGAATTAAGAGCAGGAGACTACTGAGGAGGCAAGGCAACTTTGACCAAATCACTAGATAGAGGCATGAGAGCCCAGGAGACTTTTCCTCTTTTGTCAGGTCTAGGAAGAAATACCATATTTACTCAAGTCTGAAGTGCCATAGAATCTAATGCACACCTCAATTTTCAAAACCCTGAAACCAAAAAAAGTATTTGCTGCTAAATATAATGCACAACGGCAAACACATTGCACCCTTTGTAATTTGGCCAAAACATGTGTACATTAGAATTCCTTCTTTAAAAACAAAAGTGTTGGGACACTAAAGTTTGCAGCAGTGGAAAATAAAACTTTGGGTTGCATCACTGCTGTAGAATGACTCCACTTTAACTGCCTTGGTTTGATGCTATGGAATCATGGGGACTATAGTTTTATAAGGTATTGAGCCTTCTCTGCCAAGAACGCTGATGCCTCATCAAACTACAAATCTCAGGATTTCATAGCATTGGGCCACAGCCATTTAGTTAGAGATGACGTCCCTCAAATAGGAGCTCCAGGCGCTTCTGAAGCAGCTTCCCCTTTTGCTTTGGCTCAGCACTAAGATTACTGTATTACTCAAATCTTTTGCTCACCCTAGTTTGGCAATGTATTTTAGCCATAAAAGGTGAGCATTATAAAGTATTTGATCTAGCTTTGGGTCTATGCTATTGTGAAAGGGTTATCCATTTCCTTTCCTCTTTCCCAACCTCAGGAATATTTCTTAAGAAAGGCATGTGTTTTTTAAGATATTAGGAAATCTATACATTCCAGACCCAACGTATTTCAGAGCTCTATTACGCTCGTGTGTAGTCACATATCTGGCATATATAGTACTAGCTGTGCCCGGCCACGCGTTGCTGTGGCGTTGTCTGGTGGTGTTGGTGAGAAATTGTTGAGGTAGTGGTGGTATTGAATGTCTGTTGTATGGTTGTCTTTATGTTTAGTATGCACACTGAAGTGGATTATATGGCAGTGTGGAGTCAAGATAATCCAGTTCAAAGCAGATAATATAGGATTCTAAATGGGTTGTATAGCTGTGTGGAAGAGCCTTGAGTCTACACTGCCATATAATCCAGTTAAAATCTGATAATCTGTGGAAGAGGCCTAAGTGAGGCCTAACTGTTCCTGTCCCCTGGGCTGAGTAGGTTGCTAGGAGACTAAGTGGGTGGAGCTTAGCCTTCAAATTGGCAGCAATTGGTTAAAAACTATTATTCCTCTCCCTGTAATTAGAACTTTATTTTTCTTTTCTTTTTGTTGTATCAACCTAGAGCCATGAATGATTGGTTGTGTTGTCAAATTTTGAGGTTGGGGGGCCTGTAGTTTTGTTGTTTTGTCTGCTGCCCTGATGCCATCACTCTTTTATATATATAGATTGCTTTCATTTGTGCTACACATGGCAGTTGTTCATCAATAGACATAAATATGGTGCCAGTCTCTGACACTGTGAAAAAAATCCAGTCCTCCACATCTGAAAAGATATGTTGTACAGCATCTAATACTGACTGCAAAGAAAGAAATGTTGATGGTCTGAGACACCATGGCCTTCTTGCACCATATTGTAGTTACTACAGATATCCTTGTTTTTTTACCAACAAAAGCAGTGAAGAAATATGGTAAGTATTGATTATGAGCTAGTGTGGTGTAGAAATTACAGCAACTCCTCAGATGTTGCAAGGCAATATCCACCAGTTCTAGTTATTATAATAAATGGTGAAGAATAGGAGAGAGAATCTAATGGAAGACTACGAATTGTACACCTGTCCTAGAGAACTGCTTGTTAAACTATGGGTCCTGACCCCTTTAGCTCAATGCTGGGGTCCCAAAATACTGCAACAGTAACAGTTTTCTGAATGCCACTTGATGGTTGTCAGATAGTGGCTGTTTTATACATTTACACAAATCTGTGGTGCAGTGTTTGCAGTGGACTCTGCAGAAGATGCTTCAGCTGTACTCTTTAAAAAGGAAAATCAGCCTGTTTGGCAAGCCTTGCAAATGTTCATTTATTACCCATAAATGTTTGATTTTTATACCTATTTTATATACGAGTGAAAAGTAATGCCCCCACCTTCATAACTCCTCAACAGATGATAGTACTGGTATGCGGCAGGTACTGGCTTGTTCAGTAGACTCTCCTCTACAGTTCCATGTGGCGGGAAGCCTTAGCATTGAACGGTTGTGTGGTTATAGTGCGAAGTATGGAACCCTGTGCAGACGGTCAGTCAATGAGACTTAAACAACACGCAGTCAGTTAATTCTTGACAGCAGAAGGTATCACTCCAAAGGAGATTCATCAGAGAATGCAAGCTGTTTGTGGTGATTGTGTTGATGTGAGTACTGCACGTCATTGGGCGAGTAAGTTTAAAGATGTTGAGGTGGGAACATCTGACTTGTGTGACAAACAAAGAGTTGGACATCCTATGACACAATCCACTGAGTTTCACAAGCAAAAGGTTGACAGATTGATTCAGGATGATCGTCACTCAGAGAGAAATTTCAAGCATAATCAGCATTTCACAAGAACATGTGGGTCACATTATTTCTTTGCTTGGCTATCAGAAGATCTGTGCACAATGGGTACTGTGAGACGCTGGTTGCGGAAACAGAGTGTTGATATCTTCCATGACTGCTTCAGAAAACTTGTTCGTTGTTGGCAGAAATGTATTCAATTGTCTGGTGATTAGTGAATAGTGGTAGTTAAAGAGCACATTCTAAGGATTATTTCTGCATTTGATTTATTAAAATATTCCCAACCAAACCCAAGTAACGAAGGTGGAGGCTTTACTTTTCATTCAACCCTTGTACTTATATACTGGGGGTCACATATAAATGTATTGGGCAGAAAGGAGTCTCAAGTGAAAAA